>NC_073726.1:89383198-89995542 GCF_023634155.1 Falco peregrinus | reverse complement strand
TAGACTCACCCATGGTTTATTTAGGAAGGAAATAGATATTCCGGCAAGGAAAACATCCTCCATTTACTCCATAGCCAATACTTAAGGGAGAACTGTGCGAGGAACCAGGTCCTGCAGTGCTTTCTAAAAGCAGGCAAGACTTCTCCTTTGGGAACAAAAAGCTACACCACAGCCAGCACAGCCATCTCTTCTGTAAGTGCCTTCACTTTCTTGGACCAGTGGCTTTCAACTTTTCTGATTTTAGATCTTCACCAGATTTTCTCCCTTTGAAGATGCAAGCTCCACACAGTGAATTTGAGCTGGCCAGCAAATGGCTTGCTCTTAATTACCTTCCACGGACCTTTCAGAAATAGGGGGTCTGCAGACCACAGGCCAAAAGTCACTTTGCTGAAGTTTAGTTTTAATCTCTTTAAAACCAGCTGCAAGGGATCAGGCATCTGAACGTGATACTGCCTGGGGCTCTGCTCCCAGGGAGCATTTTGTATTTTGAAGCTCTTCTTTGGGACAGACCAAAAAGCAAGCAGTTCAGTGTTGAGAGGACTGTGGACAGGCAGAGGGGGAAAAAAAATTAATATTTTTGATTAACAATGACAGACCGCTCTATAAAGTCCCCTGGGGCTTGTCAACAACCTCATCATAACTGCCATGCCATTTGTCACGCACTCAGAAATGTGGCTGGCCGTTCGCTCAGATGCTGGACACGGTGTCTTCCTCGGCCATGTGCAACCCTCAGGAGGTACCCTGACAGACGCATCCATGACAGTGACATCCCACAGCTTTGGAGTCAGGGGAAAAGCCTGGTGGTGGTTGTACTGAGCTCCTCACTGCTGCATTTCCCCAGGGGCTGCCAGGAGTTTCTGTTTCAGCTCGTGCCCCGGGGGCTGGACACGCTGTAGTGCAGCACGGAGCATTGTTAGCGGAGACTGAAATGGGTTGTGCTTGGCAAGCACAGTGGAAAGGAAAAAGAGGGTGACCTAGGAGGATTGCTGTTCTCACTTCATTTTTCCATTGCATCTGCTGCTTGCTTTTTTTATTTTTTTTTTCTATC
Source organism: Falco peregrinus (assembly GCF_023634155.1). Taxonomy (NCBI): domain Eukaryota; kingdom Metazoa; phylum Chordata; class Aves; order Falconiformes; family Falconidae; genus Falco; species Falco peregrinus. The sequence goes on along the minus strand of NC_073726.1, from coordinate 89,994,494 downwards.
AAGCCCAAAGAAAGAAACAGAACAGAAACAATATATGAACAGGTTCTCTCACCATAACTACTACAGGAGGGGAGTGCTGTCAGAGAGATGAAAGCAAGAAGGTCTGGGTTATAGTCTCCATCTCCTTTCACTCACCCCTTCTTTTGTCTTTCATCCCCCCCAGCCTTGCTTTCTCTCCAGCATCCCACCACCGCTGCCACTCAGGGTGCTGAGCTGATGTTTGATACCAAAGAATTATATCACAGGCTGACTCTGAAGAGAATTTTTGGAAGCGCCTCAGCTCTGCCCACAGCGTATTGTCAACAGATACAATGGCTCAAATACGACAGCAGTTGAAGGCAACAGGAATGTTATTGTTGTCTGTGTTGCTGGGAGCAGCTTCTGGCTGCTCAGAGGGGCCGGGCATCTTTGTGAAGCATCAACAGGCCCATTGCTCAAAGCTCAAACCATACAGAAGATGCTCGTCTCCTGCGGCACCACCTCCAAACCCTCTCTGGCAGAAGCTGAATGTCATTGGCATCTACCTCTCCTTAAAGACACCTGCCCTTGCCAACTGCTCCAGCGTGGCCCGTCATCTGGCCGAACAGCCAGGGAGCGAGTGGTCCAGGCAGGTCCTGTCCTGCAAAGGAGCGTGCATGGGGCAAGGTTGCTCTGCCGCTGCCTGGGCACTGCCCTGCCTTCCCAAGGGCTACGCCTGCAGCGTGGGGCTCAGGGGTTGCCGTCGGGCTCTCTGCTTCCCCCTTCCCAGCCCCGTCCCTCAGGTCTCCCACACCGCCTGCCTCCCTCCCTCCATCCCCCTGCAGCAGGAGAGCTAGAGCACGTAGGTTATCCATGCTCCACTCCAAGAGTCCAGCAGCTTCAACAGCCCAGTTCCATGACATTATCACAGTTCCCAAAGGACACGATGCCAGGAAAGTCCCTGGAGAAGGTCTATTTGGAGAAGATTCTCTTTTGAGCCAGAATGTCATGCATGGGACCCATGACAACTGATCTGCCCCAGGACTGGATCCAGGGAAAAGGTACCTATTTTTCCACATTTGTCTGGCAATGTTACCATCCTGGGAATGGGCACAAAGCAACGAGCTTCACTGGCAGAGCTGCAGGGGCTGAGGGAATCGCAGCTCCCACAAGCCTCAGAGCAATTGTGCGCTTGCTTGAAAGAAAAGTCTTGACACTAGAGAATCCTTTACTCAGGCCTGGAAGCAGAAAAGGCAACGTTTCTTCCCTCCATAGCATGGCTCTGAGAGCAAGTCACCACGAATTGCCTTGAAACAGGACTGCAGCCAGAAGCACACCGGTCCCAACCCTGGGGAGGAGGCTGTGTTTATGCCCTGCTGTGGCGTGTACCCACAGGCAAGTCACCGCCTCGGTTGCCTACACCTCAAACCCACTAAAAGTAATTTTTCCTGACCTTGCTTTAACTCCCCAAGAGTGTGAACTCCTCCGCAAGCCCGGCACATACTAGTCTTCGCATTTAGCTGGCAGATTTTGCAGCCATGCTGCTACAAGCACACCCCGCAGGGCTGCAGCCGTGCCCCTTTAAATGCGGCTCCTTTATTTCAAATGGCTTCTGCAATCCTGTAACCTGAGCAGCCAAAATTGGTGCTGGCACTGGGAAGCGGTTATATAACATCCAGGAGGTGAAACCCTTTTGGCAGTGGGATAAGAAAGGGGATACAGGTGGGAGGTGCCGGTCGCTGGGGCGAACACCTGCGTGTCCCCCCTGAGGAGCCCTGGAGAGAGGAGATGGATGGATCCATTCTAGTGACTGTTTTCCTCCTGGCTGTTGCTGTCCCAGACGAGCTCTGCCATGAAGCATGGACAGATCTGGACAACCAGGTGATGGCACTGCTGGTAAACGGGGCAAGCCAGACCTGTCGGAGCCCAAAAAGCCACCAGACAGGAGACCCACGCAGATGCTATTCACCCTGCACGTGTTTCAAGTGTCACCTTTTGGTGTCCAACGTCCGAGTCCAGCCAGCCACACGATCACTGCATTGCCGTCACCGCATTGCATCGTGCCTTCCCTCTGCCAGCACCACCCCAGCCGGGGGAGCGTGCGAAGCAGGAGGTCCCCAGGCAGCCTAGGAAAGGTGCTGGGTGATGTGCAGCCTACAAACCTCAGCCCTCACTGTCCGTGCCGTACGGTGCCGCAGGGTCGGCTCCTCCGCCAGCCGGAGCCTGGCTGCTCCCAGGGCGGGTTTGGCAGGCTGGCTCTGGCACGTGTGAGCAGCAGAGCATGTATCTTGTTTCTCTGCACAGGCTTGCCGGCATGTGCATCGCTGTGCGGTGGGGCTGTACGGGCCCGAGCCGCCCCATCTCCTCATGGGTGATGTCTGAGGCTGGTCCCACCCCTGCTGCTGGGGTAATCGCTCCGACCTGTAAAGGCAGGATTTTGCCCACAGCATCATTTTTCTCCAGCCATGCAAATTAATTTGCTGGTAACCAAGAAGCATGATCTAACTGGTGCTATGCACCACCCACCTATGTTGGAGCTGCTGGGATTCCTGTTCTTTTCTCCTGGCTCGAAGCCCCTGAGTTGCCAACTCCCCACAAGCTGCCTTCCCATCCCCAGCTGGAGAGATCCAGCTTCCAGTGCTGCCAACTCACTGGTGAATGAACACCCACCAGCTGTTTGCTGCTTTCTCCTCTGTGAGCCACACGAAATATTTGCACCTTGGCTGCAGCAAGCCCTGCACCCCGCTTCCCCCAGCCCTTGCACAGGAGCTGCCTTGCTTTCCCCTGCCGAGTTGAACACATTCCTTCCTCCCTCCCCACTTCACTCTGCCCTGCAGCAATTTCTAAGCATTTTTGTGGCATCTCAGACCCAGAGGCAAATTCATGAGATGTGGAGATGTGGTTTCTGTCACGTGCTGTTAGCTCCGAGTCCTTGCTAGTGGAGGGGGCGGTGGGTCCACAGGGTGCAGGCACTGGCCATGCTCCTTTCCCGAGGGTCAGGGTGTGCTTGCTCTTTCACAGCTAGTTCCATTTAAGTGGAATTAAATTGCTCTCCATGAGCTGATTGGGAAAATGTTGTGTCTGTGCTCTCTGTCCCAGGTTCCTGACAATCAAAATAATAATAATTACGTGGCCTGGGAAACAATGATTATTAACTATAAGCCTGGGAACTGCTTTTGCTGTTTAGCTTTATGGGAATCCATATGGCTCACATGGAAGGGGATTATTTACCTAGGCTCTGAGAAAAAGCCGAGGAGCCCACACGCTCCTTCTGGCTATTGTATTGCTGAATCCCACGGCGGTGAGGCCGGAGAGCGGTTTCCTTTAGCTGTCATTAATCCTTGCATGCTTGACTGCCTCTGCACGTGGCATCCTTTGGGTCACCAGCCGCTGGGAAGTGGGCCATTGTTTTGGGGCTTTTGTCCCAGACTGAGGGCTTGCTGGAGCTGAGGGACCAGGCTTTGCAGGTGTCGTGCAGTCACACAGTGACTGGCTTGCAGCGTGATGGTGGCTCAGGCCCTTCCTAGATCTGCTGCTGGGAAGCCAGCTGGACTCGGACCCGTTTTGATGAGGATGGAGGAAGGACTGGCCCCACAGTGTCCCAGTATGAGTCGTGCTTGCTTTGCATGAGCGAGCTTCCTTGCACACCTGTGGCTGCAAGAGGGTGGCTTCACCACAGTCCCCATGGATGGGACAGGATTCCCAGGACCCCCGCATTTACTCCTGGTCCTTAACTCCCAGCCTGGTCTTCTAGTCCCTGCAGGGGAGAAGCAGGAAGACCCAGTTTCAATTCAACACACGAATTGAAGTAAAGGAGATGTTCTCTTTCTCTAAGTGCTAAAAGAAAGCCTGTAGAGGAGGCTTTTTAACAGGGATGGTGTCCATGGCATGCATGTGCACACATGTGCATGAAAGGAATCAGGGAATGAAAGGATGCAGGGAAACCCAGCGAGGCCCTTCATTCCTTGCCATGGGCTTGCAGAGCCCTTTGTGTTTCCTCCTTCTCCAAAAGACACTTGTGGTGTCCTTCAGGAGGTGGGAAGGAAAGAGGAAGGTGTGGGAGATCAGTACCAGTGATTCAGCCGTCATCAGACCATCACCGTCATGTGTGAAACAGGTGGGCACACAGCAATGCTCGAAAGCAAGCCTGCAATAATAAACCTGCACCTACAGCTCAGCCGTCTGTAGGATCTCCAGCTGCCCTACAATAACCAAGCCACATACGTTCTCCTGGGTGCCATCAAACCAACCCACCTTTTCCCTGGCCAAGCCAGAGTGAGAGGGCCAGCGCTTAGGAAGGGCCCCAGCTCCACAAAAAGCGCGGCACCGATCCTTACGAGCCTCAGACTCCTGTTCTGCTTTACAGCCCCCAACTCTGCAAACAGTTTTTATGGTGAGAACCTTAGAGGAAGGAAAAGGAATCTGAGTGTTTTCCAGGTCAGGGTTTGAAGGGGTTTTATAGCTCTGATGGGAAAGCCTCTTTACAAGGTTGCCCCTGTCTCAGCACAAGCTACACTTTTGGAACAGCTCAGAAGGAAGCAAGCTGTGATTTCTTCCCCTCGATGGCAAGCAATGCACCGGTGAGCCTGGAAAGAGCTGCGTTTTCTTTCTGTGGGTGAGGCACCCAGCTGGGAATGCCTACGTGTGGGCATTGCTCCTGATTCCTGTCCCTCCCAGGGCTGCTGCAAGGCCACGGAGCAAAGCGGCCAGCCCCTACGGCCCACCCAGCTCTGCCATCACGATGCGACTACCAGCTCCCCTCCTGGGCTTGCAGCAGGAGCCTCTCTCCTCCTGCCATCCTTAGAGATGTTGGATGCAACCGCAGCTTTGCAAGTGCCAGCAGTATTATTTTGATGCTGCAATCACTCCTTTGCAGTAACTCATTGCTTTGTGAGGTACTAATGGGTAAGGAGAGGGCTGAGATTTATACCAGCCCAGCAGTGATGGCAGAAGTGCCAGGATCTGGAGAAGGTCCGTTTGATGGCTCCCGTTAGTGGACCTGTGGTGTTTTCCCCTCCACTGCCACCGGGGCAAAGAACACAGGGAGAATCTGTGGGTCTTCCCAACCTGCACAGCATGAGGGGCTGCCTCGGAGACCCCCAAGCTGCTGCATCTCCTGGCCCTGCCCACGGTGCCGCTCGGGGGCATGCTGGCGTGGCTCTGTGCCTGGGCTCCCTGCCCATACCTTGTGTGGAGCTGCAGGGACCCAGCTGTGCAGCTGGCCTGGGCAGACTTAACACCTTGCAGGGATCATGAAGCACCAGTGTAACCCAGAGGACCTGCCAAGCCTCCCCTGGGAGCCTGTAGCAGGTCGAAGCTCCGACCCAGCCAGTGCCTGGCGAATACAGGGCCACCCTGGTCCCTACAAAGCCACATCAGCCTTTGCAGCACACAAGGCACGGGGGTGATGCTGGTCTCAGGCGTTGATCCCTCCATCTTCTTCCTGATTTTTCCCAGCTTGCAGCTTGCAGGGGAGCGGGGGGACACCCTTCCCCTCCCACGTGCTCGGCGGATGCAGAGCGTGGTGGCAGCCGGACAGAGCTGCTTTCTCCAGCACAGTGCCACTATTGTCCAGCCGGGCTCCGGGGCCTCTCATCCCTGCCAGGCAGGCAGAGTCAGGACCTCTACGGACCAGCAGCACAGATGACAAGGTGAAAGGGATGGAGGCAAGCCTCTGGAGCAGACAGCTCACCTTTGTGTCTGCCCAGTGCATCCTCACTGCTTTTTGGACTTTTTCCAAAAGATAGTGTTAGGGAGGACACTAAAGTGGGGGCTAAAAAAAGGAAAATCTGGATGAAGGGGAAGGGGAAAGGAGAGGAGACAACGCTGAGATGCAAGGGGAGGGACAGAGCCAGCGAGGCAGAGCCAGGCGGGGAGCTGGAGAGGAAAAGCTGTGAGTCCTGTGGGAGCCAGGCTGTGGGAAGAGACAATGCGATGGAGGGGAAGGAGCCAGCTCCCGCTCCAGGACGCGCAAGTCCTGCTCAAGGCTGCAATTAGAGATGGGAGACAGCGTGTCTGCCTGGGCTGGGAAGTCCCCTCCTGCCACGGACACAGGCTCACAGAGGGGCTGGTGCAGAAACGCACCGCCTGCTCCATGCCCTCTGCACAGCCCCCCTTGAACTTGCACCCCCAGAGGGCCAAAAGCCCCGAGGGCAGGCGCTGGCAGTACCTGCGGAGATTTCCTCCGAGGTGCAGGGGGCTTTGCTCTCCGGTGTCAGGAATGGCCATACCAGAGCTCCCTCCCCAGGTCATCCCTCCCCTCCTGGCTGCCCTGGGCAGCCCCCTCCTGCCTCCTCAAATAGCCGCTCAAATAACCAACACCTTCAAGCCAAGCAGGTTGTTCCCCAGCTCTTCTCACAGCCGGAACATGCCCTTCAGCAGGCTTTTGGGATTTTCCCAGATGAGGGATGCTACGGGCAAATGTGACTGCAGAGCACAAGCTCTGGTTTTAGTGTCCTCCTCTGCACTGCGATTATCCAGCCCCCAGTGGAAAACTCAAGTTTTTTTGGAAATGAAGTCTCTGGGTTTGGCTTGGAAAGGCTCAAAAAATATTGCACAAGGGTCACAAACTTCTAACACGAACCGTGTTTGGCCAGGGCTGTACAAGAGGAGGGAGGCAGAGAAGGAATAGGAGCATGCATCTTTTTTGTTACCGCAAAGCTTGGCTGGGAAACTCTGCTTCACTCTCTTTGGACATAAAAATCCAAGCAAAGGGTTAGATGCTCTAAAAAGAAAGCAAACAAGCAGTGCAGCCGGAGCAACTGATTCGCAAATTTGCTTTTTATGGTTCATTTTTACCACCCAGCCAAGAGGCTGATGAAGCAGAGCTCCTGTGACCTTCCACTGGAGTGACAGCAAAGGGAGATGCTTCAAAAAAGTCAGCAGCTCATGGCAGGAAAAGAAGAGGAGAGCCCTAGTGAGACAACAGTGGGTTTTTTTAAAATATGAAATAATATACTTCAGACTCGCAGTGGTTTTTGCTTCCTGCTCAACAGTTTTAAACCAACACAACTGCTTCCCTCTCTTTCTGGTCATTTTAAGATTTTTTTACTGAAGGGAAATTAAATATGAAGGACGGGAAGAGACCTGCTGGTTTCCCAGCCATTCTCACCTGCGTGGGAGCAGTGGTAGCGATGAGTTAAGGCAGCACCATATATTGACCGACCTGTCAGAGAGAGAAGCCTGGAAGATTACTGCAGCATATTTAGAGCTGTGCGGCAATAACAGCTAATTTGTTTTTGCCTGAAGAGTGGTTAGGGTTGGTTTTGTTTCATTTTAAATAAAGACATTTGGATTCCAAAGGTCATTTCCGTGAAATAACAATGCTCCTTTCAGAAAGGGGCACCGGCAGGGTCTCCGGTACACCCAGTGCACCCGGTCCAGTTTGAAAGCCGAGCTGCAGCTGAGCTGGGCGAGCATCCCTAGACACACCACAGCAGCTGGCCATCCCAGTTGCTCTGCCACTGAAAGCACAGGAGCTTAGGAAGGTGTTTTGGCTTCCCTGCTGGGGAATTTGCAAGTGCCCAGTGCCTATTTGTCAGTAAAATGAGGATGGCATCCAGCCCCTCTCCCCACTCGACCCAATGTCAGCTGCACCTCTGTGCCTTCTGGGAGCACTGGCAGAGGATGGTGCATCCCCAGCAGGCAGCATACGGCCACGCTTTTCCCTCATCCTCATAAAGTACAGCATGTGACCGAAAATACTGATTTAAGAATAGTCTATTTGCAGTGTGTGAAGGTTTTCCAGGTGCCACTGATTTCAAATGGCAAGTGAACGTGCCTCACCGACTCCAGTGAAGTTGGTACCATGATGTGTACCCATGCAGGTACGTTGAAGCAAGGCGATTTATCCAGCTCACACAGAAAGCTTTCAGCAGAGCTGGGAGAAAAAGCAGGCATCTCGGTTCCCTGCCCCAGCTAGATTACATATTTCTTTTCCTATACACTTCCTAAATAGCTACTTGCTCAGGCTTTCAGCAGGCAGAAAGTGATACAGCTGTGGAAAAGAAAACTTGAGGCTGTTCTCTGTCTTGCAGGCATGTATTTGCCACAAATTTTCTCTCTGCTGCAGTGCAGCCCCCAGCATCAATTTTTGTCAGTTGAAAGGTCTTTGAGTTTTGGGTCACTTCGCTTTAAAAGCAAGTTATCTTTTATTCTGTGTGGGGACAGCATCTGCAGAAACAAAAGCCTTCAGGTTAAAAAAAGCTCCCCTCCTTAGCAAGCACTGCTGTTTGTCACCCTCTCAGAAATTTGTAAACTCTTTTCTCTGTATTTATCTAACTTTGCTATTTTTGGATTTGCCATAACTGTCTGCGCTGATGATGTGTGTACAGAGGGGAGAGTGTCTGCGCTGCTTGGCTGGTATTTTTGGCCGGTGCATCAGTCGTTACTGAGTGCTGGGGTACCACGGGAAGGTGCAGAAGGGAGCCTGATCCTCTCATCTCTCTGCCTCCTCTTCCTCCTGGGACAGTGCTGCCCTGCCCGCCCTGGCTCAGCGGTCCCCCAGCCCAGAAGGCCAGCGTAGATGCCACCAGGAGTGCTGAGGGCTGGAGGAGAGGGGATAAAGAGGTGGGATGGATGGCACAGTCGGCTACAGTGGCACTGTCAGGACCTCTCCTCCCCACCCCAGCTCTCTCGTGGCTGCAGGCAGGCTCACCGTGGCAGCTGAAGGAGGTCCGCACAATTTTGCCTCCCAGGGCCCTGGCAGGACCCTTAGTGGTCCATAGGAGAAGGCAGTTTCCTCCTCTGCTCTTCCCAAAGCTGCCCTGGTGACTCCCAGACAGCTGGCTCCAGCATGGGAAAGAGCAGCATGGGACAAACACGGCCACCATGCCCAGAAAAGAAAGGGCTTCATCACCCCACAGCCCTCCACAGGGAGGTGTGGGTGTACACATATCGTAAGTATAAGCGTGCACATGTATAATACTCCACAGCCTACAAGACACTCATAATTTTAATTTTCTTGTCTTGCCAAGGGCCTTTCCAAGCCAGCTCTGGCCATGGTTAACCCGGGCTGCCCTGCGCTATGCCTAGAGGTGGGCTGCGTGTGGGAGAAAGGAGCTGCCACCGTGGGAATGTCACCTCCACCCCTTTGTTTGCCACTGGGGGTGCCCAGCAGCATGCTAAGATTCCCCCATATCCCCTAAACAGCATCAGTGCATTTTTACAGCTGACGTTGGGGGCGAACCCCAGCACCAGGCAACGATTCACTCCCATCCCCCCAGGCAGCAATGCCACAGCAAGGAGAGGTCACCGCCACACTCTCGTGCTGTGACAGAGATCTGTCCTACCCCAACCAAAATCCTGGTCAGAGCCTCTGTACATCTACTGATGACACACGAAGCTCTTCCTGGTTTCTTGAAGACTTGTGGGAGCAATTTTTTTCAGCTCCAGAGTTTTGATTAGGGCTTGTCTTCCAGTAGCCAGGAGGTCACGGTGTCTGGATAGATCACAACCTGAACATCTGCATCCTATTACACAGCACAGTGATTATTTTTCAACATTCCCCACATCTTCTAGCAGTGACAGTAGTGATTAAAGCCTGGAGTGGATTCCTGAGTAGCGTTTCAACTTCCTTTACTTTCGCATCCTGACCGTAAACAGGAGAGGAGGGCTTTCCTTGGGCACTAGGTCAGGAAGCCCATGTGCCTTATGGTGATACTGATGCATTGATGAAAGCCCGGAGATGTCAACTGGTACAAAGCAGCCGAACAAACCTGCCAAGGGGTGCCAACAATAGCAGGATGTCACTGCAGCTTGCAGGGAGGATGTTTCCATTCATTGATTTGGCTCCCGTGCCAAAAGCTGTCCAGTGGTCCAAGGAATAAAGCCATTGTCTCCAGAAAGTGACAACGAGCAGACCCTGGTGGCTCAGAGGGAACGATGGGGATTTGGCTTCGCATCTGTGTTGCCAGAGCAGCACGAGGAGGTGTGCGGGAGCTCTGGGCAGGCACCTTTGGGCAGCCCTGTTCACAGCTCCTGCTTGGTCTGGAGCTCCTGGTACAAGGGCACTCCACAAACCTTCTCGTTGGAGACTGGGACTTTATCGTTCTCCTTTTTGGGGGAGGGAAGGGACATGGGTTGGGGAGATCAAGGAGCCAAGAGGAAAAGGATTAGTCAGGTCAAGTCTAAAGGTTGGAGCTGCCAAGCGAGTACTTCAGCTGGGAGACAGCCTCAAAATTTCCTGACCGAGTGAGGATTTTACTTTCTCTCCTCATTATGCAAGGAGGCATTAATGAGCCCACATTTCTGGGCTGTCAGGTTTGGCCTCATGCAGGTCAGCATTCAACAAAACTTTTTCCACCATAATTTTCGCCGCCAGGTTTTGTAAGGCAGCCAAGGGCAGGAAACGGTCTGTAAATGAGCGGCACTGCTCTGGCTGCACCCCGCACTGAAAGCAGCTGCTGTCTACGGTCTGGATCCAGCCAGCCAGGGGGGAGGAGGCTGGACTCATGGAGCCGCTCATCCCTTCCCTTGGGAAAGGGGCCTTGGCACACGCCTGCACGCGTGCCCTGCACGGCAGCTCGTGCCCCTTCCCCTCATCACATGCCTTTGCCACTTTTCCCATCCTTGTCCCTCCCTACCTGCCTGGCATTATTCTGCTTGGCTATGCCTGTCTGTGTCTTCCTAGGCATTTCCAGATGTCCCGTCTCCCTGTCTGCATGTACACCCATATTTGCATGTCTTCTTTAGCCCCAGCATGTGCCTTGTTCCTAATAATTGCTCAGGTTGCCTAGCGGCTACATGCACATCTACGTGCATCTCTGTTTTTCTGCTTGGTTACACTCATGTGCCTCTCCCCACGTCTGCCTTCCAGCACCTGCCTGCATCTCCGCTTGTGCTCGTCCATCTCCCTCCATTGGCTCTTTTTACCGTGGTAAACAGGACGGACACGTGCATCCAAGCCGCGTGCACCCAAGTCGGCTAGAATCACGCCAGCAGGCAGCTGAGATGAGGGGATGGGGAGGAGGAGGGGAATGAAAGGGCTATTGGAAAAGGCCTAGAGGACAGCCCACCTTCTTGCTGCCTGTGCCCGGCTCTCATAGAAAAGATCCTGAGATAAACCTGCTCGTGAAGGTAATGACTGGGTGCCCGTGGAGCTGCAAGCCACCAAGCTGGAGAGGCGCTGCAGCTCTTCTCCATCTTCCGAGACAAGAAAGGGAAAGGGTATCCCAAAGCTGCTGCCTCTCTGGGACTAAGGGGGGTCGAGGGTGGGGGGCACAGATGCACAGCAGAGCTCTGCTGAAAGGGGAGAGCTGCAGGGGGTCAGAAAAGGCAGCCACAAGGCAAAAAGTCTCCCATTTCAGAAAAATCTGGAGTGAGCAATTAAGGCCATTTAAAATAGGAATAATATTACATCCCTCCCTCAAGACAAAGGGCGGCCAGGACAGCATGACCCAGCTTGTAAGTACCTCCGCAGAGCCTCGCTAAAATGTTGTCCCTCCCACGATGCTGCTGCCCATCACATCACTCGCCAGCTGAATTGTCACCTGCAGTAGGGGGCTTCCTTGCCTCGGCCTGCAGGTGTGGTGGGGAAGGGGGGAGGATGGGGAGCGAGGATGCTGCAGTGAAGGCATGGCAGGACTAAGCATCCGAGAGTGCTAGCAAAGGGCAGGAGGTGCGGCAGCTGTGGGCAGCTTGGAGGGTGCAGGGGTACAGGGAGGCCAGGTAAGAAACCCTGTGGGAGGAGGCAGTGGCAAGATTTCTAGAGAAGTCGCCGGGATGAGGGATAGAGTGGACTGGCTCTCGACTCCTGCATGGCACATGCCACACAAGTGGTCAGAGCCACCCCAGGGCACTGGCAAGGCCGTTGGCATGTGCAGGGAGCCAAGGCAGCGGCTGTGCAGCCCTCTGAGATGCAGGGGTGGGGAGAGAGGAGGAAGCAGAGAGGCAGGCACAGCCCTCAAAACAAGATAAAAATGAGTCAGCTGTACCGGCTGATGACGAGGGGGGTCCTGGAAGATGTCAACGTTTCTGTCTCACTTTCTGGAAAATACCCAGCCTCGCTCATGATCCCCAATGGAAAACTACCGCAGCAGAAGTCACAAGTGCTGCCACACAACGGGCAGGCTGGTGACACCGGCTGCGGTGCCCAGCAGAGGGGCTGTGCTGCCGGCTACTGCTCAGACCTGGTGTGGCCAGACCCACCCCGTGCATGCCCATGGCTTCCACCTCCCTGCATGGCTCTCCAGATACCCCTTGCTCCCTGCAGCTGGAGCCGGCTCACCCGGGAGCAGCCAGCTCCTCTGCTCAGCTACCTGGAGATGCACATCTGCATCCTTGGCTGCTACACCCCCCCCTCTCCGCAGCGGTGCCCGTCGGCAGGCCAGCCCCACCAGCACAGAGGGGCAGCAGAGTCTGGACTTTTCCTTCGGCTGGCATGCTAGTTTAAGAGTGGGTGATTTTTTTCCTCCCCCTCCTGCAGCACTCCTGCTGCTCATGGGGATTCAGCAAGAGCAGCGAAGCCACGTGGAGCGTGGTGCCTGGCTCCCGTCCCACCAGCAGAGAGGAACCCTACCTATCCCAGGCTCCTGCTCACACCGGCCACATCAGCTGGTGGTCAGCTTGGGTTTGCAGCTTATTTCTGGCTTTTCCTCACACATGGCTAACAGTTAATGTAACAGAAATTGAAAAAAAAAATAATCAGTGCAGCCAGGGCTAAAGGTCAAAAGAGGGATGCTGGCAGCTGGGCATGCTCTCAAGGCACGGCAGCAAGAGGGGGCATCTTCACTGCCCATGGGGGAAGGCTAAAAAAAGAAATAAATCTCACTACTTCTCTTTCCCTCAACCACAGATTTAACTCCCTGTGCCTTCTGCTTGTTTCTTGCTATCTAATTCAATTTCCTCAGATGACTGTTTCAGGGCAGAAGGCCGGCGTGGGGGGTGTGCCGGTCACTCAGCCCTCGGCCAGCCGCACCCCCGTGCTCCCCGCACCCAGCCTCTGGCCCTGGTTGCTCCGTACACCAGGACGGAGACACAACCAAGGGCATGTTACAAACTCCACTGCAGGTTAGGAGATAAGCAGCCCTCCCTTAATGAGGGCATGATACACCTGGCAAAGTCTAACCCTCGTGGGAAACAACAGGCTCTTTCACCGCAAGGTGCTGGCACAGCCGGGAGCAGCCGTGGGACCGAGGGAACCACGGATGATAAATCAGCTCAGCACCAGCAGCCATAGGAAGCTGCCAGGGGTGCGGGGCTGCCCCCATGAGCCCCACACTGATGGGGCAGCCCCACAATCAGCTGTTGTTGGGATGCCCCAGGTCGGATCCACCAGCAACTGCAGCAGGAGAACAAATCTGGAGGGCGTCGTCTTTGCTAAAACTGGCTTTTTCAGGGAGGCTCAGGTGCGGCCGGCAGCTCTCCAGCGCCGAGGGGAAAGCTGCCTTTCTGTCCCTGCTATCTGCCGAGGCAAGCACATCCCGGAGGGAAGGGGCAGCATTACCACACCGAGAGACCTCTGCTTGCTGCTTGGGAGGCAAAGCCCCTACTGAAAGGAGCCAAATCTTTACTGTTCATATCGAAAGGTGCTGAATTATTAAGGAGAGGAGCTATCTTAAGGCTACAGGTGTACAGATGGCCGGTATTAAGTGTAATGGAGCTCTGATGGAAAACCGCCTGATCGCCGCAGGACGGTTCCTCAGCTGTGGAGCAACACCAAGCAGCCAGAGTGTGGTACATATCATCACCACCCCAGGGAATTACTGGGTTTGGCAGTCCATTGCAGCCTTTGGGAGCATTACAGCAAGCATCGATGGGGAGATACCCCCTCCCACCCTGTTCTACAAGAATATCCACAATCCAGCCTTTGCTTTTTGCTGGATGAGGCCAAAACAGCCTTTCCCTCTCTCAGCAGAGCAGTGAAACAGGCTTTGGTAGCTTCCAAAGAAAAAGCCCTTCTGAGCACTAGGTGAGACCCACCAGCGGTACCTGGCAGAGGGAAACACCAGCACCCTGCGTGGCGCTTGCGAGACCTGCACGCAGCAGAGGTTTAAGCAGGTGCCACGTGTAGAGCCCGAGGCTTAGCATCCCTGACAGGCTGGGACACATGCGTGCGCCGCTTGTTCTGTAAAACTTGGGCTGTTTGTCAGCAATGAAGAAACCCTCAGTACCCTGGAACCAGATTTCTTCCCGCCCTCCCACTTCCACGTGACTAAGGTCATGTAAGAGCCGGCTGTTGTTTCCAAGCCTCCTGAATTTGCCAAAATTAGGCTGGATTTGTGGAAACTGGCTTCCTGAGACCTCGGGCACTTCCTGCTTCGAACACCAGGCCAAAAACAACACAGCAGGGCCTGCTCTCCCAAATTTTGGTATGACTCCTTTAGTCCCACAGGGAGCCACAAGTTACAAAACTCCTTGGTTTTGAAATCCCAAAGGTCAAATATTTTGGCTTTTTCAGGGCTGCTCAAGCAGAACATCGCTATGACACTGGGTACTGGAACATTTCGGAAGTCGATACCTCAAAGAAACATCATCTTCTGGTTGCTAACACTGGCACCAGATGATCCTTTGCTATTAAATGGCACCCTGAGGTCAAAAGCATCTCACCTAACACTGAGCACCTGCTAGAGCTATGGCCACTCGGTACAGGGGTCACCCAGTAACTCTTTTTGGGACCTGAAGATTAGGAAAGGATGTTACAGCAGACTGCCCTGCTGTGCTGGGACAGCACAGCCTTCGCTCTAAGACCTCGTAACCAAATACAAAATGAACAAGAAAGACGAAATAACCAGGGTGGAGAGGAAGCCAAGGGCTGAAGGAAGGTGTGATGTGTACCAGAGCTGCAGGGACTGAGGCTTTCTATTCCTAATTAACGGACTTACTTGTCTTATTTTCTGCTTTAAAGACTGTAATAACCTCTTAAATACAGAAGGCTCCTCCCTGGCTATGTACACAGCCAGCCTGGCACCACCATCCATCTCAGCTACATTGCCACAGGTTATATTTTCAGAACCGTTTGATGGGTGGATTAATGGCTGCCTTTTTATTGCCAGCTCCTCAGGGTTTTTTGGGGGTTTTTGTGTTTTTTTGTTGTTTTTTTTTTTTTTTTTTGGGGGGTGGGGTGGGGAGTAATAATAAATATATATATATATATATATGAGGCTTTCAAGTGTCATGAACATGACTAAAAAAAGCCAAGATTTTTTTTTTTTTAAAAAAAGGAATCTGTAGGGGGTTTATTTGCTCCTTAGTTTGAGAAATGTGAAGCTTGTAGGCTCATTTTTCACACTTCCCCACACACAACCCTCAGGCCTGGAAAGATACTTTATTATTTTTAAATGAAAACGTGGGATTTTTCATAATTACATGGCTCCAAGCTCTGGAGCTTTACTGAAGTAACAACTAACTGTGTGTGCTTGCCAGTTGCTACCCTGTGCAGCCACCTGCGCAGAAATCTTCAGGTTTCCATCACATTTAAGATGAAGAGCAAGGTCTCTTATCTCTTTAGGGCTTTGAGAAGTAATATTTAATATGAAAACCGTAGACATTATTTACAAATAATTGTGATTGTTGATACAGGTTTGATGTACGAAACAAATTGAAAAGGATAGTGGTTGGGGTTTTTTTGTGTTTTTCTTTTTTAAAAAAAAAAGTTATCACTATCAAGAAGGAAACTACCCAGATTTAAAAGTCTCCCTGTAGGTAAAACAAACAAAACCCCAGTGGGATGCAGATGAAGGTCTGGGCGCAGACTAAGGGGAAGACAGCAAATGCCATGCACAGTGCTAGAGCTGGGAAGGGGGGGAAAAAGATCCATAAATAAAAATATTCCCGACTTGCTTTCTGTCCATCACCCTGCAGAACTGCAGCAAAGCAGCGCTTCCATCAGAAATCTCCCGTCTGAGCTGATCCTCCTCATAGTGGAAATCCAGCCTCGCCGAAGGACAGGGAGGGATTATTTTAACCTCTCCTTCAGAGCCAAGTCTCCAGCTGCGCTGCAACATGCAGCATGCTGATCTGATGCTGTTACTGCTACGGCACAGCTCCAGCCCTTGCTCCCGGTCCCACCCAGCCCACGGCCGTGCGGCTCTGACCACGGAGCGCTCCTGCTGCGGACCGATCCGAGATGGCCCCTTGCACTTACCCGCTCCGGCCAGAATGACTCAGCCTCACCCTGGCTTGCTGACGCCGCCTGTTATTCTTCAGAAAACCAGGGTGACATGAGTCATTTGGTCACACCAGCATGAGGCGAAACACTTTGGGCTCCCTGCAGCTGGCATGGATCGTCCTCACCTCACCGGCTGCGACAGGGCCACGCGCATCCTCTGTGGTCCCTGTGCCTGGAAGCACCTGGCTGTGCCATGGGGACACATCTGCCTCACGAGATATGAGACGTGTACCAGGGATGCACCAGTGTGCTCACAAGGGATGCCCACATCCCCACCAGCAGCAGCAGGGGAGCATGCCTTCTACTGCAGCTCCTTTCAGTGGGGGGCACCTGTAGGAGCCCAGTCCTGCCAACATTGTATTTCCCACGCCCCATCACCCCCCACACCGGGCAGGGCTGGCTGCTGTGCTGCAAGGGTGCACGGGAGGAAGGGTATCCCTGCCAGGGCCACCCCCTCCCAGCTGCACCCAGGGGCTGCTGCAGGTTTTGAGGCTGATGGCAGAGAGGGGGATTGCTGACAGGGCCCACGACAGGGAAGCAGCAGCCCAGGCACCGTCCCCAGTGCTGAGCCAAGCTGTGCCAAGTGCCAGTGATGCATCCCACCAACAGCCCACCGCTCTTTGTGCCCTGGCCACCTGTCCCAGTGAGCGCTGCCTTCAAAAGTCATGCCACCCAGGGTCGGGCTGACTTGCTGACACAGGGCATACCCTTGCTCAGCAATTATTTTTGATGCAAGTAGCATTTGCATGCTAATTACTCTGCCTAAGTAACACCATGTGTGCAGTAAGGAGTGAGTGCTTTTCCCCTGATCTGAAATAACTCCATTTATAGACAAGCTCTTGGAGATGGATAAGGCTCAAAGCAGATACCAAGGTACCGCCTACATTTCCCACACAGCATCACCTTGACTTTGCAGGTCCATTATGTGGGATCAGGGGAGCCCAGGGACACCCCTTGTCAGGGCAAGAGAGCAGAAGCACTGTGCTAAGTAACACAAGGTCCCCCACACACCAGCTACCCTCCTGCGTGGACTTTTCTTCAGGTTGGCCCAGCGTCAGCTGCCTCCCTGAGCTGGTATCTGGGCAGGTGGGAAGGAATTTGGACCCAGTGGATCCGATTACCAGCGTGCAACCGCTGCTGCTAAGGAGGCACACGCCGCCATCCATCGCAGTGCTAGCAAGCCAAAAGTCTGGCGCTGGGACTAGCAATTGCATTCAAAGCGCCTGGCTGCATCTGGCCCCCACGCTGGCTGAGGATGCCTCGCTCCCAGCGAGGTGGCTGCAGTGCTCAGCAACCTGGAGCCAGCACCGCTGTCTGGGGAAGGGGGAGGGGGGGGGCACACTGAGCTCTACTGGGTTTGAAAGCTCTTCCAGAGAGAAGGAATAGAAGGGAGCAGTGTAAAAGGCTGCTGAGAAATATTTAAATATTTCCATTTCCAACATAACTTGAGCGATTTGGAGTGGAAAGTTTCCATTGCCCAATAAACCTAGCACACTCATTTAAAAGCAAAAGGAAAAAAAAAATAGGACAACTTTTGATGTTGGCTTGAGGAACATAACAGCGCAGTGGAGGCAGTGACGCACACCACCCATGAGCAGGTACATGATGTTCTTGGCCCAGGATGGGGCCAAGGAGTGGCATGGGGCAAGCATGGGGCAACCGGTGCGTTCACTGCCCAGGGAGAGCCTGCTCAGCTGTGCTGGCACAACTGATGCAGAGGAAAATTTAGGCTTGGATCAGAGCAGGTGGAAAAAAACCCCATGCACCTTTGGGTGAAAATTAAAATGCATGAGAAGCTTTTCAGGAAGTTTTTTTGTGGAGCACCCAAGTCTGAAGCAACGCTCCACATTACCTGGCTGTGAGGGCAAATTCAGTCCAGGGGTGCAGACGCGCTCAGCTGTGGCTTCTGCCCAGGAAGGGCAGCTTTTACTTTGGGCAGTTACCTACTGCCTGGGCAGGGGTGGCACTGGGGCTGGGTTACCCCGAACACAGGAGCCCTCTGCTTAAAGCACAGGTAGCAGGACGGAGGCTCAGCTCTACCTGCCCAAGGTCCTTCTGCCAGTCCCCACAAGTGGGGCCTGTTCCTAATGGTATGTTTTCCAGATGGCCACGTTCCCCATATGAGGTTTCGGGGAGAAAGGAGAAGGTTTATGTCCATGGACTGCTATATTCAAGCAGCCCTCGGCCACCCTGATGGCTCGCAAAGGTGGAATCTGGGGAGCGAAGCTGCCAGGGGAGCTCGCAGCCCCAGGGCAGGTGCCCAGAGCCAGCCCTTGCCCGGAGGGGTGGGTGGCAGGGGTGGATGGCAGGGCTGCAGTGTACCCCAACAGCCGCTGCTCTCCCACAGACCGGGACCCCCAGGTACATGGTGCAGCACCAGTGCAGGTGAAAGAGGTCTTCTTCTGCATCCCTCGGAGCATCCTCACAGGCCTCCCCACTTGTGACTGCCTGCAGCCCTCCCTGGTGCTTTCCGTGTGCCACCGGCACCTCTGTCAGAAAATCCTTTTCAGTATTAAAGCCACTTCAGTGCCAGAATGCTGCTCCCCTCGCCCCGCTTCCCCTTTGCCCAGCCTCCCCCCAGCAACACGGTGTGGTTCTGCAGCCGGAGGAGCTTGCACAGGGACCATGGGCACAGGGGCTGGGGAGCCGGGGGCTGCTTGCAGCGGATAAGGGCACACGTGTGCAAAGTAAGTAAATAGAGCAGGACCCCCGGCAGCATCTTCTGTCTCAGTGCTGAAGAGACATGGGGCACAAGGGAGAACACAATCAAGGTAACCTGGAGCCCTCCCAGCCCCTTCTCCCTGGTGCCCACTGCTCTTCCAGGGGGAGAAGGGTGGGGGGATGCACTGCGGCACTTGGGAGGGATTGCACAAGTGGGCACACACCAGCCTCTACAAGCTCAGGGAGCGGAGGAGGGGACCTCTTCCTGGAAGGCTGCGGGAAGAGCTTGAACTGCGGGAGCTGCACACCCACTGTCACCCTGATGGACACCGGAGCACCCAGCTGCCCCCAGCGGAGCGATGCCCTGCCTCTTGATGGGGGCAAAATAAACGCAGGGAGGTGCCCCTCTAACTGGGAGATGCAGCTGCAGCACAGAAATCACCCCCAAATACAGCTTTAGGCACGACGGTGTTTGTGGAGCTGAGGCACAGGCAGCCATGGCAGGGCTCTACCTGCGCTGGCCAGACCAGGTGGCAGAGGGGGCTTTGCTCCCCTGCACCCGTTCACATGCTGCCGCTGTGTTTCTGGGCAGGTAGCGATGGGGGTCCAGGTACTCATATAGCTGCCTGCCCAGGCTAGAGAAGCAGAATTACTGCAAATACTGCTATTTCTGGTCAGTCTGAGAAATAGCATCTTTCCAGTCGCTCCTGCTCTCTTGCAGGGCTACCTTTTAGAGAGAGGCCAGGGCAGTAGTGCATGCAACGCTCTCCTTGTGATAGTCTTGCATTTGTAGCAAGAAACGATGGAAAACTATTTACATCCGAAGCACAAGAAACATTGCAGACAGAGCACTGCAATTTGACGAGGGATGGCTCTATAATCACCAAGAAGGGTTTAAACAAACAAACAGAAAAGAAACCATCCCATTACCAATATTGAATAACAACGGAAACAAAAAATAACACAGCGTCACTAAGAGCAGCAGCAGCTTTTCTGCGTACAGGAGCAGCCGTACAGTCACGGATGACTTTCTCAGCTCAGCAGATGCTAAGGAGTCAGGCCACAGGACTGGGCCCAGGTCTGCCTCCCACCCTCTGCTGCATCACCTCAGACAAGCCACTGGCCACCCTTTTGCCCCATGCACCCATACAAGCAAGGAAAAGCCTAGAATATGCACCACTGCAGTCACGCCTCCCTCCCCCTCCTAAAGTGATACACTTGGCACAGTACTACCTGTGCCAAATGGCCGTGCTTGGAAGGAGAAACTACAGCTCCTCCACCTCAAAAGTCCTGCTAAACCCAGCTCAAGCCTTACCCAGTTCTTGCAGGTTCTGAAAGGTGGGATGATGCTCACAGTGCATTTGTCTTGCCTGGACGAGGGAGAGGAAAGGGTCTGAGGATGCTTTTGGGGATATGGTGATGAACTGAAGGGAAATGGAAGGAAGAAAATGAGGGAGTCCAGGTGATTTTAATGGTCATCTTCTTTCAAAGCACTACCATGTGTCTTACATCACAAGTGTTTCAAATGAGGCTCCAGCACCTGCATTGCATTTGACCAGGGTTGTGTTATAGGGCTTTTCCAGCTCGTAAGAGCAGACCACTGGAAAAAAAATCAATAAAAGCTAAGTTTGAATTGCAGCCTCTTATGGAATGGTGTTTATGTTGAGCTGTTGTCCAGTGTATGCAAGTAAGAACCATTATATTGTTTCTACATAGCTCTGCTCTCAGCATTACAAGACTCTTGCTGGGCTGACGTTAGTGCTTCCGTCTATTAAGCCCTAGACTTTGGCACATATTGTAGTTTTCCTTTATTAATGGTCACAGACCAGATCAGTCTCCCTGTGAACCGAGAAGGGGATGCACCTGTTCATACTTCTAATTTTTTTGCAAAATTTCAATGTAGGCTTAGCACAGCAAGTGTGTGGGTACCTGAGCAGCCTGGCAGAGCTATGCCTGCAGTGCCCTGGGCGCAGGGTAAAACAAGAATGCATCTTAGGGCTCTCTCAGACTACTTTAGGCTGTATTTTAACTACTGAGTATTGCCAAAATTTCTATTTGTTTTCCAAGGTGTTTCCTGCTCGGAAAAACACCCCAGACCCCAGTGCCCTCCTGTTCACTAACCACACATTGCACAGAGCTTGGAGAACAAATGCTGGGTTTGGATGCTAGCATGTTTGTCATAAATTACATGTATTTTGGATGTAAACAGTGATTATTTGCTGAACCGTTGGTTTTCGGGTTTTGTTTTCTTGTTTTGAGTGTAGACTTAAGGTTCAAAGCAATTCAATTTGAGAACACCAAGGGTGGCCTTTGCTGTGGTTTCCTAAGTAAAAGGAGAAAGTTAAATACTGTAACACAGACAGGGATGTGGTCCTCTGCTTTGCGTGCAAAAACTCTGGTCTCATTAAATCCTAGCAAATGAAGACAACCAGTTGCTACAGCTTCTCTGTGCTGTGATCACATTAATGGCTTTGCCTGGTGAGGCTGCTGCCACCTCCGTGTCCAAGCTGCTCGCACATCCCAGCCTCTCAGTCCAGCTCACCACGTGGCTGTGGCACACACTGCGGGCAAAGCCGGGATCATCTCAGGTCCTGGCTCTTGTTTCGGAGGGTTTTTATACAGCTTTTGAAGCACACTAGTTTGCCAGAGGGTTGGTATCCGTGGTTTTGGGTGGTGTTGTCCCATTGTCATAGGCCACAAATCCGTGTGTATCGTGGGGTTTGACTTTATCGGCTGTGATGTCTCTCCGCTGTGCCTCAGGTTCCTCTCTGTCAGTGCCTGGGGAATCTGACTGAAACCATTTTCAATAAGTTCTTGTCTTGCAGCAGCTCCAAGAGGCTTAATAAAACCCGGGGGCCTCTCTGCGTGGGGGCTTTAGTAGGATCACTGCCTTTAACAGGAGGGCAGTGCCTGGGTACAGGTGACCTTATCTGACAAAGTCACCAGGGCAGCAGGAGGACAGTTTGATGGGGTCGGTCTCCTTTGGTCTCCTTCTCTCAGCAGCGTGCTTTACGCCGCGCTTACGGGGGCAGTCGCCTTTGGTTCCAGCTGGTTGCACCGGCAGAGAGAGCTTGGGCTCTGTCCTGAATGTGTGTTGCCCATGTACCTATAGGGAACGATGAAGGAAAATACAGCCTAGGTCGGCTAGATTGGTACCTACGTTGCATAATCTATACTTAGGCACATTGCATATGCTCATCATCACTTATTAAAACTTTCAGCAAGATCTGAGAGGCCTTTGCTGAGAGAAGCCTCTTTCATCATCAAGGATGCTTTTGGGAACATGCAGTACCACAGAGGGAGCAGCTCATGAGGGCACATCACTGCTTTCACCCCGTGCAGCACTGACTCAGCCAGCCAGAGTGGGATTTCTGCCCCTGCTCCCCTCCCACCATGGCTGGACACTGAGCACAAAAGTCTCCAAGAAAAGAGCTCCAAGGGCTCTGCCTCTGGAGCAGCTTCCCTGCTCCTTCTGGAACTTTCCCAAAGTCAACATGTTGTGCAGAGGTGGCAGGGGCAGCCCAGGACCCTGGCTGGCCCGCAGGGAGCAGTGAGCATCCCCCCACCCTGCTGCAAGGTTAAAGAGTGTCACGGCCAGATTTATGTTTTCCCATTGTGCAAGTGCCCTTTCTCGGTTTCTGTCAGGCACCAGGAGGGGAAGACGGTCTGTCGCCGCCTTTTTATTTTTTAGTTGTTAATGTTGGATGTGAGTTCCCCAAAGCCATACACCGAGCATCTGGTGCTGCCATCCCCTGCGTGCTGGCACTTCATCATCCCAAACCAGGGGATGTCGTTAGCGATCTGTGTGGCTGTAGCACTCGTGAGGAGCAAGGTGTAAATTTCTCTCCATCTGCTCCCCAGCAGGTACATCCCCATCACCCCAGAAGTCTTCTTGGGTGGCTGGAAAGGCTCTGGCAGCTTTCCAGCTGTTTAGATCAGGATGTTCTCCATTACTCTGAGGTTTCGCTGGGGGTTTGCATTGTGTGAAGCTTCAGGAAGCACAATGAAACTGGAGATCTTTCTATGCCAGCCTCCTGCCCTGAAGTTCTTAGTCTCTAGGGAATGGAGAGCAGACAAAGGAGAAGGAAGAGGGTAGAATATGAGTGAAAAATCAAGCTAATGAGAGAATATATATTATTAAGTGTATCTCCAGGACGAGTAATGGACAGATTGTGGGAAATGAGCTTCCAATGGTCTTGGGCACAGTTTTAAAAATTGTATATAATCATTTTTATTTCCACTTGTTTGATAACTGTTTACTTCGTGTGGGATAGGACGCAGCCTAGCCACCATTTTTGAAAGCGGGTATGTTTGTATGTTCCCACTGGTGATGATGGGACATGCATGTGATTTTGTGAGTGCACACACCTCTTCTGAACCTGCAGCTCCCCTGAGCCGAAGGAATTCTCCCTACAGATTTTGCCCCCTCTTTGGCTTTGACTGTCCATTGACTAAGGGGAAAAAACAAGACAGTGATTCCCGAGCTGTGCTATGGCAGCCAACACTTTAAAAAATCCTTTTGGTAGAGTTCGGGATACCTGCTGCCCATTGTGATGCCCATGGAGGTGACTGCAGAGACCTGAAGCCGGTGATAGCTGAGGTCTCTCCACCGGACCTGCCTGTTAAAGGGGCTCAGGACAGAGAGCAGAGCTGCGCTGACCTATGGCAACATTTCTTTCTGGTGGCACAGATGCCAGAAATCCATCTGCGTGGTGCCTTTCCCCACCTGCCAACTTTGCTCTTATTGCTACTTTTAATACTAGCCAAGCTGGCTGCGAGGAGCTCACAGAAGACCTCCCAGCTGTACACTCACACTGCGGGGCTCCTGCTGCCTTGTGGAGGGTGTCTCCTGTCCTCACACTGCTGCAGGACTCCTAGGGTGCTGTGCTAAATGCACTGGAGCGGGAAGGAGCTGGGGAACAGCAGTTCAGCTCAAGGACCTGGGCCTCCAGCACAGAGATAATGAGGATTAAGTGGCTGGTGCCAAGGGCATCCCCCTCCCACAGGCACCACACTCGGGTGCGTACGCAGCTTTGGCTCTGGCATCATTTACACCCCCGGTTTTCCTTCCCCAGGCAAGCCCCCTATTCAAGCCCTCACTGGGGAAGCAAAGCGGAATGAACCCACCCTGTGACGGGCTGGCAGCTGCAGAGCCACCCCCAATTTCAAAGTGGGTGCTAAAAGCCTTCTGCTCAAAACGGTGCAGGGAGCCAGGGAAACAAACCCTCCCCAGCTCCAGCATCTGCCATCGCTCTCTGCCCCCCTTGCCACCCCAGGCAGAGGCAACTCTGCACTGTCACACAAAATTAAACTTTCTCTTTATTCTCCAGCCTAATCTCTCCCTCCACAATATGATCCTGAGGTTTAATCTGATTATGATCCTTCATATCACACTATAATAAATGGCACCGGCTGCCAAGCTAAGTAGTTAATGAGATACCGTGTCAGCTATCAAACGAAGCGCGGAGGAGATAATGGTGAACAAAGGCATTGCTTGCTCAGTCCCATCCCTGGCCGTGCTGCACGGGCTGCAAGGAAACGCTCATGCCACTAATGTGCCTCTTGGAAAAGAAAACCTTCCTTTCTGCAAGAGTTTTGATGCAGAATTGTGCTTTTCCAGGCAGGGTGGCGGACGCTGCGGGAGGTACGGACACAACATTTGCTGGCCACCGGGGTCTGAACACAAGGTAGAGAAAATGCGGTTTGTCTTTGTTCGGATGTTGTTACATCTGATCTAAACATAACAGCCTGAGATGTATCGCGTGGTGAATCGATACTGTTGTTTGTTAATCCAAATGCAATCAGACGTTGTTTTTTTTCTTCCTGCCTCCATAAGAGCCACCCTTCCCCCTCAGAACTGCAGCCATAACGTAATTCCCTCTCATCGGCTAATGGCATTCATAAATTACGCTCAAGACCTATTGTTCATTTAATCCTTTTTTCTGCTATTAGCCCTGGTCACCGATCTGTTGCCTCTCCAGTCTCTAGTGTTTTAATGACACAGCTAGAAAACAGCCCAACTCTTCAGCTCGGTGGTAAAAAGCTGGATTTGTGTTCCAAGGAGGGACGATGTCTGCCCCTGGCTTGGGGGGAAGAAGTGGGGGGAAAACACAGCCCAGAGCTGGCTGTCGGCTGGGGGGGCCAGAGAGGGACAGGCTGAAACAGACTCATCGATCCTGGCCTCAGCTCGGGTCTCCCAGAGATGATGAATCTGTTGGCTCACAGCCTTGGGAATTCAGTCCACTTCCCAGGCAACCAGACCATGGGAGCCTTTCAACAGCCTAACCTGGTTTGCCAAGGGGAATCATTGACCGTAGTGGCTCCTCCTTTGAAGTCACAGTTATTTTTTAGGGGAACGGGACCCTGGGGTGTTCTTTCCAGTTCAGCACCGGGGATATGCTGCATAGATTGGGACTGTGTGACATGCCATTATAGGAGATACTGATGAGACCCCATCTGGACCACTGCAAACCACCCTGGTTATCCATGCTGAGACGAATTACACTTGGTGCAGAGTGGGACTGGAACGGAGTTTTTTTTAGCAGAGAAAAAGAGACCGTAGGAGTTTGGCATATCTAGTTCTACTCAGCTAAAGCCAAGGGAGCTTATGATTCCTCTTGTGATGGTTGCACAAACAGCAGACCCAACGGAGGGAGAGCAGCAGCTTGATCTGTGTAGGCACAAACCAGACAACCATGTGAACATATTTAGGCTGAAAGTTCAAAGACAGCTCCTAGTGACCTGTGTGGGTCCGAAACAGCCTGCTCGCCCAAGGAGCGGGGTGAAGTATCTGCCTTTGAAAGAGCTCTCAGCTCATTTGGGGGAAAGGACCAGAGAGAACTGTGGATAAATTCGTTGGTTGATGAGAACCCTCCCAGCTATATGTCCTTGCCCTTTTAAAAGGGGATCGCAGGAATTCACCACTTGATGTTCATTTCCTCAACTATTCTTTTTGTGAGGGATTTTAAAAATTTCCCCTGAGCTGTGTTTTCTTTTTGGTTCATTACTAGCTCGGAACTGGACTTTCATAGGCTCCCTAGAAATACTAAAACTCCTTCCCTGGAAAGCATAGCCTTGCACGCTTGCATGCACCCTTGCCCCTCAGGTCCCCCAGCTGTGTCAGTGACAATAGTGGCACCAGGAGGGGCTATGGCCTGGCCTTTGCTGCTGGGATGTGTTGCAGAAGCAGATGGGTGTGAGGCTGCCTGCAGCTGCGGCTGAAGGGCTTTTGGCTCTTTGGGTTGCTGGATAACGAATGGTACTCATCATCTCCTCCCAGGCAACAGAGAAAACAGGACAGGCCAGGGGCAGCTGAGCCGTGGCTTGGGATCAGGCTCTGGAGCCATGGCTTGGGATCAGGCTCTGGAGCCATGGCTTGGGATCAGGCTCTGGACCACCCCACATGTAAGGTAGTGCCCTGCCAGGCTGCAGGAGGCACCATGCACGTTTCTCTGAGGTGTTGGCCTGGGTAGCTGCTTGATTCCAAAGGCGGCTTCTCTAAGAAAGGAAACAAAAAGATGTTTAGCTTTCTAATCCAGAAAACTTGAAGTTGCACAAGCCACAGTTGTGCAGCTGGTAATTACTACCACCCCAGGGAAGCCTGAGAAGATGCCATTCTTTTTTCTAATTACCACAAAGCCTTTCAATCTGATTAATTCTTTCCTTGATGCATTTCCTTGTAATTTCTGTTTGAGGATGCTAAGGGTAAATTAGAGAATCTTTCCTGTGGAAAATACATTTTGCACTCTCCGCAGGCCTGGTCTCTGGTAGCATCTGTGCATTCCTCATCACCCATCTAGGAGATGCTTCCAAAGCCAGGCTCTGATCCTGTCTTTTCTTTCAGACCAAAGGCGTTGCTTGGAGCAGAACTGACAAATACCTGCATCAATCAGAAAGCATTCTCCATTTCTTTGTGCTGCAACGGCTTGGGTCAGAACAGGCTAAAATACATCTGCTACCTGGAGCTGTTTAATTTCTGTTGAAACTTGACGTATTCCTTCAGCCAGAGAAGTCAGACCCCAATGACGTCAAGAGCACCACACACCTGTGGTGCTGGCAAATGCTGACTTGGCAGGGCAAGTGTGATCCCTTGGGATGTTTGGAGCATTGCTGCTGTGTCAGTGTCTCATGTGACATTGCAAGGGCCTCAGAGGAGAGTCCGGGGCAGGAGGTGGGGGGTGGGAATAATAATAAAAAATCTATTTATCCTCAAAACCAGTAATCCCAGCATTGTTAAGGAGGAAAATATTTTGTGTGAAGGCAGAATTAGCCTGCTATCTTATTTATCACTGTCCGTGCCCCAATTTTGCTCTGAGAGGCCAGGCTGCTCCCACTAGGAATGCAGTTTGCAAGGTACCGTAAATTCATTGCTGGGCATCCCTCCAAACTAGAGATGGAGCATAAAGGGGTGTGTGTAGATGGTCTGTAATGGCCTCTGTGCACACCCGAGTCCCGTCACAAAAAGGAGAGGCGACGTACGCTCAGAAAACCTGCTCCAAGAAAAATCTTTCCTTGGAGGGGTGGGGTGTGTGACAGGACACAGGTGGACAACAGAAGGAGAAAAAGGGAGACAGAGGTGCCTGGGAGGTAGGCACACGTGGGAGTCCCGCACACATTGCCTTCTCCCCAGGCCCCTGACCCAGTCCCATGGAGAGAAGGCAGGACATGAGCTCTGATGGAGCAGGGTGGTGGCTATTCCCGCAAGTTCCCTCCTTCCCAGAACTCTGCCTACACTTTGCTTGTTGGTGCTCTCCCCAGACCAAACCCGTTGGGAATTGCTGCAAGTCCATCTTTTGCTGCAGAAAGCGATAAATCCATATTCTGGCTGTTGGAGCAGTTCCCGGAGTTTAGAGGCTTTTTACCTGAGCCTTGCTATTTATTAGAAAGCTCTCCCGTGGTCTCAATCCTTCTCTCCTTTTTGGCAATAGAATGTAGCATTAAATTAATCGAGTTCATTTGTCTCAGTTCAATGATGACTAACAAGATGCTGATTTTAAGAGCAAGCGAGATCCTGGATCCCTGTGGTAGTTTGAGAGAGACATTGCCCTCTAGTGACGTACAGGCGGGCGATGTAAAAGGATTAAAACATCACGAGTTTTGTGAGGTTTTATACGGTAACAGAGCAAGACATTTAAAATTGAAATTTCTGATGGAGCAATGGTGTCCACGGTGAGGGCTGGGAATGCCCCACAGCTGTAAGGAGGCCCTTAGCACCCACCAGGAACCATCTCAGCATCCCTCATCCCAGTTAAGGTTCCAGACGTGGCAGGACAGTGAGGATCACACCCTGGCCTCCTGCCCAGCCAACAGCTAGCAACAGGCTACCCTGAAGGAGCTACCTTTCAAATACCTTGAAAAACACCCTCAGTGAGCGCTCAGGCTGAGTGCCATCACCTCGAGCCAAGGCAACAGTGGCCGAGAACTCAGCCATGAGTCAGACAGAATTCTCTCATAGTTGCTGTTTCATGTCTCCTGAGCAGAGGATTGCTGTAAATGCTCATTGCAACCCATGTCTCATCACAAATATGCATTTTAATTTCTTCCCCTTTTGTTTATGTGAATGCTTTGGGAGTGTCTGTTGTTCTTCGGTGCTGTGCCAGACAGTTCCCTTTTGGCCACTGTGCACCCCTTCTTGTTTAAAGGCAATAATTCAGTAAAGGAGAGAAAGCAAAACTGAGAGATAAGCAAAAAGTCACAGCCAACCAGAAAGAAATCACAAAGACAAGAATTCTTCTTCTTTCCCTGATAGTGCCTTTGGGAGTCAGCAAATACTCATGAAAGCAATTAAAAAGAGAGGGAGAATGAATGGTCACCACCTTCCTTCCAGATGCTCTGAACGGGGAAAAAGCTTTTGGTTAAATTTAACATACTTCAAGGAACTCTGTATTTGTCAAGGTGCTCACTCTTTTAGAAAGAAAAATTAAAAATCTGAAACATAAAACTTATTCTGTAGCCAAAGCAGAATGTGATATCCTTATCTGGAGGAAAACCTTGTGATAAGGGCATAGTTTTGCAGTTAGGCTGGATGTATAAGTGAAAAGCTATTTGCAGAAAGTTTACTGTGACAAGAAATGCAACAAGTACATTGGCAAGTTTTTCTTGCCGGAGACGACCTGCACAATTCTCCTACCACCACAAAATATTGCCTCTCCAAAAAATCCCCACACACCGACCAGACCTGCCCTAGATGATATAAGATAGTATGTAGAACACCTCAAACCTATCTCTGAGATGGAATTATTTCTTGATTTCAACTACTTCAATGAACATATTCATTCTTCCTTCGAAGCCCTTTCCCTCACCCTTTGGTAGTGGCCAGCTGTGTCATGCCTTGCTGTTCTGGAGAGAGAGCTGGGGCTGGTTCCTGTGCCTTTGTGGTTAGTAGCAACGTACCTTCCAGGGCAGATATTGATTTTATATGATCACAACGATATTTGCTGTAGCAGCATATGCCAGCTGACGCATTTGCCTGTGTATCAACAAGAAAAGAGAGCAAAAAAATGATCAGACATGGCTCAAAGCAGGGCTCCATCGTTCTGTGCTTAGTGGCTTTGCTGATTTATTGCTGGTGGTGCGAGGCTGCTGCCCTGGCAGAGCAGCAGAACCTTCCACCCTGCGGCTCTGCAGCACATGGTGCATGCCCATGAGTTCTCTTCACAGCAGGCTGTGAACCACAGCAACCGAAGACTCTGATACGCAGCTGCAGCCAAGTTAAGATATCACCACTGAAATGCTTTTCCCCTGGCTACAGAGAGAGATAAATTCTTTAACAGACACAACTAAATCCCAAATGGATCATGCATCAGAGCGAAACATCAAACTTGGGATTAAGAGCCCTGAACATTTTTCACTGTCCTTTCAAACAGCTTTTGCCCTCCTCCAGCTTCAGAAGCCCTTCAGCCACGGGTCAAAAGCAAGATGGAACAGGAGACATTACTGCATTGTCCCAGCTGCCTGGCTCTGCTCAGCAGGGTGGCATCTCTTGGCTCTTTACCGAAATACCTCTGCCCACCAGAAACAGGAGAGCCACGTTTTCATGGGGGGGTGTCATCATGGAACTGTCACTTGTGCCCACTTGGAAACGAGCCTGGAGAACGAAGGTTTAGCAAGAGAAGTTACCTGTTCAAAGCTGCTCCACACAACATGGTTACCCATGTGGAAGGGTGACTTGGAGGGTACTCCCAGGTTCTGAGCAAAGAGGGTGCTAAGCAGAATAGGATAGAATAGCCTGTTCCAGCTGGGAGGGACCTCAGCGGCCACCCAGCCCCACGGCCTGGCCACTGCAGGGCTGACCACACGCTGCAGGTGGTGGTAAGGGCTCTGACCAAAGGCCTCACCCCCCGCCAGGCTCGGGGCAGCCACCACCTCTCTCGGAAGCCTGTCCCAGCGCCTGGCCACCTCTGGGTGACGAAAGGCTTCCTCGTGTCCAGTCTCAGCTCTGAACCGCTCCCGCGTGTCCCGTCGCTGGACCCCAGGGAGAAGAGCTCAGCACCTCCCTCTCCACCTCCCCTCCCCAGGGAGCTGCAGAGCGCCATGGGGTCGCCCCTCAGCCCCCTTCGCTCCAAACCAGACAGGCCCCAAGTCCCCAGCCGCTCCTCACAGGACACGAGCCCTGCGGCCCTTTCACCAGCTTTGGTCCCTCCTCTGGGCACCTTCGAGGACCTTCCCGTCCTTCTGAAACGGCGGGGCCCAGACCTGCCCCCGGCGCTCAGGGCGAGGCCGCGCCGAGGCTGGGCACAGCGGGGTGACCGGCTCCCTTGCCCGGCCGGTGATGCTGCGTGTGATGCACCCCCGGGTGCGGGTTGCCCGTGGCTGCCAGGGCACACTGCTGACCGATCCTGAGCCTGCTGCCCACCAGCACCCCGGAGCCCCTGCTGCAGGGCTGCTCTGCAGCCACTCCCCTCCCAGTTCACACTTGTGCCCGGTGCTGCTCCATCCCAAGTGCAGAATCCGCCACTGGGACTTGCTGGATTTCATCCCATCAGCCACAGCCCAAGGCTCCAATCTACCCAGATCCCTCTGCAAGGCCTCTTGTCCCTCAGGAGAGTCAACAGCACCTCCCAGTTCGGTACCATCAGCAAACTGGTGCGGTCAGCTCCTGCCCCCAGATCACTGATAAACACACTGACCAGAACCGGCCGTAGCACTGAGCCCTGAGGGGCACCGCTGGCCACCAGGCGCCAGCCAGACGTAGCCCCATTCACCGTCACACTCTGAGCTTTGCCCTTCAGGCAGCTCTTCACCCAGCCATCGTGAACCCGCTATCCCACAGCCGGACAACTTGTCCAGAAGGATGCTGTGAGGGACAGTATCAAAAGCCTCACCAAAATAAAAAAAAACCTACATCCACCACCTTCCCCTGACCCGCTGGGCAGGTGACCTTGTAGAAGGACATCAAATCAGTTAAGCGGGACTTTCCCTTTGCGAACCCATGCTGACCGTGCCCAGTGATTGCACTATTCTTTAAATGGCCTTTCAGTAGCACCCTTTATAACCGTCTCCATCATTTTTCCAGGAACTGAGGTGATAGCGGCAGGTCTGTGGTTCCCTGGGTTCTTCCCTCACGCCCTGTTTGTAGATGGGAATAACATCGGCTGGCCTCAGCAGGGACCTCCCCAGGCTCCCAAGGCTTTGGTAGGTGATGGAGAGATGTCCTGCCCCACCTGCCTGCTGGCTCCTTCGGTACTCTGGGGTGAATCCCATCCAAACCCACGGACTTGTGAGCATACTCCCGAGTAGCAAATCAAGGCAGAAAGCAGAGGCCGTGCTGAAGATGCCTGGTTAGACCACAGTGTGACACAAGGGGGAGATGCTCTGCCACGGATGGTCATCTTCCAGCCATCCGCTGCAGCAGCTCCCTGGAGTAAGGCCTGCAAATCCCACCTCAGCCATCTTCCTGGGCAAAGGCGATACTTACTTACTTTCCTGTGCAGGTATAACAACAACAACAACAACAACACCCACACAAAACCCCAAACAAAACCCCAAAAAACACACACACGAAAAAGAAAAGCTTGCTTCCGTTTAGTTTCGATGATTTAATAACATTAAAACAAACATTCTTTATACTTACGCTAGAACTCTGTTCTTTCAAAACACTAAAACTGATTTTCTTTTTAAACATCCATAATATTAAAAGCACTGGGGGTTTTGGAGCTAACAGCCTTTGAAAAGTATCCTCCTCCAAAAATACATGGGTGCTAATAACTGGGGGAAGACCTGCTCCTCCTCCAGCCTGCTGGATGGAGCCAGGGGCGGGAGTGAGATCTGCCCTGGCGAAGCCCCCTGGTTGTATGGCACTAACACAACTGGCAAAGGCAAACATGAAGAAAACATTTTAAGCAGCTAGGAGAAAAAGGGAAGTGGAGAAGAAAAAAACCCGAGGAGGTAGCAAAACCCATAATTCCTCCTCTTGCTTCCCTTGAGCTATTCAACACTAGCAGCCTGGTTATCCATACTGGAGCAGGATGCTATTTAATGGGAGATGGAGGCATTGGAGTGCCTCTGAGAAAGCTTCCAGCTTTGGTAGGCTTCAGAAACGTTCCTCTGCTCTTCTTGGGTGTTCTTCTTCAGCAGCGCTGGCCTGTGAGATAAACAGGGAATTAAACCCGCTGTTCTTGTGGGGAAGGGGGGTGCAGCAACAACACATGCGCTAGGTTACACAACTGTAGGCAGCACAGCGAGGCGTCTTTGCACTGTCTTTCTGCACGGTGCCACCAGCCTCGAGACAGAGAACCAGACAGGTGCCTGCTCTGACTAACACAGGAGCTGGGTTTCACTGGCTGTAGCTGGCAGGCAGGCTGTCACTGCTGAAAGCAAATTAGATCAGCTGGGCATCAAGCGATACCTCCCATCAGTTTTCACCGCCCACTGCTGCCAGCTTGACACTTCTCTTTCACGCCGCATGTGCCAACTGTCTTACAAAGCCAGCTGCAACGTCTCCTGGAAGGACAGGAGGAACAGCCGCAGGTGGGGAGCAGCGGTGGGGGATCGGCTCGGGGTTGGGGTGACGAGACCTTCCCCTGCCTTAGTCCAGGCAGAAGACGGGGTTCTCCAAGAAGACCGCGAGCTTGCTGGCCACCAGGTCCAGGTCACTGGTGTTGGCATATTTGAGCAGATTGGTGTTCTTGAGAAAGTAATGCTTGAGGAAGTGCTGGCTTACACACTTGTGCAGCTTCTGTACCAGCCTCAGAAAGGCTTCGGGGAAGCAGCGCCAATCCTTGCTGCGTGGGTATTTTTCACACGTCCAGAATAGCACTGTCTGCAAGAAGCAGATGGGAGAGGAGAGGTGTTAGAGGTTCTGCCGAGGGCTCGCACAGCTCACTAAGGCAGTTTTAGTGCTGCTGAATGGCTGACAGCCTTGGAAACCAGAGACTCGCGCTGCTATCTCCCTGTGTTAACGTTACTGAGATGGAGGGATCACAACCGAAACCTCCGCTAGGGATCGGGCAGAGTGACTCTGACGTGCCTGGTTAGGATCTCTCCCCAGAGGAGCCCCAGGAAATGGTCTTGTTAAAATGATCTTAGCCTATTTGCCAGGCCCGCCCCCCCCAAGCAGGAGCCTCTGTAGAAATGTCAGGCATCTTAGAATGTAGAAAATGGCTTACTGTACAAGTGCAGAACACAGTAGGTGTGAGGAGGGAGAGAAGAATAATCAGATTAATGTAACTATTTGTTTGCTTCAACTGTGTATGTGCTGAACGTACCCACAGATCTACATCCCAAACAGATGGAGATCTCAAACGGCTATGGCAGGTGCAGGGCATGATTTCTGGTCAAATGCAGCCTTTTTCTTTTTCTGACACGTGATACTTACAGCATGTGCTATCTTCAATTCCCCCAAGTTTATTTTATGTAACTTTACATTCAAGAAATCCATAGTTAAAGGGACAATCTGCATATGATTATTGCTCTTATACCATTATTCTTAAGCTGCCCATATTGCATTTTTCATACTTTCCTATGGCTGAGAAGAATTTACTCAAGGTACTTACACTTACTGTACCAAAAAACCATCCTGATGACTGCCTTGGTCAGCCTGAAATCAGTTTTTAAAGTACAAAGTCACCCAGCTTGGGTTCAATAATTCTGCTAAGTTCCTTACTGTCCCCTGAGTCCCAATTTTATTTTGCAGATTTGGTGACGCAAAAAGAAGCGCACAGATGCTGAGAGACACGGCCGAACTACAGCCTTCGACTCCCCTGATTCATCAGAAGGAGAATTTCATTGAAATAAGCCACACTCTTCTGGATTGCCTGGTTTGGCTTTTTTCCTCCAGTAAGCCTTGCAATAGTTGTTGTATTGCTGACGAATTTCTTCTCAGGCAGCTTTTCAAATGTGAACAATTTTTTGTTCACAGCTGCAATAACCACAAATACTTTTTTTTTTTTTTTTTTTAATGTTGCCAGGGAACAAAAGCCACAGTGAGGAATTCGAGCTGTAACTCCACGAGAGCTACTCCTTGGAGACTGGCAGAGCAGTTAGCTTTTGCCACACTAAAACTACTTCAGCAAGATCCATGGGCAGCAGTTGCGGTGAAGTTTCTGGAGGCAAGGAAAACAGTGCTGCTCTTCCAGTCTGGGGCCAAACAGGTGGTGGTCTATCCCCACCACACTGAACCGTCCCTAGCTCTCCACTGGGGGCATAGAGGTGGCTTCCAAAAGGTACCTTCGGTCTTTTTGGACTTCCAGTTCCTGAACTTCATTCGTTCCTATGGAGATAAGCCTAATGAGTGTGCTTACTCAGCCCTCTAAGGCTTTCACAGCTTCTGGGGGAAGGATTTCCTATTTCACAGGGGGCCTTTTTCATATGGGGTCTTGTTTAATCATAATTGTTGGATACCTCTGACAGGGGAAACCTGGCAATATGAAGAAACCTAACCCTCTGCTCAACTGCTGGTTTATCCACTGACTGTTTCTCTGGTTTATCTTTTTTTTTTTAAACATAAGTAATGTTGAAGCATTCCTTCTGCCCAGTAAACCAATCCTCCCTCACAGTAAAAGCCTGAAGTACAGTTACAGCAAAGAACTGAAGAGCTTCTAAAGAGCTTTTTATTTTGATCAAGAGTCCATGTCACAGCACTTGCTGCACTACTACTCCTTCAGCTAGAGAAAGAGATCGTTACTAATGCTTAAATGGTTTTCCACTTTCTCCTGCCTGTGACAATTTTTCCACCAGGTTGTTCTTACAGGCACCGAGAAGTTTTGCATGCGGCTAAACTATAACCAGCCTCGCCAACTCCTTTTTGAACTCCATCCTGAGTTAGACTAGCCCCATGACTATAACAGCATTTGACAGTTACAACCTTTTCTTTAGGAGAAATCTTGGCATTGCGTCTGGTTTTGGACACCGAAGGATCAGTAAAAACTGTGGGACCCTGGTGGCTTGAGGCTTCAAGGTGGGAGAAAAGCAGCCTCTCCCCGCCAGCTCCGGGAGGAGGGAGGCTCAGAAAACAGGATTGCTCTGCTCTCTGATAAACGGTGCTGCCTGTGGTCCGTCCACGTCTGCAGCTGTCAGATGTGGGGACACAGACACAGCAGAGCCTTCTGTCTCTTCTCCACAAATGTTGTTTGAAGCCGTCTTGAACCCTGTTGTCAGTACAGGGAGGATGCTCTGTCTTTCTTCCCTTCCCACCCCAGCTAAAACACTACCAGAACTGTAGTTTGCACCTCATTCATGAAATAATGCTCACCTAAGAGAAGTTTGTTCGATGCACATTCACAAAGACAAATGCACAGTTTTCCTCCTGATGGATAGATGGATATGGATGGCTGGGACAGTCAAGAAGCAGGAGATAACCGTGCAACTAAAGAGAGTATTACAGTGCCTGTGGGAAGTCAAACCAGCGCGGGGGCCTCAACTCTGATGTTATTTATGTTGCTGCAATCATGATGTTCCTGCATGTTTTGCTTTCTTGTTCGAGTTTGGAACATGTATTTACTGAGCTTCTTGCCACTGTAAAGCAGTGAAATGGCACTGCAGTTTAGACACGTTACCTTAGAAGTTACATAGCTTTAGGTACAGTGCTTTATGTCATGATACCTTGATGTTACGGGATGGAAGCTACTGCAACAGATACTGAGATCGTACCTTGGTATCATGGTAATGCCTACCTGAAGGTGATAAGCTGTGATGACAGGCTTATTTCCAGCACACCAGACATCTTCTTTCATCTGCCTCATGACCCTGAAGCACTTCAAGCGACAACCACCATCTTCGTCAAGCCCTTCCATGAGTATATGCTCAGCACGGGAGAAGCACAGCTGCCAGTGATAATTGGAGCGGGCCAAGAGGTCAAAACCAAGCGACTGTGAGCAAAAGGGGAAGCGTGATATCAGTTGAGAGGCTAACTTCCCTGAGCAATGCAGAGAGGTGCTACAAAAGGAGTGCGTGACATCTCTCAACGTGTATTCTGAGCAAGGTTAGCGAAGGCAGCAAACACGAGTCATGTTCCCATCCTAATTCCTGGTCAAACAAACACGCAATTTGTTTTGTTTTCTGGTGTGCTGATATCAGTTACTCCCAGGAGATCCAGCTGTGAAGCCACCAGGTACAGTACCAGCAGTGCTACTAAGCAGAGGTGCAGCTCTGCAGGCACTGTGCCGTGGTGCAGCAGGTCATGCGCAAGAAGGGAGCAGGGCTGGAAGGTGGAATGGGACCTGCAGGAACATGGCAACTGGGGCTGAGTGACAGAATCCAGCCATGAGCATTGTAGGGAACGATGGGATTAGACTGAAGGGAAAACTGCAAGAGAGCAGCCCGTTTGCAGAAGGCTTGTGTGAGGCAGAGCAGAAGAGCAAGAATGATGCGTGTCAGCACTGTCAGCGTGTCAGGCAGAGCTGTGTGCGAGGGACTCAAGCAATAAACAGCTCAGGTTTTCTTCCCTAGCATTCACCACCATAAGGGAAATTACCAATAAACTCTGACAAAATACTTTGAAATGCCACTTCTTGAAGGGATACACCTTCCGACCATACTGTTGCCTGCCATCTCCATGCAGCCCTTCATTTGGGAAACCACCGTCAGACACCTGTGAAGTAAATTCTGGCGCAGAGCTAGTAGTGCTTTTTACACCGCTCACCTTGATGCACTGCACTTTTTCCTGGGAAGGCCAACGCTTAAGGCAACGAGGCCACCGGGCTTTCTCGGGCCAGCAAGTTGGAATCTCCACAGCAGGGACCAGCTCCACCTCAACCTGGGATTCCGACGTCTCCACAGCCACCCGGACCACTGAGCTGAAGCTCTCCAGCACTGTCACTTTACCTGTGAAGGAACAACAAGAGAAGATAATAAAGATGAGAAGGTCCTTTTCCACAAACCAAGCAAGAGGCTGCCTTGCAATTCTATTGGTCTGTCTTAACACTTTTTCTTCAATGCCATAAGCAGAACACAAGAGGAAACTTATCTAAATCTGCCCTGGGGAACTAGAACAGGAAGAAGATGAAGGAACAACTAAGTTCTCAATTTTACACTCAATTACCATGTTTGGTAATTTCCCTGTGTGTCCTCTTAAATCCTAGGACCAGCTTCTTAAAAATACAGACAGACAACTGTGCAACATAACATTTATCCAGCAGCAATACAGGCTGGGTGGAGAATGGATTGAGTGCAGCCCTGAGGAGGACGTGGGGGTGCTGGTGGATGAGAAGTTCAACTGGCCCAGCAACTTGCGCTCACTGCCCAGAAAGCCAACCGTGCCCTGGGCTGTAGCAAAAGCAGCGTGGCCAGCGGGGCGGGGGAGGGGATTGTCCCCCTCTGCTCTGCTCTCGTGAGACCCCACCTGCAGTGCTGCGTTCGGCTCTGGGGCCCCCAACATAAGAAGGACATGGACCTGTTGGAGCGAGCCC
Organism: Falco peregrinus; assembly: GCF_023634155.1. Classification (NCBI taxonomy): domain Eukaryota; kingdom Metazoa; phylum Chordata; class Aves; order Falconiformes; family Falconidae; genus Falco; species Falco peregrinus. The sequence continues at coordinate 89,956,922 of NC_073726.1, read as the reverse complement.
AGAGGAGACCATGAAGGTGATCAGAGGGCTGGAGCACCTGTGAAGACAGGCTGAGAGAGTTGGGGTTGTTCAGATGGAGAGAAGGCTCCAGGGAGAACTCACAGCAGCCTGCCAGTGCCTAACGGGGCCGACAAGAAAGCAGGAGGGGTGCTTTTTCCAAGGGCACATAGTGGTAGGACAAGGGGGATGGCTTTAAGCTGAAAGAGGGTAGATTTAGATTAGATGTCAGGAAGACATTCTTTACTGTGAGGGTGGTGAGGTGCTGGCACAGGCTGCCCAGAGCAGCTGTGGGTGCCCCATCCCTGGCAGTGCTCAAGGCCAGGTTGGACGGGGCTTGGAGCAACCTGCTCTAGTGGAAGGTGTCCCTGCCCAGGGCAGGGGGATGGAACCAGAGGATCTCTAAGGCGCTTTCCAACCCAAACCATTCTATGATTGTATGATTCCTAATGGTACAGTACCAGATCACTGCAGATTAGAGGGGACCAGATGAATGCTTCATACCTGAAGATGTCCTTACTCCTTCAGAGAGCCTGTGATCAGACCAAATGACTTACCCTTGCCAGAATGTTTTGTGGGGTATCCCTACGTTTTGTTTCTGAGGATGCACTTGCACAGAAGGCAATGCCAGAACGTACGGCCAGTTGTGCAGAGCTGCTTGCCTCACTGGGACTGCTGAGTGTCAAAAAGAGTGAGCTCTGTGGGGATTTGGAGGAAAGAAGTTTTCTCCGTGAAATAAGAGTGGCTCGTCTCCAGGAACAGTGTGCTCCAAGAGAGCAGAGAGGAATGAAAGCTGCAACAACTCAGCGAGATGTTTCCTGTTGGTCCAGCTGTGTTCATGGAAGATGTTTCTGTCCCCAGCTTTCCCTGTCACTCTGGCAGGGTCATTGTTCTTTCGGCTTTGCCATCTGAGCCAATGGTGTGATCGGGCTCTAACCCACGGAAGTAAAAGATGGAGCAGATTACCACAAGCAGTTCAAATAGCAGTGTGTTAAGCCACCTCGTTCTGGTTGGCATGGGCTAAGAAACAATTCCACAAAGAGCCCACACAATGGACTCGATGGGGCAATGATGAACATTTGGGATGGCAACCTCTTCTGCCCTCACAGAGGGAATACCTGCTTATTCCCAAAGGCAATTTAGCATCTCCTCCAGAAAGCACAGGGGTGAATTACCTTGCAAATAGTGGAGTCCATCCCAACCAGAATTTATAAGCCTCAGTAAAATCTGCACATTATTTCCCTGCTGAGCCAAGCCTGGCACCAAAACAGGAACTGTCCTGCTCCCAAGCCCTCAGCAGGGATCCCTAGCAGCTGAAAAGCATTAGAGCAACCGCTGTGTTGGCATGTAAGTATGTTCACAGCACTTCCAAAAGCATTGTGGTTGTCCTACCTATTTTTCCATCTGTGAAAAAAATCGGTTTTGCTGGTACTCAAAGAATTAAAAACCAGGAAAGTAAGGAAATCAGGGACAATTTTCCGTAACTTTAGCTGTACTGTGGGATGAAAGAGGTTCATTCTTCACAGAAACAAACAAGAATGGTAATTACCCTTCCTGACTTCATCTTAGCTCATCTCCTCCCAGCTGGCCTTATAGAAAAGGCACCAGAATCATCAGCCCAAACATCACTTCCTGGGTCCCTTGGAAGTACCTCGCCTGGCTGAACAATTTGACGTACCGCTGCTAGAAACAAAGGCAAGTTTTCACTTCAACACAATGACTTTCACACAAGTAAAGCCTCAGATGCAAGCCAATTCCATCTGGTGTTTTCTGTGAGCCTCGATGGTGAAATTTCATTCCCATTTTTCCTTCCCATCCCAACTTTCCATTCCTATGATAACAAATGTTTCCTGTAAGAATAAAATTATGTAGCTGGGCTTGACTTTAACATGTTTTCTCCTGTGGCTAAAATGCAGAGTGCAATCATCAGATGAGTGGAAATGGATCCTACGTCTCAGGAATACAGAAGACCCATATTAGGCTGCTGATGAGTAAAGTCATCCTGGCAATGCTATGAGAAGAGTCTGGATTTGATCATGTCACAGTATCCTAATGCGAAAAGATGAACATAGACTATTTAGCTTGGACCAAGCCAAGTGGTCATTAGCTGAAGTCTGTAATACACCTCTAGGATGCTCAGAATTAAGCATGAGGATCACTGTTCAGGCAGCGTCTTGCTACAGACGTTGCAGCTGTGAAGGACTGTCGCACGCCCCACTGATTGCATTATGTCAGTGGTCAGCACTTCCAGCATAAATAACCAGCGGCAACGAACAGGTGCTTTGGATGGCTCACAGAGGGACCAGCACCACTACTGAAAGCAAACTTCATGAGTCCACTTCTGCTGAACGGGACTGGAGTAGCCTGGACACTGGGAAAAGAGCCCTTGCCCAACAGACTTGGATGAAGTAGAAGAGTCCTTCTACTTGGTTCCCACTACCCCATGCTGGAAAGCTATGGGCAGCTAAGGTTTCCCCAGATCATCACCTGCCCTATACACATCTTCAAGCACTTTCTCCTCAGACTTATGCACCTTCCTGGCATCCAATTTTCCTATCCTATCTTCCTTGATAGTCTAATATATTGCAGGTGCTGTAGTAGGAAAAGATTTTCCCCAAACAAATTCCTAAGTGTTCTGAAAATCTGGGTTGCGTTTTGATTGCACTGTGGGGGTGATGTTGCTGGAGACCCTACACAAATTCCTAAGAAAGGAGCAACATCTTGGCTGTGAAGAGCACAAGAATGACTTAATTCTATCTTCAGCGCAGGTTGGCATGCCTCACTGCAACGGGCTAAAGGCGCTCTGATTTTGAAAGGGTTTGCCGTTTCTTAACTTCTGATCATGTGAGACTCTGTGTGTGTGATGGTTTCCCCCTGTCAGCTGCAGAAGACAGGCAGGCCCCTCACACCTGTGCCCACTACACTCACTGGAGAGGTTACAGGAGATAATCGACTTCTCCACCAGCTCCCGGAAGACGACAAGGACTTTGGCTGGAACCAGATCACCTTCGATGTTCACATCCGTTTCATGCCACTGCTGAAGGCTTTTTGAGAACTGCTCCACCTCTAGCCATTGATGCAGCTCCTCGGGATCCCGCACGGAGGAGGGGAGCCTGGCTCCATGCACGGTGTAATAACGCCAGTGCCGTACCTGGCATTCCCTGTACCCGGCCAGGCCACGCAGAGGAACTGTGATGAGGAACTGGCTGGGTGCTAAGACCTAGGAGAGTTCAGAGAGATTGAGAGAGGAGACAAGGGCAGATCCATGAGCCTCAAGTAAGGAAAAGAGTGTTAAGGAAGTAACAGGTAAAGCGGGGGGCTTTGGAGAGAAGGAAAAGCCACGGTATGATGGGAACAACTGAATACAGCCAGGACATGTTCCACGCCTGAGGGTTAGTTTGGAGATACACAGACTAAAAGCAAATTGTCTTAGAAAGATTGTGATGTGACAGCCATGGCCCATAGAAGGCAAGAGCTCACCGACTGCTTCGCCACCACACCTGCCATGGCTTCCCCCATTCCTTCTTATTTCTAGTCTGCAATTGCATGGCACGTAATAGCCAGCAGCTTCCAAGGGGCAGGAAAGCATCAGAGAGCAAGTTTCGAGATCCAGCAAAGGGAAACAAAATAGTGCAAGTTATTACCTCAGAATTATTACCGGAGATAAGCCTAGAGTTCAACAGGAGTAAGAGCTATGGCAAAACGTGCACTTTTCTGATCTCTGTCAAAGTCCCCCACAGGCATTACTGAATTAAGGCTGTGGCCCGTTCATTTTACACGTGTTGCACAGAGATGTGAGGCAAGCGGCACGCCGAGCCCACACAGGCAGTGGCACTCTCAGAAATAAATCCAGGTCTTGGCCAGCTGCACTGTGTGACCCTGCATCTGCTGCTGAGCATCCAGGGTGAAGATGGAAACAGTAACCAATGGACAGCAAACCCCCAAAGAGGCTTAAGTGCAAGCCAACTAACTGGCCTCACTTTGGGAATGACCATTTTCTGACAAAAACAGTGCTGAGCCAGTATTTGCAAAGAGTAAATAAGGTGACACAATTACCACAAAACCTCACGCTGCCTCATGGCAGTGCCAGACATCTCCAAGCGCTAGTTTGGAAGCACCTGGGAATTGTGGCTCCAGGGAGGGCGTTCAAACTCCTTCGGATTTTTGCCATGTGACGCAGAAGCTTTTCAACTCCACTTGCTACCAAGCCTAACTTGCACTGGCATTAATGAAGCGAAGCTGCTGCATGAGCAGGATGTGAAGTGACAGCAGTTGCTGCAAGGTGGGTACACCCGAGGTGAACGAAACACGCTTGTCACTCTCCTGTAATAATCTGAAACGTGCTGGTAGCCTTCCTGGTAGCTCAGCTGATGTAGCATATTATTGCAGAGGTGCCAGGGCCCTCAGGGCACTAACAGGCTTTAATGGCCCTAAGCAGCCTTCCTGGGGCTCCTACCCACACCTTCTTCCCAGGTGCCTGGGACCCCCATTTCAGCTCAGCCCTGGGCTGTGCCGTAGGAGTGCTGGTCTCCAGCTGTGTGATAGCTGTGCCTGGCCGTAGACCTTGTTGTCCTACCTGCAGACTGCTTTAGCCCAACCTCAGGCCTACCTGGCCACTATGGACTCGCCTGCCAATCTGCCTGGTTGCCATCGCTGGGTCTGAGCGGGACCCCCGTGAGTGCTCCAGGCTTGACCTCAGACCTGCCTTATCAGTACAGACTTCCCTGATGAACCAAGGTCTCAGCTGCCCCAGCTGCCCTCCCTGGGTCTGCCTGGCTCCAGGACCATGGGGCAGGTGCTGACACATTGTCATGCTCACCTCCTGGCTCCCTCTCCCACAAGGAGTAGCCCAGTCTTCTCTGCCACCTGGCAAGAGGTTTGAAATACAAAGATGGCCAGCAAGAAGCATGGAAATGGCAAAAGAAACACCAGAAGGTCTTTCTATTGTCAAAACCAAACCACCTAAAGGCAGGAGGATGCTGGAAGGGTGACACTGCAGACCAAGCTGACCTGCCCAAGTCAGGTTTGGTGAAGCTGAGAAATCCTGCGAGCTGCTCAGGAGCAAAATGCTAGGCTCCGTAAGGAAAACATACAATGTCTGCCATGCAGTCACTGCTCATCCCACTGCCTCGGCCGCATTTGCAGATAAACAACCATTCCTCCCCATAGCAAGACGCTGGCCCGTACATGCTGGCACCCAAGAGGTATTAAAGGGAAGAGCTGTAAGTGTGTGAGTGCTTTCAGATACAAGTCACAAGGCTCCTCCAGCTGGGGCTTACCAGGAAACACCAGAAATCCCAAGGCTGGGGATGGGGATGGCACTGTAAATCTGGGCAGCTGGTGTCCTCTTGGCCCCAGTCCCACACCTATGCTCCGTCACTCGATGGTCTTATGTGCCATATGCAGACCACAGGCTCCAGCAAGTCACAGGCTTGAAAAAGAGCCTCAGATTCTGGGGTAAGTAACTTACAGCTGATTCTGCTGTATTAAAAACCTGCCTGGAGTATGCTGGGCAAATTAAATACGGCACCATTCTTGTAATCCTGGCCAGGATAGGGAGAAGCACTAGGTTAGAAATATAAATATTTACACCTTGAGCAAAAAAGAAAGTCTGTTGCAAAGAGGATGAAATAGTCATGGGAGGATTGGTTAGGGGGGTGAAGCTGTGTGGGGAAGAGGGCGGGTGAGGAGGAGCAGGGACCAGCAGGCACCAGGCAGCGGGAGGGCTTTGTACCTGGATGGATGGGTGGAATGGACGCTTCCCCCGAAGCATAGCTGACCACTTGGCCAGTAAAGCTGGCTGATCCTGAGAGAAGCAGAAAGGAAAACAAGAAGTACAAGAACAGAGACAAAGCACGTGCCAGGTCTTTCATTCACAGAGCGAAGCTGCAAGCTTCCTTCGAGCCCGTCCTCGCCCCTGCCATGAGCACAGAGTTAAACCCCCCCAGCGCCGTGGGACAGGACCGCACTAGTAATTACTCCAGGCACTAACCTGCTCCTTTCACCTTACTGAAGCCTCCACAGCTTTTGCGTCAGCCCTGCAGAGTTAACAGCTGCAGGGATGGTGAGTCACAACTGAAACAAACACTTCAAAGTTTTCAAAAGAAAATATTCCATTTTTCCCATCTGAATTTTATTTCAAGCGTTTTATTAAAGATTTTGACTTTTTGTCCCCTGAGTTACAGAAAAGCATTGACTATCTAGAGATGTTTTTTATATATTCCCCACCCAGCCCTGCATGTTTAGAAGGAGGCTTGTAGCTTCTCAACAAATCTAGACCCCTCACCATGTTAAATTAATTCCTTTTAACCAGAAGCTGAAAGTTCTGAAAAGTTACTATAAATTTAATTGTCAGAAAAAAAGGTGTCGAAAAATTAAACACAGAATAGTTAATACATTGGCTTTCCCTTGACACAAGGCTCCTCTAGGTTGTGTTATGTCAGCAGCGGTATTAAAGATTCTATTTTTTGGAAGCAGAGCAGCCCAAGCCAAAAAAATTTCATTATTAACCCATTCTTTCCTGCCCCATACTGACAGGACAACGTTATCTGGGCCCTCCTACTGTGACTTCCACAGATTTGTAGCACTGGGTTCAGTTAAGCGTGAATAACAAATCTGCCACTTCTTAAGAAAATACATTTTGAGGATTTCTTTTAAGCAGAAGTTGTTCAGATCAGCCTACCGTAATAGCAAATTACTGCTCAGAATAGATCGCCTTGGTTTTGTTCCGCTTTGTTTTCCAGAACAGCAATCTTACCCTGACCCCGGTCCTGTCAGACCTCATTAGCCAAGTGGGTTTGTCCCGGTATGAGAGGTGGATGGCAGACCATGGCACCAAGGAACACGTGGGCCAGGATGTGGCACCCTCTTACGTCACTGTGGTCATTCCTATTGGCAAGACCACATGCCCTAGGATACATGTAAATTCCTGGGAAGATATAAACTTGAATGTGTTTGTCCCAGAGCAGCAGCCACATTTCAGACTGGATGATGGTGCTAGTCTGCCTACACCTCCACCCCCTTCCCGCCGCCTGGTATTATATAAGCCTGGGTGTATAAATACATATATATATATATATATATATATATATATTCTTCCCTCTCACTCCCAGCCAGCTGCAAGAGTTGCCTCACGCTTTTACACATCTGCTGTGTTTTCATCTATAACTGGTTGCATTTTAGTGTAAAGGCTGACCTAGCTCGAGTATGTAAACTAGTTCAGGTGAAAAACATCACTTTCACCAGAATTTGCCATTGCTATGATCGTTTCTTACAGCCTTACACTAGTTATTCCTGTGTTAAGTAGTCATTGGAAATAACCAGTCTTTTGTCACAGCTGGGACAGGACGTTATTATTTTGGTATTTGATGGTCTAAAATGGGAAGGCATTTAACTTCTCCCACTACTAAGCATATTTCTTCCCAGAAAAAAGAAGTTCCAATCCATGACCAGGAAAAAAACATATTTTTCTGAAGTAGCTTTCTAATGTTCATAGTGGAAGAAGAATTTTTGATATTTTTTTTTTTATTTTAGTGAGTTGACAGTTTTTCCACCTGTGAAAAATACGAGTCACAAATCACGAAGGCATGAGCATTTTTTTCTTATGTTACTGCTGTACAAGTTTTCCTTTCTGTCTCCCAAAGAGCTTTGGCTTCTGCCTGCAGATTGACAGCTCTGGCAATAGACGCTCTTTGTAAAAGCAGCAGCTGTAAAAAGAGGCTCTGCCCGATTTACCCGGCCCTCTCTGATGCTCCTGTAGTTGCAAGATGTCCGTGAGTAAGTTCCTATGACCCAGTCAGTCACCAGAACTTCCACAGTGAAGTGTCAACACATCGTCTGTAGCTTTTTGGGCGAGGTACCTGTCCATACCACCACCTACAGCGTAGAGAAATCACTTACTGATTGCCCCCAAGCTGCCAGCGCCTATATTAGAGCTCTTGCTCATACCTTAATATTCTCATTGTGAATGCCAGAGTTGGAGATAGCCTGGAACCGCGTGGCCTTGCAGCTGATTTCTGCGGTCAGCTGCTGGATGATTTTCTGCACCTCCTCCACTGCTTTGGAAACCAGGTCATGTCGCCGTTCCACCTGCCAGTTCCAAGAAAGACATTTCCTATTACAGGTAATGGCAGCCTCCGGAGGGAAACAGACAATCAAAGCATCTGCAAACATTTGTGCCTGTGCTGCACTGGGAATAAAACTTACTGTTCCCTTACAACTTACTATTGTTCCCTTAAGTGTTACAACCAACTTACCATGAGAGACAGAGCTAGTAAACACCGAAGGGCCAATACTCGAGACTGCTGAGCATTAATTGATATTTCCATGCCAATACCATTGGATAGAAGGGAAAGAGTTCATTATATGGATAAATTTGTTATCAATCAGCTACAGTCTCATTCTTTATCCATTTGATATCCAACAGAATGCCCAGTTATTCCCCTGCATATACTAGCCAGTCTCAGAGCCAGGACACGTTTCATTCCAAGAGCTGACAAGACTTCAAGGATTACAGATAACTCTGTGCATTAGTCAGGTTGCAGTTGGATGTGGCAACATATAGATGCATACATTATATGTTGAAAGTATCCGTGTTGTCTTCATGTCTAAAGTACAGATAAGAGCCTACCCCAGATGGTGAGAAAGTATTTTTCCAAAGCTGGTCCCGTTGGGGTCTAGGCATTTGTGTGACTTGATGGAAAGTTCTCTGACTCAAGCAGTAGTAGCACAGTTATTTATTGAAAAATATTTCGATGGAAGGTCTGAGTCTTGGAAGGATTGAGATGAAGGATGGACAACTGTGAAAAATATAAGATGACCCTGAACCTTCACATACTACTAAAAATGAACGGAGCTTAAGGGGATGGTCAAGACCTGAACAAGGGGATTCAACAAGAGGAGCATGAAGGAACCATTTTAATAAAGGACATTTCAATATTTTCCAAAGATCCTTACATATTTACCAAAGGGAGAAGGAGTTTCAGCTACTGTTACCAAAGTTCATCAACATATTCCTCATTACTTATTCATTTTTTCTTTTTAAAGAAAAATTACACTGAAAAAATTTAGCCCATATTCATTTTCACCTCCTCATGTCAGCTTTCATTTATGGCACTTCCCCATCTATAGCTACAGCTCTTTCCCCCACCATGGTTTTGCTCATCCAGAACAAGTCCTCAGAGCAGTCCAATAAGCTTGACTTGCTCAACGGGATACCTAATGGTTTCTCCAACAAGCAAATGGTACAAGTGGTAGAGAAATTTGTCTGCCTCTATGAGATGTTTAGACACAAAAAGCAGATGTTTTCTGTTGAAAGTATACAACCACTGTGGGTCAGCTCAAACGGAGATCTAAGAGTGCCTCTGCACGCATTGCTCATGCTGTGTTCTCTCTAGATGCCCCTGCTCTCTCTAGGTGCCTCTGCTAGAAACACCTTCTGCCACTTCCAGTATCCTGGGAGAATCCATCCAACACAGCCTGGCCTCATTTAATTGCGCCTTCACCGCCTGCTGGCTAGGCTATAGCAGTTTTCACAAAACCTTTAAGAGAGGACAGACTCTTATAAAACCTTTGAAGGGAGGTACCACTAAACACCTCTATTTGCCTGTACTGCTCATCACTGGGGCAGGAATAAAAGAACAAAGGGCATGTGACAGATGGTACTAACTGTTGCTAACCATAATTAGTTCCCTAATCATGCTATCGGAACATATAACCTTCCTACGAGAGGGAAGGTATAAAAATCAGAAGACAGAAAGAACATGAGTTAGTGAATGCAGCTTCTGCAGAGCCAAGGCATTTATCTAGGGTGCCTTTAGCACCAGCATGGACGTATTATTGGGAGAAGAGACAGAATAAGCCCTTCTTTGGACAGCCACTTCTACCACCTACTGGCATTCCCTTTATCAGGTCTTAACGTTGCAAATCATGCCAAAATAAACTGGGATTTAATGGGGATCGTTAAGAACGTTTGGGTTTGTTCTTAGTTACCCCATCGTATCCATTCCATATGCACTTGAGTTTTACCTTTGCTTGAGCAGCTTAAGGAAGAAATCTTTGGTACCGTAGAGATTCATGGCCCCGGGTGGCTGACCTATTTTCAAAAAAAGGCAGCATTTGATGAGCAGAACTGGGGCTGCCTGAAGGTTAGGCAGCCTCACTTGGACATGAGATTCAGGAGCCGGCAGAAAGTAGGAATCCATCAGAGCTGGAGGGCTGCTAGAAAACAGACTTTCAGTAGAACCTAAAATATTGGCAAGTATAAGCCTCGCTTAACTACATTCCACTTCTGTTCCCTGTACTTGTGGCTGTCATATGAGCATCTTCCTGTGCATGGCTTCCCTCTGTTCCCTCCTTTGTGGCTCCGCTTTATAAATCTTCAGAGTGGCGTTCACTATTATAGCTCACTGAGCAGATTCTGAGGGAATGGTTTTCAGTGCACAACACGGCAGGGCTGAAAATGAAAGTTCTCACAGAAATATACCTACTTGTCACCAAAACATTTCCATTGAGAAAACGACCTTTCTTGCCAGCCTCTTCATGATACTAGAATATTTAATCCTTTACAGAAAAGAAAGCCTTACAATTTTCCATCTTAAATTATTTTTCACTTTGGTATCTTGCATTTTGTTGGGGAAAGCAGACTATAAAATACGATCTAGCTGAGCACTGTGATGAAACATGTCAGCTTTAAAAAAATGTTATGGCCCACTCAGAGTTACTCTTATTAAACAGTATTGTTTCATTGATGATTTTATTCTGTTTTACTTCATTTCATAAGGGGGGAAAAAACAGAGTGCTGGAATTATCTCATAAAATAGCAAATGTGATTCCAGCTTGCATGTGCTAATGAGACATGTTATTTTAATCACAGTATATAGAGACGTATCCTTTGCTGAAGTGACAGGCCAGTGGGTGAATTCTAGCAATATCTGTCTCTCTCTTTAGTTCCTACACGCATCTTACTTAGAGGAAGCCCCTGGTGTGGTTTCGGTCTTGTTTTTATCAAGCCAAGACCACTGGACAGGGAGACAGGCAAGGACCTTTCCTTAGGTTAAATGCTGGCAATTACAGCTAGCCTCACATCTGGAATTCCAGATCATGAGCAAAAATTTAGGGCATCTGAAGAAGAGGACAAGCATCCTGAAAAATTAGGCTGCCAGCTGAGATGCCTGATAACATTCTACAATAGAAACCTAGAAATCTCATTAGATATACAGTTCTCATGAAACTTCACCCGATCTTGTCTCAGAAATGAAGACAGCAGGCAAGCAACTAACTGTCAAGTTTGGCACCTTTCAGAATCAACACCTAGTGTGGGAGACAGAAAATCTGGACAGATAAAGCCTTACCTTGCTCTGGATGTAGATTTCTACATCTTCATCTGTGAATGGTTTCATGGCAAGACCGTCTTCGCTGCTCTCTAAAGTGTGAATTCACTCTTCACTCGTTCTCCTGCCTCTGGAAGCAGAGGACACTCCGAGCAAGCTGCTCGAACCTTCTTGCCCTGTGAAGCTCAGGTCACCTAATTCCTCTGTGGATGAAGAAGAGAGAGAAGCAAGGAAGTATGCCTCTTTTTTAAATTATTTTTTTTTCCCTGGTCTGAGTTACAACGATGACATCCAGCTGGTTTGGAAAAGTAGCTCCAATGCTAATTTTCTAACTTCAGTCATTATTATTCCTCTCATTCCTTCTAAACGGTGGGTCTCACGTGCAGGCGCACACGCAGATACCCCAGGCACTGCTCGGTCTCAGGGCAGGTCTGGCAGCACTTTGCAGGTTGCGCTGCAGATTCAGTATGCCCATGCACAGCATTATTATTCCGTGTGCCACAGGTACCTCCCTGCCTCACAAACCCTTCCCTCAACCATTTGTTAAACACCCTCAACTATCCCTTGTTGACTTCAATCCACCCGCTTTCCATCTGAAACCGCACGGGTATTTTTACACTCGGCTCATGCACTGGGGTTGCCGTCTGCAGCCGCTGCTCCCCTCTTCCCCTCTCCTCCAGTTTCCTCTCTCTCTCCGGCTGTATTGACAGTAAATATCCTGCAGCCTGTCCCCTCCTGTAGTTTGCTTTGCCTTCTTTACAGTAAACAAACAGAAAGCTCTCTCTCATTTTCTGCCAGCAGCTCAGCTAACAACCCCGCGTGGATAATTCAGAGAGGAAAACAATTGATCAGGCCTCATTGATCCAGTGAGGGTTGGTGGCTTTTAGAAAAAAAAAAAAGGGTACATCAGCACATGGAAGGGAGTGACAGGGTATAGAGATGAGGTGCCGTGCTGCTAAGTGTCCCTTATTAAGGAAGGCACACTCCACTTTTGAGTAAAATCGTTGTTTCCCCCTGGAAACCGAACGTTGATGTCCCTTGACTGATTTATGACCTCAGCAGCAGCTGGCGAGTGCAGGTGGCACTTGGGCAGGCGCCAGGTGCTACCTCAGGGCAGGCACTCAGTGCTCGTCATCCTGCACGATGGTCCTTAGTAAAATACTAAGTACGTTAGTGGAGTACCAATACCTGCAGGACATCTGACTCCCCCGAATCTGCAAAGCAAACCTTTTACGAACCTGGACAACGGGTTTGGAAGGATGTAGGGGCAGGCTGGCTGGGGTTAGGTCCAAGCAGAGTATATAAGGCAGGAGAATGAACCTTCTAAATGGTTGGGCTCTGGTAAAAGGGTGTCCCTAAAACACCGACTCCCTTGTGTCCCTTCAGGCAGCTAGCTGTACGTACAGAAGGCAATTTTCTTGACACTCCTGATACCGTACGTTAATGCCCAGAACCTCAGAGGCGTGTTAGGAAGCAAAGAGAGATTGAGGGTCTCTCTGTCACGCACCCCTGAGGTCTCTCCTCACAACAGCTGTCCAGAGTCACAGGTGCTGGCAGACAGATGAAGAAGTGGGTTTGGTCACTTTTCTTGTGTACAACAACACAACTTATGTTTATAATCCTTTTCTATTGGGAAACACTTCCCCAAGAAGGCCAGCTCCCCCTCTTTGTAGCGAGGGAAGGTGGCATAAAGCCTTGGACAAGGACCATCTTTTTGATTGATGTTCAAGCATATTTAAGCTCGAGTCCAAGTTTATGCCGAAGTCCAGGATATGAGCAACAGTTCCTACCTGCTCCTGCCATCTGAAGAGACAAAAGAGAAAAAATAACTCTCCCTGTCCCTATTAAGGAGGTGGAAGGGGAGATGGCAGAGGAAAAGGCAACAAAAAGTAACACCAACCACAGGCTTTTCTCAGCTCTGACAACTCCTTGCTTCACCTGTAAGAACCTGCTGCTTCCTAATTTCCTTGGACTTCAATGAATTCAGAGAAAGAAAGAAGAACCATTGCAAGAACTGGATGCAGGAGATGATAGCAGACGGACAACTGCACCGAGTACCTGTGGATTTTATTACGCTACTGATAGGATGAGAAAAGCACTCTTTGACCGACAGAAAATGGTGTTGCCTATAAAAAGCCCTTACACCAGCAGCAAAATAGAGTGCAGGCTGGAAGTGGCAAGAGGCCCTTCTGTAAGGGAAAAGCAGCGCGGTGGTACGGGAGGCAGCAGCCAGCCTTGGGCTCACTGATGAGAACAGACATCGTAAGGACTCTCACGTGAGGACCAGACAGCGCAGAACACAGGGGAAAAAGTAGAGGCAGATGGCCATGGGTGAGGAAGGAATATTACTGTGGGGAAAATCTGCATCAGAAAAGAATAATACAGAGCAAGGGCAGTGCAGAGAGGAATGTCTGTGGAGATAAAGGAGGACATAGGCTCAAACTGGGAAGAATCCAGGCTCCTTCAGCCAGATCTGCTGAGCTGATGCAGCGCTGTTGCAGTGAAACCTTCATCTAACTTCAGCCAACAGTCACAGCTTTTGCAGCTCTCCCCAGTCAAAGCTCAGGATTTCTAGATTGTCTCTTTTTTTCTTTCTTTTCTCCAGTTGACCACCAAAACTACAGAAGTAAACCCGTGCTCCCTCCCAGGGAGCATCTATCCTGATAGTTCTTCTATAGGAAAGTAAGATGATAAATGGAGAAAACCCAAGATGGACCCAAGGTCCAAAGGCTGATAAACACGATCACCTGAGAAAATATTTCCTCTGAGCCTACAGCTTAATGCCCCAGGCACACCAGCCAGGTGGAGAGAAAAAAGCCCATTTCTTTGTTCCTCACTCTTTGAGAAGCACAGAAGGAAAGAACATCCCTCTTGCCACTTAAACCCTCCTCCTTTCTCCAGCACCAGGCGTATTTTGTTCATTGAAGGACAGCGTTTGCTAACTGTTGCTTTTTGAGCAGCTTACACACTCCTTCCCCACACCCGCTGCACAGGGGGGCCATGCCCTGCCGCAGAACGTGGCTTCATGGAGTAGCAGCCAGGGCCATGTGTTCCCATTCAGCTGATCTAAGTTCATCTGCAGTGACTCAGCTGTATCACACACACACCCCCCCACACACAACCCCTTATTTTATTTCAGTACCCACCCCATAGCCTAGTATTTTAGTGCCCACCTTACACCCACCTTGCAATGGAGTTCAGTTTGTGGCTAATTGCCTCTGTACCTGTGCCTTCGTTGGCTTATCAGTATTCTTCTAAGAGGATTTAGGGATTTCCTAGTATCTGCAAAAATACTGAATCTGTGATATATCATCCCTATTCGTGCCTTTGGCAATACCCAGAACTTCACGTGATTGTGGATCTGTGAAACCCACATAAAGGTATTCTGTGAATATATACCTTGAAGGTTATTAGATTGGCTCTTGGATCTTCTGAAGCTGCCAATTACTGATGCTTTCCATGCTTGCCTGGCTTTCCTTTCTTCACTCTCCAGGTTCACAGATACGACAAATATATTTCAAACCTACAGTCAAAAATAATCCGAACTGTGAACGGTACAACAATAAAAAATGGCTGATCTCATGTAAATAAGAGCAGTAGTATTAACTGTATAGGGAAGTCCAATATTGTGCCTTTTTCTGTTTGGCAACTATTTAGAAAAACTACTCATACGGAACAGTAAGCATGTATTAAAAAGCCTCTACTAAATCACACAAATGAGTCAGTCCAGTGTACCACTTGTGACTCACAGATGATCTGCAGTGGCAACAAATAAACCCCATTGAAGACGCTGCCTTCCAGATGAAATATAACCCTTAATTTGCAGTTGCTAATGATGACCCATCACTTCTTGCTCTAATTACCAGAGGCATTAAGTCTGTTGCATTAGCTGAAGCATGTACTTGGGTCAAGAGAGACTACCAAAACAAATCATTCTAGTAGATTTAATAATCTCTGACAGTTCTCTTGCCTTCTTAAACTGTTGCCCCATTTCTCCCCATTAGTGGATTAAGTGACTGTACAAAATGAGTAATTGTAGCTTGAATCCCCTGTAACATTTATGCTGCAACAGTCTTTGGTAGTGATGGTTCAGTACTGTTCAGACTCTCCGTTCAGAGGATACTGGCATAACATCATCAGCCTTTTTTGGGACACTTCTGTGAATTGGGTTTTTTTTATTCCCACTTTGTCTTTTAACAAGTACATCCAGGCAAAAGCGATGCTTCAATGACAAAAGCCTAGGATGGACCACAGGAAAAAAAGTGCTGCTAATTCACTGTGACAGCATCCGAATCGCATAGGGATGCCAAATTGAAATGTTTCTCCACTCATTCCCACCCCTTACCAATGAATACTTGGCAGGCTCAAAAATGCTCCAACTGCCTGTGCTGCTTGTTCTCACTGCCACACGTTCTCACATCAGCCTTGGACCTGCACTTCATATCAAGTAAGTTAAAGGTTTATATCCCTTCCAAACTAAGCATAGCATTGGATCAGGTCCAGTGGTTTATCAAGCCTGATACTTTTTTCCATTCATGGCCAGACGAAACATGTCAGAAAAAAGCAGTTAGTTTTTGCTAGAAATGAGTTCTCTTAACCTGGGAAGAGTTTTGAAATCCAAAATTATTTACAACCTGAATCTTTTCAGGCTGCAGCATAGCATTTCCAAAGAATGCAATCACTCCAGGATCACGAGCTGAGGATGCAGGAAATTCTGAAAACTGCTGAGCTTATGATGCTGCTACTCACCACTCACCAGCCTCAACTAGCAAATCCATAAGAATCCAGCCAGTTTTGCAGCTATAGTTAAGAAGCAAGCCACTGGACAGCAAACATAAATCATACAGCAAGGCTTCCAGCATTGCCAAAATCACGCACCCGGTGTGGCGAGCTGTTCAGAGAGTGTGGAGGTTTCCAAGTTCATAATGGTCAGCTCAGAGGGTGATGGGGGGGCAGGAAGCTGGGATCCCTCCCTGCATTGACTCTGAGGCTCCCGGGAGAGTTAGCCGAGATGTTGGGCAGGAAAATTGGTATTTTGAGTTCTAAATTCATGCGTTGTCCTCTGGACATTCACTGAAATAGTACAAGTGCAGTGCATCATGATTTAAACATGAAATATCCCTCTGGACCATTTCCAAGCGTCTGCAAATGATATTTTTCCTCCACCACTATGTTTTATCCATCACTGAACTACAACTACTGATCTATTGTTTCAATCAGGATGCCCCACCATCCTGAAAAACCACCTGTGGCCAGCATTCACGAAAACAGGAGCCTTCCAGCACTTGTATTTATATGCCTAGGTAAATGGCCTGAATGCCAAAAAGGAAATACTCAATCCCAAGAAGCTCTCACTGATTTAAACACATGGTTAGAAGAAAGGTGTCTGGAGAAAACATGATGCTTGGCAGACCACAGTGCAACTGGAAAAACATTTAGCACTGGAAGTCTTGGCAGGTGAGAGAAAGCTGCCTCATTTTTGATCTCAGCATAGATTTGCTCAGCTCTTGGTAGACTGATCATTTTCAGCTGTCAAGAAAAGGACTTTAAATCTAGAGGCACAATAACTCTGGGACAGACAGACCACAGCCGAGATTTACAAGAGCCAAAACAAGAAGCTTGCTTGCAGTGATGCTTTGTCTGTATGAGGAGCTGAATCAGACTGGACCACAGCATTTCCAGGAGCAGGTATTTTTTCCGTGGCTGCCCTCCAGAACACAAACAATGTTAGCTTGTATTATTTTTTACACTTTGACGTTGTGCGCAAATTGACCCAATTCAGAACTTACTGCTGAGTCTATGGCAGTTCAAAGCAAATTAAATAAATCACCAGTGCTAAGTGAGAGTAGTCACTCCAGCACAAACTCGCTTGGGAGAGAGAAGACAGACCAGCATCCCTGTTCATGTGCTTCATCCCATGACTGACTAGTAAAAAATGTACAAGTGTTCACTGGAGCCAGAACTAGAAACTAGGTCTCATATCTCACAGGCCACTGACAGCTATGTACCCATAAAATCTATTGGTTTCTCTTGATGAAAATGTAATTATTGCCGAACAGGTCAGCTTTAGCGAGCTGTTGAGAAAGGTCTCCAGACCCAAAGACCCCAGGTCTCAGGAGCTACTTCTGATTGCTGGGAGATATATTTGTATGGGGGGGAATGGGATTAAAAAAACCCAAACCACAAACACAGTAGAAAGGACTGGACAACCACATTCTGCAAGAGCTTGAACATACTAAAGCAACCGTGGGTTTGGACAATCTTAGTGGTATGGCCCATCTGCTGTCAAAGCTGTCTGGTCAACCTTCGCAGCTTGTGCCATCTCATGCATGCTGTAACAGATATCAAACTTACAGGTGATCCCTAGGGTATGTCCGCTTGGACGCTGTGTTGTGTTCCAGGGCTAACATGGCATTGAGGAGAGGATGAAAAACAGAATTTGAAGGGATAAAGGAAGGTTTTGTCACTATAACTGTAGAAGTGTCTCAAGAAAAACACAGGGAAGGGGCCAGACGAGTGCATGCTTTGGGTGGGAAGAAAGGAGGGGAGGAGGGAATCATTGAGTCTTTACGATGCAAGGGCCCCAAGGGGAACAGTTGCTGTAAGAGAGTAATTACTATACAGATGAGAATGAGAGTGCCAGCAGAAGAAAAGCGACGCTCTTCATTAGAAGTGTGCTGTATGTACCGCAAAGCAGATCAAGAGATTCAGTGGACAAACCAGTGAGAAGCAGACTTGTCTGAGAGAGAATCTCAACAGGGGCTTCAGCGAAGCCTTCTCAGAGCATTTCTACACAGATCAGGTCATGACCTCCATTGCTACACACTCCGGCTTCAGTCGCTGGAAAACGAGGTGTCAGCCTCCCGTCCAAGCCGTGCCTGGCACACTCACGTCTCTTCTTTCAGACAGCAACTTCTAAAAACTTGTCATCATCGAGAGCAGGCGGCGGGAGAAAGGAGGAGGAATGCAATTGCATTCTTCGAGCAAACACTTCCTCCTCTCTTTGAGCCTAAAACTTTGCAGCTACAAGCGAATCCTCGTGACCAGCTGCCTGGCCCTTTCGGCTTTATTGGCTGGTTTGTGCAGTCAAAGCCAAATCGCCAACGGGAGAGGATCAATCATTTGCGCTGCATCTGCTCCAGGCAGTGCTAGGACACAGGGTAGATCTTTAGGGCTAGAACTAGTTAAATGCAGATTCAGGGCACTGAAAGCGGGAGTGGGGGAGGAGAAACAACCCTGGAATAAAAGCGCTGGGAATATGCAGAACAAGTTGCTTGGCCAGGCTAATTCATGGAGGAGCAAGCCATCTCTGCTCCTTGGCCTTTCGTGGAGGGAGGGGAGGGCAGGCAGGTGGGCGTGTGTGTATTTTGGAGGGGAAACAAGGTGAATAAAGCTATTAGTTGTCTAGGAGGAGAGCGCAGGACTGCTTTTCCACCATGCTCAGTTAGGGTGAGAAGGGAAGAGGATGCAGAACAGCATCCATAGGTCATTTAGTCCAGTTTCTGCTATCAGGGACAACAAAGATCTCATCTGAGTGAGCTTCTACTACATTCGCTGCCTTCTAACAACCCAAAGGCTAGCAGACCAAATGACCTCAGCTGTAACTCAGAATTTTAGAGAAGATAATGGACCCTCGATTCAAACAATCCAATATCCCTGAGAAAAGACCACTGTGCAAGCACTGCTTTCTCCTGCCCTTGTGTGTACTGTTTCTGAAAGCCATGCCACCCCCAAAGCTCGCCCTCCCTACGTATCGTGCAAGGATCAAAGCATTAAAAACTGATTTCCTAGAAATTTTCAGTTTCTCTACAACATCTCTGTGCCAGCTGTAACAGAGATGCACCTTGCCCAGCATCATCATTATAAACACTAATTGAACATAACCTGTGATCTGGCAAACTCAGCCACTTTATATGTGGGAGTGGGGGTGGGGGTGGAGGGTTCAAGAAAGCAACAGACTTTGGTGAGAGAAGGTGACTTACCCAGAGCTGGTGCCAATTTCAGCTGTAGCATTCAAAGCTTCCATCCTAATCACTGCATCGCTAGCGTATGCACTGACAGGGCTTGCAGAGGCTTCAGAGGATTTTTCTCCACTTCCTTTAACAAGTTGTTAATCAAACATTTCAAAATTAATATCAAACAAACCAGAAAGAGAGCTTGACTCAAACAAAATAAGGCCTGTGCAAGCACAAGGCTCTCATCGCTATGTAGGAAGCAGTATACAGCAGGGTGGGCATTTGGTACCCACTGCAACCCTATCCGTGGGTCAGGATACGCAACACGGCTGGCAAGGTGCCTTGCTGCAGGTTTAAAATCAGTTTTAAATCAGAAAAATGAATAGTATGAAGTACAAGTGGCCACTTCCACTATTACAGAAAAAGAATGGTGACTGCAGAGCAGGAAACCAGCACCATGGAAAAAAAAAAAAAAAAAAGCAGCATTGTAGGCTCCAGTTGGCAGGGCAGATCTTCCCAAAGGGCAGTACCGGCATGCCGAAGGATGGAGCCCCACCACTCTCCTGTCACACAAGGGAGCTCTGCGCTAACCTGCATTTGGCTCCTTGATGTAACCATGGACAGAATACCTCCTCTAACAGCTTCTACGTTTACTTAAGCCCAGCATTTGCAAGGTAGCACCTCATACTTGGGGAAGAAGGAGAAACTGTCACTCAGTTGCTAGGACTCATGCAGAGGTAGCTTCTGCTATCTGGTCACCCACCATCCAAAATGAGGTAGAAGATTTCTATCAAATCCAAGTATTATTGATAGCTTTAGGAGGGGGCAAAGCTTGCAGGAGCTCTCGGGAAAAGTAGTTGATCAAGAGAGGAATTACCCTGCACTGAACAAATCCCTTCTTCAGTAGTTTTTGCTTCCACAAAGTGCCTGCATGCTGCTTACGCTTGTTTCTCTGCATTAAGCACACCCAGCAGACAGCTCCATGACAGCATTAGCAAAGGCATCACCTTGTCCTGGCACGGCTGGTAAGCAGAGCAGCTGGAAGATCAGGAGTCTCATACTGTAAGACACAGTGTCTAAGAGCTAACAACAGTCCTAAAAAAAAAAATAACACCACCCCCCCCTCGAAACACATTAGAGCACTCCAGCTTTGGGATCTGGTCCATGGCTCAAACCATAGCTGAATCAAAATAAAGATGAACTAGACTTTTAATTGTTTCTGGATTTGCAATCTTCCAAGTAATCCCATCTGCATGGCTCCATCAGCCTTCCCTTCAATGAGTCCTTGTAACATCCCCCATTGTAGTTTTGCCAAGCTGCTGCATAGATTATACACAGTGCGGAGAAATGAACAAAAGTGCCCACTTTGAGCTGCAGAACAGATTGCAGGATTTTCATATCTTAGCTACCTTTCAGCAGCAGACATGAGGAAGGGAAAATGTGATGAAATGCTACAACTTTTCTGGTGCATATTACCTCCTCCCTCCCCAAGATGGAGGCAAATCTGATCAGTTGCATCTTTGTCATCTTTACTAGCAAAACAAAGGGCAAGAATAAGTCACTCAAGAACCACTTTTCCAAGTGTGACATTATATTACCTGTTGTTACAGAGTCGGATCAATAAATTGAGGTTCCTCCCTCCTCCTTGCAGCAAGGATTGTTCATTGAAGGTGCTCTTAAGCCATAAATCAGGATTAGAGACCTTTATTTGCCAAGACAGAGAGAATTTCAGAACAAGTATTTGTCTTGTCTCTGTGTAACCAACAAGACACAAGATGACGATGCTGGAGAAGGCAGGGTTGAGTCTCTCTCAGAACCACACCGCCTGGAGACAGTCTGAGCCCAGCAGAAGTAAGGTAACTGTAGTGAAATTTCAGCCTGGCGCAGTTTGGAAGAACTGAGGAATTCTGCCTGATAGCTGCTTGGCAGCTGGTAGGCAACGCTTACTACTGCCATTCCGCACCAGTCACTGGGTAAGGGACAAGCACATTTCTCAAAATGTCCCAGCTTTCCAGGGACGGCACTTTAGCTCCACACCTCCCATCTGAAGAGTTCAGAGGCGTCTTCCTCTTCTCAGTATGAAAAATTACTGATGGCAGAAGCATCACAACAAAGCAAAGCTTAAAGCTACAATGACTCAAAAAACCCACCAAACCACCAAAGACAAACCATCCCCACCCCCTAAATAAAAAAATAATCTCAGAGCCATATGAGCCAACGTCCCTTCAATTTGTGGCCCCTTCCCCCACTCTCGGTCTCTCACCCTGTTTTTCCTTATCTCGGTCCAACAAAGAGTCTGAGGCAACGGCCTGGTCGTCAAACCGGCTCCAGTTGCAGCAAGATACAGCCAGTTTAAAGCTGCATTTAAGACCAGCCCAAGTGAACAGTTTCAAAAGAAAGGTGCGTCCATGTACATCAGCCCGTGGATACGGGAGCTCATACTGCCATACCCAGCAGTGGCTCACAGAAACGCTCCTTATGCTGATGCAGGGAACAACCAAAGTCTTTCAGGCCACTAGTTCCCTGCAGCAGGGAGTGGGAACGTATTAGAGAGGAGAGAACAACAAATCTGAATGGCTACGGGTGGAACTATGCTGAGCACATACCCACACATCTGAAAAATGGGGCCGTCAATCATCACCTCCATGGTGAAACAGCAGCGAAAGTGAAAACTAAAGTAAAATCCTAAGTATCTCAAGCACCAGGAATAAGAGTAGGGCTCACGGAATCAGAAAACGACAAGAACAAAAGATGGCCTTTGTCTGGTATCTTCAGATCAAGGGATGAACAAGTGATTTTGGATGCTTGTGTATGCTTCATATATTCCAATTACTCACCCTAGAAAGGCTGCTGCTGAAAACACGTGGCATTCAAAAGACTTCAAAATACCTTGTTTAAAGCTTCAGGAGATTCTGGAAAGCATGACAGATTAATCCAAAAAGATACTTAAGATAGCTGTATTTCTCTTTTGCAGTAAGCCAGCCAAGAGCAAAGGGTGACTTTTGCCGTGGTCTGTGCCCAGCAGTGTGAACAGGGCGGCTGGCCGGATTGATCTTCTTAGCTCCACGGTGTCGAAAAGTAAAATGCAACAGAACACAAGGCCTGGTAATGTTACCTATCATGCAGACCACCTGCCTCCTTCAGAATGTACACTTTAAAATACTGATCAATGCAGTGCTTTGGCATCTGCTCAAAGGACTGCCTAATCATGGAGAATCTTTAATTTATCTTTTTTTAAAGCATACGCAGAGGTATGAAAGCTCTGGTACCCAGCAGTTTAAAAAAAGAGCACTGATCCCCATCTCACATAGTCACTTTTTTTCAGGTTCAACAATATTTTCTTGTCACTGGACAGGGGACAGGAAATGCAGTCAAGCTATTTATCACCTCATTTCCAGGTAATGAAGACAAATGTTCAAATTCTGCCATTCCCCGCCAAGATATTTAGGCAGAAGCCCCAGCCGAGGACAGGGACCATGTTTTTGTGCATTTGCCACAGCGCTTCAAAGGAGGGGTGTTATAGTGCCAACCAGGGCTCGTGGGAACTCCCCCAGACAAATATTAGTAACAGCACCACAGACACTTTGCTATTCCTAAACCCCCCAAAGTGTTTCCAGTCTTTCAACATCAATCAGCACAACTGGAGCCAGTAGTAAATTGATTCTCGCATTCCACTGGTGCTGGTTTTTGTTAGAAATGATTTGTGATAGATATGGTGGAATATATTGATTAGTACTGACAGTCCCAGTTTCCCAGGCGCTTTGTAGCACTGCCGTTCCAAAATGACCTGCTTTCCACCTTGTCAATTTTCTTCTGCAGAGTCCATTATAAATATCTATTCTATTATGAGACCTTCAGCCCCCTCCAGAAAACAAAACAAAAGGGTCAGGCAAGTAAAAAAACCAGGACAATAAAATAGGTTTGCAGTGTTGCAAAAGAGCTTGTTTTTATTGAGAGATTGTGTGTCAGGGGAAGAAAAGGCACAAAATAAGTTACAAAGACATTATATGAACTGTATGAGTCAGAGGCAGTATCAGAGCTGTTACAAATCACCTTAAAGTTGGCTTACTAACATAGGTTAGCCTCTAAAAAAAAATCTTAAAAGAAAAAAATGTATTTCAAATGATCAAAATCATTCAGAAATTAAGTGAGACTGTGAAGACCACCAATATTAACTCTTGACTAAATTCACCTGGATTACCACCACCACCCTTCTCTTAGAAGACAGATATCACTGGAAAATATGTACTATTACAGAATTATTTTTAGAACTCATTTACATTTTATAAATTAAGAACCTGATATTTACTTTTTGTACCTTCAGTGAAGTACAGTACATACAGGTAAGGCAGTATGCATAGGAAACACATTAAGAAAACAGAACAGGTAAGTGCAATTGTTCTGAATATTTCAACAGTTGTTATGGTCCTTCACTCATGGCAAAGAACATCTTAAAAAGATGAATCCAACAGCTGTTCACAGAACATATGGATATACCACCAGAAAAGGTCTGTTGTGGAAAAGCTTATGCTGTCTTTAGTTGTGACTTCTCAGGTCAAGTATTCTAAAAACATTCGGCGGTATAACTCTGAGTTAACAGCAACACACTAATACAGTTAAAGTTCTTCTGAAACGTATCAGTCCTCAGTTTAACATGGGAAGGCTCATAACACTCAGTATTCAAGTAATCCAAATAAAATATTTAAAAATAACACACACCAACCATATAGAACTTGATTTTTGTTTGAAGCAGTGAATCTATTCCCCCCCCAATTTCTACTTTCCTCCTACTCAAGTAACTCTCAACTGCCAAGGACTTTTTGACGGTTGGTTCAAATTAATCTGGCATGAGGAAACAATACAAAGTCTAAAGGATATAGAGACTATACAAAGGTTTGTTTTCATGATGAAGGGTTGAGCAGAAAAAGTAGTTTACCCCTTTGGCTGCTCCTCTGGTCAAGTGGAGATCTAAGTTCTGTCTTCTGAAATCAGCAGGGATGCAAATGTAAACAGACACAGAACTTGGCTACACATGTCTGATTATGTCCTTAGGAGTTTCATTTATTTGACCTACAACAACACTAACACAGAAAGGGAACACAGTACCAATTACAACTCACAAAAACTGTCAGCCCAAACTATAAGGCCTTTACTTGCAAGAAACCCCTACACCGTCATGTATCGAGCATAACTGTCAGGGTTTTGGTAGAGAGGGGCTGTGGGGTGTCTTGTGTGGGAAGAGGCCAGTGACTGCCCCGTGCGGGTCCCAGCCAGCTCAACAACAGGCGGCACAGGAATCACAGAACGGCTGATGTTTGAAGGGACCTCTGGAGGTCATCTAGTCCAACCACTCTGTTCAAGCAGGGCCACCTACTAGAGCAGGCTGCCTAGGACTATGTCCACAAACCTTCTGAATACTTCCACGCGTGGAAACTCCATTAACTTCCCCAGGCAACCTGTGTTAGTGCTCAGTGACCCTCACAGTAAAAAAAGTGATCTTCAGATGGATCCTCCTGCGCCTCTTGGGCACAGAGGGCACTGACCCACTGTACTCCAACACTGCCAGAGGAGTTTCTGTCACTTCTGCAAGGGCATGTTTAAGAAAGGGCAATAAATGCCAAGAAAGAGATTACAGTGCTATAGCAGTGGGAGGAAAAAAGGATGGGACCATGCCAGCACAAGAGGAGCGGGAAGGAGAGACAGCTGAGCAGGAGAAATGCCAAAGGAAAAATCATAGCCTGAGCAGAGGCTGAGAGTAGACTCAGAAGAAGCTACAACTCTAAAGGGATTGGCGGCTGGTGAAGAAACCCCACGAAAGCAGAGTAAGAAACAAGGAGCAGCAGAACAGCAGCAAGCGCAACAGACTGATCCCAGTCCCCTGTCCTACCCGCTGCCTTGCTGAAGGGCCCGAGCATAGCACACAGCCAAGGAACTGGAGACCACCTTGGGGTGGGGGGTGGCATGGGGGCGAGAGAGCGAAAAGCATTGTCTGGAAGAAAGCAGCAGTGTTTTCTTTAGGTTTTCTTCCAGTTCCAAAACCAGCACTTAAAAGCTCCTTAACTGCCAATAAATTAAATTGATTAAAACTCCCCAACTCAAAACTTTATTGCCTCAAAAGTCAGGTCCTCAACTGAGATTAGTATAAAACCAAGGGCTTTCAGGCCCTTCTAAAAAACAAACAGTACACACAGGAGAATCCATGTTCTAAGTGTGTAATTATTCTGCTCCTTCAAAAGCTTAAGTCTTTTAACTAAATTTAAAAGGCCTTTAAGAAAAAACTTTAAACAGAAGGAGGACTTGTGGTCCTTAAGTCATTGACTCCTACATAAATAAACAAAGGAAATATTTTCTACCTTCTGAAAAATTAATTAAATACAAAATTGACAAAAAAGCTCAACATAAAGAGGTAGCTTAAAAATCAGACTCATTAGATTCAGGAAGGAAAGGTAGTGCAATAGAAGTACCAATTAAATTTTAACAAGAAGAAAATAAAATTTGGATTAGACTTTGGAGAGTGACAAGGATTAAATACTCAAAACTAGTCTTTTAGAGGCATACTTGAAATCACAGCAACCACAATACATTCTTTCATCAGAAATCACCCAGCAGTTGTCTGCTCTGTAACAATTTTCATCAACACTGATTATTTTTTTCCTACAAACACCAGAAATGCCTGTCTCCCAATCAAATTTTCATCATTTAAAAACATGTTGTTTGAACACAGATGTGCCAGATACCTCTCATGGGTCATCTTTAAGTAAATATAACTTTCAATATTGGCAAAGGTATTCTTACCACCATACTTTTTCCTGCCTCCTGATAAAAGTAGGTATAATACGGTCACCTCAGATATGTTGACGGGAAGCTGTAAAAGACCTGTTTCATCTACTACCCTTTTGCTTTTGTAAATGAGAGTGGACAACTACTTATTTAAATATATTCCACCCTATAAGCTTGCCGTGTACAACAGGACCCTGACACCCCATGGTCCTACTTCGCTCTGCCCACACACTGGAGAAAGATATATATTTTTTTAAACCATTCTTCTGGGGACAGCCAGCTCTTGCTGCCCAAACCTGCCTATTTACTGGCAAAGAAGCAGCCACAACAGGGCTGACTTGCAGTGAATTTTAGTTGTAATAGGGATTTAAACTTTAGATGTTATTATTTAGCAATGCCTCAGACTGTGCATTTTTATAGAAAAGTGCTAGATACTCTGAAGCTCCAGGCGAGCTGTTATTAGCAATGCTAATTTGTAAGGCTGGTGAATGAACTAACAAATTCCAATGTGCAGTTTTAAACCCAGGTTTTATCAGTCTCAGAATAAGCTTTGACATTTGCAACTCTGAAGCAAACAGGCTCTGCAGATTTCTCGATAATGGCTACATGGTATAAACTCTGCACATTCTACAAAACCTACGCTTTATTTAAATCCTTCATTTAATTTATTTGGTTTCTCAGAAAGAAAAGCTACTTAAGTGAACTGAGCAATGAAAGACACGCAAAGGTAACTCTTTCTGTCCCCTAAAGCTCCAGAGATGCTTGTAAACATCAGTTGTAGCAGGTTGCGTGGAAGAATTCCAAATGAATGCAGCTAGAACTAGTTTTGGACCATTGCTTTCCAGAAAAACTGTCTTTGGCACTTATGTAATACAATTCTATGATGTTACTTTACACACAGTCCCCTATCAAGTTGGCTGAGGAAATTAAAGATGACTTTTATAAAACAGGCACTTCAAATCAGAACAGAAAAATCTGCTCCCCATTAGGCAATACAGGAGCCCTTCTCAGAATGACAGAAACAGCAAGTAGTACCAAAAATAAGATGAGCATGTTCAGTAAATTCAAACTGTCAGGGTGAACGTTTTACCCAGCTGTTAGACCTAGCACCTGGAAAATCTGAAGGCTACAACAGACTGGACAAGACAATAAAAATACATAGCACGGAAAAAAATTTTGTATAAATTTGTTCACCCTCCAGTTCTACATTTAGATCTGTCACAGAGGTTGGTTTTTTTGTGTGTGTAGGTATCTTTCTTGCACTTAATACATCTTGTAGTAAGATACAAGCAGTAAGACTCAAAACACAGCTACATCCTAAGCCTCCTGTTTGGTAAACAGCTGAATATAGACATTTCTGACACTGGCATTAAGTGTGTCAGGCCAGACTATCTTCCGCCATCAAGTGACAGCACTGCTCTCGGGCTTTTTTGACAGATTTACTGTATGGCTCACAACTTACATGCACAGATGCCTGGATTCAGCCGTGTCAAAGAGCATGATGAAAGAAGCTCTAAGAGGGTAGGAAAAGGTTTGCATAGCACACCATCCTTCAGCTAGAACAAAGGAATACTAACCAAACTTGCATTTGGTGATTACACAGAAGACTTGGGAAGAAAAGTGTTAGCTCAAACGTTTCCATTAACACACTCTCGGAAAAGTAGGTTGGTTCCTCACTTTCCCTTTTTTCTCAGTACAACAAAAACATTCTCTTGCAAACCGCTTTTATATGTTTAGGTTAAACAGACTGGAAAATGTACTGCTCAACTGCATTCCCCACAGTTCTGCAAGGGATATTCTGCTAACCTCAGTACATCCATACAGTCTGGAAACCCTGGCATGGATTTCACACTGTAACCAGGTGAGCATGTGGCAGCAATCCTTAAAGCCTTGGCTGTAACAAAGGTGGCAACTAGCTACAGTCTGCTCCACGTTAATTTGGTGTCTCTGGAGAGATGTGGACATGTTCTTCACTCAGCAACCTGACCTGAACATCAGGTCACCTGTGGCCCTCCTTTAACCTTCTAAGTTTCTGGTGCAACAGGGAGTCTGAGCAGCACTTTTCTAATCCTTAAATGGAGAGTACTAACTTTGTTTTCAGAGGAAGTAGTTTTGACAAGTTAATTTGTTTAATCACTTTCTTTTTCTATTCTCTTCAGCCTATCAAAACCAGCCAGGTACTAAAACTGTTTTAAAAGGCTGAGGTATCACTTCACAAGAAGTTGTGTGAAAAAAGTGAACCAAATAATTGTGATCTTCCTATCTTTCTAAAGGGAAGCTGGCAAATAAGTGATGACCAGTTGGACAGCATTCTCCCAAAGAGGGTTTTATAAACGTTAATGATTTAAGTAGACATGCCATTTCATAGAAAAGCTGAGTCCAAAAGAAAACTGAAGTGTGCCACATTTTATATTGATCCAAATGTTTCATCACTATAGTAGCGCTGAACAAAGTCTATGTTAAAAGGAAATTATGAAACTGCCGACCCCAGTAGGACATTTTGGAACCAATGCTAGCTCTGAAAGGAGAAGCTGCAAGCCAACACAAGCAGCAAGAAGGGCACTTCCACCCAATGGTTACTATCTTGTGTTTTCACTTACCCTTGCCCTAAAGTTTTTTTGCTGAATCCTCTACTCTTTCAACTCCCTCCAGCTAATTCTCCTCCATGCTGACTCACATGACCTGTCACTCTCCCTCACTTTTAGCTGTATTCAAGGATCACTTGTGAGGTCCCCAGACAGGTGAGGTATGTTTGGGATTCTGCTGAGACAGTACTAAAATCTGATTAATCAGCACCATGGGAAAGCCTCTTTAATCTCTAGCATAATCCCACTAAGTGAGCTGGCTGGAAAAAAAAAAATGACAGCTCCAAAACCAAAAGGAGTCCAGGGAAGGAATTCCCATCCTGTGGGTTAGGTATTGTAGTGCCTGCACAACACAAAAAGCAGTTAACAGTGCAGGCTGCTTAGTATACAAAGCTAGTCTAGCAAAAAATGTGGGATAAGGTTGTCATCCTTCACTCAACTATAGCAAGGATCCAAGTCTCGGGCTCAGCATCACAACATATGTTTTACGCTGTGGTGTATCTAGTGCTGCCTCAGCCTCTGCTCTGCAGTAGCTCCTCAGGGCAAACGTACTGCTGAAACACTGAGATTTATTAATTGGGTCTACATACACTGCTTACACATAACTTCAACATCACAAGTTCTCTCTGACCTTCTGATTCGGGCTTTCAAGTAACATGGCTGTGACACACATAAGAGCAGGTACTGCTCAGCTGAAGAACTTTTGCTTAGCAATAACGCTCTATCTAGATACAGAAAACGCTGACCACGTAGGCTACATAACACTGTACAGCATCTCTCCCCAGTGAACATTATATGTAGCACAAGTATCTCAATACTATAAAGCATTACACTCCATGAGTAAGAAAAAAGTGAACCTGCACATTTCTGTACTAGAAAGCGAGTTTGTATAAAACAAACCTCTATGAAAAGAAGCTTAATGCACCTAATGGATTAGGACTTCCTAATCTAGGAATTACTAGACCAAGTAATTTTAAGAAGCCTGATATTACATTGCTGAGCTCCTCCTGAATGGATTCTCTCCTATAAAACTTCTGAATTAACTGGGCAGGGAAAGTAACAATAGAGAGTTCCTATGGTTGACAAAAAAAGGATGCTGCCCTGTAAAACTCCAAAGGTGCAAACACAGAACATATTTAAGGTTAAAAAAAGAGCAGCAACTTTTATGGAAAAAAACCTGCTCATGTTATTTTCACTCTTGGTTTTGCAATTTTACACACGTATACTTATGATACAAGAGTGCATGAGTGGAGAGGTAAGTTTAATTAAAAGTTGGTGACTGTCACAAAATCCAGCTCAGGTCCTGCAAAGAGTGATCTCCTCCACCTGAACCATTACAGCATCCTACCTTTCTAATGAAAATTATGTTGAGGTGTGGCATAACGAGGGGTGCCAGCAGCAACAACTGTGAAACTATGGAGGGAGGAAACCCAACAGCTCCTGTCTGCCTCCCAGATGACTTACTCCATCTACCATCCAAAGAGGGACAGAGGCAGCACACACCTAAAAAACCTGTTGGGTCTTAGCAGTTTGTTAATACCACCAGGCTTATCACTGTTTGCTTCTAAGCAAGCAGGTTTTATTTAAAAGCCATCAGCAACAAAAAGTAATTTTTCCAGCTGTCCATAATTCAAAATGTGAATGCAAAACTAGGAAAAGAATATTTTTTTTTAAAGTATTTCCAAGTGTCTTATTTGGAGTAATTTTCTTGCATACAAAAGGACCAAATAAGGCAGAAAGACTATGCAGCTGTGTTTAAAAGTGCTTTGCCACATCTACAACTATTCAACAATCTGGAAAAAACAAAGTGCAGACTGCAGGCTGGAATTCTTCTAGTGAAGCTCGTAACAGGCAAAAATTACAACAATATTGATACATTGTCCATAGGGACTGAAGTTCCCAACTTTGCTCACAGTCAATGCCTGGATGAAGTTCAGGCCAAGTGGGATTACTGCACGTGGGCATCTGCTGTCTCTGGGCTGCTCTCTGCACCAACCAGGGTAGCTGCACTTTGCTCAGCATTACAGTTCCCAGCAAACAAAGTTCACGCAGCTAGGTACAGAATTCAGATGCATTTACTTTCACCTTCTTTCAGAGTAAAGAAGCTTCTCAGTTTAACCAGAAAATATTCAGCAGTCAGCTTTTCCATTTTTTTTTAATCCAGCTTTTTTTTTTTAGTCCAACATCCCTAAAAATGGCTAGTGAGCCTGACAATACACTTGCTGCCATTGTGTGGCACTTTGCTAGGAACTCCAAGTATAAAGACTAATAAATATTTTATAGAAATCAATCTTAATAAATAGAAAGCCACAGATCAGAGGATGAAGATGACAATGTAATCAAGAAAACTGAATCCTTGTAAGGCCTCATCTTTGTAGCTGTAACATTTCATATGTTCATGTTTCATATTTCAAGATTCCCTATCCCTCTGATGAAGCACTTACACGAAGTTCAGTGTAAACAGCAGAAGAAAGTTGCCTTCAAGAAGGTCAAGTAACCAAGTGCTTGAGCACACACCGGTTAAGAAACAACATCAAGTAACCAAATGCTGCCTCAAAGAGGTTAGCCTTTTTTTTAAAAAGAAAAAAAACCGAGAACTTTATCTACACACAAGATTTATAAATAAATACTAGCAGCTTCCTGGCAATAACCCCCGAAGTGTAACAGCAACACACAGTTCCTCTTACCACTTCAGAGTTAAGTTTCTTCCAGAAATAAAGATAGACAGGTCCACAAAAATGAGCTATATATTCTAACACACACCTCACAAACACAGTATGTGATAAATACCTCACCTATGCCCCACCCACGAAATTATATCCTTCACAGAATTATTTCACTGCACAGAGAAGTTGCTGAGCTTCTATACTTATGGCAAAGTGAGGACAAGGTAAAAGACTTAAAGCTATAAACAGCAGTGCTGAGATGTGAGGAACATGTGGCAAATATATGTATAAGACAGCCCAAGAAGATGCTTGGTGGATGAAAAGAAGGAAAAAAAAAAAATATCAGTAATGTCCTTTACATCTGCAGGTTTTATATTTGCTCTTTTCCATAGTCCTTCCTCCCAGCATTCAATTATCACTACGTTAATGCACGGCACATGACTAATCAGCTGCACCCTGTAACTCTCCACACAGGTGTCTGTACGCACAGACAAGAACCTTATGTTCGTAGTTGCCTCTCCCCCAGTTCAATATGCAGAAGCCATTTTAACATACAATTTCAGAACTCTGTTCCCACCAGGGTTTCATACAGCACATTCTGTGACCGCTTTCACCCTACAGAAAACAACAGTGGATGTTTTCAAGCTTATCGATTTATACGGAATCAAAAATCAACCACCTTGAAAATAAAATACAACCATGTGCATTGATGAACAGTCCAAATCTGTCTAAGCCTAGGTAATTTCCTAGGCAAATACTTAATCCCACCCTTGCTGTCTCACTTGGCTTCAGCTTCGGTCTGTGCACTGTTATTCTGAACCACAAGAATTTGAACAGCTGTCTCATATGGAGAGCATCAGCGGTGTAATTAGACTGAACAGTACTCAAAACCCTCTCCTGGTCAGGAAAAGACACAGGCACTCGCCCAATTACATTCCCTGACAGGTGAGATCCCCAGCATTCGACTTACAGCTGGTCTGACTGGACAAGTAAGAAAAGGCATAAAATAGGCCAGTGTTTCTTCTTTTCATTACTTGATCATATGAGTCTCTTCATCAGCATCATAAAACTCCTCATCTTCACTTCCACTCCCCGAAGAACTGTCTTTGTCTCCAGACTAGAAACAAAAATGAAGCCATCAGTTAGCACAGAAAACACTAAGTCAACCTCAAAATATGTAAGCATAAGCCATTACACCTCTGTTGGAATGCTGGTAGAGGAAAAGTAAGATGAGACAGGTCAAATCACTGTATTAAAGCCCTGTAAAAGACGCTAGGTGAATTAAAATTTGTGTCCTCAGTTCCTCAAAATCTCTTTAAAAGACATGGGCTTCTAGTGGATGGACTTTCTCTGCTCCATCAGTACACTAGAGAATACATGCAGGAGACAGCCTGGCTAGAATGGTTCTGAAGTGATAATCTACTCAGCTCTCCTAAAGTAAGTCTGAGGCCCCTACTCTGTGGTGAGCTACTGAACCTCTGTTTCCAGAACACACAGATTACTTGATAAGTTAAAAAGCTTCTCCACCCTGAATTATTACTTCTCCATGTGTAGCATGGGCATTTTCCTATGCAAGTTCAATTAAAAAGATCCCCTGAAATACCAAATAAAGGTGTTATGGAAAGGGGGGGGTGGGGGGGTGGAAATTACCATTTTCTATGTTCGGAAACTAAACTCCTCATCATAAGTATACCTACCTCAGCCAGTGTCCTTTTAAAAAACAGAATTTATATCACATACCCAAATTACATTCAACTATTACAGCTAATTGATTTTTATTTGGCCAGTGTAGCATTTTTCCATTAGAACTGATACAAATCATTCCAGTTAAAAAGATTCTCTTGCTAGTATAAACTCCATCTAGTTTGAGTATTTAGGACTTTTTTCCAGTATGCTTGTATCCACCCTAAGACTTCTGCCTGCCTAGTCATATGTGAAGAAGGGTGAAAAATAGAGAAATGGAAATCATGTTCCTGACTGACAGTACCACGCAAGCAAAATCTGTAGCTTTAGATCTGTCTTCAGAGTTTTGCTACAGCAATGTGCGTTAACTGCAAAGGAATTTCAAACAGTTTGAGCACTAAGACATGTCAGAAGATATAAAGGGAATTATGTTATGCTTTTTTCTGGATTTCTAAAATTATTTGAGGAAAGTCAGGCTATCACTGGATGCTGCCCAACTTGAATGTCACATTCTTGGAGGTTTTGTCCCTGTTAACATACATTCTGGGCAACCAGAACATGTTATCTTGAAAGTGGTACAAAAGGACAATGGATTCCACAGGCGGAATTCAGGGTATGCAACTAAATTCTACATCTTTCTTATAGCAGCTTCATAAGACCTCTCCATGGCCTTGTCAAATAAGGTTAATGTTTAACAGCTTTCCATTTTATCAGTGCTTTGTGGGCTTTAAAATAAACCCCTAATGTGTCACAGACATTCCAGATACAACTTCACTGCAGTTACAGGATTACTTCAGGCCTGAACCAATGACTTTTTTTTTCATTTGGATTCAATAATTTTAATCCATCCATTCCTTTATTTTCTTTTGTGGATCCTGTTCAGGTTGCGATTTTTAAGAAGCATACAGAAGTGCAAGCAGGGAAGATTTAAACCTGAGAAGGCTGCTTGACATAAGTGAATCAAGTTGTGCAAATACTGACAAACACTTGTCACCTCAAAGGGCAATACTGACCTTACTTTGTTAGAAAGGAAAATAAAAATGCGACTTTCTCTCTTCTAAGCTGTAACACCTGCACTATTTGCTAGAACTGCTTTTTGTTAGTAAGCCATCTGCACAGTTAAGATGTAATAATGACATAATTACCAAAATAACAGCTGGTGTAAACTTGATATAAGTGTATATGATGGATTTGTGTTGTCTTCAAGAATGTGGTGCCATAACATATTACCCAGTATGGGTAAAAATGTTTATAAAACGTGCATGTAAAGTAGCTACAGCATAAAATTAATTATTACAGAACTGCCTCTTTCAAGCTTTCTTCAAGGGTGTTTTTGTCAGCGAACTGTGCTGTCCTGTCAAAAATCACTACAGCTAAAATTGGTAAACAAGGCAACATGTTGAAGCCTTTGAAAGGAAACAACTGTTCTCATCCTAGAAACAAATGTTACTCTGCCTCCTGATTTGTGTGAAAATAAGTTTATGAATAACACGAAGTTGTGAATCTCAGACTGCTTGACCAAAAATTAATCAAATGAAAGTAAAAGATGGTATAAAGATCCCATCTTATCTCTGCGTAATGGGACAACTAACTTTCTACTTGAAGGGCAACTCATCACTTACTCAACTTTTGTTAGTCCATTGACACTTAAAATTTTGGGACTAGGATTTAAACATTAAAACCTTACCCAAATTCAAAACACCCACTTCCAGCTCTCTAGCTACTTCTCTCTAACCCCACTCAATTCACAGAGAAGCAGCCATGTGAAAAAACCTCTGCGTGACTGCAAGATGTACACAGCTCAAGAGGAGGTGGACAAAAGGAAGCATGAAAAAACAACGTTCCAAGGAAATCTCAATAGAAAACATTTATTTATGCTTATGCCTAGGAATTTTGTAGTTCCAACATTTTCAATGAACCTCGTTTCCCAGAATCAACAGCGGGACAGATCTCAGAGGTCAGCCTAGCTTGAGCCCATTTAAAGTCTCTCTAGGATAGATCTAACCATCAACACTGCAGAACAGCCAGAGCAGAAGTACAGTGTGCTACCTTTCAGAACAGCCCCTCACGA
This sequence comes from Falco peregrinus, assembly GCF_023634155.1. Classification (NCBI taxonomy): domain Eukaryota; kingdom Metazoa; phylum Chordata; class Aves; order Falconiformes; family Falconidae; genus Falco; species Falco peregrinus. Next base: position 89,921,855 of record NC_073726.1, on the reverse strand, counting down.
ACAGGCTTCTGTGTTCTTTAACATCTAAGGCTTCTCAGACTTCAATGGTCAGCTTTGCACAGAGCATGCTGCAGCAATCCGTCTTAGATTAGACTAGACACCACCAAGTCCTTTATGCCAAAGGAAGAAATTGTAAGCTTTGGCCTTAAAGGGATGAACTAACCCAGCTATGTTTCAGCCTGCATTTCCAGACATTTCAGATGCAATGGGTAAGGTCACTAACTATCTTCTGTACCTCCTTGGGGCCTGTCCTCCACAGGCCAAGAATCACTATCCAAATCTATCTAGAGTGGCATATTCAAGCTGACAGTTGAAATAAACACAACAGAAAAGTACTAGGAAAAAAAAATGAACATACCTGTGAGCCATCTAGGGCTTGTAATGACATGGCTTCGTCACCCAGCCTCCAGTACGAACACACTTGCAGGTCTGAAATAGTTTCTAGCAAAGGACTGTTTAAGGTCTCTGGCAACAACAAACTTAAGAGCCCAGACAAAAGACCAGTCGCTCCAAACACAATGTAAGGCAGAGACCACTGTACAGATTTCTGGAAAATAGAACAGAAAGTTAGGTTGAGATTGGTTCCCTCTAGTTCATACTGCATGTTAAAGCACTTCACCCTTACAACCATTCCATCTGGGAAGTATTTGTGTTCTTATTTAGCATAAAAGTTACCAGTCCTACTAGGTTTTTTTTTAACTAATATTGTCAGTTGTACCTGATCAATACTATTAGATCCACACAGGTTTTTAGATGGACTTTAAAAGAAATGCCTGCTGAATGTATACTCAATTCTTGTCCATAACATGGACTTTTTAACAAATGCAACATCACTTTGTAGCAGGGAACAGATATCACAGAATTGCAAATGTGCTAGTTGGATTGAGGTCACCCACTGACTCTGAGCATGACTACAGCCAACACTAGACCAGGTCAATCAGAGCTTTGTGTAACCAAGTATTGAAAAAACTCCCAAGGATGGAGATTTCCCCCCCAAGTAGCCTGTTCCAGGGCTCATTAAGCCTCTCAAGACTATTTTCCAAATTTCCTATCTAACCCCCAAGCCAAAACTTGTGGTCATAGACCCCTGCTGAACACTGCTGGGAGAATCAAAGTAGCAACATTCCCTCAAGTTTTCATCTGGAGCCATGTGCTCTAGGCCCATGACCTCTTGGTTACCTTCCACTGGGCCCTCCCCAGATTTTTTAACATCCCTCTAGAACTGGGTGGGAATGTAATCTGTGGGCCACATACCCAGACTGGGTCTGATGTAGCTCAGTGTGAACTTTGCCTGTTTGTGATGAGAGGATGCTGCTAGCTCCCATTTTACTTGTCATCCATTTTCATACTCAGGTCTCTTCCAGCAAGGCTGCTACTCAACCAGTTGGTTCCCAGTCTGAGGTATACCTTAGTTTGTATACATATGTTATATAAAATATTCCCACTTCTGTAAGCCTCTGATGATATATCAGAGACACAAAACAAAAATATACATAACAGTGAGAAGTTCAGACAAACCAATGAAGGGACGAAAGGAGCAATGATTCCACCAACACGGGAAAACATGGAGCAGGCACCCATTCCAACATTCCTAAGAAGAAAACAAAAATCATTGATCAGTGACATCTGCACAGGAGAAATTACAACTTTTGAAAAGTGCCACTGAGCAAGGAAAAAACCCTCCATCATGACCCTGACCACATTAACTATTGAAGAAAAGTCAAACATAACTGAAAGCACCCCAAGACAGGAATTAAAACATATGCTTTGGGCTTAAAGAGAAGCAAAAAATCCCCTCCACGTTCAGAATTCTAACACATATGCACATAGAGAGGCAATGAAAGTACAATTTCAGTTAATGCATCTTGTCTCTGCCTAAAGCTTTAGCTAAATTCCTTTATCCAAATCCTATTTATCAGTAGATTTGCCCTCCTGTGAAAAACACCACGGTATAATTTCACAGGTGGCTGATCATCAACAATAATACCTGGTTAAAATATCTATTAAAAATTGCACCCATGTAATCGAGGCTTTTGTCTACCCTGTCAGCACAAGCACAGGGTACTTCTGCCTCTAATGAGTGAAACCTTACTGCTGCCTCCCTATGGCACATGAAGCATCAAGTTATTTTTTCCAAAGCTTACTGACCAGTCATCTTCAGTGTTGCTGGTTAAGCAAGTATGAACATTTAATAGAGTTGTCTCATTTATAAAGCATTGAAAAAGTTACAGATATCACTCAATAAAGAGATACCAGAAATACTATTGTAATCCTTATAAGTGGAGAGGGCTGTGAGCATACCAAGCAGCCAAACTATTTACTGTTACACAAAGAATACAGTTAGTCTGAAGAGAACACTGCATATTTGAGGGAAGTAGTGAGAAGAGGATAAGGGAAGAAATTTAGCATATAAGGCTACAGCTGATCATTATATATAACTGAAAAATCTCATATGAAAAGGTATAGTTAATAGAAAGAAGTAACAGAGAAGTAAAAGGTGAAGAAGTAAGAGAACTAGAAAAATGAAGACCTTAGATTTGCGTTACCTGATCACTGTGGGATAAAGTTCTGATGTGTAGATGTAGACAATGTTAAATGCAGCACTGATTGTCAGTTTCCCCAGCAAAGACAGAGAGCGACTATTCACCACAGCAAACACTCCAGTATCTGACAGAGAAAACGTGACTCTTGTAAGGCTTTCGAGCACTCAAATACATCTCCATAATAATTTCAATCACACAACAGTATGGACTGAAAAGGAATCCTCTGAAGAACCTGCTATGACAGCCAAGCATTTTTCCTTTAAAGGACAGTATTTGTCAGGGGTGATCTGTACCTTCAGGAGAACTCTCAAAACTGCAGAGAATCCAAGGAGCTTTCTTTTAGGCAGCAAGGGCAGAAATCACACAACATAATTTATATTCTGTCTACAGATTTATTACCTTTATCTGTGCAATCAAATTTGTACAAAGAGGAAAATTATTCCCCACATAACACACTTGAAAAAAATAACTGAAAAAAATGGATTTTAAATTCATGGCAGACTTGCTACTAGCCCAAAATTGTTTCCATTCTATTCAATATAATCCAACAGAAATAAACTGAGTTGAATGACTGAACAGTTCCAGAGACTACAGAATGGAATTATTGCTCAAGGCTAGAAAAAAAAGAGAAACTGAGTTTTCCTTTCCTTTTCCTCAGCATTACAATAAATGACATCTTTAAAACACTAAAATCCTGCATTCTACCACAACATCAAATTCTAGATATGTAAGATAAAAAACCCTATAAACATAGTAAAGGCTGAAACTAAACCTCAATATTTTATGAGTCTACCACTAATAAAATACTAAAGTAGTCCCATTGCTAAGTTGAGGAAAAGAATAATTGATGTCTTTTGAAAAAGTGAGCAAGTTTGTTTAGTAAAAAGAGCCCTATTCAGTGTCAATTCCTAGTATGCAAGATAGCACGCTTCTAATGTTATTACTCTGAAAGAAACACAAAAGACAGGAAGATGCTGTAAAGAATCATACCAAGTTTTCCATCCAGCTCAGTTTTGTCAGAACAGCCAGTGCTTCTTCACCAGGCACGTCAGAACATGCATTAATTGCCTACCAAGGAAGCCCACAGCATAAGCCTTTACTGCTTTGGGCAAATCACAGGCAGAGACAGGTGGCTCCTGGCCAGTCAGCCATTCTGCTTCCTAAGCCACTTTGCTCCTGGCTGACTTTGGTGGTTCAGCATGCAGCTGATTTCCTGGGGTCCTGCAGTCCTATCCTCTGAAAAGCTCTCATTTTCACATGTTATACTTTGATATGCAGAAACTGCTTGGTGACTGGTACCAGCTTAACCAGAAAACCTGAGCATCCAGGCTCTAGGATTTGGAATACTTCTGGAAAACTGAGTTGCACCCCTTTAAAGAAAGTTTTACCTATTAGATTAATTGCCATCTAGAGCAACTTACACACTCTCTCATCATAAATGTTTAATCTTTTTGAATCATGCTTCAAATATTTGAAACATTTTCCCTCCTTATGACAGGTGTTATACATGCACAAATCTTACAAGCTGAGATGAATTCATGTACCTAATATTTAAAGGAAGAATTGCTCACTGTGCAATTCTGCTTCTATCATTTTGAAAAATTTCCAAAAATGAAGAAATGAGCATTAGTGTGTCTTTACAGAAAAGACATTTTATTTCACTTCTTTTAAAGACCCCTTGCTTGAGAAGATTTTCAGAATGCCCTCTGAACTATAATGCAGCCACATTACTAACACTACAATCACACCAGTCTTGAACATTACACAGCAGTGAGGAAAAGATGGAAACTTGCCACAAGAATCGAATCTTAGGATCTTTTGACATTGGTATTTCGCTTGGAGAGACACATATAAGTTGCACAGGTACTACTTACACTGACATATCATTTGGCTAATGAAGATAATCCCAAAGAATGATGTTTCTTGGAGTAAGTCAGAAGCACTAGAGAGGAGTGATTGATGTGATCAGATATAAAGGGCAGAATCCAAAGACAAAAGTTCAATACTAAACCTTTCTACCTTTCCACCTTTCCTTAAGGTCTGAGAAAGGTTGCTGCTTATCCTTTTAGTGAGTTGTGGCTTCTCTGGCTTCAAAAATTGAGACTCATATGGGCTATGAGCCTAATCTACTGGCAACCAACAAATTCTTAGGCCATAGGATGCTGTGTTTACCAATTCTTATCACATACTCCAGAGACAAAAGGAAATATTTACCTTTCTTTTTAGGAAGAAACATGACAATAAGACAAGCCAATCCTCCCAGGAACAGAAATGTACTCAATGTTCGCTTCCGACCAAACCTGATGTGCAAGGATAACAAAGCTTTATTCTGCATTAGATCTGTAGCTTGCAGAGCAACGAGTCCTCTAAATTCACGTTGTCTCTTTATCTGCGGTTGGAAATTCTGAATGCCATCTCCCACAAATACTTCCTCTCACACTGTTTTTAAACAAGCTTCTACTGCACTCTTAATAAAATGAGCACTAAGAAGTCTTTATGCAGTGGCTGACAGTTTCTAGGATTTTTGATTTGCTTCCCACTGTGTGTGCACATTTGTAAAGCTCCTCAGGAGATACGTAGAGAAGAGATTGAGAGGTGAATTCTACAAAAAGTGAAAGACATTGTCCAGAGTATCATGGCTCAGGAAACGGCTAAATATCTGAATCAAGAGCTCTGCTCACATACTAGCGCACACAGCAACTATTCCATGAAACCACACAGCTTCTGTTGCGTTTAGTTGCAACAGCTCTGACCTAGCAGTGAGAATGGGGATCAGGAGAGAGAGGTGGGGAGAATGCCATCTTGTGTTAGCACGGAGTCAGCACCGCTCGGTTCAACTGACCTGGGGACCAGCCTCATCTCTGAGCCAAATTTAGATGTCTCATTAACAAGGCAGCTACTGAGAACAAGTTAAATTGTTATTTGAAATAAAGATATAGCAATAGCAATTTCAAATTGAAGCAGGAAGCCCCACACAGCAGATATAAACTAGGAGATGCAATATACAAGAAATTATCTTTAAGAAAAATTATAACAACCCCCTGAATGGGTTAATAAATTTCATACTTACCATTTCTGGTTAATCAAATAAATACAGATTGGGTATGCTGGGATTTCTATCAACCCTGAAAGGGCTAAATTGGCATAAATACTTCCACCTAAGTCGCCCACATTAAGGGTAAGACCATAGTAAACCAAGCTGCACACAAACCTGCAAAAGACAGAGAAAGAATAAAATCAGAGCTGCTGCTTTGCCTGCCAAATCAAAGCACTGGTCTGGCACAATACACTAAAAACTACATTTAGTGTTTCCGAAGATAGGTCTAAAATGTTTCTCTACAAGCATATGATGTTTTCTAGGTAAAGAAACCATTTTGTCTCTGCATAGAGCCAATTCCTGACTTACTACTCAGTTAAACTTCAGACTACACTTAAGAAGAATGTGCATAAACCAGAATAAAGTTAAAATAAGAACATGATTATAGTATCTGACTTGACAAATGATATCTTGGTCCTTTTTGTTTTTATCAGATTTCACTTTTATCCATATTTTTCCAACTGTGTGTAAACCCTTTCTCAAACAGTTCAGATGACACTTCCACCTTCTAATTTCTAAATCCTGGTCCAGTTTTATTAATTTTCCAATTCTGATTTTTTTACTTTTCTTTTGTAACCCTGACTGTTATCCTTACAGAGAAGAATGGAACAGGCCACCAATTCATTCTGCAGGAAATCAGCAATTCTCATTTAAGGAACAAAAAAAGAATAATCAACTATTTTGCAGTAAGCATCTGGAAAAGAACAGGAAAACAGCTCTGTGTTGTCTGCTGACAAAATACCTTTTTTTTTTTTTTTCTTAATCAATACCTCTTCCCCAAATACATGCATTATAAAAGCAACTGAATGAATGGTAATGCCAGAGGACCCCCATACCATGTCATACACAAGGTTTATTTCCAAGTAGCACCAAATAACCTCAGGGGCAGCAGAGCTATGGAAAACAAGACAAGACACTTTTGGAGTTAAATTTCTGCTAGTGACAAGAGGTCGCATCATGGGTTCCTGCTCCTTACTACCACTGGCAGCACTTTCTCTTAAGAAAATAAACACACTCAGACAAGGTAGGCCACCCACCTGTTAATGGGCTCCTTACACACAAAACAATGAATAACTCATGTGACTTAAAGTACTGACAAAGCACTGGGCCAAAGAGGAGGACCGCATGACTGACCTCAGCTGCCTTCGAGGGTCAGAAAAGAAGGGGTAGTTCTGAACTATTCTGAGATTGAGAAAGCATGACAGAAGCGCATAGATAAAACACCTAAGAACTAGACTGTAAAAATGGCTTCATGTTACAAATGCACTAAGGAAATGCTATAATACAAGGAACCTTTTTAGGTACAGTGTCCCTAACACCACAGGCTGAGACCAAGCACAATCTGCAGGATGGGCCAATTCTCAGCAACATCTTCTCTCAAAGACTTAAAAAGACAACAGCAGCACAAAGCCTACAAAGTATTTCAAGTACCAGGTAAACATCATGATCAAGGTGCGTCCCAAGAGAATCTTATATCGGAACAGATCCAAGAAGCTGCCAGCCTCTCTGGAGCTCCTCTCTGCTGGGAGTTTTAATGAAAAAGTGCACTTTTGCTTGCGGTTCCTCTTCGCAATGAGGTAGAGGGCATCTTCTGCTTCATTCAGCCGGCCTTGTGAATAGAGCCAGCGGGGGGACTCTGGAATGAATCTGAAACACACAAACACAGACAGCTTTAGGGCACTTCTTGTCTATGAGGCTGGACTTGTCCACATAAATAAGGCTGAAATACATTTTGGTATAACAAAGAGTTTTTCAAACAACCCTTCAGGTATAAAACTCACTTATTGAAACAGAGACAAAACATGTTGAAAGGGAACATTGTATGTAATTTAAATACTAAGCATTACATTGAATATTACATAGATACACAAAACTACAAGTCACAGTATACCATTAGGATCCTGTCTTCAGAGAATTCAGAATTAAGGAGACACCACATGACTACAAGTAACAGGATGTTTTTGTAACACCATTTCGCATTTTCCAAATTTTTCTCAAGTTCTCTCCTGTAGACAGGAAGGCAGAGGCTGTGCAAAGTCATACTCTTGCTCCCCACATGCACTGTTCACATTATAGGTTTGTAACTCCGACACAGCCTTCAAAACAAATGTTCTATTATTTTCAGATTCCCAGAACTAATATAAGATTTAGTCTTTTGCCAGAAGCTTTTTAAGATTTTTGCCTCTGATAAGAAATGACATTTTTATTTAAAACATAAAGGAAAGTGAATCTGTGCTTTTATAAAAGAAAACAGCTTAGAAAGGAACATGTTTTCTTCCTCATGATAGAAAAAAAATCTGGTAGCATTTTCTGCACAGAGTAATTTTTAAGTAATGTGGGAGGGAGGCAGGCAGCGTGAAATTTGGAATAAGAAAATATCCTTTCTTACAGTAAGACAGGCCTCTGAGCACAGCTCTGAAGTTCTAAGCATAAAGCACTTTGAGAAACTGTACATACCAATATGAAAGTTACAATTTTTTTCCCCAAAACCCCCAAACATCACTAAGTTTTGAAATATCAGAAGTGTCATCTCTGCCTTTCACCCATGAACAGCCTCTAAGACCTTTCCCTGAGTTCTGATGCTTCCTTTGAAAGGGTGTGTTGACTCTTTAGCAAAGACCTTTATTCAGAAAGTTGGTTACTGAAGTTAAATAGATGTTGGAAGGAAAAAAGCCCTAAATCTAAACAGCAAATTTATCTTCTTTCAGTTACTGGGATTCTGCTGTCAGGAAGTATATAAGAAGAGCATGCTGCATCATATAGCTTTCAGTGCAAAAGCCTACAAACACAAAACCCCTACTATATTGATCTAAAGAAGCCTTCTTCCTATTCTTTCCTAATCACACTTGAAAAATAAAAGGAAGCTGCCCATTTTGCATGTCACCTTTAAGACTGTATGTGCAAGTAATTCTGAAGCTGTTCCTTCTGTGTAAGCACAAGTATAAGAGAAACATCATGTTATCACTTAACTGCAAAAAACATTTCTGTACCTTTTCACATGCATATATAGTGTCTTCTAGCACACCAGACAAGAGTTTAGATCATCTGCATACACCGGTTAAAGACAAGGATATGCTTCTACAACACTCTGCTGTGTTCCTATCTACAGTACTAATGCATATACAATACCATGTACACTTATATTTTCCAATACTGCAGCACTGCTATTTAAAGAAAGCACAGAACGTGAGGTGTCTACATGGGGTTGAGAGAAATACCTTAGTTACACCATTTCGTTCCATCCTCAAAAGGCACTTTGACTTAGCTGTTTGGTTTGTTCCCTAGGTTTTTTTCTTGGGTGTTTTGTGTGTGTGTGTTGGGGTTTTTTTTGGGGGGGGGGGGGGTGGTGGTGGTGGTGGTGTATGTTTTTTTAAAATTTATTTATTGACACCTTTCTTGATGAAACTCGGTTTGAAAAAATAACTTACAGAGAGAGAAGAAAGACGATTGTTCCTTCCAGGTTAACCACAACAGCCAGAGTCCTCCAGGAACGAATGAAGTACCCTAATAAAGCATACTGGGCAATTCCCACAGCAAAGAACAAGCCACCAATAGATCCTAACACACAATTAAAAACAAAACATTATCACACCTTGAAGGAACATTACTAACTCTCAACACATGGGAACAGACAGAACACTTCATTAAGAAATATTCACCCAGCAACACATCTGACCAAAGAATATTCTACCGTTTTCCCATGCAGGGCAGCAGTATTACATCTAATTGCAAAGATCAACACAAGACCAAAATGCACTTTTCTACATCCTGCTCAACAAAAGCCCCCATGAACAGTTAAGTCTTGTAATTCCAAAAGTATGTTTCAGCTTTCCATGTATAAAAATAAATATAAAAAACCCAAAGCATTGGAAAACTGGTATTTTTAGGAATACATAGTATTCATTTGTAGCTCTCACAATTTCTAAGATACTCTGTTTTAAAACAGTCTCAGCATAGCACTTTGGCACTTGTCACAGGTGGGCAAGCCAGGTCTCAGAGCTGTAACAGTGCAATTTATACACATCATACCTGAAGGACAGCTTCAACACTGGCAACCGAGACAGTTAAGGTGTCTGTATCTTTTGTTGTAAATTCTAAAGTTGATTACTACATGGGGCAATTTTTGGTTTTTTTAACATATAAAAAAGGTTTTTATATAATGGGAAGATAAGACGCTTAAATCTATTAATTTTTTTTGAGAACTGCCAGAAATGAAAGGATTTCTATTTAGTGTACAAATACTAAGCTCTGTTTAGCAGAGTGCAAAATTCCGATGGATAGAGCTCAGCTATCATGAACCTTGGACGAATATTTAACTGTGTAATATTCACAGGGGACGTTTCAACTAGACCTTTGTCAGCTTGAGTGATGCAGAGATCTGAATGGCCCTAAGTCATCTACTGTGCTTGTCTAAGGTTCATATTACATAAAGATCTTGAAGCAGAGTAAAATTTGCAACTGCTATGGTGCTAGCTTTGGGGTGTCTCAAGTGATGCACGAGACTGAAATTTATAAATTCTGACAATAAAAACACTAGCACTCAAACTTTACCTGCTAACGCCCAGTATGCAGTACCCACACACTCATTCAGCAGAACAAAGGCCACCAGTGACATCCCACCATTCATCATCCCTACCAAGAAGCGAGAGACGGCGAAGAATTCATATGAGGGTGAGAATCCATTTGCAATGGCAAACAAGATGTCAAGAGCAAAACCTGGAAAACGAGACAAAAGGTTTCATTTCAGAGGAGCACCTAAAGAAAAGCAGAAGCATTTTATCAGTATCTTTACTTCACGTTCACTAGGATCCATCCTAAGTAATCATAGTCAACAACTACAATGCAGGTTTGGGCAGAAGTTTAAGTACCTGAAGTCAGTACCATGAAAGGGGACACACAAAAGGAGTGGTTTCTGATATGTAATATGCAGTACTAAACCTTCAAATTCAGTTCACAGCAGACAATGTTTTCACATACTTAGAACTACTGTCTGGCTCCAGTTAAGATGGCTTAATATTCATCCCTGTACAGGAGCCACAGATTACATACCTGACCAAATACCTCCCCTCATTCTTGGAAAGTGCCCTATACAAGCTAGAGAAATGTTACCAGGGGACAGTACATGGGGAGTTTGCACTGTGTAGCAGGCCCACCTTTATCTGCTTTGAATGAGATTGTTCCTTTTAAAAACAAAAAATAATCAAGTTTTTTAATTCTACATGCTCATCCATTGACATACAAATTTATAAATACACAGACAAAAAATGAAGTTCCAAGTGTTGTTTGATCCGGAGACAGTAAAAAAGCTTACGAGCTTTAAAACACTATGAGGATCACAAATATATAAAAATTAAATCACGCAGACAGGAGATAAAAAGTGCAACAAATTCCTAGCAGGTTATATATGTAAGAACACTGCTAACAAATTACTAGAAATATTAATTGCAACCTGTGGAGATCCCATGAGCATGACATGAATGAGTGTAAAACCCTTACAGTACAATTCCTAAATCCAGAACATCTCCCAGATATTCAGATGGTGATTGAAAAGTCAAATATTAATTTGTCACTACTTATATTCCTGAAGAATACTGGAAGGGCAAAACAGAAAAATAAAACTCAAAGCACATCACTGCTATGTATCAAGCTCTCAGCAGAAACTGAGCTCTTGCCATTGATCTTCAGAGGCACAACACCACTACTTCATTCATTTCGTTAGATGTTACCTGTAAGATAGACTTTCTTCCTCCCGAAGCGATCAGAGAGCTGCCCAAAGGAGATGGCTCCAATAAACACACCACTGAAGTAGAAAGAACTGGCAGCACTGACTTTGTATGATGTGTTGCCAATTAAAAACCACTGGATGGAGGGGAAAAACAAATAAAGGTGAATTAACCAGAATACAAGAAGTTCAGCAGTTCACCAAGAGCCAATAGCTGGAGGGGCATGACACATATTTTAAGAGTGATCAAACTTTACATACATCTCCTAAGCATCAGGTCACCAAAACACGACTGCTGTCTCCCAGACTCACCAGGTGGTAGTAACCAATTGCATCGTTCCCCCAAATCACATGCAGTCGTTGATTCTGAAACCAGGGACAGATCCCTCATAGAGTATTGTAGGTTTTGCAGTCTTCTCCCACTCTCTCTTTTATTGCTTTTTTTCACATAAGTCTGTTAGCTTAAAAAGACTCAGTACTATCTCTTGATACATGTCACCCACAGTGTGTAGGCATACTATGCAAAAATAAAAATTGTGGTTTACGTCCAAAGAGAATCCTGCATATGCTCCTCCAAGAACTGTCTTGTCACTGAGAAACACTTTGGTTAGACAGGTTTTCTGGTATTGCAAATACTCATCTTTTTTACAGTGTACTTCCTGTCATTTCCAGTTCTTTTAATTCCAAATACAAAAGTGACCTTTATATGTTTTCATTCTAACAGACTTAATGTCTCAATTTGAACCTGACAGGAGATTTTTTCCCCACCAAAAAAAAAGCAGAATGAAAATAAGCCATGCCCTCACTGCTCAAAAGTTATTTCCTTTTGTATTCTAAAAACTCCACATCTGTTCTTTTTCTACTCCTCTTGCATCTTGAGATAATGTTTCCTATTAGTGACACCCAACTTTTCTTCCTGTGCTGGTAAGCTGGTGATTATGTCATTATCCCAGCAATAACACTCTAATCTTCTCCTCATAATCTTCTCTTCCTCTACCAAAATCCCATTAGATATCCTTTCTAGCAAAGCTTATATTATTTCAAAGCTCAGTTATAAACTACCTCACCACGAGAACAGAGCCATGCAATTAAACCTCACCAAGATTAGGGGAGCTAACAAAACAAAATCATTCAGAAGCTCCAAGAAAACAACTTACTTATTCTCAGTATATGCTTCATTTTGAATTGTCACTTTAACGGCGAGGTGTTTACGGATATGGTAGGTAATGTGCCCATAAAACATCAAGACTGACAAAATTCAATTCTAAAACTAACCACATGACCACAAATCAGTTTTTGAAGCTTCTCCAGATTTTAAAGACAATTCCCAGAAAAATCCATTTGTATTATAATAGCACATGAGATTAATTTTATCTTGAAATAACATGGTCAGTTTGTTTTATAAGAGCTACAAGAATCATACCCTGACTTTTGGTATAAAAATTTAAAAAGCTGCCAACACTGAAACTCAGTGACATTAGATGCTTTCTGAATCATTCAGGGATTAAGGGATAATTTGGTTGCGAAGCAAAATTTGTTCTGCAAATTAATCTCAACAGCTAAGAAGCCCTTTAAAGGACTCAAGGCTTTTCCCTTGTATAAAGCATGGTACATGTATGTACATGTATGTTACATGTATTTACATCAGAGTATTTTTCAGTGCAAATTTGCAATGGTCATGGTAGTAGTAAGTGATGCTACAAGATAAGCATTAAAAACATCCTCCTCAAGCATAGAAAAAGCTTCTTTACACATCAATAAAGAAAGTAGACAGTGATGACATACCCCCCCCCCAAGTCACACTAAAATCTTTCTATTTAGCATGCAATTCAACTTCCAAATATACCACACATTCAGCTAAGAAATTTTGAAAAAAATTATACTTTAACAGTGGGAAACAGGAGAGCTAACAAGATTTTATACACATGGGTCTTTACTGAGAAATATGTTAAAAGAACTACAAAGCAGAATCTACAAGTTGCCTGGGGTTTTTTTTTTGTTTGTTTTTGTTTGAGGTTTGTTGGTTTTTGTTAAGTTTTGTGGGTTTTTTAGTTTTGTATTTTTCAAGTAAACTTTGTTCTTTACCTCAATTTATTTATGCAAGTAAAATGCATAAGAATCTTCATAAAATTTATGTCCTAAAACACTGCTAAGGTCCACAAATGTCTGACTTGTCAAGTTTAAGAGAATGAAAGACTCTTGGATAAACTGAAAAGCAAAAAAGTCCAGAGAAAGTCTGAAAACCTTACTGAGCTTTCAATAACACTTACAAAACCCCACTGTTCATTACGATTTTAATTTAAATAGTGGCATAAGTACTCATATCCTCTTTATTACCAGAATAAGAGGAAATGCCTGTTGTACACAACTGTTTGGTACTATTCCAAAACTGGCAGCTTACATTAATATGCTCATAACCAATAAAGTGCTTTGGAGGAGTAATTCAGATAGCATTAATACCTCTGGACAATAGCCATGAATTATCAGGTGGTACTACACTTGACTCAACTGTACAGCTCTAAATTCAGGTCTTTTAGCAGATGCACTCAGACAGGGCTCTCGCACGGAACAATTTGACATTAACAGATACTGAAGGCCCCAGGAAGGGCAGGTGTTGCACACATCAGTGCAGAGGCTGGAATAATTTCTGTAGGGATTGTGGCTAGACCCATGAAAGAAGACACTTAGAAAACACAGAGACCACACCAATAAAGCTAAAGCTTGGTTTGGGATGGGATGGGGGAGTTGCTTTGTCCACCTGACTCCCTAGTGCCCATGTCTTCCCCCTATCTGCAGTTACAAAGACTGCAGAAGCTACTTTCCCTCCAGTTCCTCCACTGCTGGCTAGCTGCATGATGGATGCACTATATGCATTTGACCTTAGCAAGGGAATCTCAAGAGGTGGCCAGAGCGAGCTCAGGGTCCATAAAGGATTTTGAGCACATTAGTACAATGGACAGCACGATTCCGGCTCAATTGTGGAACCAGGCTACAGGATCCAATACATAACTTCCACATGGAAAAGGTGGGAAGTTTTAGAGCAGAACTTTGGTCAGAGTCTGCACAGCGAAATAAAGCTAGTTTTTGTTGCCAGTAAAGATATGAGCAGATTACCTGTTCTCTACTTGGAGGTAGCACCTGTTTCATTTGTTAATCAAAACATGCATTAGTATGGAAGAAAGCAGCAGTACAACCAGCTCCCTGCAACCGACTCGGTAAGATCAGACACAAGGCAGCAAAACACATTTCCGACTTACCTCAGAGACTATTGATGTGAAGCTGCTGCTGAAGTGTACGTGCTTATGCACCTCACTGCCATTGGCGTTCAGAAGCCATTCCCCAAAAGCTCTCTGCTCGCTCACTGACTGGTTGCTATGGCTCTGATTTGCTGAGAGCTCTTGGAGATCCCAGTGGTAAGGAGGAGTTGCGCCCACCAATGCGATGAGGATGGCTTCAGTGGCCGCATAGAGCTGGCACAAAAGAAAAAAAAAAAATAAAAGTAAAGGTTGCTAAACATAACCCAAGCAATGTTTCCTCTGCAGCTGGATCAAGTCGGTATTAAAAAATATTCCTTTTTAATATTTGCCTTCTACCACTATAAGACAGCACATGTAGCCCCCATCTACCAAATATCACACACTAAACCACAACTTCAACACAGTGGTTCTTGCACTTTTTAATCTGTTGATTATTTGAGAGAAGTTTCCCTCCTGACACCCCTCCCTCAGCCAGAGCCCCCCCAGCTCCCACACATAGCAAGTGCACCTCCTGGATGCATGAACAGTTGGTAGTACTGCTAATGACACAATAAAACTATTCTTTAATGCAAATATATTTATTATATCCTCTCACTTCACCTGTGTTGTTCATTCCTCTAATTGGATATTTGGAATAGATCTCCTCTTCACTGTTTCATATTTAATCTATCCTAGTTTTACCACAATTAATTCTTTTCTATTTTTAATCTTCCGTGAACCTGTTTTAGTCTTAAAAAAAAAAAAAATATAGAAGCACACGTGAATGTACATAAGCATCTTCTTACAACTCTACACATTTATACAAGAGATTTAAATACAGTGATTAACAGCTGGCTTTGTTTAGGAAAGAATTAATAAAACTGCTGAAAACACAGACATTTCAAGTGTGGTCTAGAGCTGGGTCACTGCTGCTTGCTCAGAACATTCACAGGCCACTGCTTTAACAGGCTACATTACAACTCCATCTTAAAGCCCAGGGTTCTTAGACCTGTTTGAACATAGAAGTGCCATGAATTCTGGAACAGAAGATGTATGAAAAAGTCTTCTGAGAAACAACACAAGTTGCTGGCAACAACACAAAGATCCCCTGCTCTCCAAATAAAACTGCTTTTTGTCTCAAGCCCTCACTAAGGGACAGTAACGCAGCACAGTAGCTCCTGAACAAAAGAGATCCTGTTGCTTCTCCCGCCTACTACTTCCTCCATGAATAACAACCCCTTGGCCATGCTGTGGACACGAGGCATGTGTCACTCCATTCCTGAAACCCCACTTCAGTCACATCCTGAATACAGTCCTTGCTCTGCTCTCAGCATCCCCTCCCTCTGCTCTTGAAGAATGTACCTGCAGGAGCTGTGTTCTCTCAGAAGGCTGCTACACAAGTAATTCTCAAAACTCAGAAGACCATAGATAGGCACAAAAAAAAAAAAGTCTGAAGACCTCTGAATTCAGATGCACGCAACACCAGGTAACCCTATTTCGTTCTGTACAACAGCTGAGCAGTCAGTTACACCCAGATTTAAATGAGATTTACTACTAAATTAACACAGAGACCCCAAGGTATTAACAGAAAGCATTTTCTTTTCACCAGCTCCTTTTTGCATTCTACATGATATACTGCTGCCACAGCAGCAGGAGGTAAATAAGTATTTTTTAAAAAATCATCCTCTTTCCATTTTTTAATATAAAATTGTTGAATATCAAAAGCCATTTAGAAGAAAAACCACAGTCTGTTGACTATGTTATTATTTAAGCTACAGAACAACTTCCAGACAGACAACAATGAAAAGTAAAAGACTTCATCTGGGGAAGAAGGCAATGACTTACATTATATAGGGAAACAGGTGTTAAAAACCTGAGTGGCCACATTGCTAGGGATGTGTGGATACAGTACTCTCAACAATATTGAGAGGTTTTGAAATTGCCGAGAAATGAGAATTATAGGTCACAATCTGTGGTGCATCCCTGTACCTTGACTCACTCAGACAATTCCGTGTTAGGACTAAGTGATAACATCCTTGCTTTTGTCTTGTGAAATAACAAAACATATTTTTGAAGTAGTTCAGGAAATGAAATCCTCAAGGCATTTGGTTTAGAGAAAGAAAGCATAACCCTTTTGATTTTTCCTCTAGGTGAAACCCACCCCAGCTACAGAAAACTAAGTCAAAAAATAAGTGATTGCAGGTACAATGAAACACTATGGATATTTTTTCAATTAAAAAAAAAAAAAAAAATCAGTCTTAAGCATCCTAGTAGCTGCAGCAAGCAAGGATGTAACAAAGATAGAAACACTTCCAATTGATCTGTTGAATAAGAAAAATACATGAAAATGGAGACACATTTTGATGTTACCAAATACTATTGTTCTATTTTCATGTTCACTGGAGTCACTGCTGACATAAGACTGTATTTCCTAGAGCTCATCTGCATTGTACTTTGGGTAACAGGTAAGCCCTCTTCATTTCATTGCAAAAACAAAAAGAAACCCCACCAAACACCCCAAAAATTCATTTATAATTCTGAAGATCAGAAACATTTTCTAGAAGCAGTCTTAAAAAATGATGAAACAAACTCTAAAGTTAAAGAAATTAAAAATACAGTTATATCATTCCAGTAAGAGGCAGGAGTTTGTGTTAAATGAATCTGCAGATTCCCCCCTTAAGAATTCTAAATGCTTGCACTTAGCAACATAGTTGTGTAGACTAGTAATCATTATAAACAAATAAACACTATCAAATATAAAATATTAATATTTATATTTATGCAATTTAAAATATTAAAATATATATTAAATATAAATCAATATAAAACACTATTAAAGCAAATATAAATATATACACTGACTTTATAAGATGTAAAATGGCTACAATATAGGCACTGTGGCAAACAAAGCCCTTCATTTTTCATTTGTTCTGTAACCCAAGTCAAGTCAAATTTATGTCATTTAATGTATACCTTCTATTCATAAAACATTTTAATTGGCTCTGTGTGGATGTTAACAGTTCCCTATTGAATTCCTTGCACTGATCTGTGTTAATCAAGATGAGTACCAAGCACGGGGGAGGAGGCACCAGCTCATAGTCACCGATGATGAAATGCTGAGTTGCGTTAGTTTGGTCCAAGTTTCACCTGTTTGTTTGTATTCTTTGTATGTTAAAATTTTATAGTCTGTCTAGATTAAAAGTCTATGGTGTAAGGAGATTTGGTAAAAGGCAACACCTTAATAACCTGTAAACTTTCACTTTCTCTGCTACGCAGAAAAGATTTTAGTTAGCCATTTATAGCTATTTCATTAACAGGTTTTGAAACTAACTTCAAAATAACATTTTGAAATTAACATTAACAGAAATGCCTGGAATGCCGTGACCAGCTTTCTTGGTGCTCATTTTGATAATAAATTATTTCCACAAAAAATGTAGAATCTCTTGTAAGACTAGTAAGGGACAAGGAAGAACTTCAATAGTTTCATTTGTGTATAACGAACACACCCACAAAAATAATTTATGAAACTTTTAGACTTCATAATTTACCTATTATGAAGCAAAAATGAAAAACAAAAGCAAGACTTAAATTCTGTGAAGTTTCTTCAACCTTTTTAATCAGCTCATCAGCAATTCACAACCAGCCTGGTCATTCCAGACAAGTATCAGCTGAAGCATTCACTGCTGACCAAGATAATGAGTAAGCCACTAACTTCTGACCTTTCAAATACAGAAACATGAAAAAAACTGTACCTTGAGGAAAGACAGAAATTAAGGAAGAACAACAAATGACCTTGCTCTGGTAGAAGCCCGTGATGAAGAGACGGTTACATTTTAGGATTAGACTTATTTCTCCTGAACCCATGACAAGCAGCTGAAAAGCTGGAGGGTCACCTGATTTTTTAAAAGTCTGATGATCTCATCTGTTCTGAGTTATTTCAAAAGAGCGATCTGTCTTGAAATTCACACGATGTCCCATGCCCCGCCCACCCCACCCCCCCAACTCTTACTTAGAAAAGCCCTAAAACGTCTTCCTGCTGCAAAATTATCGGCTGCTGAGAACACGCTCTTCTACCAAAGTACCTTTCCCCTCTTGGTTGTACAATGAATGTAAGACAGAAGGAAAGGCTGTTTTAGTTACAAAGCAAGAATCACAGTGCGCAGAACATGATGTAATCTCTCAGACACTTGACAACCCCAGCCCCACTCTGGCAGGAAACATTCCCTATGAAGAATGTAACCACTGTTGGATTATTACCTGTGTCAATGAGAGGATCAACACACATTTTGAAAGAACTTAGGATTTCTGTAGAGAAACTGAGAAAATCTACCCAGTTTCGTTTTTTCAACCTTAAAATGTAGACCTCAAGAATCCACAGAAAAAAGTCCAAAGTCTGTCCAAAACCACACCTAACTTTATTCCAGAAATTCTTTAACATCTACAGCGAAATCTAACACTGTACAGCAAACCACAACACTCAGAGCCTCATTTCCCACAGGTCTGTGGAAAATGTCCCCTTAGCTTCCCCTTCTTCTCTGTTTGAAACAGCCAAACAGACACACGCCGCAATTCTGTTTCATGCTCAGTATCATTTGGATGGGCAATGGCAGCAGTAGGGGTTTGGTGCTCCTTCTGCTCAGACTGGCCGGCCAGCACGTGCTGATCAGCCAGGCAACTGCTGCCACCAAACAGCGCACGCACAGACAAGGGACACGTCACTCCCCATCAGCACAGGCAAATATTTGAGTCTCAAGAGCAAATAGCTTCATTGTACAAGTTTTCTGCAAAGACAGACCAAGTGGCAGCTAACTCCCGTGCACACACCTTTGCCTGTCAGAGCCACAGGAACGCTGCACATGTCTTGGACCTGTACTCGTGCCTACCTAACAATGACAAAACCCATTACAGCATTGGTGATAGGACTGCAGGACACGTACCTAAACCTTCAACTCTTCAGCTCAAGTTGCTTTAATAATTATTTCGTAGTCTATCACAATAAAATGAACCTCCCCTTTTTCTGCCAACATGCAGAAGTGATCTTTACCAGCAAAATTTAGTGAGGTATTTTCAGCTCTGCACTTTTTTCACTAGTGCCATCCTAGAGATCCAGTATCTTAAGTAAACTGATACCATTTGATATTTCTCAGTTACTGCCAATAAACCCAAGACAGAGGGCATGTCAGAGTCTGCTTATAACTGGAGAGCAAAACAGAGGGTGGAATGAAGATGCTTGAAACAAAAATCAAAACAAAGTTCCACAAAATGTTCTCCAAGAACAAAACAATATTCTTCACACAAGATCATGAGTGAGTTTTAACTCTGAATACGCATATTTCCTTAAACTGTGCCAAAAGCATTCTTCTTCTACTCTTCCACCACCCCATTCTCCCAAACATCAGAACAATCAAGAAAACTTGCCATCATGAAACAGGTTGCTATCACTTTCTAGCAAGCTGGATTTCTCCACAGTGCTATAAATACAGACAATGAGTTTGCTGTTAAGAAGTCAGTCTTGTACTGAAGCAAAATCTTGCAAGACAGTTATCTATATGGTTTGCTCCGGGACAGATGAAAATTTACAAGATTAAGAACAGCTCAGTAGGATTCCTCTACTGTGATGTAAGTCTGTTGGATAAATTAACAGCTAGTGTCCTACCTAACACAGAATCATTAAAAATTACCATAAATACTTCCCCCCCCCCCAAAAAAAAAAAAAAGCATAGGAGGTAGAGGCAATGCACAGGATACCAAGGAGACCTAGAATTTGCTAAAGACCTAGACTGGAGAAGCAGATGCTACAATGCTTCTGGCATGTTACAAAGTACACCACCCCGAAAAAAAACTCACAGCCTTGCCCTACAAAGCATCAAGTTCAGTGACAGAAATGAACAGTAGTTTTACTATATATTTAAACAGTTAGCACAGCAGCCAACTGCATGCTGGGTAGACCGAAACCATGAGTCCAGAACTGCTTCAGGCACTATAGCCTAAACAATTTTCATTTTTGTAGTATGCTGGAGTACGTGCAACACCACTTAGAAGAAGCAAACATAGTTACCTAGCATGGCCTCACAGCCTGCATCTCAAAGGGCTGAGACAGGACTTGCCACTGCTACAACCGGATCACCCTGAGCAAAGGAAATAGTCACCCTCAGCATCACAGGTTGAATGGCCTCTGAACATGCAAGTTGGAAGTATTAACTTTCTGCCTTTAGAATCAAAAGGACGAAAGAAAGCTTAGGTGCCATATTAAAATATCTATATGTAAACTTGCAGTTCCTCTCTGCTAAAAATGCTCACACACTGATAAGTTAGAGAACCAAGCCAATAAACAAGAACCAAGAACAAAAATTACAAAACCCATTATAAATACTACCTCTACTTTAACAGGAGTATTCCAGAAAGTTAAATTACATTAATGTGTAAAGTGCCAAGACTCCCCAGTTGAATACCAGCTATACAGTTTCATCAATACCACATCAGAAGTGCCACTCCACTATTATGTGAAGAAGGACTTAGAGGAGAACAAAGCAAAAAAGTGCCAGAAGTTACTATTCCACTTTATCAATATACTAAAAACCAGCCCAGGACTGAACAGTCTCAATGGCGTTATATGATAACATGACAAAAAAAGTCAGCAACTCCCGGTAACAAAAAAAGCAGGAATTGTGGGCTGACAAGTATCAGGCAGAATTTAGTCCTGCCTCCACAAACAGGATTATTCTTTTGTTTGCATTTCATCTTTATCCTTCTTTCTCTCCGTGTCTCCCAGCCTGCTTTGGCTATCAACATAGCCAAATGACAGCCAATATCAGTATCGTAAGAGACCAAAGTCCTCACCTTAGACGCTGGTTTGGGACACTGCCAAAGAATATTGGGCGAGTGTCTTAATCTCACAGAGCCAGTTCTGCTAAGAGTATGAGAAAAGCCCATTCTCAGCTGTGCCTGGACTTCCTCACTACCAAATGACTACAGCATTTAACTTGGTAAAAAGACATAATAAAAGCACACACTGATTACTTCAGAAGTTTCTGCTATTTAAGTATCCAGACTAAAAGACATTGCTGACATTTATATAAGCTGCTTTCATTCATTTATTCATTTTAAGGACTTGCCTGCAGGATAAGCAATTGGATCTACTCGTGTTTTGTTTTGGGGTTTGGTTTTTTTAATTACAAAAGCTTTTGGTTTACTGCTATTTCAGAGCAACACGATGAGCCAGAACTGAAAACAGGGTTTTTTTCTAATTTTCTGGTGGAACTTGCTAAACCAGCGATTTTTCAATGTACAGCCTACAGGCCTCAGAAGTCCCTGAATTACTTCTTAAAGTTCTGGGAAAAATAATGAAGAAACACAAAGCTGCCAGCAGTCTTAGATTTACTGTACAAGGATTTAACATCTTCAGTGGGAAGTCTGTAGGGGGGTGGAAATTCAAAAAGACTGAAGAGCTCTGGTCTTTCTCTAAGTATTTTTAAGACACCAATAACTGAAGAGCATACCACAAATGGAAAGCAGTAATAGGGCATACACGCAACTGTCTTCAGCTTTCCTTACCCAAGGATCTCAAAAGCTTCATTGTGCCTTCCAAGGCAAATTCTTAACACCCTTTCCCCCCCAAGCCCACCAGGATTAGGAAAAAGAACAGGTGAACAGAAATACAATGTTTAACCAGGTTAAGCCCCAAACTTCATCAGAGGTCATACTGCAAACAGAAAAGACCTAGAAGACAGATGCTATTGCTCCAGAGGGACTTCAGTCCCACTATGCTTGCTTTTTCCAAGTACCAGCCAAGGTTTTACTTAATGCAAACAACGCACATGAAGCACTACATTACCTATAAATAGAAGTAGTTACATTAACCACTCCAGTCAAACAAACAACATTTGAGAGCACAAAACTTTATTTGGGTCAGAAATAAAGAGCAACAGTTATGTGCAAGTTGGAAACAATTATTCTGAGTTCAATTATACATCTACCGGTTCTATCACTTGAGAGAAAAGGAAATTAGTCTCTAAAATGGAGGAAGTGTCAGTGAGGAGAGACTTGATGATGTGACTTGCTAGTGGAAAAATACAGGCAACTTATTGCCTATGAAATATGGGAAGCTAGACTGTGTGTACATATGGGCAGGGAAGCAGCAAAGGGAGATAGTGTGTCAATACAAGTATTTTTATTCCATACTCTTTGCTGTCTGGTAAAATTATGCCTGCTAACCCCCCGGCTCATCTTCTGAAGGTGCTCAGAGGACAGACTGGCTAGATGAATTGTCTCAACAGTTTGCCAGGCTGAAAGCCATCTTGATTAATAGCAGAAGATGGGATTGCTTCAGCTCCCGCTGAATCCAAATACCATCCCATTGCACAAAATATTCTAAAACTTTCTTGTTAATAATCTGAAAACATGTCCCCATATGTTTTACCCACACTACATATAAAGATGCCAATCACCACTGACACAGTGCCTCCCAGGCACCTTCCACTCCCAGTTGTTAAAAAGACATTGCAAAAACAAGGCATTCAGCCATAGCTAGAGTAGAGCCCCAGAGTGAGTTCCTTCTGACAACTTCGCTCTTTACACAGCACGTAACCTTTGCTTTTAAAAAAAAGTTTCATTTGTCTGCTGTTGTGTTTTGTTTTTTTTTAATAGGTAGAACAATCTGCTTCCTTCCCTCTGTTGCCAGGCTTTCAGAATGTCTACTGTGGTTCTCCCAAAATTTATGCTTTTTGCTATGCCCATCAGCAGTAACTCTGCTAAGTCTTTACAACAGCACATTGAACAGACATCTTCTAGGACTGAACTGCAAGAAACTGAAGTCACCTTGTAAGTTAAATTGCAAAAGCTGGCTAGATGTGTTTATATAGCTACATACATACAGAATGCCTGGTTTCCCTGTCAGAGTGAGTGTAGTGATCATTAAAAGAGCAAGACACAGCAATTGTGAATGACCCTTAGAATCACCTAAATGAGCTCAATTACATGTGCTTTGCAGTTTAAGTGCAGCTAAAAGGAAGGTCCCAAAAGCTACGGCTCATGTTTCTTCTAATACCTCAAGCTTGCTCTGACCATACTTTGACCATACTTATCATACTCTGACCACACTTTTCCCCCTGCATAAATTTAAGGCTTAGCTATGTGGATGCACTGGTTTGAATTAAGACACAACATAATTTTGAGGGAAGACTGGGATGTAGGCAGCTGATAAGGTATTCATGAGACTCTTCCACTCAGGATTGCTTCTGGAAAAAACAGTAGCAATTTAGCTATTTAAAATTAATCGGCAAGGAAACAGTTATTAGAATTTAGACTTCTGCATTATTTCTGAGAGTTAAGGACCTCACTGCTAATGAAGCACGTCAAAACTCAGCATTGTTATTTCAGGTTTTCTAAAGAATATAGCATGATGTCTGCAGCAGCTGCATTCACTTTTATAAGGTGATATACATCACTATAATATCAGAAAATATGTGACTGTTTCTTTTATGGAACAGTTAAGGATCTGAAAGAAGTAATTATAGAAAGCCAGACCACACTGGTCTTGACTGTATTAGATTCTTCTGGCAGCTGTTTTTTTCACAGAAGGCCACTAAAGGACCAAGGAATCTCGGTTAGCATCTGAATCATTGAAATGAAATGTAATAAGTGAAAAAATAACTACTTCTTTTTCTTTAAAAGACTCCCTCCACTCAACTGGAGCAAATGGTAGGAATGGTCTTCACCTCAAAGTTCCACTGACTTTCAGGCAGAAATATTCTTAGCTAAATGAGTACTTTGTGTGATTAGCTTACATAATTACATCCACCTAGCTTATTTTTTTCCCAAGCTATACCAGAACAAGGACTTATATTCAGTGATGCAACTACTTTAAAAGCCTTCATAATTTCTGCAAAGAAAGCAACACCATCCTCTAGCATAAGCATGTTCTGAGTAAGATACAATGCACAAAAAGATGTGGAAATAAGAACCTTACTTTAAGAAATAAGAATTTGGGCCCCTACTTTTTATGTTTGTATTCATGCCACATTTGAAACCGCCCCTCCCATGTAAGTGGCCGCACATTTGACATACATTCCACAACTGCTTTCTTGACAATCTGAGGGACTTAAAACTCTTTCTTTTCCCATAGACATAAAGAAAAAAGGCAAACAGTGAGATAATCAAAGTGAAGGAAGGTTACACAGCAATTCTGCAAATCTTTTTTATATCTGCCACCTTGCTTACATACCTTACAGATACTTACAGTTGAACTATGTCCAAGTAACTTTCAGTAAACAGCACACCTGTCATGAAGCCCCTGGAATGCCTTCAGCACCCTACGCTAGCAATTGTAAGGCAATTTGTGTAATTCCCATCTCTTTCTTTCATTTTAAATTCTTCATTACTTTTCAGATTTTTTGTACTTTCTATTCAGATAAAGTTCTAATGGTATACCTCATCAAGGACTGGGAGTAAGCTGTCCAATTTATGGTCATTTCTGGCTAGTTCAAACAGCAGCTTAATAGACTCAAGCAGATATAAGTATTAAAAGAAGATGCACTGACAAAGTATTTCATTACTGTCACTACAACTACAAAGTAACATCTCATGCTATTAAGGAGGTAGAACGTGTACAGGGGATATATCAGAAATGTCAAGGAACAGAGTTAAAGAAGGCTTTATATGGGATCACAACTGTATCCTATCCAAAGGCAGACACTACTGCTTTTGATGTATTTCTAAAGATTTGGAATGAGTCTGCCTTACTTAAGCCACATGTCCCAGAATATGCTTTCCCTCAAAACATTTGTGCAGATGAGCTGATTAAAGAGCAGCTTTCTGCATTGGGATGTTCTAATTGCAGAAGTCATACATGACTTGCTGCCAACAGCGAAGAGATGTTAGCAGCACCACTCATTACAGCTGCACTACATCAAGAATGTCTTTGCCTTAAAATAATTATTATTCAAGGAACTTGATGTTACCATCTTAACCGTTCTCCCTAAGATGGATGGAAACACCACCCTTGGTAATTATCCATACTGCTGTGTAATGCACATTACTCATTACTTTAGGCAAAGACTTTTTCAGCTGTGCAAACAAGACCTCCCTTTTAAACTCTTAACATGTTTTAAGAAGCCTTTTACTAGAGATCCAGTAGGAACACACTCCTGTTCTCAGATTTCTGCAAATTCAGTTTGGACTTGGGCTATCACATAGCTCAGATTCACCAACAAAGACAGAGCCTCTTCCAACCATGTATTTTGGGTCACAAGGGACCAAGAAACTTTTTTTTAAAATATGCTTGCATGCTTTCAAGCATCGGATCAAGATGTGAGATTTTATCTAACATTGCTACACACACTGAACAAACATCAGAAGACATCATTCTTTAATAATGCTTCAATATAAACTCTTCAAAAGGTAGTGAGCACCTTTTTAGTAATCAGTAAGTGTCAAGCAATTGCTTTTAGTTCAGAGCCCTAAGTATTTTAAGAGTCATCAGCTCCCTCTATTCCTCCCTCATTCTCTTAAAGGTTCACTGAAAACGCAAGACTCAAAGTCACATCATTAGACTATCCCCACACTCGTTGGGTAAGTTTGGTCTTTGCGTAATTCCACAGATTTTGGAAAAAAAAGAAAATGTTTCTCTACATTAGCTGTTGTCACTCCATTATAAAGTTACCAGCCACTGCTATAAAACATTCCTAAAAAATCTTGCAAAGTCCTATGAAGTTGGTAGGGAATAAGCCAGGCATATCTTAATACAGTAACAGCTCAACAAGGTAATGAGTAACAGCAGCAGGTAGCAGAGAAATAATACAGATCAGTGAAGAAAATGAAAGAAGCAGCCCACAAGACTTACACTTAATCTAGTTTTACACTGATGACATACAAAAATATTTTTTCAACTACAAGCAGCCTGGAGGTTTTTTCCCAAGAGTGTCAGTAAGTGCGTTACACAGGTTGAGTTACCAGTTCGCTCAAGCCCACAGGGAAGTTTACTATCATGTGGAAAGTCTCATCCATACAGACACAAATATTTGGTACAGCTTGCCTCAAAAAAGTTCTCTGACTAAACTATGGTTGTAATTAGAATTCAGAGACCAGATACATTGGCATGTCAGTAAGGCTGCATGGTAGAAACAGTCCACTGTAGAAATTTATATGACAAAAGCACTATGATGACAAAAAATATAAGTAGAAAACTCAAGAGATAAGAAACATGCAGACATAAAAAAGCACAAATGCCTATAAGGAAAGCACGAACATCTGCTGGGCATCTTATGGGGCAGGAAAAACAAGAGTTTAATTTCAGTATATTAGCATCAGAGATTAAGGGACTTGACACAGCAAAGACAAAAATATTTTTCACCCATGTGGTAGTCTTATCTTTAAGAATGTAAAATTATTTTTTATATCAATAGGCCAATGCAAAAATACAAGCCAACTGAGGGAGCACATGGGAAGGGACAGGGAAACAAGCAATAAAATGGCATACTCAGTCCATGGCAGAGCCAGTGACATAGACTAGCAGGAGTTCTCATTCTGCAGCCTGATGCTGCAGCAAATCCACTAAAGGAGCCCATGATTGCCTAAATCTACATCACACACCCTCTACATTACTTACCCTTGAGTCCATCCTCCAAAGACTTGACGATAAACCAGACAAACGACTAACAGTGGCCGTGGAACCTGCCTTCAGTCTTGCTCTTGCACATCCCAGTGACACATTACATAACTTGGCATCAGTAAAGGAACACAGAAAGCAATCAACCACCCAAGCAGGAACCAGTTGTACAAGTCTGAATCAATTTATGGATTGAAAGACAACAAGCTTCACATCTAAATCCCTTACAAACTCCTGTGCCTGGCATGATAGGAAGCAAAGAAAACATACCAGTCAGGGGACGATCCTCATTGGTAAAGTTCAAGAATTAACAATAATATGAGAAGAAAAAAAAAAAAAACAAAAACAAAAAACAAGTCCTGCAAACCAGCTACCTTTTTTCTTTAGTTATTCTGATTAGCTTCCAGATTTGTAAAATCTTTGTTTACTTCTCCCATGAGAAATGCAAGTTAATTCATTAAAAAGAAAACAAACAAACAAAAGCATTACAGAACAGCTGACCTATACTACTCAAAACTGTAGGAATACAGACCACTTGTAGATTGTTCCAGAGCATGACTGGCACCAGAAGAAAAAAATAACTATTTCTTCCTAAATTCCTGATCTTCAGTGAGCATACAAAGCTGGTCAGCCAGCAGAACAAACTCTGAGCAATGTCTAACTTTAAAGGATTAATAAACTAAATCAGTCAAAGAGAAACAACACAAAGAACAGAGACCTGCAAATTTTTTGCTGTTCATCATCATAGCTTTGCAACCAAGTACAGATATCCCAGCTGACAGGACCGGGCATTTGAATTTTCTTTGGTCCTCTCATACAGCTTCTTGACACTTCTGCCAGTCCCCTAGCTGCCAGGAGAAGACATCTTCAGTCTCACAGCTCATGACTAGAAGTTCTTGATCACTATAAAATACTGGGCAGCAGAGGCAGGAGGATACTTAAGTTCTCCTCTCCCCTCCTGCAGCTGCTAAGTTTCCACAGTGGCTGTAACCCAGCATTTGTCAGCCTAGCTGAATTCACTAAAATTAAATTTCTGAAGTTAGCATAGAGTAAACCAAAGTTCTGTCAGATTCAAACTATACTTTATGTCTAGGCCTGACTGTGAAGGTGCACATATTAACCTCATCTCTCCTCTCCACCTCCACAGGAATAGGCACAAAGATGAAGCAAAGCTGGAGTGAAGACAACACACCTGGTTGCAGAGCACATCACCTGGTCATGCAGCCTCTAATACTAGAGCATACCGCTGTTACTTTGAGCTCCATTTTAATCATGAAACTTAAGGGCAGTCCAGTTTTTTATCTCACAGAATACAAACCTGACTACCCAAAATGTAAAGCCTCGTTCAAATACCTAATGCAGAGCCACTGCCCCTACATTCCAAGAGTTAAGGCAAATCAAAGTACCATAAGCAACCATAGCCTATCAGCTGATTAGATGACAGCTTCTGCACACAGAGGTATCAGTGACCACCTGTACCTATTCAAACATTTCCACCACAAACAAGCCACGCAATCTAGAAATGACTAGCCTAGGCCATTAACCCTAGGTTGTGTCAGATTCCCAGCACAGTCTCTGACAGAAGTCACTGTCTTCCAACCCAGCTCATGGAAATCTGTTTAATTTCACTTCAACAAGCCCTTCACCTGACAGACTGAATACTCCCAGTTTGCTCACCCAGTGACACGAGGCACACGACTCCCCAGGCACCACGGCACAGACAGCACCAGCCGTCTGCCCCAAATTCACCCTGCAGAAGTTCACCGTGCCTTTGCACAGAGGTCACCTCCGCGCCAGCGGCACAGCAAACCGCAGAAAACCAGTTCCTGCCACCAGCAGCCCTCAGCAGAAAACCTCCAGCACCAATCTGCACCCCAGGCAGCACCCACCCCAGGCACACCCACCCAGCCACCCGAGCCACCACCTGCCCAAAGCACCCACACTGAGCGGGTGGGAGCATCCCCCGCCGCCACTGCCTCCCTCATGCAAGCCGGGCGCTGCACCCCACGGAAGGGGGGGGGGGGGGGGGGGGGCTCACCTGGAGAAGCACGGCCAGCAGGACGCACAGATACACCTGGTAGGGCCCCATCTGCCCCACCAACGGGAACGCCTCCTCCACCTCCATCCCGCTCCTCGCCCGCCACGCAGCGCATCCCCGGCCCGGGGCGGGGCGCGGAGCAGCGGCCGGGCCCTCGCCGAGGAGGTGGAGGAGGAAAGGGCGGGAGGCGCGAGGCGGCGCTCACGCGCAGGCGCCCGGGAAGCGGCCCGCCCAGAGCGCACGCGCAGCCCCCCTCCTTCCCGGGCGCGCGCCGGGGGAAGCGGAAGTGCAGCGGCCGCCGCGGTGCCGGTGGGGGCGTGTGGCGCCCGCGCGCGTCTCCCGAGTTAGGCGGCTCGCGCGCGGTTGGGGCTGCTGCCGGCTGCCGGCGCGGGGAGAGGCGGGGGGGCGAGGCAGCTCTGTGAGGGGTCAGGCTCTCTGAGAGGTCTCTCACGCACTCACTGTCCGTGAGGGGTCGCGCTCTCTGTGGGGGATCTTGAGCCCGCGCCCTCTCAGTGAGGGGTCTCTTGCATCCGTGCTGTCTCTGAGGGGTCGCTCACGCTCTCTGAGGGATGTCTCTGTTAGGGGTCTCACTCTGTGAGGGGTTGCGCTTGCTCTCACTTTCTCAGGGCTTGTGCTATCTGTGAGGGGTCTCTTGCACACTCACTGTGAGGGGTCGTGCTCGCTCTTGCTCTGTAAGAGCTCGCCCTCTGTGAGGGGTCTCTTGCACCCACGCCCTCTCTGTGAGGGATCTCTCACTGAAGATTCAATCTGTGAGGGGTCCGTCATGCTTTGTGAGGGGCCACTTATGCACTTAAGGGATCGCACTCTATGAAGGGTGTCTCTGAGGGGTCACGCTTGCTCTTGCTATCTGAGGGCACGCGTGCTCTGTGAGGGGTCTCTTGCACCCGCTCGCGTGCTCTGAGGGGTCACGCTCTATGAGGAGTGTCTCTGTGAGGGGTTGTGCTTACTCTCTGTGAGGGCTCGCACTTTCTGTGAGGGGTCTCTCACACACTCGCTTTCTGTGAGGGGTCTCTTGCACCCGCTTGTGTGCTCTGATGTGTTGCTTGTGCTCTGAGGGTCACACTCTGAGGGGTGTCTGTGTGAGGGGTCTCACTGCGAGGGTTTGCACTTGCTCTCGCTCTCTGAGGGATCATGCTGTCTGTGAGGGGTCTTATGCTGTGAGGGCTCGCCATCTGTGAGGGATCTCTTGTGCCTGTGCTTTCGCTGTGAGGGGTCTTTGTCACTCTCTGTGAAGGGTCTTGTGCTTTCTCTTTGTGAGGGGTGTCTGAGGGGTGTGTGAGGTGAAGTGGGATGTGGTGGCTATGAAGGACGGGTGAGAGGACTGAGGGAGTTTGCCAAGGGTGTGTGAGGCGTGGAGGTGGCTTGGATGGCTGGGCTGCTTACAGCAAGCAAGCACATGACTGGGGAGATGGGCCCTAGGTGGAGGGGAGTGGTCTTCCTCATGAGGTGCAGCACCTCTGGTCATAGTTGGAAATGGGAAGGGGAAAGAGGCATTACCCCTGGACCCTTGGTTACGCCAAGGCAGCGCACTGGCCCCACAGGCTTGGCAAGAAGGCTTCTCTGGGTACCTGCAAGCAAGGTGGTTCTGGGTTTTATGGCACTCTCCATGCAGCAGCGTAACTCAAATCCAATTTCATCGTAAGAGCACGCTAAGTTACAGTCTGTGCTCAGTGGGTTTGCACCTGCATTGAATAGTGTTAGCCCTGTGCCTGAGAGGCTGTACCCATGTAGTACATGTCGCTTAAGTTCTATAAATTCACACAGGGCCCTAAATGCTGTCATATCTCAACTGTGGAATATTCTGTAATTATACTTAATAGCATACCTGCTGGTAGCTGAAAAAAACCAGATTTGATGTGAGACACGTAGGTGTCACGAGTTCAGTTCTGGACCTATGCAGATCTCACTGTTCTTGATTTAATGCCTAGTGAGGACATGCCTCTCTGTTACAGCAGTCTTCATGAAACTGTAGTTGTAATGTGTTTTATGAAAAGCATTTGCCATTTATTTGGAGAGCCTTCATTGTGAACATGTGGTAGAAGTTCTCACTTAGAAGTAATGGGACTGGTTTGTGAAGAAATGTGAACTCAGCTGAGTAGGAAGGAAGATAAATACATGTGTGAAATAATATCAATGCAAAGTGGCAATGAGCTTTTCACGGTCCATTTTCATTCCACTTTACAATAAAGCTCCAAGAACATGAAACAACTGAGACTTTTTTTTTTTTTTTTTTTTTACCTGGTGGTACCAAAAAGCAGCAGCAACATCTTTATACTTGCAGCTTTTATCATGTGAACAACAGCTGGAGAGAAAGGAAGAGGGTTATATGACAAGATGTGACCTTTAGGACCATGCCAGGAGCCTGGGAAATAATACTATTTCCTTGCTGTAAAAATCTCAGCAAATTGACAAGCATCAAAGCAATTTACTCTTAATATGAAATTCACCTTTGCCCTAAGCACTTCTTTTTGTATTTGAGGCTTAGTACAGATTGATTAAAGGCAAAACAGCGAAGGATTTCTGAAATGTCAGGACCTTTCTGGTGTTCACCCAACCGCACTTATTTTATTACTCGGCTAAGACGCAGAGGAGGTGTCCTGGTGCTCAGGAGCCCAGCATTCCTCTCCCCTGCACCCTTCCCACCCAGTCAGTTCAGCCACACTCGAGGGCAACCACAGCTTTATTCCATCTTGCCCAGCACCAGGCAGAGCTGCTGCTGTTGACACCAGCTCCCAGCCCCCCTGCGGCTCTGGAGTCAAAGTGAGCAGAGGCAGGGGAAGGTGATAGCACTTACTCCCTGTCAGGGAGGGTGCTGACTCCAAATCCCCGTGCTCCCTTCAGCCCCTTGGCACTTCTGTCCTTGCTCTTGCTTGGGACCTCCAGCACACCTGCCTGGGAGTTTTCCTTCCAATGTTCCCTGCTTCCTTACAGCCACCCAAGCTACAGGCTCTGCCTGCTGCGTGCGCAGCAATTAGGACTGGCAGTGCTCTGCTGTATTCATCTCCACATGTTGCTGCCTTCCAGATGATGCTCTTGCTCTGCCCCTGCCATCACTCTGCTGAGATAACACTTCTGACTCCCGTAGCCTCCAGTCCTGACTGTACCGAGGTTACTGGGTTGGCTTTAGGCATATCTGTAGCATGCAGCAATGCCCTGCGTCTGGGGAAAACAGCTACTGGGGAGCTGTCTCCTCTTGTGCAGGTGCTTCCCAAGCAAAGTCCAGTGGAGGACCATGAAGATGATGGACTGGAGTATCTGTCATGTGAGGAGAGGCTGAGAGAGCCAGGAGTGTTCAGCCTGCAGCAGGGAAGGTTCAGGGAAGAACTTCCCAACCTGTAAATAATGTCTGATGGGAAGGAATGAAGAGAGGAGCCCAGACTCTTCTCAGTGGTGCCTACCAACAGGGCCAGAGGCAATGGGCACACATTTAAAAGAAAACAACCACCAACAAACTTGATTTGAATACAATAATTTTATTTATTTATTTTTACTGTGGGTGTGGTCAAACACTGGAACAGGTTGCCTACATAGGCTATGGAGTGTCCCATCTGTGGAGATAACTCAGCACCCAACTGGACACGGTCCAGGCGTGAGCAGAAGAGGTGATGATCTAGATGATCTCCAGAGCTCATTTCCAACCTCAACCATTTTATGATTCTGTAGTTAGCACGTCCCAGCTATGACTGAGCCTCTCACATTCCCACTTCGTTCTTACAGATTTTGGTCACACCACCAAAAATGCCTGATTTTAGCAGGGATTTGGCTTTTCATTTTTTGCAGTGAAACCTGAGTGTTGGGCAGAAAGGGTGTTGTTTCAGAGTCAGCCTGAAGGATAGGACTTGGCAGGAGTGTATCTATGGGACACTGACCAGAGGTATAAAGCAAGGAACCCAGGTGGAGC
This sequence comes from Falco peregrinus, assembly GCF_023634155.1. NCBI lineage: Eukaryota > Metazoa > Chordata > Aves > Falconiformes > Falconidae > Falco > Falco peregrinus. The sequence continues at coordinate 89,888,693 of NC_073726.1, read as the reverse complement.
GTAGGGGGAGGAGAGGTAGAAGTGGCTGAGTGAAGTAAAATACCACTAACTGCCACCCTACACTCCAAACATGCAGGTACCTCATGTCACATTCTGCAATGACCATACGGTGAATTTAGAAGAAAACAGGCTTTTTCATCTTCCTGATTTTCACTGACAATGAAAAGTATTTGCCCTGTGAGGCTGGCAGTTTTGGAAAGGATTGGATGCAATGTTCAGAGGTTTCAGCATTTTGTCAACATAATGATAGCACTGCACTCCACTTGGCCAATGATCTTTCCTCACTGGAGCCCTCAGATCTTCCCAGAGTATTATTGTCTGAGAAGTTCATTAATGTGCAATTTTCTCCCTCCTCCTCCTCATTAATAACCATGTCAAATAAGAATAGTCTTAACAATCCTGTCTGTGGGGAATTTTTCTTTTAATGAGAGTGATTCAGGCTTCTAACTCAGACACAAATATGGTATCCCTGAGGTTTTCCCACATCCCCCCCACCCCCCCACCTCCCATTACTACCACGTCATGGTTTTGTTGCACTTGAGAGGCTTAGATGTCACATTTACATGGGCACTCCAAAAGTGAGACAGCTTCATGGCTTCTTTTTCAGCCTTTCTGAAATAATAGTTCTATACATGATCAGCCCCTTTCTGTCTGTATGTAATGATGGCCCAGAGCATTCAAAGCTCTAGATACATGTAAATGCAGAGGGGTAACCCTAAGCTAAGTTCTTCTCTTTAAAAAAATAAATCAGAGCTAACCTAATTCTGGTTCATCAGCATTGTTTCCTGATTTGCTGTATTCATTTGTAGTAGATTCTGACATGGCTGTTAATTTTGCCTTGGAAACACAACCAATAATAGTTTGAAAAAAGAACTTAAAAGGACTATTGATGTTCCCACCTTCTAGGTGGGGATTTCTCACCTATTCAGAGGGTGGCCAGACAAATCCTTGGATCAGCACTTAGCACAGCTGAAGTCTGAAGATCTGTTTCTGGTGCAGGAAGGTACAGCTTGTCCAACAGTGGACATTGTAAGCTGTGAAACGTTTTAGCCCAGGCTGCCATGGATGCCGGAAGATCAAGTGGGTTCAAGTGAGAGCTCGACAAATACACAGAAGAAAAGTCCACTGAGGTTTATCTAATGCAAAGAGGAAACACCTCTGGCTCCAGAAAGTCCCTGAAAGATAAATTGCTCAAAGTTGATATCTGGAGGAAATATTTATCCTCTCTTCTTATACTTCTGCCTAGGCATTAGGTTTTGGCCACAGCAGGAGATGGGATTTGGGTCAAAAAGGACATTTGCTCTCTTGCTGCACAGCCATGTTTGTGATCTTGCACTTCATCAGGTTCTCATCCCCTCCTGACTTCCTTCCCTTTAACTCACAGGAGGTTTCCACTGCATCAACTGAGCTGAATGCTGAATGGCAAATGATGGAGCTCTGACTGAGGCAATGAGAATGGCAGCTGCGAGAAGAAGTGGTGGGAACCTCTTCCGTAAGAGTACAAAGTGCTTATGGTTCATAAAAGAAGTTACCATTAAACCAGCTTAGAGCTGAAGAGGGTCTCTCCTTTAGGACAAAAATGAAGCAGAGGTTTCTTGCTCTCTTAGCTTCATCTGATCCACAGCAAGATGACAGGAGCAGTGAGAGGGGTTGACGGTACCTGCCAGAATGCTTGCCTTTGCTGGCCTTCTGTTATGGAAAATGAAGATTTTTCCAGCCAGATTAGTCAGCTGCGCATTGCAGCTGGCTTACTCCATAATACTATGCAAAGCTAGCATATGGCTCATTACAATACACCCTGACTAAGTGTTCAGCCAAACAAGCCACCAAGGCATTTTTGCTTCTCTGATGTGCCGTTTGCACTTTTTGCAAACAAAGCAACAAACAATTCCTTTGGAGGCACTTTTCAATTTTAAATGAGGCTTGAGGATGCTGAATTTCTGGCTGTGCTGTGAATGATGCTACAAGCTGATTCCCTATCCCTTGCTAGATGGACAGTTCCCTGTTGAAACCAGCTCTGATTCAGGTTCAGAGATCTGAGCGTCCTCACACATTACGTATCTCTGACAGTGGACAGTTGCTCTCAAGATGTCTCCCCTGGTCATGCCCCAAGGTGCACATCTGCAGACAACACCCTTCTTGGCCAACAGCATCTGTAACTACTGTCCTGACCCTGCTCAGTTTCCCGTCACTTAGACATTACTTGCAGTGTCCCCCATGGAGTGGGAGCTCCAGTTTCACCACGAACACCTTCAGGGGTTTCAGGCTGAGAAAAGGAGTTTAGGAACCACACTTTGTGCTTAAACATACTAAAAGCCTAGACATACAAAAAACCTAGATTAGTCCTAAGAGGCAGCATTGGCCATTGTGGTCTCCCAGCAGTGACTGACACAGAGATAACGATGTTGAACATAAAGGTGAGTGCTTGTATCTCAGAATGGTTCTCTTGAACGGTTGTGCCACACTGCCATTGAGAGAACCCATGTGTTCTTCATAGGCTCTTTTCCTTTCAAGCAGTTATCATTTGGCTGGAGTAGTGTTCATAATCTTGACATTTACACCCTTCATTCTCTGCCTTATCACCAGTGTACAGATGATTTGTTTGGACTGCCTCTCTCATTCTGCAGACTGCTGAAGATCCCACAGAAGTACACAAAAGCACTTAAAGGTGTTTTTCTGGCAGAAGCAACAGTGCTCTGGGTTTGGAGGCAGAGAAGGCGCTTGGCAGGTGGTAGCTTCCTCATTAAGCCCTCCAAACATGAAAAGCCCTTAGAAAGGACAACTTCATGGATTTCAGCAGCTATTCCTACCTGAGGTGTGTCATGTAGTGCAATACTGGTATTCTGCTCAGTATGTTTGGTCCCACGAAATTATCACAGGAGTAACCTGTCCTTCAACGGCAACTCCAAACTGCAAAATAAGGCTTTTGGTTCTCTCCTGCCCTTGCAAAAGTGAGATAACTTAGGAAAACCCATCAAAAACGAAGGTGCAAAGACAGCCAGACATCAGACAGGTGCTGCCAAGTGTCAGGTAGAAGCTCACAGTCAAAATTAACGGAAGTTTGGAGACCTAAGGTCACTGTGGCAGCAACATGGAAAGTCTCATGAGGCCCTACTTGTCTGACCTGATGGGTTGGCACAGACTATATGGATTGCCGGGCAGTGGCTGGCACTAGCTCAGGGCTATCCGAAGTGTGATCTACTGAACTGAACATAACTTAGGCATCTGCACAGAAAAGAGAAAGCATCCATGGGTAATGGGATTCTGTATTTTTACCTTTAGATGTGGGAGGCAGGGGACACTCATTATGTCAATAATCAGGATGCCACAGAGTGGTTTTCTATAGGTAGCAGTACAGCATTTCTCCAGCAAACAGGTTTGCAGCTTGGGGGAGTTCCCAAGACGCAAAGGTCTTGTGGACTTTGTGTCTCCAAAGAGCCGTAGTTCTCAAAGTGAACTTGGGATCCTGCAAGAGCATTTACAAAAGAATGTAAGCAAGGAAAGACCCTCACTCAATAATAACAGGAAGGGATAGTGCATACAATCAGAGTTTCACAGCAAAGAATGCTTTTGAAGCTTGTGCAGCTAGCTACACAGTGGGAACGGAGAATTTCAGTACTTTCCGTTACCCAAGGAAATGGGAGGTTTCAAGTTATCCTTGTGTTCAGACATTCCAGTTGATAAGTGGGAAAAGAAAGACACCAAACCCCCTACCCAGCCCAGGATCCCAGAGAAAACAGCTGCCTTTGCCCTGCAGCTCCTGCCCACCTACATTCAGAAGGATCTCTCAGCCATCCACGATACTATTTATTTTCCCGAGTTGATTGTTGGCCTCAGAAATTTACAGTCTGGTGCAAGACATGAGTCAATGAGAGCAATGAGGGACAGTGAAACAGGGAGGCAGGAATGTGAATCCGAATGAATACACAAGTTAGCTGGATGCAGAACACATGGAGACAAGTTTTGCCACTGAGGCAAATGGTATGATAGAAATGAGATAAATACACCGGCACTGAACTGCCTGTTACAGCTGATACGTGCTGGCAGATTTCCACAGGCATTCAGGTAGAAAGAGGTCCTGAGGAAGGCTTTCAAATGGAGTGGATTTGGACTTTCTCCAGCAGAGGTGATAGCAAAGGATGTTACGTATCCTGCATGTGAAAGTGCAGACGGTGTCATAGCTGGTGCTATTACAGTGCCCTAACAGCAGGAAAGATGCTTGACTGCCTATGTGCTAAGGACCTCAGGAAGCCTCGAGGTCTTACCTGGGACCTCCCTATACATTTGGTTCAGAACAACCTGCAAATGACTAGAAAAGGATGGACATCCAGCTGGGCTCAAAATGTTCAGCTGGCTGTACAAGGAAACAACATGGCTACATCTGGATTTTGGAGAAGGTCGGATCTGTACGGAGGCTGGCTGTCCCACTGCTCATAGTCTGAACATTTGTAGCTGTCGGGTGAGTCAGGGAAGGAATTTACAGGTTCAAAACACTTCAGTCTCACCTCATTTTCACTGTGCAGTTAACAACCAGCTTTAACACCAGCTTAAATCACCCAGACACCAAAGTTGAGCATAACCATTGATATAATTCTTAAAATAGGCCCAAAACCAGGGTTTTGCAACTCAGCTGGGTGGGATTAGCGTAATCTTTTGTACAGGGCACAGTTTCTCACGTTCCTGCTCAGTATCCTCAGCAATTCGCACTTCTGGAAGAAGAACGGGGTGGAAGGAAAGCAAAGCGTGCCCCGCTGAGCTGGGGGGAGGCTCCCTCCGCGTCCCAACGCAGATGAAACAAACGCGGGAGTGCGGATTCCCTCCACCAGCAAAAGGGGGAACCGAGGGAGTTGCCGAAATCACTTTCCAGGGCGGGTAGGGGCGGGGGAGGGGCAATAATCAATCCACAGCGGCCCGTGGTTCCCTCTGCCCCGGGAACAAAGAGCGCCTGCGGCGCCGGTCGGGGCCAGCAGGGAGCGGCCGAGCGCTGCCGCGCCCGCGGGGCCGGGGCCGGGGCCGGGGTCTCCCCGCGGCGCCGGTGGGCTCCCCACGGGGCGGGGAGCGGGGCTGTGTGCTTGCAGCCGGCCCCGGCCTTGTGTCGGTCGGGAGCGGATCGTTGCGAGTGTAAATGTCCCCCATATGTGGCTGTGGCGAGTTTTCTCCCTCACCCAGCGCATTCTCTGCGTCTGCTCGAGTTCAGCCCTGAAACAGGAAAATGCGGTGGGGAGCAAGGGAGAACCCCAGTTCACCGTGCATTTTATTTAATTGCTGCAAATTAGTTCTGTGGCTAGGCGAGTGTGGGTTGCAAAGTGCGTACACAGAGCGGCACTCAAGCATCAGGCTCCTGAAGCATGGATCGCACAGAGCATTACAACTTGCACATCTTCCTGCTTAAATATGCTATTTAAATATGACTGCACTCGCATGTCTGAAATTTGAATGCTGTAGCCTAGATTAATCTTTGTCAGGATATGAAGGCAGACTTGTCAGATGTTTCCAGCAAAAGATACGCAAATTTGCCATTCAGACTTGTAAAGATCTAGTTCTTAGTTGCTATTGCTATCAATCACTGCGCGCATCACTGTACCATGCTATATACAGGCATGGAGCTATAATATACCACCAAAGCCAAAGAATGTTTTTCTACCAGAGGTGAGGGAAGCAGCTGCTCTATAGAGGACTGCCTTCACATGACAATGCTAAGTACCAAGCTTACCAGCATATTGGTCACTTAGCCATGATGGTCACATTTTCTAGACTGCTGGGGAGTATTAAATTGCCATAACAGTACAGAATAGCTGCAAAATTTGTTTATGATGGCAAAACCCGAGAGAGGGGCAGAAAGAATGCAGCCATTCCAAGTCTAAATCACATAGCTGTATTCCTGGAGGTAAATGCATGCGGTGTTTTTATACCTAGTTAAGTCTCTGGACGGTAGCACAGAAGCAAATTTGTCTCCAGTTAGCTTAGGCTGAATGGGAGAAATGCTTCCAGAAAATATAAATGGTAGAATCCAAGTGTTGTGTGCAGCAAATTCAAAGACTTTTTAAAAAATCTGGATGATGCTAAAATCTAAGAAAGTCACCCTTGTCCTCCAAAATGGAGAAGAATGTCTCCACGTTAAAAATACATGCTCTTCTGACACAATGCATTCCAGGGGAATTTAAAATACATTCCAAATCTCTGGTATTTCTGGATTTGTATGGTAAAGGGAGATCTTAATTCCCCTAATATGTTTATCCCGGAAAATCGTGGGTGATTCCCTGAATGAACTTGGCAACCCTGCTGCATGCATTCCAGGCCAGATTCTGTTCTTTGTAGGTCTGCTGAAAATGTGGATGGTCTCTCCAAAACTTAGTGTTGCTGTTCTGGGTGGATTTGACTCTTACACAGTTCTTACACAGCTCCATGGGAGGGTTTGGATGTCCCCCTTGATCCAGAGTCAAAGGCCATGAATGTCTGCACTTCTGTTCTCATGATTATTCGTTTTATGGCCACAGGGAAGGTGTACTTTACCCATGTTAGCCATGGTGGGCTATTGAGCTTTGAAATGAGCTTATTCTGGGATCTACCTAGTCCCATTAACCTGTATCATTAATATGCACTTCATATACACGTAGCTATACTGGGCCTGATAAAAGATCGAAGATCAGTAGTGTCTCCAACACTGACCAGTTGCAGATATCAAGGGAAGAGTACAGGGAAGAGGGAAAACGTATCCCAAGACTTCCCAGACCTCTTGCCCAGTCTTCTTGCAATGTGTAGCTGGTTCAGCCACAGCTAATGCCTTTATGCTTAGTGGGTCTGGACAGGCTCGCATCCATTGCCCAGGTCCCTCTGGAAGTCCTGCCAACTCTTGTTCACTGTGCCCTGTGGCAAGGATTTCCACTGCCTAACTGCATGTTCTCTGAAAGAGGACCTCCTTTTGTTATCCTGCGACCCACCATCTGTCAATGCCATGTTCTTCATTTGGTGAAGTGGAAGAGAGTTCACATCCTCCACGCCACTTGAAGTTTTATAAACTTTGATAGGCACTGTTAGATCTCCTGCTGTCCTTCTGGGACAGTGCACAGGGGAAGAACTTCCTGAGGAAAGCTCCTTAGCTGGAAACACAGGGAAAGAGTGCATAAAACATTCAGATGTGTGATTTTCTGTGGACATCTCCCAAAACACTTTGCTCAGTCCAGAGCTGTCCATTTGGAGCAATCTGATTTAGGACTGTTGCTCGAAATGAAATGAAAGCTGGAGAGCACTTCTGCTGCCAAAGGTGGTGGCGGTGCTGAATTCAAGCTACACATAGCCTTCATATCTACAGACTTCTCAGTGAAGGTGAGGCTAGTCATCCAGCTGAGTTTGGTTTCCCAGTCTAATTCTTTCTGATAGTAGCAAGCAGGCAGAGAAGGTAGGATATACGTTTCTCCCCCCAAAAATCTGGACATCGACAAGCTGTATTTGTCAGCTGGCCTCAGACGCTGCAGTTCTTCCTGGGATCACTCTGCCCATCCACCCCCAAACCCGTCTGCAGGAGACCGGTGTGGAGCTAAGGGAAGAAGTTTCCTGAGCAGGAGACAGTTCACACAAGCAGCCCTACTGGATTCTGGTGACAAGCAACGTTAGTAGGAACTGACATCAACTCCAAGCCCCAGTAGGCAGTAGCAATGAAGAACTTCCCTTCTGCTGTTTGCACTACTGCCATTTGGGGCCTGAGGCCTCCTTTTGGAGACCAGGTTCATTCCCCATCACTTAGCTCCCCGTTAACTCGAACTGCCAAAGAGGACATCTGGTAGCAAAGGGAGCTGGTGCTTTTTCTGAGATGGAAAGACAGTATCTTTATTAGCAGCTGCATTTAGACTTCTAACTAATTTCTAGGCCACTGAACAGTTGGAGGATGACAGCAACTCCACTGAGTTTTGAGGGTACAAGTGCACCTAAAGGCTTCAGCTGTATTAACATGTTTGGCTACTGTGTGACAGATCTGCCATCGGGTATGAATTCAGGGATGGCATTCTAAAACGAGCTGGCATTTTTGATCGGTTCATTGGTCATGACACCTGAGGCAGGAGTTTGCATAAGTCTGAGACCCTATTTCCAACGCCTTTAATGATTGCAATCACTGAAGTGCGTTGTGTCATGGGGGCAGAGGCTGTGTTATGAGGGATGAAGGAAGCACAAGTGTGAACAGCTGTGTTACTCTTCGCTGGGGCTGGGATATCCATCCTAACCCCAGGGTGGGCAAGAGTAAGGGCTCCAAGCTTCTCAGCAGAGATTAACTTCCTCATTGCCTTACAGTTTATTTTTAAATTCTTGTGTGGGGGTATTTGGAATTGAATCCCACCCTAGATTACCACATCTCCCAAGGGTCGGCGTGGAGCAAGAATTCACAAATCAGTGTAGGAGGCTTAGGGGAGCGGAGACCATGAGCTAAACTGACTTTGTAAGCTCTATGAGATGCATGGGGAGTCAGGAACAATGCTCGAAGAAGTTAAAAGATCTTTTTCCACATATAGCTGTGGACTGACACTATCCCTGGTCTTGCTGCAAGTGAGAGAGTGTAGTCAACAGAGAAACAGGATATTTGATGAGGAAGGACTGGAGCATAGCATGCTCTGGGCTGGCAACCTTCCGGCAGGGAGGGGGCCAGCAGTAGAAGACTCCCAATAAAGATAGACAAGGTAGGACAACAGAGATTTAGGAGGATAAAAATAAGGCCTCTTCAGGGATTTGGATTTTAAATTATTTGTGAGATTCACAGGAAGCCAGAAGGGTTTTAAACAGGGATTGTAGGGACAAGCCTCTGTGCTTAAGCAAAGAATCCTGATCCAGTTGATGCCTCAGATGCACACCACATTTTTTTATACTGAGTGGAAAGAGAAACCAAACTTCTTGGACTTGACATGCTTTGCTTCCAGTGTAATGTGTTTCTAAGGACCAGTTTGCAGAGCTAAAAGGGATGCATGGGACATGAACAGAGTGATGCTAACACACCATAGCATTTCCAGTACCCTGAATCAAGTATCTCTGTATGGCACAGTGTGGACCTACCAGCTCATTCAAAACCAGCTTACAGCTCTTAGCCTTGATGTCCATTTGTGTAAGACTCAGCCATTCTGGGCTCGCTGAGAGGGACTTTGCTTGTTACTTCCTCACTGGACGTTTTTTTCCTGGTCAAAATCTTCATGTCAGTTCAACCCTGTCAAGTTACAGTTACAGTGGTGGAAGAGGGAAAGCTACCAATGTTTGCTTTCTGTACCAAGAACAATAATGTTAGAAGCACTAATGAAGTGTAGGAAGGATGTTTTCCTAGAAAACATGTTGCCTACATTTCATCTGAGAATGCAAAAAGCCCTGTGATTGCCAGCTCTAAACTTAACGGTTGCTGCCAAAACAGAAGCATTGCCAATAAAAGCAAGGAAAGATTTGCAAGGAAAGGAAACAGGCAGAGCTGTCTTTGCTCCTTATGAGTGTAGAGTGGTTGGGAAGCGATTAGTCCACAGTGCCACTTAGCACAACTTTATCATATGTGCCATATGGACTGCAACCCAAACTTCTGACCAGTTTCATATTTGCTAATAAAGAAAGAAGCAGAAAGAAGTTAAGTGGAAAATATTGTATATATGTCTATGTAGATTGGAAGAGAAGAAGTCAAAATGGAAATAGTGGGTCTATTTTTGACAGGGATGCACAGCTAGACTAACAAGCAAACAGTCAAGAGGTGGAACTGGGCCCAGATTTGACCATGGGGCAGACAGAAGAACAACCATCAGCCAGTGTGGATGGCACAGATCCTGGGAAAGGGAATGCAACACTAGAGGTGGAGTTGAACAGCCCCTTCTTCAAAACTGGCTGTGATTTTAGTAGTCTGAGCAGAGTCCTATGTTCCCCTCTGGCATGTTCTGGCCCATCTTGGCCACTAGTTAAGTTGTATTTCTAATACAAAAAGGGGAACCACGCTCCATGATTCAGATGGGGATCTAGTTTTTCAGCTATTTGGAAGTCAATAGAGACTTGTCAACTGAGTCAATTGAGAGCTGTGATCAGAGCTAGGTCAGTCCTGTGCAGAAAGCACAGCACTTGAAGTCAGTTCCTAGGTTTCAGGTTGGGGGATCAAACTTTTCCCTAAGCCAGGAAAAGCTGGGGCCACATTTGGGTAGCCTAATGTATTTCCACCCCACATGCCAGAATGTACCTGCTGCCACCCCATCCGTCCATCCATTATTATTGCCTCTAAGCAAGACTGTTTTAAGTACACACTCAATTTCTGATTTCTTTGGAGTTCCAGTTGGACTCACTGAAAGAGTTTATATTCCATTTTCAATTCTCTGTAAATAAAACGTAACAGCTACACAGGCACCAAAGGAGCAGGAAGGCAGAAATGGAAGAGAGAATAGTCAAGAGAGCTTTTTGGATACAATTAAAAGAAATTTGTCGTTAATTCATGCTATACCAAATTCATATGAGGTTTTGGGGTTTCTTTTAGATTGAAAAATTTCTTGAAGCAATTAGAATTTGCACTTTAGCCAATTTCACATCAACTGCACATCCTCACCCCATGGTCAGTACTTCCTAAAACATACATATTTACCTAGTGTCAGTCTCAGATCATCCAAGCAGCACCAAGACAAGCTGTTTCACCTCTGTGCCTCCATCCCCACCCACCACCCCTCAAAGGAAATAGATTATTCTTCTTGCCTACATGTCATGATTTTCCAGAACCTGCATATTTCCATATTTTGTCACTGATCTGAGAGCTACTTAAGGCTCTCAATGCAAAGATTTCAACTGATTTTCCTGGGCTCTACCTTAGTTAATAAATATACTCTGAGGTCTTTTGACAAATAGCACTGCAGAAATGCATTGCTAGTACTAGTGCATCTTATGCTGTCTTCAGTCAGTTCTTTGGCTGGAGACCAACAGAATTCCCACAGAAGACAGACTGAGTGAAAGCCAAGTGTCAAGCTCCAGATTTCGCCCATTGTCTTCTAAAACAACTGACTTGTAATGCAAATTGTTCTGCTTTGTTAGGAATGAAGTGTAGCAACTCACCAGAAGTGTTTATTCCCAGGGACATTTCTTGATAGGCAAGATGCCTTGCACTCAGGTGGGGAGATCTAGCTTTTTGTTACATCCTAGGCAGCACAAGCCCAAAGAGAGCCTCCCTAGTGAGGAGAAATATTCTTATTTCCTAAGAAGGGAAGAAGAGGCAATGACAGTTTAAAGCCAAGTTACTGGCAGAAAACAGGAAACTTCACATTGGCCTCAGAAGTACCCAGGTTTATCTAAGGAATTGGTAGCACAGGCAGGGAACTGACCCAAACCTCACAAGCAACAGCAGCTCTGCAGATTGGCTCTGCGACTCTGCCTTTTCTTTCAGTGTTGGCTAAACTCCTTGCGTTCATTTAGTCGTGTTGATGAATGGTTGTCTGCTTTGGCCGTTCATCAGTGCTGGTGCTGGGAAAGTGTGGAGGCACTTCTGACCTTTTAGGTCCCATTCGATTTAACACTGATCTGCTCAGGTCTCCGCTTAGTGCTTAAGACCCTGACAGGAATCTTTCCGAGGTGAAGATCCAGCACTAGTTAATACTGGAAAAGAATCTTGTCAAACAGAAAAATCCTGCATGTTTCCTCAGTGTCTCCCAGGCTGTAAGAGTTTACCTCTTAACAAGATTGCAGAGATGAACAGATGCACCCTGACCTGAAAATTCTCAGCATTTTGATCAGTGTATTAACACGCAACACTTGAATTGTCAAAATCATTTACACCTCCAAACGCATTCCTTTTGCCAGGCAGTTGGAAGAAGTGTGCTGAATGTCTAAACAAAGGCACTGACCTATATGTGAGACTCAGCCAGCTCTTTGGATCATACACCCTGTAATGTTGCTTGTCAAAGCAGGACAGGGGTAGTAGTCCCTGCGTTTGAATTGCCACCCTGGAGTCACACCAGCCATGACAGACATTTCTTTCTAGCCTAGAAGAGGTGCCACATCCCCTGTAAGCTTTCGGTGGTGCCTGTCATGCAAGTGCACAGAGTCAGATGGGTAAACAGGGAAGGTCAATCACACCACTTCTCACAAGCTGCTTCCCAGGGCTGAGCAAGAGGGGTGGCATTTATGGTCAGATAAAAGTCAGGAATCAGCAGGTTTCAAGGCATGTTTCTATGATCTGTTAATAAGCAAGTTTGTCTTTAGATCCTGTTACAAAATGTGCTGTAGCATTCAACCTCAGGGGTTGTCCTTGAGGGGCAGAGGTTGAAGATTTTTATTTCTGTAGCCTAGGGCATCTTTGAGAAGCTGCCAACATCTTATTTCTATCTGCCAGGTAATATACCAAAGCCATTGCTTCATCTCAGAGGACCCAGAGACCACGGAAGAAATGGGTGACAATAGTTCATTATTAGACCTGGGCTATTGACTCCTTCTCCAGTGGATAGTTTAGATATCAAGCATCAAAGACATTGCTTCCAGCAGGAGGGATTTGCACACACATCTGCTTAGCACTAACAAAGTAACAACTACACAAAGTGGAGGCTTCAGCCATTGAAACCTATCCATCTGTTTGGGGCTCAAAGCTCACAGCTTCTTGGGCCATTTTTGCTGTGATTTTGAGGATCCAACAAAAGGTATCTTTTCTGATGTAGCAGTCTGCTGAAGGGGGAAGGAACCACTGGAGGAACTGGTAAGTCAGTGCACATGTGTATTTTAATGCTGGCTGCCATATCATTGCAAAAAGACATCTTCATCTCTAAGGAGGCTTCTCTTTTATAGATGGAGCCCTTCCTGGTTCTTACCCAGTGAGCATGTGGCAAAATGGAAGATCCACAGCAAGGAGGAGACTACACAGAAATAAAGCAACTTGCAGAAATGCTGCAGGGATACTCTATTTACAATCTCAAAACCATGTGCCCAAACCTGGAAAGGAGTGTTCCTGCTTTGGTGCTAACACCATTGGTCAAGGGGCACATGGACACCAAAGCTAAAGCTATCCCTTTCGTATCTCACTGGAAGAAAAGTTTAAGTAGGGAGTGAGATACACTTGTTGTGGGTAAACATGCCCACACCCACATGATGTAGGGAAGCCTGCAATGTATTTGGTGAGTACAGTGACCCCAGTGCAATCAGAGTTCAGAGAGCTACTTTTGGGGAAGTTACAATGCATTGATGATTATACAAACATAATGCAGAAGAAACATATACTTAAAGCAACAATAACAACAAAACTGGCTTGGAGACTCACTAAAGATCCCTAAAAGTGACCCACCTCTGAAACAAGAGAACTCCACTTTGCCCAGAAACACAGACCCAGACACAGGGAGTCGCAAGGGCTGCTGAACCGAACCACAGACAGCACCAAAAAAACCCGTCTGCAACAGTAGAATGCCAGAGCTAACAGTTTTCATGAAGCAGGAAAGCTGACTAATAAATCATAATCCAGTGCACACCCCACAGAATCAATTCAAGAGACAAGGAGGATAATACACAGGTCACGAGTAGGTGTGGAAGATGTTGGAGAAACGGCACCATTTCACCTCCCGGTGGGGTACCTTCTGCAGAAGGAAAGCACAGCTGTGTAATGGATGGTAAGGTACATGACACAGACTTCCAGTGAAGAGGATTTCTGTACTGCAATAACAGAGCCAGGGAGATTCAGACATGCTAAGCACATCTCTGAACAGTGCCGTTCAGCTACCATTGTACTAACTCTGCTCTAAGATCAATCACCAATTTGATTTCTGCTGGACTGCAGACCCAGCTGCTGTGTAGTACTAACAAAAATGATAAGGAGGAAAATGAGCTGGGAGAAATACATCCGTGTGCTGATGATATGCATTGGCCAGTGTAGGGCAAATGCAATTCATAGGAGGAAATGCATTATTCTGTACAAGAAATGACAACCTATTATGTGCTTGAAACGGTTAAACACATCTTGCTCTCAGGAAGGATTCAAAGGAAGTTTTCCTCAGAAAAGTCAGGAGCAAAACCACAACGGCGGAAAGAATTTCAGTATTGATGTGTGCAGTGTACTAAAGCAAGCTTATCTAGATGCCAACATCTCCCTGAAGGTTATAGGCATGATGACATCCTTGTCTCTTTGGATCTTCCACAACAACATTGGGCTATTTCTCCTGACAACAGCCAGAAAACTGACTGCTTTTTATTGCCATAGAGTCGACCAGACAGGACGTGCGTGACTACCAACATGATACCTGTCCAGGAGCAGCATGATAAAGGCTACTCTGCAGAGGGGAGGCAGGGAACTGGGGATGACCTCAACACAGTACCTGAGCAGGACAGAGCAGCTACAGTGCACTGACAGTCCCAGATAATGTGAAGTGATATGTCAGGTAGGAAGCCTGATCAGGAGCAGTAGGAGCCAGGGTAAGAGCCAAGAGTTGGAACAAAGCTGTTCGCAACATAGGTCTGGCATTCAGCCTGGAAAATCCTCCAGTAAGGCCAGATGAGGCAGAGGTACACCTAGGGCACTGCTCAGGCTAGACCTGGGCACCTGCACCCTGAGCTTATACAGATTCCTTAGCCCTACAGGCAGAGAGTGTGTTGGTGGAGAGCCTAATAAAAGCTGGGCAGGGCAATTAAAGTCTAATTCGTGCCCTCAGGTCCTAGTAGCACCTGGAAACACTCTTTTCAAGTAGTGATTATTTAAAACTTTCAGCTTGAAAACCTCAGGGAACAAGAGATGCTATTGCTTATTTTGTGATCTAGGATCATGATGGAATGCCAGAACATACTCGCCATGTGTAAGGATGAAGAAGTTATTGTAAATCTTATCCAGCACTGTAGAAAAATATTTCAAGAAGGTGAAAGTCCTGTGAGGCTAAGATAAAGTTCGATATTGATCCCTTTGTGCCATCTGTGAGACTACTGAAGTATAAAGTTATGCTGGCCTTGACTGTCAAGCTAGGAAACAATGAAGGTCTGCATCTATAGCTATCTATAGACTTTTTATGACAATGTGAAGAGGAACAGCCAGTGGCAAAGCAAGCCCTGGTTGTATAGTGAAAATGAAGCATGTGATCTGCCACAGGCATAGCTAGGATTCATGACCATACACAGCATTAAACTGATAACTTCCTCAAATGAGACTGGATCCTTAGAAACTGAGATACATTAGGGATGTGATGGGAATCTAGGAAATTATGAGAAGAGACAAATAGATTCTACCTACACCACTGAGAAGCATACAAGCCCTTGAAGCGGGCCACACACCTTACGTACATCTACTGTATTTCAAGTGCAAGTCTGGGTATATGCTTAAAATCAAAGTTACCCCGTATCATCAGCACACACCTAAGTGGCATCTACCTTCAGTGTTGGCAATGGGAGACACGCTGTTTCCAGCCTGAGGCTGCCACCTCACAGTGATATCATGTGGACAGTGTTGGGCAGATAAGACCTCTGTTTGGTCCTCGTGGTGCCACACACCACAGGGGTCCCTGGGAATCATAGGTGGCCCAACATACTCATACCGGCGTGATCAGAGGAGTCACAGGCTGGTGATGCACATACATGGAGCATGGTGAGAGGAATGCACCACAGTTTTTACTCATTTCCTGGAAGTGCATAGACATAACCGGTGAAGTATCATGAGAATAGACAGGGAGCTGCAAAAAGACTTTTGAAAGGAAATCACGTGGAAGGAATCAAACTTGAAACGTTACAATTTCTGGGACTTTTATTTAAGAGATCCCTAAACTAATGACACTGGAAAAGGTCCCTCTCTGTTTATCTTGGTTTTTACATTCTTCCCTAGCCAGCTGCTGCTGGCCTCTGCGGGAGGCAGGACGCTGAGCTTGAAGTACATTTCATCTGATCCAGGATGGCCATGCTTGTGAGATGTGTGAACTGAGTGAAGAGTGTAGCAACTAGTAACAGAAAGTGACTCTACGTAGACTTAAAAACCCCAACCCATCCCTAGAAAGGGTGAGAGGGGCTGTTCATCATTCACTGACAGGATCATGAGAAGCTACTCAAGCAAGGACTGTGATCAGGAAGTTGACAGTGAGTTTTGCAAGGGCTGGCATACCAGACCCACCTTACTTACACAATGAAGCAGAGGGCAAGACATGAGTAATTAGGACTAATTGGGAACCCCTGCTCCAGATGCTGTCCCTTTTGCACATAGCCATCTTTGGGAAGATGAAGTCAGTAGTGGAGGTAGCCAAGCAACAGATGATAAAGGGAGCAGAAAAGGATGCATGCCAAGCCAGACCGCCACAGGACAACCTCCCCACATAATAGAATCATCCAGTGTAAAGACTTGGCCAAGAAGAGCAACACTTCTTCACCTGAGAAATAACATGCTGCAACCCATGGCAGGAATGATGTGTGGGATGCAGAACTGTTGAAAAGGCTGTCAAGATAGGCAAGCTGCTGTTACAGCAAAAGAGCCTGAGAGTGTGCTCAGGAGTAAGTCTGCTTCAGCGATCAAGTAGTCACACAAAGGGCGTGCGGCAGGCAACAGTTTGAGCTACAGTGAGATCAAGTGCTGAGGTAGCTGCAGTCTCAGGACAGAAGGGTAAACACTGCCAAAGGCAATGGAAGAGAAGCAGCAGAGAGCACACCCAAGGAAACAATGTCCAAAAATGGGAGCACTTGTAAGTAGCCTCTGTTGCCAGCTTGCTTGACATAGGAGGGTTGGGAAGAAAAAGCTGTGGGAAGCAAGAAGGATCGGCAGAGTGGATGCAGCAAGAGGAAGGAAATCATGCCTCTGAGAAAGCAACAGTGCAAACAAGGGGTACAAGAGGGATTAAAAATCTGACAGACTTGAAAGGCAGTAACAAATGTTTTCTAGATGGGGCTGTGTAATGGTAACTACAGGGTATGGCAAGCCAGCAAACATTCAAAGAACAGCAATAAAAGCAGCTAAAAAGGAGGCAATAGCAGCATCATGGGCCATGGAGCAGTGAGTGCAGGCTTGGAGGAGGCTAGAGTCTGGAGTATGCCCTATAGTCTGTCAAGTCACATGCAGGTACAATGCTTGCTGGCTGCAATGCCTCTAAAACAGCAGTTTTCACTCTGCTTGTGAAGCAGAGGTTTAGTCTTCAAAACACGGTACTGTTCCTTGCTGTGTGCCCTACTAAGCAGTGCATGAAATCATCTCAAAAGCTGTACTCCAGGTTAAGTACACTGCCAGTGGCCCCAGAGAGAGTTAAGGCTCTCCTCCTGCCTCAAACTGCATCACCCCTGTGACAGGACAGTTTTCTAGAAGAACTCAGGTCCAAACCATACCAGGACCCCTGATTTTCCAACTGGCTTTGCTTTTGAGCTGCTGAGAGTGAGCAAAGCTGTGCATTAAGACACCCTGGAACGCCTAACCCGAAGCTCCTGTCTCCAATTCTTTCAAAACAAATAGCATGCAAAAAAGGAGCAGGTTTTAACCAGCCTTGGTTTGCAGCCAACGTGGGCACATGGTTAGCTTTAGCAGGACTGGACAGCATATGGCACAGCGACCTGGCTTGTTGTGAATAATGGAGTATAATAAAACCTGTCAAACTGCTATTGGCAGCTAGAGTGAGGAAAAACTGTGCACAGACAGTTTGAGAAAACCTACTTGTCACTGCCATGCAAAATATTTTATGACAGTAAATGTACGTTCATAAAGTGCCTCTCAGCCTAAGGTGTTTTATCCTCAGTTCCTGAATTTCTACAGGAATCCTGCGCTACTGCAGGGATGATGAAGTGGGGAATGCTAACAGCTGGGAGGAACAAAAACAGGTGCATGGGGAGGGGAAGGAGAAGGAAAAGAGCCAAGAAGCAGGTCCAGAAGCAAGAACAGCAGGAGGAGCTAGAAGGGGTGGTAGGAGGACAGAGGAGAGTCACGGCCGCCAGCAGCTGCGCTGGCTGAGAAGCTCATGAGGGGGCTGCCTCGTGGCCGGGATGGAAGAGGGGGCAGTGGTGGTGTTCTCAGCCAGGCAAAGGGAGAAGGGGGCAGGATCCTGTTGGAGAGGGCAGCACTGGCTGGTTCTCTGACTGAGGAGGACTTTGTGGGTGATAGGAGTCCTGTATTTTGGTGCTAAAGCTTGAAGGCAAGGAATCAACAGAGGAGTTTCTTTGTAATCCATCCACCCAGCCAGTGCCAGCAGGGAAATGTGGGGTGAGGGAAGTGCAGCTCTTTACCTATGAAAGTTCAGCCCATGCCTGGCCTCTGTGATATCTCTGCAGAGCATGTGGGGCCATGAGATGGGCTTACAAGGGCAACTCTGGCTGACATGCAGGGGACTCCAAGTCCCAGTTCCACCCGCAGCATGGGAAAGCTGAACAGAGCTCTGCCAGAGCAACACAGGTCAGAATTAACCTTGAATTTTCATGTCTTGAGTCATCAGCCTGACCTCTGAGTTTAGGCTGTACCTCTGGTCAAACCCAAGTAATGCAAGGCTTAAGGGCAGCTCAGCCTGGGATTCTTTGTGCCCTGCAATGTTCTTCTCCCTCCAGCCTTTTTTGTCTGGTTTCTGCAGTTGTCCTGCTCCCCAAGAGCATAACAGGGAAGCAGGAGCACTGCTTAGTCATTACATCTTGCCATTTCAAGCATCAGTCTTGGCTTTTTTTGAAGAAAATGTTGGAAGTAGCTCTCTTAGAGCCTCAAATGCCTCAAAATGTTGCTGTCACTGCTTGGGGTGGCTGGTTTGTAATATCAATGGCCTGCTTTAGCTGTGCTAAAGGCACTTACATGAGAGCAATAGCAACAATCTGGAATTCAGAAAGTCTACAAACAGGCAGCCCTGTTTTAATTAGTTAAGTACAGAGACTAATTAATATGCAAATGAGGAGCTTACCAATATTAATCATCTGTTTTACTAGGCTGCTTTACTAAAGAGTTTCTAACAAATTTGCAGATGAAGTTTCTATGACATTAAAAATCAGCTGAACACCTATTGGAGAAATACTTTCCACTTAATGTAAGGGAAAGAGAGAAAGGGAGAGTGGGGCTTTGTTTTTTTGGAAGGAAAACAGCAGTGACTAAAAGTAATTTTGTCTTTGGCAAGTACCACATAAGCTGACTGAGTCAACCTTTTCCAAACCCTAATTGAAAGCATTTCAGCAAGCTAGGCACCAAAATGCGCTTGGACCAGTAGCTGTGCACGTGCATCCGTATGTGCATGTGTTCATATCTGCTTGTGAAGCAGGACAATTGACTAAAAAAATTGCATGACTGACTAAAAGCATGATTGACTAAAAAAATACTATCTGCCTTTGACATCTATCAATAGCTGTCCACACTGTGGAACATAAACCGCAAGTAAAATCAGTCTGAGGTGTAGCTTCTGTGATTTTCCTATCTCTATTCTTGTTACTAATGCCTTAAAACACAGTAACTGAAACCCTGCCCCAGAACTATGCCACGCTTTACTCTGCTAGTTTTACATTTTGCACTTCACTGAGCTTCTAGGTGACTTTGGTGGAGCTTCTTGTCAAATTCACTGTCTGATTCTCATACATTACTTCAATACAATTGTATATGGGTTCCCTTCTCTGCCCCAGGGAACACAGAAATCAAATAAAAAATGTTTTCATTTCTAACAAATCCGCCAAAACATTTCTGTACCTCCTGGTTTTCTTTTCATATCCCATTACCCCCATGTTCCCTGTATTAAAAGCGGAGCCTAAATTCTTGGCGTGATGTGTCCCTTTAAATGGCTGAAAAAGTGAGAATGACATTTGCAAATCTCTTCTTGAGTCACAGGTGGGACCAAAAATCCACCAGCAAGATACTTCAAAAAATTAAAGACAGCCTTAGAAATGAATCCAAAACCACTGGCTGATCTTCAGTGCCAGGAATGGAGCTTAGCGGGTGGTTTGTATTAAAGAGGTTCCTGAGGTTGCAGAGCTGGAAAATGGAAATAGCTCAGCAGCACCTGCCATCACTCCTGAGATAGGCTTCTCCCTCCCAGCTGACCACGTGGAAGATACACATCTCATTTATTCAGAAACAAGACCTGGGCTGAGCTGCCCTTGTTCTTCATTCACCTGCACTTAAGTCACAGCCAGGGAATGTTTCCTTCTTGGGCTGTGGATACCGAGATGAGAAGAGTAGCTGAGTCCCGTCCTCACTCGCAGCACCCCCTGAAAAATTCTACTGCTGCTAACTGGTAACCAGTTTTCCTGTAGCTGTCTGTAACATGGAAAATGGCTTTAATTTTCTTTTTTGCATTTAATGCAGGAGCATTGCTCATTCTTCCTCCTAGCACTGTCTCTTTTCATCACTCCTTCCACGACGCTTTTAGCTCCCGGCCTCAGGAGCTCTTGGGGAGGTGCAGTAGGGCCAGGACAGTGCCAGAGATGGAGGTCACACTGAGATGCTTGCAGGACTTTGTGGAGCACAGGGCAGGGGCAAAGGAGAAAGGATGAGCTGTGGGTGTGTGTCTGAAAGATCTCGGTGTGTCTGGGAGTAAAGAATGGAAGTGAGGACTGGGAGACGTCACATTAGTGTGGGAGAGTCTATAGGCTTTGAATCTACCTCAGGAACAGGGTTTAATACTGACTGCCCTGCCATTGTGAGTGCATGAGCTCGGATATGCCTTATTGTCCTAAGGAACCCAAATCTGGCTTTCACGGAAAGAGCTGAGGTGCGTTCTCGAACGAAGGATGCTTCTCCAGGTGTTTCAGCTCTTTTAGAGGGACTAGGGTATTAGGCAGGTGCGTAGACTCTCCCTCCATACTCCATACAGTACAGAGGGCTTTGCTTTCTTCTCTTCCTTCTTTCAAAATGTTTCTGCATAAGGCTTCTCCTGTTTGCTCATGTTGCAAAATCACATGGAGTAGACCCTCTTCCTGATGGCAGGAGCATGCTGGAGGGATTGTGCCCCTCTGCCCTCTCAGGCTACACTGTCCCACCTTACACAACCCCACCCCTTGGTCCATGCCTTCCCCCTTCCCATCACAACCCCCATCCTGGACCCCATCCCCATGCTTCCACACACCTTCCACATGCCTGAAGATCTGAGCTTCATTCCTTTGGGTGCTTGTGGCACATGCCATCTCCTCTCCCCAGGTTGCGCTCCCTACCTCTTCCTGCTTTCTGCCCTCCAGAGCTAGAACCACCGATCCTGGTATCCACCAGGCCCTGAGCTACAGCCTGGGGATGGAACAAGCTGGGGACAGGAGGCTGGCAACTCCTCTGTGTCGATTTAGGGTCCTCTTCTCCCTGGGGGATGCCTTCCTGCTACCTCTCAGCCTCACCCCCCTAGTCACCGAGGCTGATAGAAGTGTCTCCTTCTACAGAACTGCTCAATGTCTCGGGCTCGTCATTCCCAGATGAATCCACCTTTGAGTGGTCACAAGGAACTAGCAGGTTGCAGTCCCCAGAATAAATGTTTTAGAAAGTTATGAGTGACTGAAAATTGGCGAATGGAACAGAAATGTTTAGCTGGCTTTAGCTGTAGCTGTCGCTAGCATGACACCCACGTCAGCAGGCAGAAAGAAGACAAGTGCAAGAGGCAGGGAGGTGTGATAAATACAGTCAAGTGGTCTAAAAAGCAAAAAGCTACCATTTTGCTGATGCGAGCAAGTTACAGTAGCCTCAAAATTTAGGGTCTGTGAAATAAGCTCTTTCTAAGCTTAAGACTGATAGTAGTATTCTCATGGGGGGAAAAAAGACCCCATTGATTGGAGAGATTTTTAACAGGGAACTGTTTTCTCTCAGTATTAGCGATGCAAATAACAACACAGTGCTAGAGTTTGGAAATGGAAGGATGAAATCGTGTAGAAACCGAGTGGGGAAAAAAGAGGAAGCATGTCTTTTTTTCCTTTTTCCATGGAAAGGTGTGCAGAACTGAATGAGATTTAAAAAACCAGGCAGGACGTTTCAGACTATTTAATACAGGAAATTTCCATTGTGTCATTAGCCAAACTTCTGGGGTGATTTTGGTTTGGATTTTTTTAAGGAAAATTTACAATTACTAATATAGCTTCATTATTTTTACCACATGTTAAAATTTTCAGGGGGGGGGAAAGGAGCAATCTTCTTGTTCTTTAAAGGAAGCACAAGGATAGGAGAAAAGACAGAAAGAAAAGAGCAAGTTTGTATAAACAGAAGCAGTAAAATGTGTTGTCTCTAATACAGAATCCAATAAAAACCCCTGATGTCCTGTCTCTTTATACTCCATCAAAACAGTATAAACCTCAGTGATTATTAATATATTTTTGGTTGTTTATATGAATCTTGAGGGGGAAAGGAAGCTTCTGCCATTTTAATTCCTTTGTTAATATCTTTATGAATGCAATTAGCACTTCATTCACGCTTCTTTGTTTCTGGATCCCATTACGATATGGCTTATGCCAACTTCCCTCTCCCAGGAGAGGTGAGGCATCACGCAGCACTCCGCTCAGCTGTGTGGCTGAGCACTGACAAACTCAATTTACTGGAGGAGAGTGTGAGATGACACCGTGCAGTCGCCGTTGCTGTGATATGGACAAATGGCCTCTTTTGTTCCAAACAAGACATCACCTGTCCTGGGGAAATGTGTCTGTACATAGGTAAGTGAAAGAAAAACAAGGTTGATTTACCTGACAAGAAAGTAACCTATCGCAGCTGGTCTGAAAACTGAAATATCTAATTATTCAGTCCCTTTTTTACTGTTGAACATCACCAGCTTACAAGATAACCTTTCATTTGCTTTTCATTTCTAAGCATGACGCTAAAATCATCCCTCTTATAAACCCATCAGTCTCTACAGTCCTAAACCAGGGGTGGATTTGACCCCTCGAATTTTTTCCTGTCTGCTCCAAATGGCTTTGACATGAGCTGAACACCACAAGCTCCAGCTCCTGAGGTTGCACAGCTGGAAGCTGGACCTTTACATTACCAGCGGCTTGGTCTCACTGGGGTTGGATTCCATCCTCACGGTCCATTGGTGTAAGTTAGGAGGAAGCCCAGTGACGTGGGTGGGCTTGCAGTGGTGTAAAACTGAAGTCAGAGGAGCTCAAGCCCCTCAGTCTGCGAGGGCAGCTTTCCAACACTGTGTGGGCATTTACGGATGCGGGGGCTGTTAAGTGTCAGGTGCTTGAGTGCTGCAGCACCCATGGGCGGTGAGGAGCCTAGATGTTTCTAAATATCACGCTAGGTACCAATTCACACTTAAATACATTTGGAAATCTGATTCTGAACTTCTCCAAGGTGAGGAGCCAAACAGCAGCCCTGATTCAGGAGTGTGCTAACTGTGCACAGCCAGCAAAATCCGGAGAGATCTGAGCCGGCTGGAGCCCGGCAGTGCTCCCAGCTGCAGGGTGATGAGTTTTTTGCCACCTCCATCAGGGCAGAGGGTGGAGGTGGATGCAGTTTACCCACAGGATCGATTCTTTAAAATATTCCACAAAGGGTGAAGCCTTCTCTCCTCAGACAGCAGAATGAAGGCAGTGAAGCCCTAAGTTGTTTCTCCTGCCAAAAACTGGGGAAGGAGACTGGGGGAAGCTGGTTTACAGTGGTGTAGACCCTTTCTGCCTCCTTTTATGCTGGTCCCACACACTCTTCGCCTTCCGCTGTGTATCCTGGCACACAAAGCACATCAGCAGACACTGAAGTCCAGACACTCCCCGTGGGCTCCAGATCCCCACTTGCACCACCCCCACATCCCCAAGGAACCCACTGCCAGGTAAAGAGGATTGTTGTTTCCACCACGAAACAGAAGGGAGGGAAAATCTGTGGGCTAAAAGCCCAAGGAAAGGAGACAGGAATTCTTTATCGCTTATTAAATGTGCAATTCAAAACCTGGTGAATAGGGAGATGAAAAGCTCCTGCTGAGAAATGGAGAGAGAAATTGCATTTTGGCCTCGGGGAAACCTGTGCCTATAATATTAAAGATGTGCAAATAAATAAATAAAGGCAATAGCTAGATTTACGTGTCTAATATCCTTGCATGCTATGATCAATGTCGATATTTTACTTTTTTATGAGGTTCTCCAAAAATCTATGGCCCTTTCCTTTATTAATTGTAGATCCTCATTGCAAAGGTCTTTCGCATGTCTCCAGCAACTAGGTCTTAGCTGTCAACTCCATTAAATTCTATTATAATATGGCATGATTGAATGCTCCAGTGGGATTGGCTAGCCAGTGTGTATTAATATATTATGGAGCATGCAGAGGCAGGCACCAGCACCTTGCTGCATTCACAAAGATGCAGTTGTGTTTACATATTTTTTTTTTACTCTCCGTGCATACGTCTGCTGTTTCAGTGGAAACTAGCTTTACCGTAAATTATCCCTTGCAAAAGGAACAATGTAAACTGTGAGGGAGCCTTCCCTGGGTTGTAGAAGCCAGCGGTCTTCCCTCAAGTGAACAGATTCTCATTCTTTGCCTGGGATATATTTGTACGACTTTAATTAGTTTGTGTTTGTACAGTATGAATATCTAGGAGGCCCATGGTATTTAACGTTAGGGAGTACTGAAGAGCAGAGGATCTCCCACCCTGCTGGTTAGAAACAGGGATGTTATGCTGCTGGGAGGGAGCAGAATCAGAATTCAAATAGATGGGATCATGGATTATTTTTTTTAAAGTAGGAGACACTGGAACATCACCCCTGGCCTTCTATGAATGAAGAAATATTTCTAATCAAGACAGCTTTCACTGGGGCGGAGGGAGGTTGTGTGACATATTTTTCGAAGACCGGGGAGAGGACTTTTGTGGCACAAACAGCACATCCTTCCACACCGAAAGCTCTGTTTGCTGCCCCTGTGGGAGGAAGAAGTACCTGATATGGCTACAAAGCCCATCTTCACAATCCCTTGCTTCTCTCAGAGCCCAAGCAGTCAGCTAGTGCAGAGCTCTGAGCTGGGGTGAGCTGAAACAGCCTCCTGCAAGCTGCTCCTCTCTCCAAAGGTGAGGAGAGTCCCTGACATGCCACCCTGCCTCCTCCTGCCCCATCATATTTCCTGCTTCATCATCTCACACCCAGCCTCACCCTTCTTTGCAGGTATGGACATGACTGAATCCTTGCTTCTCTTGGATATTTGCACCAATTCAGGTTGACGTTTTGCTCCACAAGTCAGGATGGGGCTCAGCTGCATGCACGTCTAGTGGTCTTTTAAACCCCTAGAGCATACAAAGGAGTTTGCCAGATCATACATAAGCATAGTTGAAGACCTATGCCTTTTGGGGGCAGTGCACATAGGCTGGATAGGATGTCGCCTGCAATGACACCGTTTAAACAGTTTAATCCCACCCTTAGCACATATTTGCAGCCTGAACTAAGCAACTCAACTGGGGAACCTTGTTTCTACTAGACAGGCAAAAAAGCAGAGTAAGACCACAGGCACCAACTGAAAATCAGTTTAATTCAGAACTGGGGAAGAGAAAGGACATGTAAAGGTATATCCAGCTCTCAAAACTTGTGTAGCTCCATGAGATCTCTACTTGTCCAGGGATGCTCTGATCTGATGCATTTCATGGTGGCAGTTAAGTCAGCACTTCTAGGTCTCTGGAGAGCTCTGTTGGGTCACCAGCCTCTCAGCCCATCGCAGCCGTGTGCGTTGGTGCTATTAGCTCCCTTTGCCTGCGTTTACACTTGACATTTCCAAAGCCTTGTGTGCTACCATGAGCAGGAACGTGGTCAGGGCAGCACCAGCCACAGCGCTATGACTGATGAACTTTGATGAGCACTGACACTGTGGCTGCAGCTAGAAGACAGAAGACACAGCCTGATTGCCTTTTGGAGGCCACGCTGAGGTCAAATCTAAGACTACTTCATGTCTGCCCAGCCAGAATGTGGCTGGCAGGGAACCAGGCAGGGCTCTGTGTAGCTGGCTGGTGCACTGCAGGCTAACTTTGTGAAATTCCTGGGTTATTGAGGGGTGGTTGCTACAATGATATTGCCTGAAATGCAGCATCCTCATCCTCCTCCCCTGATTCATGCAGGATCATATTCTGCACTGTGCAGTTTCAGTTCCTGTGCTCCTGACACACTAATTGCCATGGTCAGAGATGTTGTCGTGCCCAACTAAATCTGCTTTTGAAGACAAAAAACTTGCCTAATTCCATAATTCATCCTTAGCATCACACTCCACTTGCTTCCAAGCAGGAATCACAGACAGATTGATTGATCTGTCACAAGGGCTAAAGATGGTCTAGTGTTAGGGGCTGAGGCCAGGGAAAAAAAGATGCTGCTCATACTAATAGATTGGAATTCTTTTCCTGGAGGATACCATTGCCTTTAGCCAATTCAAGAGACTAATCATCTAATTTAGAAGAATAAAACAATCATTACAGTTACAACAATGACCGGGGTGGCAGGGTGTGGGTGGGTGGGGAATAGAAAATCAAACCCTTCAGAGAAGCAAAAGGGGAGCTTCTCTTGCTTTCCCAAAGATGTGCTTCACCTTTGTGCCTGTACCACGCAGAGAGGAAAAAGGGGCTGCTTTGTTCCTCCTGGAGCCAAGTCAAGGGGTAACAGTGTAAAAGAGAAGCACAGGCTACATTTTCCTAGACCCGAGGAAGATGTAAATGCATACAATGTGATGGAATAGATTTGATTTTTTTTTCTTTCTTTTTTTTTTTTTTTATTATTTCTCTCAGGAGTGGTCTGACAGCCCCAGGCTGGAATATGTGTCTCTCCCAACTACTCTGTCACCCGGGTAACCATGGAGACCATGACGATCGATTAGATGCCATCTGATCTCAACCTCATAAAAAAAACCCCACGTGCACCCGCGCGCGCACATACGCGCACAGACTCACAAAAAAAAAAAAAAAAAGGCAAAAAAACCCCACCAAAAACAGGCAGCAGATGGCAAACAGGCCACTAGACCTGTCTCCAGAGAGAGCCAGCCAGGGAGAGGGACTGAGAGACACAGGCAGAGGGAGATCATGAGGGAAAGGGGGAAAAAAGACAAAGACAGAAAAGGTGGGGAGCGTGGAGACAAAGAAGCAAAGGGATCAGGAGAGAGAAAGAAAAGAGGGAGAGATGGGAGCTGGTCTGCAGCTGGTGTGATTTCTGGGGGACCTGTTTGGGTGGAGCAGCGATCATTTACACTGCCTGAAAGTCTGTCTCGCTCTGTGGGTGGAAAGTGAGGCTAAGAGGGATCGAGCAGGCAGAGAAAAGATAAAAATGCCTGGTGAAATCCAAGGGAAACCCTGTGGAAGTGCAGTAAACGCACCTTTGCACGCTTCTGCCCCTGCAGCAGCTCACACCCCCTGCAACTGGTCAGATCAAACAAGGTCTCTCTCTGAGGATGGGAGAAAGGGGCCAAACAGAAATCAGAGCTCCTCGCCCCACCAAGGCCAGAGTGGGGATAATCCAAGAGCTCCTGGACTAGCTCCTTGCCACCAAGAGGACTGCTCTACTCTCTGGTCATCGTACTGGGGATCTGCACACTGTGAGGGATGGAGCCAGGGGAGCCACTTACCTGCACCTCACCTCTTGAAGACCTGCAGGTTGTCTGACCAAACCTAGTCTCACTAGCCTGGAGGTGGCTAACAGCAGTAAAACTGGCTGAAATCCTTCACGGCAGGAACTCCTATGTCTGTACAACACCTACAACAACTGGGTCCCTCCAGCTGCTGGAGGCTCCTGTGGAAATGCCAAATAACCAGATAAATCATAAAGGAATCTTGGAATTGTAGGACAAGTGATTGGACTGAGATCCCAAATGTCTCTGGGGAAAAAAAAAGGGGAGGCTTGGACCATCACTCTGCAGGGAGATACCAAAATGAGACAGGTTAAAGCTGCTCTGAAATCTCACAGCAAGGATCCTGGAGGCCATTTTTCTGCTTCTGCCACTTGGAGAAGAAGTGGAAATGCTTTTTTGTATGAACTGATTTGAAAATGAGAAAGCCCAGAGTAAAGAAGCGAGGGTGCAAGGAGCAGAAGCTCAGCTGAGAAAGCCAGACCTACATATACGACTGCACGGGCCTCTTCTGGAAGCCAGGGCTGGGATTTATGTGATCAGTGCTGAGCGTCTCCTGTGGTCATCAGTCTGGTCTCCCTTTAACGGGGAGAAAGAGATCCTTCTGGTGAGTTATTCACCTCACCCTGCCACAGACATCTAAAATAGGTGAGATGAGTTGCACCCTCACAGCGTCTCCTCTTCTCCAGCGAGTGTAAAGGGAGCCAGGAGGAACTCTCTCAGATGAAGTGGGGACAGAAGAAGTTAACTGAGGAAAATCCCACTCCCGGTGCGTCCATGGCACCAAGATTCCTGATAAGACACCTAAAGGCTCATCTTTCTTCTGACCATCACCCTTTTACAGACACGTATGCAATAACATCTCAGCAGACAGGAGCTGGTCCTTAGGGGTACCTTCCTGGGATGCTGTCAGGAATGGTGGGTACATGTTGGTGATACCTTCACTGTGAGGACATTGCCAGGTGAGGAAAATGGTTCATGTTAAAAACATGTTGACTCAGGGGAGTTTGAAGATTGCTCTGAGCAACAGTGGACACCTTGAACTCGGTAACTGACAGCACCTATTCACTAAAGTTAACCATATCTAGTTTGGATATGGAAATGAGGATCATCCTTTCCTGAACATGCTACCTGTGGCATTGGGGGAGGGGGGAGAGGGCAGGGGGCTGGGGCTGATGATTGTATGAAGGGGGGCTTCTTTGAGACTAACTCTCAAGAAGATCCAAACTTGCCTCTAATTTAAGGAGTGGATGAAGAGGACCGGACCAGTATTGATGCTCCATAGAGATTAGTCATATGCATGTTCTCTCTTTCGTGGGGTTTCCTGAAGTATTCAAAACGGGGTATTACCTACATGGACATCCAAGGTTGCTTCTTAGACTGACCCTTACCCTAGTTGACAGAGCAATCCAAGCTTGAATGAAGAACACTAACCATGAACGTTAGCGAATTCAGAGAATACTTCTGCGGATCCCCATGATGGCCTACAGCCCAAATCCTTATTTTCAGAATTGTTGATTTTCCTGATTTCTTCTCTGAATCACTCCTATTAAAAGAAAACTTAATTTATCTGTCCTCAAGGAAGCATAGAAGGGAAATGAATCAGAAAGCCAATAAGAGGTTGGTGATGGTGAACTGCACCCCTGAAAGCCTTTTTTCCTAGATACCTTCAAAGAAGATGAAGGCACAAAGTCATCTTTTATTCTCAGCTACCACTCTGAAAAGTCACATGGAATATTTCTGCAGCCAAAAAGTTACTCCTGATTTGCAATGAAGAAACTGAAAAGGTGGCATGACAAGTCATCTCATGGCAGTTTGATCAAGTCTAATGTAATCTACCTGACCACACTTATTATTCCACCAAACCTTAATCTTTCACCAGGATGATGTCCTGCACTTCTCTGAGTGTAAGCCAGTGACGCTGGATTAGTGTCACTAAACGAGGGATGAAAATTCTGTAAGAAGGCTAAAAGTCTAGTTAGCATGTGTGTGATTCTTGAAATGAACATGAAATGGATCAGGCATCCAGAAAAAGCCGAGTTCCAGGACTGTTAAAGCAGTGTTATGTCTAAAGACCAGTACTGTTTCTGATAAATTTTCTTTTATTACATGGAATACTAGATTAAAAGCAGAAAAGAGCCAAGGAATATTCTATGGCCTGTATTACACAGAACAATCCCACCCCAAAACATCAATGTCCCAGTCTGCTTCTCAGCCTGGGTGTAAAATTCTGCTCTCTTGAAATCAAAAGCAAGTTTTTCTGTTGTTCAGATTTTCCTTTCTGGATTTTCCTAGCAGATGGCTAATGGGCAAATAAGGGATAAAGCTCATTATCCAGAAATGTGTGACACTGGCCCAGCCTGTCTTGAGACTCTTGTCTTCCTGTTATCTTGTGGAGGGGGGAGGTTGATCAGTGTTTGATGTTTAAAGAACTTCAGTACTCATGACCAGTTCCCATGACATTTTCTCTGGGGTGACAGGCCCCAAACCTCTCAAATAATTTTTGGCTTCCCAGACTTATGACGGAACTGATGGTGCTGGTTCTGTTAAGAGTCCATCAGGGGTTCATACCAAATTCCCCTCTTGTCCATGGCCCTTTCCAGGCTGTACCAATTGAGGGACCACAGCTTTACCAACATGGATCACACAGTAAGAGATGCTTCAGGGTGCTCACCAGCAGCAAGGATAGATGTATGCCCTAGTGAGAAGATATATTTTTTAAGTTGGAGTCACGTTGGGTATAGTTTGACAGGGTGGAAGCATGTTCGAACATTTGCTAATTACTAATCTATCTATGTCCCAGCAGAGCTGAGTATTCATTATCCTCAGGGCCGGAGGGCAACACTGTAGCTGCAGTGTTTTGTCACCGGGCTACCAGGTCAAGAGTTGGCAGCATGTGATACGGTATTTTTGAGCAAATGAGTCTAAATCCCACCTGATTAGTAAACAAATACAAATAAGGGTTCAATTCCACCTCAAAGATACTGCAAGACAAACAGGAACTGGACAACGGGCTGAATTTGGTCTGTTGGGTCAACAGAGTCTGGCTTGACGAGCAAGCTGCGTTTCTTTCTCCTGCCTGCCAAAAGGTGACGGAGATGCCCAGTTTAGAGCAAATCACCAGAGTTATCCAGGGAATTTTCTGAAAAACACAATAATGGAAATCAGTATCCCATAATGTTGTAACACAGAGGTACAACAAAACTGGCATGTTTGGTGTCTGTGGCAAATTCTGAGTAGTTGATTTCTCTGTTTTGCTTTAATTGCGGTGGATCACGTGACCATATCCTTGGGAACAGAGGGCAGAACATTTTGATTTGGGTGACCATAGTTAAGTGCCCAAAAATCAAGAGGTAGTGAAACAAATATGGCCTCATCTTCAGAGCTCCTGGACAGCCACAAGCCCTCTAACCTTAGCTGCTGTGGAAAATAAATGACATTTTATTTAGATAGTAGGATCGGATAGATTAATTTTTTCACTCAGGTATAAGAATATAAGCCCCTCTGCTTGAATAGGTAATTAACAGTGCTTGTGGGGATTCCTCTTGAAATGACACCTATGATGGACCCGCACCAAACACAGCTTAATGTTCTTGCTCTTTAGATAAAGGTTCTTTTCCCACCGGCTTAACTGGGTGAAGCAGCAGATTGCTCTCACAAGAAAGTACTTCCCCACAGCCTGTTGTCACCTGTCCTCATTTCCAAGAGTCCTCCCAGTCAGTCTGTGAGCCATAAGGCTTACCTTCCCTTCAGTGGGGAGAATGTACCCTCCACTTTTTTTTTTTTTTAGTTTTTCTTCTTCCAGCCAGACTCCATGTTTTCCCACAACTCTTCCTCCTCATCCTGCATTTCATTTTCCACCTGCATATTTAGCCCAGCTATCCAAAGACTGTGACCATTGCAGCATCCTTTATGCCAAGAGCCACTCCTCCTTCAAATAATTTCTCAGAGCTTTTCAAAGTCTTATTTAACCAAAAAGGCAATAAAAATATTCTTACTTCAACCCCAGGCTCTCAAACCAAAGGCATCACCTCACAAAGCAGGACAAGGACAGATTCAAAGATCTCCAAAATGACCTTTTTGCCTAGTGAACTCATGGTAAATACCTGATTTCCACAGAGACAAGAACAAACTCTAAGGGAGAAACTGAAGAGCAAGAGGAATAACCCTAGATTCGGGCAAGAGGATTTTATTTCAAGGAAAAAGGATGTGTGGACAAAGTACCTACCTCAGCTAGGCAGCAACCAAGGGAGAGCACAGGCTACAATGCTTCACAAGAACAAGGGAATTACTTACTGTAGGGGCGCACTAAGGAACAAAACGAGAAAGCACACACAGTGTAGCAGTAAGAAAATCTGAACCAGACTCGTAGCAGATGCCAGCAAGAGGGTGGCCAGGCACACGGGCCTGAATCACCATGAGCGAAAGAAGGGTGGGCACAGCCTGATGTCAGTGGAGGACCCTGGTGGCCCACATAGCGTGGTGGCACAGTGTTGCTAGTGAGAGGTGCAAGAATCCATTAGCTTCCTGGGCAAACCACTCCTGCTAGCACTCCCTGAAACAAAATAGTCACCTGAAACCAAATGGAACGGTACTGAAATGCTTCTGAGTGTCTGAGTGATGCCATGGCCTTTTACCGGGCTGGTATAGCTCCAGTAGTAACAAATCAGACAGGCTGTCGAGCACGTATGCCCTCTTCGGGTCTGACACGGGGTGGGGTGCCGCAGAAGGTCTCATGAGGCTCCTGTCTGCAGTTCTGGGCTTTGAGGGTGTGAGAGGCACTGCTTGATGGAAAAGCCTCCCCTAGGACATGGAAGTCCTGATGGCTAGAGTATTTAAAACTAGGCAAAAAGCTAGTAAAGGTCCTTTAGCTTACAAGCATATGCCGGGACAAAAAGGGAACAGATGGGACCTCATAAATCTTTGCCATCTCTAGTTTTCATGAGCCCCTTTTCTATTTTGTATTGCCCCATGCCCGCATGTTATATATGTAAAGGACTCAGCAGAAGGGTGACCCTACCAATACTTGTAAATTGTCACTTATGTCTCCATCTGGTTAAAAAAATAATGACACCGGTGACAGCAGTAGTGTGAACTGAGGGCTCTGAGGAGACCCAGGCTCTGAGCCAGAGGAAGCCCAGTACGAGCATGAGTCTGCAGCCTGGGCTTTCCTTCTGAAAGGGGAAGAACAACAGAGTTCTTTCAAAGCTGGAGTCCAACCTTTGCTTCTGGGTCTGGGTGGTTTTGTGTCTGTTGATGAAGCTAGTTACTTTACCAGGTCTCTCTACTTGCTCAGCCATCCTGTTTTTATAACAGAGGGCCTTAGGCTACAGAGCAAGAGGGCTGCTTACCCCCAGCTGCTCAGGATGAGCCAAATTCACTAATTTCAAGCCCCTCTAGATTTGTTTGCTTCTTTGATCATTTGGCCACAATCATTGAGACCAGCCATGAAACTCATCTTTAGATCCTTACTTTTCAATACCATGAGTCCCAGGTTTTGTTTCCATCTCAAGTCAAAAATCATGCAGGATTCCGAAGTGTGAATAATTTACATTAAGGGATGGTGTGACGGCCACTTAGATTAACACACTCCGGTAAGTTCGCCCCCCTCAAGGATGCTCGAAGCTCAACATGACCTGATCTTACTGCCAGGAAATCATCCTCCCTCTGCCACCACTTATTTTTTTCTAACTTTCTCCTTCCTCTTTTCTTACTCCTTTCTTCTTTCCTTCCTTTTCCTACCTTTTCCTGCCTTTTTGCTCCTTTCCTGCTTGCAGTACACTGTCACCTCTCCTTGCCCTTATTTAGTACAAAGCCCTGTTTTATCTCAACAGAGCAGGATTCAGACAAGATGATCCAGAGTGGGTGCTCATGGCTTCCAGGCGTCTTTCAGACAGCGCTTAGCCCAACAACTCTCTTCTTCATGTAGCTTTTTGTCAAGTCTTGCTCTGGATTTGATTCCCCCCAGCCTTCAGGACTGCAACCAGCCAGTTTGATATAGTGCAATGCCAATTATTTCAGCTGTGACATGTGAGGATGAAGTTGTGGGGGAGGAGGCTGAATAAGTCCCCGAGAATTCACACTGGCCAGATCTTCAGAAGCACTGAAGAAACTAATTCCCTTCAAAATCAATACTGCAATGCCGTTGAGAAATCAAAGCGATGTACTTGAGCAAGAGCAGAGCTGAATATACCTGTGAACAAGTGTCCTGATCACATACACAGCAGTGCCTGATCCTCTCTCCCTTGCAATATTACAAGTCATGAGGAAATTAATTGCAGTCCACAGGGCAGTGAAATCATAAAGCATGGGTAAATGAGTGGAGAATCAGGGCCAATAAAAATACACTCAAAGTGATCGAAACACTCCTTGCCAGCCCATTTTTTTTCCTCTTCTATTTTTTGTCTTCTCTTCTTCATGCTTAACTTCACTTCTCAGGCTTCCTAGCACTATGATTATTATTACTGCTATTATTATTATCATTGTTGCTTTGTGGGCTGAGAGTTGCAGATCTCAAGAATAAAGCAGATGTCAGCAGCTCCGAAGGATCCTATTCTATTACACAGCAGAACAAATGAGTATGTCAAGGAAGGGCTCGCCAGTCTAACAAGAAAACAGCACAAACAGACACAAAATAAATAAATAAAGAAACCCTGCGGGGACAGGCAGGCTAGTTCTGATTAGATATTATGCTAACATGATGCCTACTTTCTACACTAACAGTGTTTTAATACATTTAAATGATACTGGGGAAATAAGTCATGAAATAGGAGAAGAAGCCTTCATGTCAGAAACTATTAAGATTATCCAAGGGGCCAGACTGCCTCTCTCATGGAAACACAGCTCCTGGTGTGGGATTATGAATGTAGCCCAAGCGTTATTTACATAGTGCGCCTGATGCCTTCTCATTAACTTTGCCAATGATTGGTATTCCTGGCTGCTGGAAGAGTAGTCCAGCTGGTGGGGAGCAGGTCAGCACCGATGTCTGCACCACCGCAAAGTCTCAGCCCCTGCTGAGGCTCCAGGATGCCCCCGCGTTTTGCAGGGACATGCCACAGGGGAGATGCCTGAGCAGCCGTAAGAGGGGCTGGAGCCAACTGCCGTGCTGGTGCCCGCACTTGATGCTTGCAGAGGGTGAGTGCCCACCTCTTGCTTTCCTGCAGAGGGGCCATGAGCAAAGCTGAGCTCTTTGGAGATGCACATTTCCAGAGCAAGGCCATACTCCTTAGAGTTTTCTCCCTCCAAGCTTTCCAAGAAAGGAGAAAATGAAGTCTTTCCTGACTCAACCTGTAGCCTTTCATCTTCCTCTTCTCCCCAGCTACCTCCCCATGCTCCCCCATCCCACAGACAGGGAGATCTCTTTTCTCTTGAAGGACTTGCCTAAAAAGCCTGAATACATTTGTCAGGCTCCATACAGCGATGTTAATTCTGCTTGTGAAACTGCGGCCTTGGGAGACCCTCCATCTCCCACATCTTTGCAGCCCTGGTAAATGGCCATTTATTAGCTGCAGCCCATAATCTGCTTCCTCCTGTGACCCATCCTGTAATTTTCCTTGAGATGACAAGCTCCGAATGAAAAGCGTACTCATTTTCCAGCTATAGCATATAAAATATGGATATAGGCATGAATGCATCAAGAAAGCAAAGACTTTTCCTTTTAGGACCTAAGGCTCTAAGGAGCCAGGGCTGGGCTGGAGCCTCCATACCCTGTGAGCTGGTGTCTGTGCAGGCACAGAGCAGTGGTACTGATCCCAATTACCAGTAACTTGATTCACTCAAGTGCTCTGACAGATGAGCTTTGACGAGCCCCGCAGCAGTAGTTTAAGAACTTCCTGGTGACCCTCCTCCCATTACTCCCTTTGCAGATTTGGCAGATGGGAACGTGTGTCCTCCCGTGGCTCTGCCATGGTGGAGTCTGGTGCATTAGCTTAAAAGCACTGAGACACCAGATGATGAACTGGAGCTGCTGAGACTTTCTGTCACGGGGGCAATAACTTGTGGCTGATAGACGAGGCAGACAGCTGGATATGAAAGTAGCCTAAACTGCCACAAAAAGACTTGCCAGCTCATCTGTCAACCCTAAGTGAGCGGTGAATCAAACTGCATTAGCTTCTGCTCAATACTGCAGAGCAGCAATTGTCAGGAAGATGATACCCAGTACGCACAGGGGGGCAACTCACAACTCGTTTTAGAGTTTTAAGAGTCATGATTTTAAGAGACTACGGAGAAAGTGAGCAGAGGAGAGACCATACATGAGAAAACAAGAAGAGGACTTCAAGATGGCTTAACATACAATTTTATTCCTTTAAATCTAGACTCTGAATGCAAACAAACTATGGCCAATAACAAGCTAGAGCCATTGCAGTCTAGAACCAGCTCAGAGGTTTGATTTTGTGGAGGTGAGGACTCGGAGATGCTATGCTTCATAAATGCCCCTATGGAGGCTATGGCTACCCCCAGCCTGTGGGTGAATTCCCTTGGGAACATTGCCCAGATGCCAGGGCCAGTGAGTGACAGCATCAGCGGACCTGGGAGTATGACCTCGTTTGGTTTAGCAGAGCACCAGTTACTGCTCTACCCTAAGCCACCTCACGGAGGTAGGCAGGGACCTGTTCTCCTCCTGGATACAAACTCCTGACACCTGAGTCTTGGTGGAGAGAGGACTGGATCACGTTCCTATCTGTCTTCTACCAGATTTCTTCTGTGCCTGTAACTCGCTCATACCCCATCTTCCCTGCCCATAAAGCAAGACCAGTGAAGTTATTCACCTTTTAAAAACCCCTTGAGATCAGTGGGTGGAAATCTCTGTGAACAGGTGGTATTACACTGAAGTCATTCAGCAAGAGTTTCTTGGGGCAAGCCCTGGCAGGGATAAGAAAGGCAGTTGAGGTGGAGCCATGCAGAGCTGAATATTTAACTGCAATCTGCAGAAATGGAAACATCTTCTCCCCCACAGCCTTCAGCATCAGGCACTTCACCACCTGGAAATGCATACACTCGCTAAGCCATATGGGCTTTTAAGTGCTTTACAGGGTCCTAGTATGACCTCTAGTCTTATTAAAAATCTTGTGAGTAACTGTACGTGATGAAATTAGACCCCATCGAAATGGTGCAAGATAGTTCATAGCTCACAGAGTTTTGACCTCAGGACACCACATACACATTCAGACTTCTCTGCATCTAACACTCTCCAGGCGTATTTTCAAATTCTTCTGAAAACGAAGAGGGCTAGAAGCACTTTTTTATGGGGATGCTGTAATTTTACATAATCTCAACTCCAGATGAAATCCAGACTCCCTCACGAGATACAAGGCTTATCCTAATCCTGCGGAGATGAACACACAGGCCACAGGAGAAAATGAGAATGTGAATTATAACATGCAATTTCGCAGACATTCAACTTTTCTGCTTTTTTATTTCCTTCTTTAAATGTAGCCCTAAAGTGGAGTTTTCTTGAGAAGACAAGCAGAAAATCTGGAGCCTTAGAGGAATGTAAAGAAGCAGCCTTACCAATCTGAAGATGTATGTATACATAAAGACTTGCTGCCCTAGGCGGCTTCAGTAGCGTTCCTGTAAACATCAGCCATTGTCTTAGATACAAATAGGAGTGATCTGAGTTCATGAGGAAATCCTGAAAAGATAACAGAGGTTGTTTTATCCTTTAGGGAGGCTGTGTTCTTGGCTTGGACTGAGCCCTGACTAGGCAGTCTTCTTGGTAGGTCTTCTCCCCTCCAAACAAGGGACCACCCAGCTGAGCTGTTTGAGAATCATTTATGCTGAACAGTAACAAGTAATAGCACGGGGAAACAAAGGAGAAAATAGGGGTTGTAGGCAGGAAAGGTAACTGTGGGTAACTCAGATTTCATATTGAGAAAGATATGAGGGAAGACGTTCAAGAAGAGGGTGCAAAACCAACTCTAGAGCCTACAGCAGGAGACAGAGGTCAAAATTACGGGAACTGAAGGAGTGGAAGCTGGTTTAAGTTCAAAGAAGATCTCAAAAATCAGGAGGGCAGTGCCACATAGCCTCAGTGGGGTAGGGGAAGGTGGCCAATGGAGATGACTGAGAATGCAGAAGACCAAATACCACCTTCCATATGCTCGAGAGTGCTTGAGGTCTGGAGGTTGAGGAAGAAGCAGCTGCTAGAGTACAGAGGAGGTTAAAGCCTGCATGGAGATGGAGCCTAGGATATGGTGTGAATGTCTATGGGAAGGAAATGGCTTTTTAGAAACCTGATTGTATTCCCTGGAAATATTTTCTTAGGAAAAACAATTTGTTAGACCTGAGTGACTTCTTGGAGTAAACCAATTTGCCTCCTATGCCAGGTATGACCATACAACTCACACGAGCTAGTGTAAAGCCAGTTACAGCTGGCCTGAGCTATACAACTGGAAATAAATCGGTCAGTCTGCACCCCTGAATGCTCTGCACACTAGCGATACCCTTGCTGCTCATTCCAGGCATTAAAGCTGTTTGAATTTTCATTATGCTTTTTCATTATTAATCAGTTAGTTTTAGTCCCTGTTCACAGGGGAGTGAGAACACAGGGAGCGCAACAAGCCAGGGAGGAATGTGAGGAACGGTGTTAGAACTTTCATTGTGCAAACATAATTAGGGCCGACCCTAATTAACACTGGCCTCCCCTTTCCTGGCAGCATTCGCCCAGGCATCCCAGACACACTCACCTTGCTTCACACTGTTTCTTCTGCATTAGGTTAGGAAACTCCCCCTTTCCTGGGGACAGAGCTGAGGCACAGAGAGGGGAAATTGTCTGTCTGAGACCACTTTCTGACTCAGTTGTGGGTCTGAGCTTAGACCTAAGAGGTCCTGGCTTCCTCTTCAGCCAGTATCACCCTGAGACACCTCTGGACCTCCCATTTAGGCATAAAACTACTGGGAAGGAAGGCTGAACAAGCAGCCACTTTGGGAGCTGACTGTGCCAGGCTTGGAAAGAAAGGGGATACCTGACATAACCAAAAGCATCATATCACTGTATGAATCTAGGATGCGTCGACATCTTGAAGAGTACATCCTGGTCTTATCCCCATCCCAAATGACATTTCAGAGCTTGTTGCAGGAAAGGAAGGACAACAAAGATGGACAAAGGTATACAGCTGCTCCCATGCAAGTTACTACATGGATAAAGTAGCAAGTAAGTACATAAACCAGGGAATTTTGTGGCTACAAAAGAGACTGCTGGGGAGAAAGATATGATAGTGTTGTACAAAAGCAGGAAGAGTGGAAAAGCTAATGCATGGGAAGAGAAGCACAAAGAATGGTTGTTCATTGTTCCTAGAAATCAAGAAATAGGAGGCAAATGAAATACAGCATGCTCAGAACAAACAAAAGGAGGATGTGCGTGTCATTTAAAAAAAATAATTAAATTCATGGAAAACAAATCCTTCAGGATTGTTAAACCCCATCGTGATTCCAGGAAATAACAGTCACTGTTCACTAGAAGACAGGAGACCATGCCTGGCTATGTGACTCACCTTGTTCTCACCCGCCTCCTCTAAGCCTCTGTTACGAACCAGTATCAATATGGGGCAAGACAGCCCTTTGACATGGCACAACAGAGCCACTCAGGTGTCTTTAGGCCAGCAAGTAGCTGCTCTTCCACCTGCCTGTCTGATTAACTGCTGCAGAGCGCTTACCTGGTTGCCATAGGCCACTTGCAGTACGAGATAAACCTTAAAATGCCATTTATAACAGCCTGCTTGCTAGATGCCTATTGTGTCACTCCCACAGACATACTCTTAACCTTTGAACTCTGTTTCGTATGGGCACATCCTATTTTCAGGTTGCAACACTAGACATTTGCATCGGTATCTTCCGGAGGGCTCGGTGCACCCGGCTGTGAGATGCCCGATACTGGCCACGGCTGAGGAAGGGACACTGGCCTGGGCAGAGCACCTGGCTCCCGCAGCGAGACAGTCCTTACACTGCGTGTGTCGCAGGGCAGGGGGGTTCTTCCCTGGTCAGCTGGCCTAAGCTGTCCAGTTATGGCCACTGGGTTTGGTTTTACAAGTTCTACTTCTTCAAAGTGAAGAAAGGAGACCTGGGGGCTGAGATGCTTAGCATCAACAGAGAGAGAAATATCTGCTTATGGAGTGCAGGTGGTTTCAAAATCTTCTTTGTTGGTTTTTTTTTTCTTTTTTTTTTTTTTCTTTTTCACAAGAAAGAGCATTCCCCATGGCTACACACACAGACATCAGATTTAAAAATATCCAAGTTCCACCTCGACTGTGGGGGAGTGAAAGACAGAAGACAGATGCAGTGGCTGCCAGCTAGACTTGACATCCACTTTTTCTTTCCTCACCCTGGCAGCCAGCAGTTGCACACACGTGTACAGGTAAGGTCCTCAGTGGCAAAGCACATGGTGTCTGCCTCCCCCTCGATTCACTAACTGCTGCACACCAGGTGTGTGTGTTTGGGAGCTGCATAAACCCACACACCCTATTTAGTACGCCAGACATGTATCAAAATCACCAGGTTCCTCTTACTTGTCCTACTTAATTCACAAACTGCTCACTAGCCATTTGTGTGTGTGACTTCTTGGTGCGTTGCAAAGGTTACCGTTCACATCTTTTGTTTCTGGCTTGTTTTGTTAACTGCTTTAGTGCCGGCTCCACACAACCACTTCCCATGGCTCCAAGCTATATAACAAATGTGTGTGCATGCGCATGACTGGTCATAGTTGCAGACCCTGGCCCGGGTCATTTTAAGGTGATCAGCTGCTTTGAAAGGAGCTACCTTCCCCCAACTCAGTAGGAGTTTTTCCTCCTGTTTTCCCTAGCTGGCTATAATCCACCCACTATTTATGCTTTTGACCAAATGCATTCATTGAAAACATACGGCGCTACTGCCCACACAGTCAACACCACGCTTCGCGTACTCATCAGCAAGGGAAGCCGCAGTAATACAGCAAACTTGGCTAATCTATTTGCAAACGTGTTTACAAGCATCTCTTTACGCATTTACCTAAACAGCATGGCTCACAGAGAACTCTTTGCCATGGAAAATGATGGATGCCGGAAGTTTACATGAATTCAAGAAGCAACGTGACAAATTAATCGAAAAAAAGTTCATCCTGTGCATTAAACTGCAATTAACTGGATGTCAGGAGAATACCTGGGGGCAGTATCACGGCAGATTTATGTTATCCTCACAGGTTAGCCAGGCACCCTCTTTTGGTACTGCTGAAAACAAGATACCTTTGGTCTAACCCACTGTGGCCGTTCCTAGGTTCTTATACATGTTCTCTGTGATTTTAATGTGATATGATTTCTAATATGCCTGTCCCAGGAGCACTGAGGCTGCATTAGGATCTTACAGACACACTGAAAAGCATGGCATGTGCATTTCTTGTTCTGTATTCACAGCTTGTCATGCTAAGCATCCAGTTTCTGGGCTAGGATTATGGATTGGAAGAATGGGAAATATCCCAGACCAAAACCACTTTTAAAGTAAAGCAGGCTTAGTCTCTTCTGCGTGATGAAAAGGCATTCAAACCTGTACAGTTTGACAAAAAGAAAGCTGAAGAATTCTGGGCTCCGCAGTTCAAGAAAACTAAGGAACTACTGGAGAGGGTCCAGCGGAGGGCTACAAAGATGATTAGGGGAGGGGAGCATCTCTCTTATGAGGAAAGGCTGAGAAAGCTGGGCCTGTTTAGCCTGGAGAAAACTGAGAGGGGATGTTATCAATGCATGCAAATACCTTAAGGGCGAGTGTCAAGAGGACAGGACTAGGCTCTTTTCAGTGGTGCCCGTGACAGGACAAGGGGCAGCGGGCACAAACTGCCACACAGGAGGTTCTGTCTGAATATGAGGAAAAACTTCTTTGAGGGTGACAGAGCACTGGCACAGGCTCCCCAGACAGGCTGTGCAGCCTGCCCCAGGTGACCTGCTTTAGCAGGGGGTTGGACTAGATGATCTCCAGAGGTCCCTTCCAACCCTGACCATCCTGTGATGATTCTGTGTGATTCTGTGATTCTGTGTGATTCTGTGATATGGCCACTACTAATGGATCCCAAGTAGTCCTAGGAAGAACCAACATGTTTGGGTTTATTCAGGTATGCCTTCTCTTTCTGCCTGAAATGTTTGCCCAAGTGGAATTTTCCCCTTTGTCCAGAATTTCCAGACGTCTGGCTGGATCAGCAGCAAT
Source organism: Falco peregrinus (assembly GCF_023634155.1). NCBI lineage: Eukaryota > Metazoa > Chordata > Aves > Falconiformes > Falconidae > Falco > Falco peregrinus. The sequence goes on along the minus strand of NC_073726.1, from coordinate 89,847,187 downwards.
AGCTGTAGCTAGGCTCTGCCTGACCAGAAAGTCCAAGCTAAGAATCGGTGCAGGCAGGCCTAATGGCTGTACGTCACACATGCATACACCTGTTTACAAAATCCCTACCTAAACCTGATAATGTGATAATAGAGAACTCTTAATCCAGGGAGCCAGGATATAACAAAATCCCACAGCTGGATGCTGAAGGTGTGCATGCTCATTTTCTGTGTCAGTGTTTTCAACAGTGGGGAGAAACAGTGGAGTAACTTACCAAGGGTCACAGCAAATCCTCCAACACCAACAATGTTGAGACGAAGCAGGAATATTATTTCTGAAAAACACATACTCATTCATACAGGAAGGGAACAGGGAAGTCCTGTGTCCTTCAGCCTGCACACAGCAGTCCCTTCTGCCTTTAGAAACTCATCATCATCCTCCATCTCTCGAGACACCCTAACCTCAAGAGAGCTGTGAATATTAACTAACATTGCAAGGATGATCTTTGGAGATGTCAAGAGAGTATGGCAGTGAAGGGTCATGAGCACACGCATGATGGCACCTGGCTCTTTACAGCAGCAGCTAGAGCTTGATCGTAATGTCATGGCTCCTTTAGTCCAACAGGCAAAGGAAAAGACTGGAACCAAAACAGAGACCCAAGGACATGAGCCAAAAGCTGCAACTAGGTAAAAAGAATCAGGGTTTTGTCCAAAAGCCATGGATTTCAACCACTAGCTAGCCTGGAGACCACTGGTTTAATCATAGCAGCCAGTCCCAGAGACAGCCTCGCTCACATTTGCAAGGGAGCAGCTGAGGGGGCTCCTGTCCTGCAAATGCTGGCAGACCTCAGCCAGGGTGGCCTGGCATCCAGACTTGGTGGCCCCCCTACCTCTGTTCATGGCCCAGAAGGGGAACCATTTTTTCACCTTCCCCAGTTGCAGGCTGTTCCTGGCAGCAACCTCAAAGCTCCTGGCCCATTATTAAAGCAGCCTGAATCCCACTGCCTAGAGAAAGCAAATATGAGCGGTGGAAAACAAAAAATATCACCCAAACATCCAAGGAAACCACAAGCAGAGGCGGTGAGCTAAATCCAGCACAGATTTTTCAAAAGGACAAGGATTTTCATGGCTCAGCGTTCTAATTTGTTTGACCGTTTATTTCCAAGGAACACATCCAAGAGTGACAAGCTCCATTTATTTCAATGGGCAGCATATGCCAGCAACGTGAATGGCGTGTGCTATAAAAGAGAATGGATGTTGTCAAGCATCCTGGAAAGCTGTCCTTTCGACAGATAGAGGACGTGTCAGTAATGGAAGTGCAGCTCAGCTCTGACAAGCAACGCCATAAAAGTGGCGTTGTGGGTTCCCGTGTTTGATGTCTCTTATGGCAGCCCTGCGAGATTTGCTCAGGCTGCAAGTGAAAAATGGTTTTCCTAATACCTGGTCCAGCGCTGGAGAGCCCAGCTGGGTTCTTTTGTTCTTCTGCTTTGCCAGACAAGAAGGACATCTCCTCGGGACAAATGGCTGCTCCAGGGTGTTAGCACTGCACCCTTGCAGACTTTTAGAGGGTACGTGCCAACCCCAGCTGTTCTCACAAATGACACTATGTTCAAATGATCCTGTGACACAAATCTGAGATGCTCACACAAGAAAGTGCCCCCTTTCCATAAAATACCATCACATGGCAGCACTGTTTCCAGTCTTGTCTCTTCTGACTATAACCTGAAGATGATCCTCTTCTGAATCTTGCCTTTGCAAAGCCCGATCCCACCAGCCCCTGAAAAACCCTGGGTTGTCAGTCTCTGTTGCAGAGTCAGCAGCACCTATCACTTGATATTGTTTGGTGGCCTGTGATGCTTTGCTGTAAGTCTCATGGCAGTGGGCAGCTTTTATTTGCTATCATCCATGAATTTACTAATATTAGTGCCATGCTAGGTCTTACCTAGTGAGCAGTCCAGGTCATGAGGTTTTACTGGTTTCTCAGCAAGCCTTGGAAGCCAAAACAGAATTACTTCTTGCTTTTCAGTGAGATGGCCCCTACAAAGGTGGGATGTGGGGTTTTTTGGATACCGAATCTTTCCCTGTCCACTTTTCATTCCCATTAAACTTATGAGGCTGCTGGGAAGACAGGTGTTGTGTGAGCTGCATTGCCATCCACAGGAAACCACCTCCACGTCTATACCTGCATCCCTGGGGGCAACATCTGAGGCCAGGTAAAGAAGAAGCGATGCTCATGGCTCTCTTTCAGCCCTCCAGCATGGCAGAATGTAATCCCAGATTCTCTGCCAGGAGATGTCTGTCCGCTTGTGCTCCAAGGTTCACTATCGTGGATTTGGTCTGCAATAAGGCCACAGCCATGCAATGTGCCTGGACATCCATTGCCCAACTGCAGGCCCTTGTTATGCCTCAGTTTTTCCTGTTCCGTTCCGCTTCATCAGGTGCAGCTTGGAGGCTGCAGTTTAACCTTTTGTAGAGAAGCCGGATCAATGCTATTCATGCTGTTGAGGTCACCTTTGATACTATTTGGGAATTTCAGCCTGTCTTGATGCCAGTGAGGTGCTTGCTTAGTGAAGAGACCAACCGTAGGCTTGCAGTGGCCATGCCTATACTGGGGGATACAAGATACTTGCATCTATGCAGCTTCCTTAGGACCATACTAACTCCCAATGTGCAGCAGGTTATATTCTAAGAAAAGAGACACAGAGAGCTTGAGGAAGAACTTCAGTCATTCCTCCTTTGCCAAAATGGAACTGTTTTAGTTTTGATCAACTGTACTTTTGCCCCATATTTTCTGATCATTTCTGGTGACCTCCACCTCTGGGCTCTGAATGCTGAGCTCTGGAAACCAACCTCTTCCTTCCACTGTTCCTTCCACTGGGAGAATTTGGCCCTGCTTCTGGGCTTTGGGGCTTTGTGTGCTCAAAGAAAAGCCAGGCTGTCAGCTCCAGCATTTCTGACTCACTTCTTAGGGCTAAAGATACAGGGGCTACACCCTGGCTCTCGCAGTTGGTGTGAGATTGGCAGTATCCCAGCAGGGCTGTTGGGGTGAACGCCACAGGCCTGGCATGCCCTGGGCAGGGTGGGAACCTCTAGATTTAACACGTCTGGGAGCAGAGCAGTGGGGTAATCAGATCACAGTGGCTGTAAACAGCACTTTATGAGGTGTCAGAAATGTCCACTCATAACCAAAGGGCATCGAGGAGCAACTGCTTGGTCTCTTCCTGGAAATTAAAAATAAGAAGCAAGCCATGTGATGGCAGCATCTGCAGCAGAGAGGAGGGTGGCTTGCATGAATTAGCAGCTTCCTGGCTGTTATCTATGGCAGCCTTAGTCAGCTACTTGTTCCATCACCTGCAGCTTCTGTGGGCTGAGACCTCAAACTTACACTTTGAGGGAGCACTGCAAGAGAACTGAGCCGCGGTCAGGTCAGAGCTGGAGAAGGTATCCTTCACAGCTTGCTCTTTGCAGCATGGGACGGTGGTTGTTTGATGGAATGGGACCCGGGGTCTTGCAATGTGGAGCACAGTGACCTTGAACTGCTCAGATCCCGATCTCCAAAGAGCACCTGTGAAGGTTGTCAGAGAGCTGAGCTGAATGGGGATGTGCCACAGCATCTGTGATCTGCATCTGCATCTTCCTGGCAAGGTAGCTGAGACTTTAGTTACTTCACAGTAGCAAAGGGGTTTACCGAGTCCCTGTGCCTGGGAGCTCAAACACCCTCTCCAAGCACCAATGTAACCTCCCCTTTCCATGCAGACCAGGTACCTCACAGCGATGCCTCCCACTAGCTCAGCTGAAGGCTTTCTACAGATTTAGGAAGCCCCTTGTCAGGACTGGCAGGGGGTGGGCTGAGGGCACACGCATTTCGGAGCCTCCCAGTCAGAGGCTGCATTGCATTTGTACACTACCTTCCATGGTGGGTCTTTGACAGGCATGTCCCATGGCAGCCAAGCATCTCCAGAAGTGCCACTGGGATCACGTCAGGTATCCATGAATCCAGCAGCAGTATGGGGGGTCAGAGCACCCACAGGAGTCACAGCATCCTGCTGCCTTGGAGACTTGTTGTGGGTAGGGGAAGGGAGAGAAATCCCCAAGTTTCGCTGGAAGAAATGTCTGTGAGGATCCTCTTTCAGACCTTTTGCCAGTGAGCCAAGTGACATGCAGGGAGATTGCACCATTTGCCAGAGTGTCTATCATTTTCAAAAAAATTAACAAAACCCAAAATTATTCAGGTGGGCTACTTATTCTTGTTAAAGTCTTGAAAAACATATCAAGAGCAGAACCCCTCCTGGTTCCAAGATCTCCCAGCCTATTGCACGTGTTACTGAATGAACAACAGGGACTTCTGCCGAGTGTTTTCCTGCCACCTCACTCCCAGTCATCCTGCTGATGGGACCCAGGGAGAGAAGCAGCTCTGGTGAGGCCAAGCACCCACTGAACTGCTGGTGAGCAGCAGAACCAGCTCTGCCCTGTGCGGTAGACCACTACCTCACCCAGCCCACCTGCTGTCCTTAACGGGGGGGGGGGCTCTGGAGGGAGCCTGCCAGCACTGGCGCAGAAAAGTCCCCAGGGAGGAAAATGGTTACCCTGAGAAAAGTGGCTACAGCCCCCATTTGATGGGATCTGCAAGGAGACACGTGAGGGAAAGGGGGGTCAGAGCACAGAAGGGGCTGCCAGCTGGGAGGGGGCTGGGGCAAGGTGGCAGCAGGACGAGTCACCTCGGTCACAAGCATCTCCTGGCTCTGGTGCGATGGGGCCTGGCTCCATCCAGCCTCTCGTGAGCAGAAAAGCCACGGACCTGTGGCCGGCTCCCTCGCCTCATTGTCTGTATGCGGGAGCGGCGAGGGTGGAGGGCAGAGGGACTGGGGGGGCCGCTCTGCCCCTCTGGCTCCGGCAGGACCGTGCCTGCCGTGCACCGGGATCGGGGGAGGGTGGGAGACAGGGCACAGGGACCACCAAGACAAATGCACTGAAAACCCAGTCTGATGATTCTCCACACGCTCGGTGTACATGATGCAAATTGATGTTTAAAGCTTATTTATTAGCGTGCATGCAAAATGCCAGCGGTGTTTTTCTAGATCAGTGGCTGTCCAATATTTTGGGGGACACACACGACAGCGGTGGGAGCGAACATGGCTAAAGCCTGTATATCCAGAGGCTAGGGTTTATATCACGGGCTGCTCTCGACTGTTATAATTTGTGGCACAGATTCAGCGAGAATCTGATCTGCTGAAAATATTTGGGCTGTGAAAACTCCCACACTGTGACAGATGTCAAGTCCAATTAAGTGACTCGTGTCCAGATTTCTGTCCAATAGGCTTTCCCATTAAATATCAATTTAAGAGGGAAAAAATGCCGCCCCCCTTTTCTCCGAGCCTTTATCTCTTCCGACCATCTCTAGGCGAAACCCTGTGGTACCAGGAGCGGATCCGCACGCGTCCCCGCTCTGCCTGTCCGTCTGTCGCGCCCCTGCCACCCTGCGCACCCTGCGCACCCTGCGCACCCCCCTGGGCTCCTCGCCGCTCCGGGGGGGCTGGGAGGAGGAACTGCACTTTCTTTTTGTGCGTCTGAGCGGACCTTCTCTTGCACCGACCTTCTCTCTCGCAGCCTCTCCGAACCCGCGCCGAGATTTTCTTTTATTTTGTTTTGGTTTTTCTTTTCAGCGTTCGCATTTCTTTCTTTATCCTCACCCGAGAGATGCGGGAGGAGTTAGGAAGCTCAGGGACGGATGGGGGGTTCGTTTCTCCTTTTTTCCGCCCCCCCCCTCGCCAGCTCTTGAAGGACCAGAGGAAAAACTAAACCAAACATTTATTTCCCGACGGCGTCTCCCCCTCCTGCCCCTCTCCGCCGGACCGGGGAATTAACCAAATCTCACATTGCACCCCAAAATAATTATTATAATAATAATAATCATAGAGAAGAAAGGAGGGACGGACGCATTGTTACCCCGACCCGCGGCGTGCCTGCGCGCCGGGCCGCGGCCGAACAAAGCCGGCAGAGCGCCGGGCTCCGCGCAGCCAGCGCCGGGCTCCGCTCCCGGGTTCCGCGGCGGCGGGGGCGGCGGCGGCTCCGCGGGCCGCCGCGGGGAAGGACAGGCCGAGGGGGCGGGCGAGAGGGAATAATCCCGGCCGGTGCTATCGCCGCGTCCCTTTTGTTATTTGTCGCGATCGGGGAAGAGGAGGAAGAGGAGCGGGGTAAACGGCACTTTCCAGAGCGACCCCCCCCCCCAAAGCCAGCTCGCAGCCGCCGGTGCGTTGCAGCCCGCTGCCCCGAATTCCCGGGCGGAGGCAGAGTCGGATGGGGGCAATGCTCCTTCTCCCCTGATGCATCGTAAGTAACTTAAGTTGTTATTTATACTCCGCAAACAAACACGGCGATAACATCTCCCATCTCCGGAGCGCTGGAGGCCGCGGCGAGGGATGAGATCCGCCTTTCCCCAGCCGAGCAGGACACTTTTCCGCTCGTAATTCATTTGATTTGATTTTGATTTTTTTAATTTTTCCATGCTTCGCTCCCGGAGGGTCATTTGAACTGTAAAGGAATCGCCGAGGGGGCGAGGGGACCTGCAGAGAGAGGCTGTCCAAACGACTCCGCCGAGGTAAGCAGCCTTAACAATATACTATACCCCTTTTCCAGGTAGCACGGGCATGGCTTTATGAAATGGGGGGGGGGGGGGGGGGGGGGGGGGCGGGGGGGAATAGAAAGAAAGAAAGGAGGGGGGAAAAAAAGCCTCTTTCCGGCTCAGCTCGCCAAAACCCACCGGATGGGTAAACCTCAAACAAACGGGAAAATTCAACACACACCGGAGAGAAACCTTTAAGCAACTTTCTCCAGGAACCACCTCTGTAATTGCCCGTTTTCCTCCAGGCTCCCTGCAAACCCTCCCTCCGTTCGTGCCCCTCCGCACCCCCCCTCGCCGGCATCACCGCGGAAAGGGGCTTCTAAACCTGCCCCGTTCCTGGGTTTGTTGCAGAGGTCGCGGGTACCTAGCCGCGCTGCCCGGGTTTATCCCTGCCCCTGCCTTGCGGGCCTGATGAACGCTCCCGATTAAATCCAGGAAAGGAAACGTTTCCGATGGCGCTGGCGAGCGGCGGCCCCTTCCCAGGGCAGCCACACTCCCCTCTCCCCCTCCCCAGGCCTTTCCCCCGGCAGCGCCGAGCCCGACACGCGTGTCCGCGGCTCCCCCCGTGGGGAGGGTCTTGGCTCCAGCCCTGCCGGGACCTGTCCCCCTGCCCGCCGCTTAATGGCTCAGCATCATCACTGTAACTATTACCATTAGTAGTATTATTATCGCTGCTTTAAATTTATTTTTCCCAACCGGACCTCAGATCCGAGCGGATCCCGGAAACTTTACGTGGAAATACCTGGCAATCTGACCCGGGGGGAAGGGAAGGGGGCTGCCTCCTCCCTCGGGCTGGCTCCCCAGCTCGCTCGACACCCCAGCCGTGCACACGCAGTTTGCGCCCAAGGTTATTCACTACTTGCCTGATGTATTGTTTTATTACATGCCGGCATGTCCGCGGCCGCGCTCGGATTTGTATTGCTGTCTACATGACAGATGGTGCTCTGTGAGGCCGCAAGAAGATACGATTCAATTTTCTTTTGAAAGGCACGTCCGCATTTATTTAGTTAGTTAGCCTCCCCCCTCCCCCCCCCCCCGGCCCAGCCCCCCCCCCCCCCCCCCCCCCTTTTTCGCGCAGGGAGGGGAGAGGAGGGAAAATTTAAAGGAATTGGAAAAGTTCGGCCGCTGCTTTGGGGTTTTGTTTCTCTTTGAATCCCACGCTTAAAAAAACGGAGACTCTTGAAACATCCCCTTTCGGTAGCTGGCGAATCGCTATCCGCACAATTAGCAGAGGGAAGGGGGTGGGGGGGGAGAAAAAAAAAACAGGGAAAAAAAAAAAAAGAGAAAACAGAAGGAGCGCAAAGAAAACAGCGGGGGAAAAGCCCAGCAGGTACATCAGATCCGAAGTTTTGATTGGGAAAATAAATTTCCCCACTGGCCTTGTTACGTTTGGGGAGCCTGGAGCTGTATATTTAAAGGCATCATGCCTGTATATTTAATAGCATCATGCCTGTATGTTTAAAAGCATCACGCCTGTAGCCCGGATCCCATTGAGCGTTACGGAAAGAGAAACGGTTAAGCAGAGATTGGCAGGGGGGGAAAGACGGTATTAAAATTGGGATTAAAAGCAAATAGATCGACCTAATACCGAGCCACTGGATACTAGCTTGGTTGGAAAAATATATGTAACTATATATTATTTTATTGCTTTCCCGGCCTGTTGGTACACCCAAGCAAGCACGGGGAATAATGGGAGGAAGGGTGTTCCGCCGGAGCTGCTGTCAAGCGCTGGCAGCAGGACGGTGGATGCCGGGGCACCCTCCGGCCCGGTGCCGCTCCCACCGGCGCTGCCCGGCGCGGCTCCCCCGGTCGGGCGGAGCGGGGCTGCGGCAGCCGCCGCCGGCAGGGACCGGGCACCCACGCGTCCCCCCTCCCCGCCCGCGTCCCCTGCCCCCGCCACCCTCCCGGTGCCGGGGCGCTGACCCGTTCTCTCTGCTTCTGTCCCGGGAAGGCTCCTCCGCCCCCTCCAAGATGATGCTGAGCCCGGACCAAGCCGCCGACTCCGACCACCCCTCGTCGGCGCCCTCCGACCCGGAGTCGCTGGGCGGCGCGGACCCCCAGGCGCTCAGCTGCTGCGTTTCCGACCCGGAGCCGGCCGAGGGCGGCGGCGGCGAGGGCCGGGGCGGTGGCGGCGGCGGCGGGGAGGGCCGGGGCGGGGGGCGGCCCGGGCTGCACCCGCCGCCGCTCAGCCGGGAGGAGAAGCGGCGGCGGCGCCGCGCCACGGCCAAGTACCGCTCGGCCCACGCCACGCGTGAGCGCATCCGCGTGGAGGCCTTCAACCTGGCCTTCGCCGAGCTGCGCAAGCTGCTGCCCACGCTGCCCCCCGACAAGAAGCTCTCCAAGATCGAGATCCTGCGCCTCGCCATCTGCTACATCTCCTATCTCAACCACGTCCTGGACGTGTAGCCGGGCCGACGGACCCCCGGACCCCCCGCGCCCCCCCGGCGCTGCCCCCCCTCCCCCCCCTCCCCCCCCCCCCCCCTCCCCCCGGGAGCCCCGTTTTTCGGAGCGACGCGTAAAACCGGATCGTCTCTTCAGGCTGTCAAGTGCCCCTTTATATATATATCCAAAAACATCTACTTGTGACCTTAAACGTGTGACCCATGGGTGCAGTTAAAAATAACTATTTTTTATTTATGGTAGAAGGAGTCGACAATTTATTTTTTTCAAGATTTATTTATTTTTCAGAGTGGCGGCGATTTTACTTTGGATACTTTGTGCCAATTGGTTTCTATAGTCGGGTGTTTACACTTTCTCCTGTGGAATATTACGTTTAACTTTATGAGTGTTCGTTGGGATCGAGACAGTGTTCCTTTTCCTTTTTCTTATTTTAATTTATTTTCCCCTCCTATTATATTGCACTTGTGTACGACAAACCTCCCCTTCCTCCCTGTTTATAAGTATATTTTATATATATCAAGGCATTCGTTCTTGACCTTTTTTCTTTTTTTTCTCGTGTGGGATCGACAACCACTAGCACTTAACTAGGAGAGTTTTTTTAAAACTTGTTGTTATTCTGATCTATAGTTACGTCTGAAAAGTACTTTGCAAATCGTTTATAAGGGAAGTAGTTTCTTTGTGGGTGTATATGTGCGTGTGTGTATACATGCATGTGTGTGGGAGTGAGCGTGGGCGTGTATGTGTGTGGTATATTTTTAGGAAAGGAAATTTTTCCTAAAAAAGAAAAAAAAAAAAAAAGAAAGAAAAGTAAATCCAGGACTGCTTTCCTTTGTGACAACCAAAAAAATTCTATAACCTGAAAATATTTCATGTTCTTTGCTGTGAATCTCTTAAAACAAGAAGCGCATTCTAGGGACAAAAGAGAAGAAGAAAAACCACATCTGCTATCCAAAGATTTTAGTCTTTTTCAGGGTTTTTTTGTGTGTCTCTGTTGCTTTATATAATGCAATATTTTGTAGTGAAAATAGATAAATCTGGTTTCTATCTGATGCGTTTTTCATATCTCTCATGAATGGTGAGCTGTTTTGCATATAAATAAAAGTATCAAATAAAAGCTGTTTTTTCCTAATTATTTTTCCCTGTTGGTCTTTCTGTAAGATGGGGATGCGGTGCCCTTACGAATAAGGATTGCAAAGGCTTCTCAAGTCATGCGTGGGAAAGCTTCAACAGGTTACCTGCCTCTTCCCAGGGAGGCTCGGGCTGCGCTCCCTGCACCACAGCTCCCCTGCTCCGGCTACGCTCCCACCGGCACGGGGGGCACAGCACCGGTGCTGCCACTTTCTCCCGGTCACATTACCACGAGCATCTAGTCACACGCTTCGAAGTTCGGGCAGTAAAATCAAACCCGACACTTGCAAGCGCCTGCTTTGCCACATCACTCTTCGATATGTACGACTTTTCCGCCACAATGTACGTGCTTTTTGTCCTGCCTGAGCGTGCTGGATTTTCTTTCTCTTGTTCAAATTCAGTTTCAATCCCTTTCTGGCCAGGGCCAATTCTACTGAAATATCTTGGGCCCTTCCCCTATTTTTGAAAACCTCAGCCATGCTCCTTTATAGAAGGCTCCGCTGCCAAAGCTTGTCGTTTGAGACATGGCGCAGACACAGACTCAGTAACAGACAGGTTATTACCTGAGTGATGTGACACCTCTGCGCCATCTCATTGATCACATCCTTTTCTTGTTTGGGGTTAATTTTACCTATAATTTGAATATTGCCGTTGATTCAGCGTGGCTGTGTCATCCATTGTTACTTGGTGGAGAAATAAAACCCTTCCCCCCTACCCCCCCCCCCCCCCCCCCCCAACCATTTTTATGGCTGACACTTTGCACGGTGGTTTAATTAAGTGTGGGCTTGACCAGCTGAAAAGCTCCATACAGAAAACCTGTCAGGGAGGCTGTTAATTCCACTTTCTACCAACGCACGCTTCCCACATCCCAAGGGAGCACCCGCAGGTTTTGGGTAGTTCAATTCACAGTTTTCAAATCCTGATCTTTGGGGGCTGAAAGAACTCCCCCAACTTTGGAGCTGGTTTTCTTTGGGATGGGCTTGTTTCTTAGGTTCCGTCAACAGCTGGACACTGGGCCGAGTTCGACGCTCATTGCCTGAGTGATATTGTAGATCCTGCCATCCAGCAAGCCTTCGTGCTGCCGGCGTTTGGGAGGACTGGGTTCAGAAAAAGATGAACATACTATTTCCTTCTTGAGTGTGAGAACGCACGTTTTTAGGGAAGAGAGTGCTCTGCATCTCCTGACTGTGAAATACGGTGCTGCAGTCACTGGCGGTTGATCCAAGCACACAGGCGGTGGGATGAGGAGGTGGGAACCCAGCATCCCCCCGGCCACGCTCCCCACTCTTGCAAACACATCAGGTCCCAGGCTGAGAGGTGCCCAAGGTAGGTCCATGCAGTGAAGATGCTGTGGACTGAGCAGCGGTTGTTAGCCCAGGGTCTCGAGTTCCCAGCCACAGGGTCCTGTGCCCAAGTGATGAGCCAGTGAGCCCCCTGTGCTGTGAGCGTAGGAGAGCACGGAGTGTGGAGATGTGTGGGAACCGCTCAGGTTTGAAAGTAAGAGTATCCTCTGGGTCATTTGGTTTCCAATGTCCCCTGGGACACCAGAGAGCTTGCTTGCCCTCCAAGGGAGGGCAGGGGGGGGGCTTTGCTTTTGGTGGTATCCACAGGATCGAGTGTAACCTGCAGAAGGGTCAGGGCACTTGACCTGAGGGTATGTCCTTTTCTTCCAGGGGTTTATCTGATGGAAGAATGCTGTTCCCTATGAGCCCCTTCTCACTTCCATCCGCTCACCACCTTGCTTATATCCTCTTACCACCATAACATCATCCTGACCACTTGTGTATTTCCTGCTGGCACCAACAAGGAAACTCATTCTCATCTAGCAGTTGATGACTGCTGAAAACAAAATATTGGGTTTTGCTTCCCCATCCTATGCCTTTTTTTAATCTTAAGAAAGATCTGAGTAGTACGTACAAGCCACAAGGCCAAAGCAATAAAAAGGCTGCACGGCTAAGTGCTCAAAAGTCTGAATTTAGGAGGAATGGGTAAACAACTTCAACTCCGCTTCATTGCAAGTCTGCATTAGACAGCAATAAAATCTAATTATATAAATCAAAGTTACTTTGCCTACATCTACGTTCCCTCAGTGATACAGGAATGAATGACCTTGAATGATAATATTATGGGAGGAATGGGGTGGAACTACTCAGTGCAAGTTTATATCATGCCTGGCCAATCTAACAATTGGCAGGAAAGAACCGGAGAGTTAATATTTCCTTTTTTTTTTTCTCTTTTTCTTTTAGGGACGGAAGCTAAGATTAAAACTATATTCAGATAGCTTGCTTTCACATGTAAAGAGGAGCTCATCATACGAAGCATGAAAGAAAGCATACTCAAGGACAGAGAAGGCTGAGAACTACCTCTGGACCTTTAGTTGGGGCTAAAAGAGGTGCTTTAAGCCTGACTCAAGCCAATATATAAAACATTGCATGGAAACTTCCAGCATTCACGGAGAGGAGGTGCTTCCAAATAGATAGATCCAGAATATCCCAGCACAAGGGATATCCAGTGCACGCTTAACATAAGGTGATAACACCTATTAAGACACATTTGCAGACCTATATGGACATACAGGGACACAAGGCGCAAAACGCACTCACATTGGTATCATTATGAAATGGCATCTAATGCATTCATCGGAGCCCTGGAGACGAGGACAGACAGCAAGCCAAAAGTAAATCCTACAAATAAACGTACTGATTTCCATGGGACAGTACAGTCAAGGGGGAACTGTTTCTGTGCGTATCATTTACTTTCCTAAGAGATTGTAGGATGTAGGGCACCCAATATTCCAAAATATAGGCTTGCATTTATGCTGCTATTAGATATGCATATTCAAAAGGAATATTTTTCTAGATTTCTAGACATGGACTGTCACTCACCAGCAGAGTCCACAGTACATGTGCATTCAGCATCACACTATTCACCAGCTACAAAATAGTAGTCTTATTGCTTGTGTTAAGAAGTGGGTGAGCCGGGCGGGATATTACCGCTGATACTTACAGCACAGAAATTCTGAGGGTCTTGGATGTGATTTGATATCTTTGCTGTATTTCTCGCAAAGAGTGTGTGTGTGTGAGAGAGAGGGAGACATGGGGGGGCAGGGGGTGGGGAGGGAGCTGAAGAAGATGCTGTATATGAAATTCAACAAAGAAATGGATCTTTTCCATTATATAGCCATGAAGAAATACCAGTGACATTCTATCTGTCTATTCACATCTCTAGCCATCTAGCCATCCTGTAACCCATTTAACCCAGCCCTTTTAGGGTGAATAAATGTGTTCTAATATCAGCCATTATTTTTCAGTACTCTCAGTTTATTCTCCAGGGTGGGACAGATCAATAACCGCAATAGCAACCCACCCAAACAGAAGAGGCAATCTCCTGGCACTTCTTATTTATTTCTTCAGCGGCAGTTTTGTTTTTCCTGCCTCTTCCCCTGGTGAGGGATTTTGCCTTTCTTGCCCAGAATGGCCATGTTGTTTTATCCTGGGCTCTATTTGCATGTGGGCTTCAGATTCGTCTTTGGCTCCTTGCACGGTTTGGGATGAGACCCTCCTGTCCCCAGAGAGGGGGGCAGGTGTTGCTCCAGTCGAGCGAATGGAACCAAATTACAGGACCGTCTGTCGCCTCCTCTGGGAGCCGGCGGAGGGAGGGGAAGAAGGGGAGGGGAGTGGGATGCCGTATGACAGAAAAGAAAAGCAGAACATCATACTGATGCCGATAAGAGCTTGAAAACATGAGTCGCCCCAGCCCACAGCCCCACCCAAGACCAGCCAGCAGCCACCTGAAAGAGAAATGTCGGGAGCAGAGACAGAACTAAATTGAGTCACTGGGCTGGAATAACTCAGGCTTAAAATGAAAGAGAGCTCAGACCCCATCCGCTTTCAGACAGATGAACACAGGCACAAAGTTGGGCCAGCTAACGCCGCTTTTTTCTCAGCTCCCTGCCCTGCATTTTGATGTCCCTCCTCTGTCCCTCCAGCACAGGCTCCTCTGCCCACCACCGCTCTCCACCAGCCTCTTGCCACTCAGGTCTGCAAGCAGCTCCTTGTTTCCCCCCCAGCAGCTCCTCCTGCCCTCCCCCACAGCCACCCTGCCCTTCCAGGTCCCCGAGAGCTCCACAACTGCATAGGGGTCCTGCTTCTCCACCACCACCGCTGGTCCTTGCTCCTGCACGGAGCTGCTTGGTGCTCCAGCTTGGGGCAGAGTGACAGGACTGGTCTCCCATTTCCCCTCTAATCTGTGCAGATTTTTACCCAACTGGCCTGAGAGCGGGTGATGCTACAAAAGTGACACTCTTTTCACACCCACCTGGCTGCTTCAGGCATTCTTACCCATTTAATACACCACTCCCCCTCCCCTGTCTTTGGTGCTTTTTCCTCCCAAGCTTCACACACACCACGCATGCACATTTGCATGTGCAATGATAGCTGTCGGTGTGGCAGGGCAGAGTCACTTGGAAAGCAACAGGTGACAGTTGTTCTGCTGCTCCTCACTGAAACATGATCAGAAGAGAAAGCTGCTCTGGGGAAAATTCAGAGGACACCTGGGAGAAGGGACAAAAAAAGGTGTCATTGGAAGTGCTTAAATCAAAGCAGAAGCAGTGCAGGGTGGAAGAGAGAAAGGCAGAAGCAGCCAGGTCACACAGGTGGGGAGGGCCACATCAACCGGAGACTGGGCGTAACGTGAAGGATTTTGCATGAGGGTGGGAGGGAGCAGATGCAGATGGAGCAATGAGAAAAAAATTGTGTATGAAAAGGTAGGCAGCAAACATGGGGAAAGATGGTAGCAGATAGTGTGAGGAAGGAGAAGGGCATGAGTGGCTGGGCAGAGCTGCTTGCGTGGGTGGATGGGGAGAAGGTGCTGCAGCAAACCAGAAGCAGCAGATCACTCGGGGGGTTAGAAGCGAGTTCAGTCCAGGAACAGGCACCAGGCAGGGAAGGAACTGGAAAGAGTCATTAATTAGACATTCAGGACTACTGAGGAGAGAGCACCACAGCTTTAATCATGGCCAGAGGGATGGATTGGCACAGTAACATTTTTTCAAGGACCAGAATGTGAGGGGTTCGACATATGATGTCTATCCTCCAGAGAAGTCCTCTGCCTTTCTCCTTGCTCAAAACCATGCTGTGTGTGGAAGTGGCAGAAAGATTTGCAAACCCCAGGGCTAGAGCTGGACACAGGCTCACAGAAAAGAAACACGAAGAAAGAAAAGAAATGCAGAGCAGAGCAGGAGAGAGCAGAATTTGACTGTGTGCAGACATGACATTCAAAGACAACTCTTTTCCACGTCTTAGACTCAGTATTCCCAACATCAAGGGTCTTCTGCCCATTTAAGCAATTTCAGGATTTAAGACAGGCTTCAAGCCTTCCCTAGAAAAGACCCCTACAGCATAGAGCCACAAACCTGTATTGGGCTTTTGTTATTGCAGATAATAAAGACAAGGACTGACCATGAAAAATTGCAGAAGGACTGCGTAAGACTGATAAAACAGCACAAGAAATTCAATCTAAATAAAGTGATAAGGTGATGCATGCAGAGAATAACATTTCTAACTTCACATATAACTGATAGGTCCTGAGCCAGCCATGGAAGCAAGATCTTGTAGTTATGATTTATTGTTTCATGATAACATCAGCTCGGTTCTTGGTGGCATGGAAAAAGAAAATGAAATGTTAGCTATTGTTATCATTGTAGAGAGAACAGAATGGGTAGAGAACAAGAGACAGAGCATCATTATGCCATTGCACAAAACCAAAGTCACTCTGTGTCCTGAATCCCATGTGCAGCTCTGGTCCTCCAGTCTTTCAATGAGAATGAGTAAAAGTCTGAAAGCACCTGAGAGCGGCAGCAAGAATAACCCAGAGCACAGAGCAGCTTCCGTACAAAAAATGACTGAGCCGAAAGGACTGAGTCAGAGATGATTTTGCAGAAAGCAATCGTATCCCAGTTAAGAAGGGGATGGTGCAAAAGAAAAAAAAAGTTGTTCCCTGTCTCTTCCAATACAATTTGATGGCAGGAGGCATCAAAAGAAACTGTTGGGTGCCAGGTTCAAAACAAACAAAAGGAGGTGTCTCGTCACACCATGTGCAGCAAAGCTGTGGAGCTCCTTCTTTGTGAAAGCAAGAACGTTGTAAGATGTTCAAGGACAGAAGCTTACGGAAGAAAAATCTGCTGAGGATTTTTATATGTGTAGAAGTTACTTCCAGCTCAGGCTGTCCTCGGGCCATAGATGGCTGAAGGCCAGCAGACTTCTAGCTGGAAGTATCACACACACCTCCCTTGTGGTGTTCCCCAGGCATCTGGTTGTGGCCCCCATTTGAACTGGGATGCTGGGCCAGGTGGATGTTCGGCCTGGCTCAGTACAGCAGCTCTTATATACATCATGAGCTGAGGGAAATGGAGCTTTGACAGAGACCAGCCTCTTTCAAGCCTCAAAGCCAAAGGGTTGGAGTTTGATGTCAGACACACAAAGGCAAACCTGATCTCAGTGGAGTTACTTATGATTGTCACCAGAGTAACAAGCCTAAGAAGGATCCTGAAGATAATCATGGCACAGTAGGATGGGGTCCTGCCTTGCATTTGGTCCCAGTCTTTCTTGTCTTGATGGTTTTTGCTGTCCTTAGTTGGACAGGACTACCTACTGGACAGGTCACAGGTTCTTACTTTGCTTGAATTGCCCCAGGCAAACCTAAGACCTTAATTATTCTAGCAAAGTGTTTAAAAGAAGAAAGGACTGCTGACAGACTTGAGAGTTTAGATTCAGCTATCCTGGTCATCCAAACGCATCAAAATTTGACATACTTTAGAGTCAAGCTGCAGAAAGCAGAAAGAAACAAGGAAGAGGAAGAGGAAGGAGAAGTTAAAATGGTGACAAAGAGGAGGGAGAACAGGGGAGTGCATGAAACACGGAGGGAACAGTCAGTCATCTTCTAAGCTAAGCTGGGGCTTCTTATCTATTCTAAGGTGTCTCAGACAGCCAAGCAGACTCAGACACCACGTGCAGTTGTTCAGACAATCCCAGTACCAACAGGCCAGCCTAAGTCTCCAGTATGAGCCAGGTCTTGCTGCTCTGCTAGGTGCAGCTGTGGAGTCTCCAAAAGTGGTTTGGGGATGCTCATCCCTGATTTCAAGGTGGGGAAACAGAACATAGAAAGGACCCAGAGATTCAGAAATTATCTTTGAAGGCAAAAATCACTTTCCTGTATATAGTCATACGTGTGTCTCAAAGTCTACACTCTCTAGTTCAGCCTATATCAGAGAAAGCATGGCTTTCAAAGAAAGTATCTTAAAAAACCTGCAGAGCAGCCCCTCAGCTCTCCCGGGCCAGGGTTCCTCACACAAAGCTCATCAGTGCCAAAGGATTTCTTGAGAACTACCAGATTTCTTTCCCCATGAAGTAGCTTCAGACAAATTGCAAAGCAAATCAATGCAAGACTTCCCCACTCTATTCACCCTGTAACAGCATCCAGGATTCGAACCTTACTCTGTAAAGGTGAATTCACCTTACTTGACATTTTCTTGAACCATTCTTAAAGCCGCTCTCAGTGCTGGGTTTACAGTGCATGCTTGGCCTACAGACACTCATAGCACATCCTCTGTATCACTTCAAGACATCCAGGACTCTTGCTACCGAACAACTTGCTTCTCAGTAGCATGCAAAAGGTGAAAGCACTTCATGAAACAGGATTCAGAGTACAGATTTACAGGCTCCCAGAGTGCACAGTGTCATGAGCAGCCAAGGCCAGGGCCAAGACCCATCAGTGGCACAGGGTTTCTAGCACACAGCTGCATTGAAGCCAAAGGGTAGAATGCCCCTGCGACCTTTTGAACCATGCAGATGGTGTCAGTAGTCTCTTAAATATTTCCATCTGAAATCGAGGTTCAGGTGAGAGCCAGCTCACTACGGGCTATTGAGGCAGATCCTAGTGGGATGAACATTTCAGAGTCTCAGAACCTGAAACCCAAGGGGCATTTGTCAGCCATCTCAGAAGACAGCCCAAGGACTAAACGCACGGTGAAGCTTGCATCTGGCCTAAAACACAGTCTCTCTAGGGTAGGGTTAAGCCACGCTGGCGGGATGGCAGAGTGAAACCTGCATTGCTTGCTAGCATAAACAAGCCGTAATAGCATTCATTGCCTTTCTGCTCAGACAAACCGCATTTAATTACCGTGCGTCCAAGTTGCAGTAATCTGGATGCAGACAGATCTGAAGTAAATTGAAAGGAAATGGATTTTATGTGACAATGTAGAAAGGGAAAGCACATTCAAATAAAGATGATTAGGTGGATTGGAAGAACCTTGTAAAAGATAATTGCATTCAAAACAATAGCATCTTCAGCAGGGGGATTTCTGTCAAACGAAAGTTATACCATTGTCACACTCTGAGAATTGTCCATACCAGATCGGTATGGACCTGGTATCTTACTTTGCATGGTGACTCCTGGAGTTTCCCTAAGAGCTGCAGCTTCTGGCTTGACTGACACCAGCAAAGCCATTTCTCTGAATCTCTGAATCTCACAGCCAGTCTGGTATTTCTCTGTGCCTCACATCCTCCTGGGAGACAACATATGCTTCCCTTTTCCACCCTTTACGTGTTTAGACTGCAAATGCTCTGTCAGCGGTACAAGGACCTGACCCACACCCAGTGGGAGAATTCACAGCCTGCCCAGTCCCACCCTGTCTCTGAAGCCGACGAGTCCCCCCTAGCTCCATCCCACCGCGAGAGGTGTATAAACCCTTGGCTCACACAGGTGCTTGCTCAGTCTCGTGAGGTGATGGAGCTACTCTGCTGTGTGCCTCTGAAGAAAAGAGAACTGGCTCTTACTCGTTGAGGGGAGTCGCGTGGGGATCTAATCACTGTTTCTAGCAGTGGCATCCGAAGCAGAGGAAGGGAGCTGAGCAGGACTCTGTTTGCCCATCTGCAGTCAGCCAACTTGTTAAGGCATCATTAGATCCATCCACCGAACTGGGAGCCAGTTTTCAAGCGGTTCAACGTCCCAGGCTGCTCTGATACAGAGCAGTGGGTTAGTTCTGCTTTGCTGCTGGCCGCTGCATTGCAGGGGCAGAAACTCTCCCTAGTTCCTGAGCATGAGTAAAAGGTTGCACCCTTCAGCAAGTGCTCAGAAGCAAGAAGGTCACCATCCATCATCACTCCTGGAGTGGGTGGTACAGTATGACATGAGTCTCCGTATGTGCTGCACCACAGCTGTTCCTGCCTGCTTGTCCCAGAAGCCAGTTACCGACAGGGATCCCCATATAACAGGATCCTTGCCTGACATCCCTGCAGCACAGAACTTTGCATAAATACCTCAAAAAACTAGAAATATGCAGTTAATCTCTGGGTTTGCCGGTCCAACAACGCTAAGCCTATTGTGTTTTAATGTTTCCTTTGCAAGAGCAACAGGACGGCTGGTCCAGGCAGCAGCAAGCCTGCTCGATACGGTCACGTTATGTCACCCGTCTCATTGTGACCCTGCTGTCTTTGCATGAGGCCCTTCCAAAAAGATGGCTGCCTTACTCCAGCTTCATTTTTACCAATGGTGTGAGAAGATGCTTCTTGTTTCCTCACTGTATGCATCTACCTGACAACAGCCTTCCGTGGTGGTAGGGCTAATCCCACCGTTTGCAACTTTGCCTCCTATCATAAGGATGGGTAATAGAAACTCCTGGGTCCCTGAATCTCATATTATTTGTTTTGTCTTGGGTTTTTGTGTGTTGGCGTCCCCAGGAACTCTGATTCCCAGCATTTTGGTCAGGATTTTTCTTGTTTCTCAGTCTCCTATTGACCATGTGACACCCCACACTGCTGTGGTACCACTCTGAACCTTTATATGGTGCTGAGCATCCCTCTGAATCTGGGTCTGTGTCTTTCTTCAGTAAGTACTTTAGGAATCAATCCAATAGGTTGGGGACTACATATATTTTGGTGTCAGGTATACTGCATCAGGAAAAATTGCTTCCCTGCATATGGAATCCTCTCGACTGCTGACAATTGACTGGTTTTGGAATGGGTCCTTCAGTCAGCTGTATTTACAGGATTAATTTTTGCTTCAGAGTCTTGTTCACTTCAGCCTCCATGAACCTGAGGCTCAGTTGGCACCCAGCACCTCTGAGTTCTCATTTTGGGCACCTTGTGGTTATTTTCCTGCCTTCCTTTTGGGATAACAGGAAGATCAATGACATGTTTGATGTGCTGTAATCTCGCTGCCGTCCTCCTGTTCATCAGAGCCCGTATCTGCTGAGGAGATACCTATCCGTGCTGGGGCACTGTTGAAGTCCAGGCCTGAGATAAACAGCATCTTCCTCAGTGTCTACAGGTTTGATTGCTGTCCGTCATACCCTTGATGCCCAATACAGACCAGCCTTTCCACCCTTGCTCTATTTCTTCTCCCTGTGGTTTCACACAGATCCATTTTTCTGTTCATATTTCATTCGCAGTGGTCTTACTATTTCACTCATGGCAACCCTACTATTTCTGCTACTTATCTCTAGATACTCGACAAGCTTCATCAGCTTCCTTGATGCCACTGGCCTTCTGATGCCATCATCAAACACCTTTGGCTCCTCTTTGATTTTTTCAGTTCCTGAATACCTTTGATGTATCACTTCGAACATATTTTTCTTGCCTACCTGGCTGTGTTAACTTCTCTTTCAGGCACATCACTTCCATCATAAGAAATAGACAGTTTTACTTGTTCAGATGGAAACCCAGCTTTTTCCAAGGTTCCTCCAAGCCACCAGTCATGCTATTTGTCTGTTCTTCCCCATACCCACATATCACCGCTGCAGACCTAAGTAACATTATACCACCAGCCTCGCTGCTATTTCCTGGGAGGGGGGTAGGATGTGAAACACAGCCCGAATGTCAGTCAAAGGAAGGGATGTTTCCCAGAAAGGGTGTTGGACACATGCCAGTGAGCGTTCTGTTTTCCTAAAGCCTTGTGCCAGAAGCCTTCTGATGCATCACGTTCAGGTAAAATATTTGAGGATCACAAAAACTGCCTCTGAGGGCCTGCAGTGAAAAATATTGCCTTTAGTTTGTTTGTCTCACATCAGGAACTAAAGGAAGAATTTTATCTATTTCACGTATGACAGCAAATATCTGCCTAACTGACTTTTCTCCTTGCTCAGTGACTGCTGAGATGCTGTAAGTCTATCTGGCTATGCTTTTGGCCATTGGTGAAATGCAGAAGAAACGCTCCTCTGTGCACCTCTCAGCTATACTCCCACAGTCTGTGCTTCATGCTCGACCTTGTGGTACCCAGCCCCACATGGTGAAGCACCTTGCAAGAAAAAGCAGTAGGGATGGGTCACGCACAGTGGCTGGGCGTGCCAAGGGTGGACAGGCAGTCTGGCTGTTAAAGTCTGACAAAACCCCACCGGGCAAGCGCAGATGAGGTTTAGTCTGATTTTCTTTGGAGGTTCACGATCTGGCCAGGCTGGGACAGTTTTTCAGGATATTAGGGAAGTTACGTTTGGCTTTGTTGTAGGACATCGGGAATAGATTCTTACAAGGCAACCAGCCTTGTAGAAAGCGTTGTCAAAACCTGCGTTTTCTTGTTTTCTACAAATAGCTGTTGCAGAGAGCAAATAGAGGAGCAGAAAGCAACCACCTATTGATCTGTCCCTATCTGCAATGCTAAGGGCCCCATTTCTGCCACATTTGTTTTGCTGCCTTTTCAGTAAACCAGCTACTACGGTGCTCCCTTCTCCTTTCAACCTCTGCATACACCCACCAGCGCATTAATCCCTCGAAATCGCCTCTTGCGGTTGCCTGATGGATGAATTCAGCAGAGGCACGTTCTGCTAATATATCAATAGCGTGTGGCTAGGCTGGGCTCAAGGGGTCTGCTTTCAAATGATAGACAAGAGAGCAGCCATGGCGTGCGCTCGGTGTGTGAGATGGATCCCCTGCGAGAAGAGGTGCAGAGAGGAGAGGGGGTGTGCTGCTCATGCAAATTTTCTACATTAGATTAGCCCCCGGCATGGAGGCACAGAAGCAGGTTGCTCCCGATCGCTAGGATTCAAAAGGAAAGGGACACAAAGGAGCAGTGCTGGCCAGTCCTATGATCCCTGCACCTTGTCTAATCCAGCCCTGGAGAAGAATAAGTGATGCCTGCTGGAGCCGAACAGCTCCTGTCTGAAAGGAGCATGTACCTGCCTCGCTTGGAGTGGGAGATGCCAGCCAAGGGAGGATTTCATCCATAAGGAAACAGCTCCACCTGTGCGATTGAAACAAGATGTGAGGCACTTAGATTTCTAAAGCTTACATGAGCATAACCACTGCTTGCACTCGTTGCTTTTAAAATGTATTTATTTGCATTTCTGTTGGCATGAACAGGTCAGCTTCATCTTGTTCGTTGTTTTTGATCTGTTTTGTTTTTTCTGGCTCCTTCTTTTTGAGCCGGTGGGCGTCAGGCACCCTGGGGTGAGGCACCCGCACGCACATCAATGAACCTGCTGGATCGGTAGGGGGTAATGGACACCTTCGGTGGGATCTGTTGTGCGCCGCTTCTGAAAACAAGGCAGAACTGCTACCATAGCTCTAGAAATCTCACTTGAAATGATGGTTTCTGAAAATCCTGGCCAGGACCGGATCTTGTGTTTTGCAAAACTCTCTCTTCTCCTCCCCAAGACTGATTCTGTTACTTTGCTGTTGATTGCAACCTGGGTGCAACTGGTTCTCAAGGTGAATATCCCTTTAACAGTCCTGCACTGATGACTCATGTGCTACCTGCTCTATGGAAAAGAACCAGTGAATCTCCATTCTTTACTCATCAAAGATTCCCTTGCCTCCCTTTGCATCGTTACATTTCTGGAAGCTCTTTTCCTCCTTTTTATTTTAGTCCTGGGTGTCCCCTGAGCTCCGTGATTGCATTTAAAACAGACACAACGACATTATGAAGCATTAAACTAATGGCATTTGAGACCATTTTTCTCCCGTAAACCATTACGACGTCCCTGGAACGGCTGGCAGAGGGCTGAGCACCAGCGCTGCCATCCAGGGCTGCATCCCTTTCTGCCGCTCAGTACCCGCTTTGGGATTCGAGGTGCCGTCTCTTGTGCTGCTCTCACTGTAACAGTCCCCGAGAAAGCTGTTTTGATCTTCAGATGAGTTGTTTGGCACGACCATAATGACAAATACGTGAATGGGGGTTAACCATGAATTGCAAAGTACCCATCAAATCCCCAAGGTGGAGAGGAATATATCTTCCTTCACACCCTTTTGATGTATAGTTAATTACACGAATCTGGAACTGTTACCATGTGCAAACACAGTGAAAATTGACTTTCCAAGCCACCCCTGGCCCCTCTGCATATGCCGCTTGCTCTAGCCCAGTGCCATGCTCTGTCTGTACACACACACATATATAATCAGTGCTGGTTTAGACTCTTTTTTGATAATTCAGTTTTTTTAAATGTTAGAGGGATAGAACAGAATGTAGCAACCTTCAGGCCTGATGCAGCTTTTTTAAAAAGAAGAAAAAAAACTTATTTTATATTGGTTGTTCTTTCTCTTGCCTGAATAAAAGCTTTAGCACAGCTTGAAAGGGTTGCATGTGCTGAAATGTAGCCCAAGGATATGTGTTATTATCCATCCCCTCTTGACCAGCAGGGTCTCGGCTCTCTCTCCCTTTCAGCCTTTTGTTTGAACAGATGGGATTGGGGAATGAAGGGAAAGAAAGGCAGTCTGTTCTCATTAACGCTCCCAGTACACAAACACAAACCTGAGCACTGGGGACCTTACAGAACAGGACTGCTTCCACTCCATACACATCCACCGAGACCATATGTACCCACACACAAAGGCAGACAGAAGACCCACATCGAGCCAGCTACTAGGCATTTACCAAGGATGATTCCTCACCAACTAATTAAAAATATCTTTTTTTCAAAAGCCCTCATAGGTAATTTCTTTTTTTTTCAGCTGCACAATTGAAAAAACAACCTTCAACTGATGTGGTGTTGAGGCTGCTTGAAAAAGATTGTCATCAAATTAGCTTAAAAACTGAGCTGGGAACATTTACTGTGGTTTTTTTTGCGAAGAGCTATCAGGCTGAACCTGCCAGACCAGGGGCAAGGTTCATCCAGCCCAGCCTCCCAGCAAGGGCCAAGGCTGCTTCTTCTGGAAAAGGTGCTCAAAAACTTGCTATCAGCCATGAAGGACCACCTGTCCATTGAGAACATCTTCTCACAGTCTCTGCAGCCAGGGTAGGCTGTAACACTTGAAAGCTGAGTTCTTCTGTTGCCATCATGGCTTTTGCATAGTTTTTCCATATTTACTGGTAGAAGTCTTGGAAGCACCATGTAAACAAATACTTAATGCTTTTTTTTAAATTGTGCATGGTCATTGACCCTCATGATCTCCTGTGGCAGCACATGGGGAAACATCTCCTTCCAGCAAAGCTTGACTCCTCACTTCAGAGATGGACAAGCAGCTCCAAGCTCTGCAGCTTGGTGGCTCACCATCCCACAGCAGCCAAGCAGAGGTGACCACCTACAGCTTGCGAGGAACCCAAAGCCATTTGAACTAGCTTGGCTTGTGAAGATGGGGAGGTGAGGTGGGTTCCTTAACACCCCACTGCACACCACACATCCATCAGGGGCGCGGGGCACACAGAGGTGGCTACTGCGGCATGGCTGGGACATGGCAACTCATTAAGCTGCTGTACCACAGCCACACACCGTGCTCGGACTATGCTCCTCTGGATCCAGAGCTTCTCCTGCTCCCCTTCCCTGGTGGCAACCTGCACTGCAGCACGGAAAGGGATTTTGGGCAACTTGGGTCTTGGTGCCTCCTCCTTCCTTTCCAGGCCAGCTCTGGCTCTGTGTGCGCCCCCCTGCCCTCCCCAGCTCTAACGGGGTCTGGCCTGAAGGGAATACATGTCAGACATCTGCAGGTGCTCAACAAAGTGCCCCCAGATCAGAAGCACGATGGGCACTTGGTGGCTTTGAAACAAGAACTGGTGAAAACGAGTAGAGTCAGGAACCGATTCCCCAAACAGGGTCCTTGGTTAAAGCCCCCGGCTGACCTCTGTATTTGATCATATTTCCCCAGGAGCCTTACTATACCCTAACGAACGTCATATCTTTATTTAGCTGCTGGGTAACAAGGTGAGCGAAGCTTGAGAGTGGCTCTCCTCCAGCTGCTGCAGGCTGCTGCAAGCTGGAGATGTGGCAGGCTCTTTCCTCAAGTGTATAAGGAAACACCCGTGTGCTATGGCCAGCATCAGGTAGATCTATATTTCATTACAGCCCCAGGCATTTGACATGTAGTCTCAAGAAAAGATAGCTGTCATTTTTTCCCCAGGGAAATATATGTTCCCCAGGCAAGTATAGCGAATGCAGAGCAGAAAATGAAGTGGTTCTCCCCACAGGGCTGTTTGCAGGAGGAACACGTTGGGGGGGGGTGGGGCGCGCGGCAGAGAAGCATTAGTACCTCTGCTCACAAGCTCTCATGTGTTCTCTGGGCATGCAGAGGCAGGTTTCCACAGCCACATACCTCCTTTGCACATCATTGCTGCGACATGTGAGCTTCAGATTATTGCCAGCAGATGAGCGACTGGCAAGGTACCCTCTCCTGACTTTTTTCCACGTGCAGTTGCCCCGTTTCCACAAATAAGAGCAGCAGGGGCAGAGCCCCAGTGCAGCCCCCTGCCACCCAGCTGGCACGGAGTGAGCTGAAGGCTTATGGGTGGCTCTGTGGGTGGTGGGTCCAGGTTGCACGTGAGCTGCACCATGAAGGTGGAGGCTCCGTGACAAGCCACCTCGGGCCTTACTGCTCTTATTAGCTGAAGTACCGCTGGTGTCTTGAAGCAGCATCACCTCAGCGCGGTGCAGAGCACGGCTCATAAACCCTGGTGGCCCCATGTGGGCAGCGAGCAGGCATGGCACGGCCTCTCCAGATCGCAGCGCAAGTAGCACAGCAAAGGGAGCCAGGGCCCGGAAGCATCACCCGGCACAAAAGTTCCGGAGAAACCCCTGTATCTCTGCAGCACACCTCCCAGTGCTCCCAGCCCAGGACTGGGGCTGCAGCACACCAACACCTGCAGTTAGCACCATTCCCCACCAACACCTGCAGTTAGCAGCATCCCCCCCCCCCCCCCCCCCCCCCCAGGGTCTGCCCCACCCCACAAGCAATGAACTTCAGCTTTAATTGCACAGCACTTTAGGCAGGCAATGGTTAGCAGAAGAGACCAAACCACCAACCACCATTCTCAGCAGCCTGTAAGAACAACATCATTATCTCTAGGCTGACACTTTGCCATTAGCACATCTGTACGGCACCAGGAATAGAAAATAGATCCTGCTCTTAAAAACCCAGTCAGCCAACCAAGGAACGCAGGCCCCCAAGCTTTTCAAAGCAAAACACTTGAAGTTTGGGCTCGGCAAACATGATATGGCTCAGCAGCTTTCACTCTTCCCAGCAATGCTTTCAGCCAGACTATTACAACCTGTTTACAAGGGGAAAAAATACTCAAAAACCCCAACAATCCAGAAAAATCAAAACTTACAAGTCAGAAGGGTCAGCTGAAGTCTAGGAGTACTGTGGTTCCTCCCTTTTCCTCCACCTTCCTGACAGAGGCAATTCTACAAATTCAACTCTTGCTTTCACCGCATGCCAGAAAACCAGTTAAGTTTCACATCTAACAAAATCTCTTTGCAAAGAAATGAATTTCAGGTCAATGAAAATATTTTGCTTCACCTTAAAAAAACCCCAACAACAAACAACCCTAAGTGACAAGCTTCTTTAAAATGAAATATTTGAAATATTCAGAACATTTCAATAACTTGGAGATATTCCACCTCTAAATTATTTGGGGCGGGGGGTGGGTGGGAAGTTCCTCACAGTGCAGCTGCAAAGCCAGCACATAGCTTGGGCTGAGAGTGTCCTGCTCCAGTTACGCTGTGACATAGGAAGATTGATCAAACTCCTCTCCGTGGGTATTTCCAAAATGCCCCAAAGTTATAAAAGTAAGCCTGGTAGGTAGAAAGCGATCCTCCTCCTGGTAGCTATACCTTTTCCCTACTCAGCTGCTACTAGCCAGGCTTGGAACCAGGATGCTGAAAGACAGCTCTTTGGTCCAATAAAGTTGTCACAAAATTGCATGTGATGTTTTGCTCCATCATGTACCAGAGACTCTCTTTCAGACCATCTGTGCCTCTGAGCGCAGGACAGCACGGTGCTACCTGAGCCTGCAGTGCCACGGGAGGGGTCAGCCTGAGCCAGGCTGTGTCCTGGTGCTCCCAGACCACCGCTGCTTGAGCTCCATCCTCTCACACTTGCTTGGGACAGCAGCTGTCAGCAGCTGGATACAGCCTGGCGTACCCCAGCTCCCGCATCCTTTCAGATGCCTGGAACAGTAAACGGGCACAGCCCCAGGGTACCACCAGTAATGGGGATCAGGGGGCTACATCCCAAATGCCAGCTAGCAGGGGGGGAGGGGGGCTCAGTGCCATCAGCAGCACTCCTTGGACCTTTATGATCTGTTAGTGCAGAAATACCCGTTTGTGTCCAGCTGGAAAGGACCGAGCGATTACATGTGGAGGCCAAGCGGAGTGGCCTCATCGCAAATAATGCCACCCACCTTCTGGGCTACATTAGGAGGAAGGTGGCCAGCAGATTGAGAGAAATTATTATCCCAAGCTGCTCAGCGCTGGTGAGGCTGTGCCTGGATATTTTCTCCTGTTTGGATCCCCCCCAGTTCCAGGGGGATATTGAGAAACTTACAAGCATCAGCTGAGACATTGAGGCGCTTGGAGCACAGAACCTATGAGAAAAGGTTACAGGAGGTGGACTTGTACCCTGGTGAAGAGACACTGCTAGGCAATGTAAGAGCAGCCTGTGCTTATTTCAAAGGGAGCTCCAGAGGCGATGGAGCCAAACCCTCACAGAGTCCCAGCTACCCACAGGCTGCGGAGATGGTGCGGAGGGGCTGGAGGGAGAGTTCTCGGTGACGGCTCCTGACGGCAGGCGGAGCGGCTCAGGGGTTGGAGCCGCTGCAGGACGCTGCTGCCCACTCTCCCAAGTTTTCCTGAGATCAATAGCCAGAGGTCTCAGTGCAAGTCAAGGGTCAAGTGTTTTCATTGAGCTTCAAAAGTTGTGGTAACTCCTCTGTGCAGCAGAGGCTGCTCCAGAAATACCTCAGCTGTGCAGGGATGCTGTTAAACCAGTTCTGGCTCTAGTTTTGAGTTATTTCCCTCCACCGCCCTGCATAGCTCCCCTGTGCTGTGGGAGCATGACCATTCTAATCCACCTACAGTGTTTAAACTTGGATCCCAGCTAATACAAAGCCGATGGAGACAGCAAGTAAAGCACTGTACGTTAATTAACTTTGAAAATTGCAAAAGTCCAAAGCCAAAATTTGCATTCATCGGAACTCTGCAGAACTGCTGATACAGATGGAGATCTGAATCTTGCGCCTGGCTGATCCAAGTGCTCCTAAGTGGCAATCCCCTATTGATGGGGGAGGATGGGCTGGCTGCTGGACTGCCACTGCTAGCTGCTGCCAGCTCCCGGTACTTCAGCTCTGCCCAGCCTGCCACGCGCTCTGTTGTCACCAAAAGAGCTGAAGCTGGGATATCCAGCTTGAACAGATCTTCGGCTTTGCTGCTTGAACCGTTTTCTACCTGACAGCTCACTCTTGCTCCCAGTCACACAGAAAAAACAAGACACCCAGTGTAGCTATGGCACAGACTGGGGCTTAGATGCCAAGCTGTCAAAGAAAAGGGAAACTGAGGTGGGTAAGGAGGCCCACCTGAAGATGGGCTCCACCTTGCTTCTTGCTCCAGGGCCCAGCTCCATCAGTAGCTGTGTTATCAGTAGTCAGGAGAGCTCAGCTCCCCAGCAGCTGGCTCTATGCATTTGCATTTAAGCCCTGCCTATGTGATTGAGGGTCCTCAGGAAAAAACTTGGTCCTTTGGTCTTAGATGGTGGGTGCACACGGAAGATAGCGGAGAGAACAAGCAGCCCACCTCGCAATCCAAAATGAAATAAGAGGGCTTGGCAGTGGCAGCACTGGCAGGAGGAGCCACGGTCCCTCCATGCTGTCTGGAGTATTTCCCAGAAGGGACGGCAAGGCCTATTTAATCAGGCTCAGCTGGTAATCAGGCAAAGTCCAAACTAGCATAAAGACTAAATTATCCCTTAGTCCTTCCAGCTCAGGGGAAAGGATATTGATAGGGGAGGCGAGGGTGGCTGATGGACTGCAGCTGCCAGCAGCAGCCCATGCAGACGTGGAAACATCTTTCCACCCAACCTACCCCTCACCCCATTGTCATTCAAATCGCTGTCGCCTGGCGTGCAAAGGGCACGTGCAAATCCCCAGGGTGCTGCTCAGCCGCACACCAGCATAGCTGCGGGCACCCCGGCCCTGGGGGGCATGGCACCATCTGTGCCTGCAAGCCCTCGCCCAGAGCTGCCTGAAGACCCCCCTGCGGTTCACCCTGACTTTCTCCTCTCTCTGGTCTACAAAAAAGGGCAGTGATGCCAGGCTGAGTTGGCATGAAACTGGGGTGAAGCAGACGGGGCTAAACCTGAGCCCAGCTGGCCGTGCAGCCTTGTTTCCATCCGTGCTGGAAGAGAGACTGTGCAACGTCCCACCGCGGGCGAGGGAGGGCTCTGCTTGGCTGCTGGATTCAACCTGGGGAGAAGGGTTTATCACACCTTTAAAACTCGCCCCCATCCACCCCAAAATCATAGCCCTCGAAATTACATGACCAACTTTAAATTGTAAGATTAATTTAAATAGACTTTTTTTTTTTTTGGGGGGGTGGGGGTGGTGGTTGGGAGGGACCAAGCTCTGTTATGCTTTGGTTTCTGAACTTTTAAAGCCTGCCATGGATGATGATTTCGAGCTGCCCTCTGCAACTGCTGGGGCTGGGGGAAACCTTAGGTTTTAAAAATGGAAAGCCAAGACCTGAACTTCATACAAGCTGTCACCTCTACAGGTCCCCTGACCCAGCTGCTCCTCCTCACCCCTTAGC
Source organism: Falco peregrinus (assembly GCF_023634155.1). Taxonomy (NCBI): domain Eukaryota; kingdom Metazoa; phylum Chordata; class Aves; order Falconiformes; family Falconidae; genus Falco; species Falco peregrinus. The sequence continues at coordinate 89,817,063 of NC_073726.1, read as the reverse complement.
CGCTCTGATGGCTGTGCGAGCACTGGTTTGCAGGGATCACCCTGGTGCCCACAGCTTGGAAAATCTTCTGGTTCAAACACCACCCAATGGAACAAGGAGAAGGTCCTTCTTGGACAGGGCCTGTTCTTCGATCTGGACTGTGGTGTAAGCCCCATGAGAGGCTGCTGGCACAGCTCAGGGAGCAGCCGTCAGACCAAACAGTGTTACGGGTCAGGAGGCTCTGAGCTGGAGAGGCAGGTGAGGAAGAAGATAGCATCCCTCACAGGACATTACTGCTGCTGCTTCTTCCAGGCATGGGTTTACCATTCAGGCATGGGTTTATCTTCCAGGCACGGGTTTACCTTCACCTTCCAAGCATGGGTTTACCACCCAGGCACAGGTTTACCTTCCAGCCACGGGTTTACCATTCAAGCATGGGTTTATCTTCCAGGCATGGGTTTACCTTCACCTTCCAAACATGGGTTTACCTTCATCTCCCAGGCATGGGTTTATCTTCCAGGCACAGGTTTGCCTTCACCTTCCAGGCACGGGTTTCCCCCCACCGCCCAGGCACGGGTTTACCTGTTGGCCCTCGCACGGGGCGGTGCCAGCCGGCGGGCGGTGCGTGCCGCAGGCAGCCCCAGGCGCGGGGCGGCGGCGCCACCTGGCGGCGGACGGCGGCGGCGCGGGAAGCCCGGCCCTGCCCGCGGCGGGGGGGCGCGGGGGCAGCGGCTGCTCGGCGGCGGGGGCGCGGGGGCGCGCCGGGCACAGGGCGGCGGGTCAGGGCCCCCACACGGGTGGAAGGGAGCGGGGGACACACACACAGGACAGAGTTCGTGGCGTGTCTTTGCTCAGCGGTGATTTCCTGAGCGTTGTGTTGCTGCGTGGGTGACAGCCCCCTGCCCGTGTCCCCGTAACTTCTGAACTGGTTGGACGGGTATCCCACACCGGGGAACAGGGAGGGCTCAAACCCGCGGCACGGCGCCTGCAGGCTTGGGGAGGGAGCGGCCGGGCAGGGGCAGAGCTGGGTTATCGCCCCAGGACCAAGCCTTGCTTGCAGTGCCGTGGCCCACGCAGAACCGTGGAACTAGAGCGACCCCGTCACGGCGCAGGGGTCAGTGAGGTGTCAGTGTCCATGTGGGTGCTGGCCAGGAGCCGGGGCTCTCTGGCCTCCCCCGTGTGTCCCTCCCCACTCCCGGTGTTGCTGCCCCACGTTTGCACAGCACCCAGCGCCCAGCGCCCAGCACCCAGTGCCATGGGTGGCTGCTCTCACGGACGGGCTCCTCCGCGCCCTGAGCGTGCGAGGGACGCCTGGTCGCTGTGTTCCTGTTGAAGGACACAGACCCTGCAGGACCTGAGGAACAGAACAGGCCCAGGGCAGAGAAGCCAAGGCCAGCAGGCTGCAGGGAGCAACCCCACTCAGGGGCCACAGTCACCCCAGCGCCTATTTGCCTGTGTCAGAGGAGATGAGGGGTCCCTGCCTCCTGCAGCCGCAGGCACACCACCATGCAAGTCACACGGGGCTGTATCCCACCGCCTGGGAGACCCAAGAGCCACCAGCTCAGCCCGATGACCCGGCCACCCTGCAGCAGCTGCTCCCAGTCTTCCCACAACTCCGAGCTAAAGCAAAGTCACTTTTGAGTTTCAGAGTTGGGGTGCTGATTTAGACCCCGGCAAGCGGGCACTGGCTCTGCAGGAAGGGACAGCCTTGGTCAGCTACAAAAAGGCGCCCCAGAAGGGACTTCGTTAATTAGAAATTAGTGATGTGTGTACAGCTGATAGTTTGTGAGAAAGTGCTGATGACTGGATGTCTGCTCCTGGCCAGCCCAGCCTACCCATCACCGACCAGCCACTAAGAGAAAAGAGAGCAGAATTGCATTGTATTAATTGCACCATATCATTTAAGAAGCTCTATCTAGCTAAATCTTGAAGGACCTTGGGGAGTTGGGCTCTGATCCAGGAAAACTCTGACCCACTTGCTTAACTTCTAGCGCAAGGGCAAACCTAATGGGATGCAATATTAAGCACAGGTCTAAGTGTTTTTGCTGGGTTCAGGGCAATACAAGCTGACACTTCGGAGAAGGTCAACGTCTCGCAGCATGTCAGCATCAGTGAGGAGGCAGATGGAGTGCTGCTCCCGAATTTTACTTATGCTAATAAATTCCCTACCTGTGTCCAGTAATTTACAGGCAAAAAAAAGCCAATCTACTGTCACTGGGTAGCTATAGACAGCAGCTGGTCGTAGTGTCTGGTGCCACAGGGTTCAATAAGTGAAGTCTTTCAGGTCCTGAGGACTCAGGGCAGGTTTGGTCACTCCTGAACCCTTACCCTGGGTACCAGGATCACCAGGTTCCCTTCATGGTGCTTCCAGTAAAGGGGGGGAGCTAGTGGCTGATACTCAAGCAGCGGTCTGCCAGCTCTCATCTGGTTAAGTACAGGAAGGAAATTTTGAATAAAAATAAAAATATTGCAATTAAAAATGTCAAAAGAAATATTGTCACTGTTTTATTGGAACAGTTCTGTCAAATTAAAACATAATTGTAGAGTCCGTTATGTTGCAGGATCTGTGCTTTCTGCCACAAGAGAGTTTTAGCTGGATATTTTTCAATTAGCACTGCAACTAATATAATTGAGGACCTGCCTGAGATGATTCTGAGGTAGTCTTTCCCTTTTTGGCATGTGCCATTATCTGGGTTCACGCTGTCAGCATAAATGATGCTGTTCAGCCACACAGTTCCGTGTATGTTCACAACACATGGAAGTCAAAAGGACTTATTTAAGTATTAAGTACTTGGGGTCTTCAGCAGATTTGAAAAATATTAAATGCATCACTGAATCAGGCCCTGTCTTGATTCGTTTAGCTGCCTAAATCTCTGCTTTGTGGGCCTAATCTGGACAAACAGTAATCAGAACAAACTGTGGGAGCAGAAAATAAAAGAAGTTTCACATCTTCCCAAGACTAGCCTTATATATCTAATTGCCTGTTTAAACCCTGCAAATCTGCTACTTGCAAATGAATAGTGATCCAGAAATGACTGCAGCCTGAAATTGGCCTTCAAAAGGGCATTGTGTTCATAAATCTGCAGCGTTTAACTCAGACAAAATAGTAATATAAGTAGTCCAGAAAATGTCACTTTATGGCAAGGCGGGCGTTTGTATCTTTGTCAAAATGTCCTGGGCAGCATAAGAGAAGCTCTGTAATCCTCCTGCAAATCTTTCCCCCTGTACTAGATTGAAATGGAAAGGAAAAACCAAAAACAAAACCAAAAACAAACCAGAGAAAAAACAGAAGGGGCAAAAAATTGGTCAAGAAGAAGATCTTGACCAAGGAAGGGTGGGGATCAGTTATATTTACTAAAATAAAGCAATTTCTTTCCTGCTACTGGCTGGTAAGAACTGATCACAAATGGCTGTGCTGGATCATTTTAGATCCTCTTTTCACATATGACATTTGCCTGACTGCACTAACTAACTCCCTCCGGCTCAGATTACTCCCTCCCTGCCCTGTATATCCACACCTGCTAATCTGGGGAGCTTTGTAGGAGCTTAGTTGCAGCCTTCAGCGTGCGGATGCTACACACAGCGGTGACGTGCGGCTCCCGAGGAGGAAGAGCTGAGCTGGCAGTGCCGGTCCCTGACACCGCGCACGTGCTCTGAGACAGGACAAAGATGACCACCAACGTACAACCTCACTCCTTACCAAAGACCTCTCACATCCTCTGAGCTGACTCGTATCTCCTGCCCACCAAAATAGCCCCCATTCAGGGGTCTCCAGCCTTCACTAGGGCCACCGCACGCAGTAAGGGACCTGTTGAGAGCAATGTCCTAGGTTGCTCTCCCTGGCAAACCATGAGGAATACCTGAATGCTGGCCACAGGCTGGCATCTGGTGGCCTAAGTTCTTTGCTATCACGCCACTTGGAGTGTACCATGTTGTACAGCTGGCAGCGGTACAAGTCAGTCCAAAGGCATCTTTGACAGACTCAGAGGAGAACGGTCCAAGCCACAGCCGGTGCCGGAGCCATGCCCGTTGTTTTTGAGACCCTCCTTACCCACAGCGCCAACTGAAATGCACCCGAAGGAGAAAACTCTCCACCTGCCTGGAGACAGCCTGTCTCCCACGGGGGTGCAGTGGCTCATGCTCCCCCTGCACCCCTAGAGAAAGCCACACACCTCCCAGAGGTTACACCAGAACACCAGAAACGTGGCGCCGTACCGCCTGTGCACCCTCTTTGCCCCATCCCCTTTCCCCCCTTGGAGCGTTCTGCCGTGCCCCCCAGCCGGCCACCCCCAGTCCCATCTGCCAGCAGGTGGGGGGCCCCTTGGCATGCGGGGATGGAAAGAGGAGCACCCCCGGTGGAATGAGCCCCGTGCCCGGGGCAGAGCTGACCTCTGCAAGCTGGCACACCGCAGCAGAGGCGAGTGTTATAAATACGAGCGAACCCAGCAGCCCTTTATGGCAGCCAGGGCGCGGGCTGCAGCTCGGGGCACTGCCAGGTGGTGCTTAGCTAGGGAGCCCAGGCTAGAAAGCCAAGCAAAGCCATGCTCCGGCACAACACCCTGGGCTTGGAGAGACACAGCTAGAGCCTTTTCTCCAGGAAAGTGCTGGCTGCATGTTTTGGGGTGTGTTGGGCTTTTTTTTTTTTGTATCACAGGACAGGGCTGGTGCAGGAGGCTGCTGCTGGGGGTCTCTCCCTTCTAGCAGGGCTCCACGAAGCGGTCAGCCTCACCGGGTGGATGGAAAGATGAGCACACCACGTGGAATGACTCCAGTTCCCAGCTTTTCACAGAAGGCATGGCCAGTGGGCTGGGCTGGGGTCCAGCCTCATGAGGCTCAGAAGTGCTCTGTCCTGGGATGAGGAGGCTCTTCAGCAACACAAACCAGTGCCTCTTCAAGCATGGGTGACAATTTCTAAGGAGAGGTGCAAAAAGAATCAAAAGGAGCTGGTGAAATGTTTCCTCCAGCCAAAAAGCTGCTCGCCACCCCGAGTCACGGGTCACAGCTCATTTTCAGTAAGGCAGAGACATGCTGCTTCCCACCATCAGCTGCAACAGCAGGTTTTGGCCATCCCTAAGGAGCGAGGCAAAATCTCCACCTTTTTGTTAACTTCAACGGTATCATCATCTAGTTTGTGATTTTTCAGGTCCTTGTGTGGCTTTTGACAGCAGGTTTTGTGCTATTTATTACTCCAGCATTTCAGCTTCCATTTTCAGAGCAGCTTTAATAAAGAAGCTTTGCCCTCTTTTGTGGCTGCAAGCAAAAGCTTGAGCACAGGCACCCAGACGCTGCCATGCGGGGAAAAAATATCACAAGCAAAACACTTCTTAGATTCCCTGGATTCTAGGCTGACTTAATGATCTGAGGGAAGGGGATACCTGAGTCATTACTTCTGAATCCTTGGGAGCACTGTGTAACTGTACCCCAGCTACATACCAATATCTGTGGCAGGTTTGCTGCCAGTAGGGCTTATTCACATAGAAGAATTTGGATTAAAAATTTGCCTGGCATTAAGGGGGGAAGAAAAAAAAAGGCATGCCTGGAGCATGCATAAAGGGCTGCCTGTAAAACATCAGTACTGCCTGGAAACCTATTCACCCTAGAAATGGCAGTGCCTGGCTTTGCCAACAGACTTTTTAGAGAGATTCTGGCACGTCCTAGACTGTACAAAGTCCAGGTAGAGAAGAGGGAGGTTAAAACGGAGAAGAAATTCAAGAGCAGCAAATCCTTTCTGTCCCCTTACAAAATTAAGGAGCACGCTAAGCTTGTCCAGCTCATCATCCAAAAGGAATGAGGTTCCTGGTGGCACAGTGAGCTCATCCCAGCTCTTCTCAGCCCTGCCAGCTGCGCCCCGCAGGCGTCACGCTCAGGGGAAGGGGAGGGGGAAGGTTTTGAGGGGCAGCACAGAAGGATGGGAGCAAAGGGGAACTGAGCTACTGAGCTACCACTCCAGTGCAACAGGTGTAAATCTGCTAGGCACAGCTCTGTCAGCAGCAGCCGGCGCCACACCGCTAAATTAAACACCCTCCAATCATCACGATGTTATTAAATACGCCAGTGCTCTCATGGCTAGGAGAAACCCGAGGTGCAAGTGGCACCCCAGAGCTGGCCACCCCGACTCTGCCTGGTATGGGATCCCCGTTTTAGACCCTGGCCCCGGAGGGATGGGTGGAAGCAGCACTGGTGGTTAATGTGTGCATGGGTGCGTGCAAGCAGGGACATATGCTCGGGCATACTGATCATGGCCAAAGCTAGGCAGGAGTCCAGGGATCCCACCTCCTCCAAGAAAAAGGCAGGAGACTGATGGAAATGGCCAGACTGTTTGTGCCTAAGGGTTTCCAGAAGGGGACATACTGTGTCAGACCATGTGGTTTATTTCTTTTACTTTATTATTAGTGGTTATATTATTACTATATTATTCGAAACTGCTGAGGTACCTGGGCCAGAGCTCAGCCTGCACTCGTTCACACCCCAGCTCTCAGGGGAGACCAGCTTTGGGCCACACTTTTAAACCAGCTCAGAGCTTCGCTGTGGATCGCTGGGTTTGCACAGAGACCGCCCAGAAGTCAGCTCTCAGCATCTCTAAGTAGAAGACACCTGGCCTGGTCTCTGAACCAGCTCTCCTGGAAACATGGCCAGCAGCAGCTGCATCCCCTTCTCCAGCTCTCCGGGATGACAAAACCTTCAGGAGCCTGGCCCAGGCTCCCTGCTTGCCTAAGGCACTAATCCCCTTCAGTCTAGTGCCTAAGCATCTTGCAACATCATCCCATCCCTGCACCCTGCTGGCATGGTCCGCATGGAGAACTGAGACACAGAAGGGTTTTTCAGAAGCCCTGTGGGAAGCCTGAAGCAGTGAAAAACTCTAACATCCATCTCCTACCGACAATCACCTCCTGTCCCCCCTGAAGCACCCATCTGCACCTTTCCCCCAGGGGGGACATTATGCCCCTGTCTCAGGGGCAACTGCTTTAACATCACAGCACAGGGCGGTGACATAAAATGGGGCAGGGTGGCAGTGACATGCCATGGGATTTGTCCTAGGGGAGAGTTTTTCAGAGTGTGGCACTTGAGTTTTTCTTAAGTAGGGTGCATTAGAGACATCTAGGGAAAAAAAAGACCTCTCACCAACCAGCTTAAAACTGCTCTGCAGAGACCTGCACGGGCATCAGAATGACTTTAGGAGCTCATACACCAAAAACCGCCCGAAATTCCCAGTGCGAAATGTGTGTCAGGCCCCTTCTTGCTCCCAGGTGCTGCAGAAGAGGAGGTGGGCAGGAGCCCGCTGCAGGCAGCAGGGTGCTGGGTCTCTGCTCGGGCTGCCTCGGGCATGAGATCGGCAGAGCTCTGGGTCACACCTGTAGGACCCCAGCTCACCGTGATTGCTGGCAAGGCGAAGATTTTACTAACCAGGCTATGGCTGTCACATCTCCCCATTTTCAGGTTAGAGAGAACCAGAAGACCAGATACTAGCTTGAAAGTCTCTTCCAAATGCCAGTTATGTGCTCCCACAAGGCTCCCACAAGGCACAGAGCTCCCTGCTGCCCGGCCTCGCAGAGGCAACGTCCTGCAAATGTGGGGTCTCGTTAGGGGCTCAGGGGAATAAACCTGGGGCTGGTGTCCCTGGGCAGGGTGCCAGTTGCTCCGTTCCATGAGAAAGGCGGTTTTGCAGACAAAAGCACAGGGAGCAATGGGACACCTCAGCGTAGCCCTGCGAGCTTATCAGCTCTACCTGGAGCCCGCAACATAAGAAATGGTCTTTCTTGGGACATTTGCAGCTCTGGTGGGTTTTTTTACCATCTCTGCCCACCCATTGCTAGGATTCAGGCTTCTACTAACATGTTGACCACAACGCAGGTACGGCCAGGCGCAAAGCCGTCCCTCCGGTTGCAATTCATAATAATGCCATTTTTAAGCTCTTCTTTCTTTGAAATTGTTGGGGTGTATTAGAGGTAGCACCTGTTTGCTGGCACCTGCATAAGCAACAGAAACAGTTCAGAAAATCCTCCCATCCCAGTGCTACCTGCAGGAAGCCCTCCAGGGAGCCCCTCCATCCTTTCCAGGGTGGGTTGCAGGCGGACAAGCCATACCCTGCTCCCAGGGGCTGGCAGAGCTCCCAGCCCGGCCGGGAGGAGCAGGCAGGTCGCTGCCCGTGTCCTGCTGCAGGCTATCTGCAGCCTTCGCCAGCCCACCTGACGGGTCCCCCAGGGGCTGCAGCAGGTTGCCTTCGTCTGTCCCTTGTCAGACCTCTGCACGAAGCAGCAGCCTTGTCTGCTTCCAGTATTTCTCCTTACACTTTTCACTTTCATTTTCTTGCTCTCCTCCCCACCCAGTTTCCATCCATGCCAATGGGCCCATTTCCATTTGGCCACAAGTGAGGTCTTAGCTAAATCCTTTCTTGCTGTGTAGGGTTTATAATCCCATTAGGAGGTAACTATCCCAATCCTTCTGGGATCAGTTTTGACCTTCTAAAGTACTTTCTGACCTCTAGAAGACACAGGTGCCAGACCAGATCCCAAAGGCAGAGAGGTGCAATGATCCCCGTAAGGTAGCACAGAGTAACTTTGCTCTGGGGGACATGATGCCTAAAAAAGACAGGACTTTTTTGAAATGTCTATGTGGCTGAGATTGAGTCAGGACTCCTGGGTCTTCTCGTTGATCTTCCCTTTATAACTTCTATATAATTTAATATAAGCAAGTGCTTTTGTCTGTGCTGTGTTTTATTCTCCTCATCAAAGCCAGTGTCTGTGTGTCAGAAAACAGAAGGGTTTATAGCATCTTCTTATCACACGGCAGGTCTCAGGACACCTCAGTCAAAATATACAAAACATTGTCAGGTGCTGCAAAGATCTCTGGCAGTTTAAAATGGGAGAAAAAGGGAGGGAGAGCAAATGACACAACTTCTCTGCCTTGTATTTGCCATCAGTGACATGACTGCATTGGAGTACAGGCAACATAAAGCACCACAAAGGACCTGTCACCTTTCAGGGCTGAAGGGAAGGGAGAGAGAACTAGTTTTTCTCGCACTGCAGAGCTTTCCTCGGGATCATAGTGATCCCCTCGGTCTCCCTAGGAAGGTTCAGTGTGTCTCTGAGGCTCCCAACCCGGATGAGAGCAGTGCACTGCAAGTTATTACAAGCTGTGACCTTGCTTGGCTAGCTGGTGGCAAAAGGCGTATTTTCTGAACACTCCTATCTTGCAAAACATACAAGGTCTTAGAAGCTTGAAAAGAGATTAGCTAAAGCAGAACCTTAAATCCTGAAGCCCTGGAAAAAAGCCTCACCGAAGCATTTGGATCAGCAGTGGCTGGGGACCTCTTTTACTGTGTGAGATAGAAAGGACAACGAAGGTGAGATGGCAGTGTGGAGTGTGGCTGCAGCAGCCAGGAGGGCAGAACAGCAAATGTATATCCCTAATTTATAATACAAGTAGGGAAAAAAGCCAACAAGAAGGAAATTTTTATTTACCCTATGTCCCCACCCAGCATTTCTGCAAGCCTGCTGTTGCTGCCTTCCTATCCTCACAAAATGCAAAGAAACAAAGTAAAATCCTTCTTCAATGAAAATGTCAGGGGTAGTTTTCCAACCTTACTCCCAGGAGCCAGGATTTTGCTCAATGAATGTACACCAAAGAGCCTAGAACAGTGGGTAAACCAACAGCAAGCTTTTCCTTTCATTCTCTCTTTCTCCGCCTGAAGTTTTGGCACCAATTTGGAAGGTTGTTCGAACGATGTGGGCACCTGCCCGGGTGGACGGGCATGGAGCCAGGTCAGCACATTGCTCAGAGAGAGGGCAGTGTCTCAGAGGGGAGAGCGTTGTACCGGATTCTCAAGGCAGAACGAAGAGATGCAGTAGCAGAATGTCTGAAGGAGTCAATGGCTAAGTAATCAAGAGTTGGGAGGCTGAGTTTGGCAGTTGACTTGTATCAGAGGGCAAACAATGCCAGCTTTGCCAGGAAACGAGCTACCTGATCTGAAAGGCAAGTGGCCCAGGATACAGCGCTGACCATTTCATTCCCTTGCATGGCACAAAAACAGATGTGGTGCAAGCATGGGCCGCTAAAGGAGATCAGGAAGACCTTGGACTATGCAAAAAGATAGCACAAGGTATTTGTAGTGAGCTGGTGAGTGCAAAATCCAAGATTTTGCAGAGAAGCTCTTTGTCCCCCTCATCCTTCCCTCCTATGGACATCTGCTGTTGCTCCTACCCCGTGGGGGAGGATCTGATGCACAGAGAAACCTTATGTCAGCGCCCTGTAGAAATGGTCCTTCAACAAAACTCTGGATCCCCAAATCCGTGAGGTCTACACACTGTCCTTTCGACAGTGAGCCTGCCCCAAAATTCCCAACCTAAACTATTATCTGAGTGTGGCTGGACGGCTTCGAACTCCAAGGAGATTTGCTTCTGGGGCAGAGCTGGGCACCTTTCAGTGTGCAGCGATTGGGACCCAGAGAGATGGTGAAGAAAAAGACACAATCCTCAGGGCCTTTGTCAGGCTGTGGGAGTATCTGCTTCAGTCCCAGCTCTGCTATTGGCATCCTACAGCCCCCCAGGACAAAAAGCAGCTCTGTTCAGACTTGTATTTAACTGCTGTTCTCAACATCCCAGAACACGTGAATCCAGGATTTCAGATCTGTATCTGCAGGGTTATAAGGAGAACTAAAGGTCATTAGAGTTAAGAAGTTCAGGTGATCGAGGCAGTTGCTCAGATTTTGAGGAATCCATCCTGACTGTCTTCATGGGTTTATTGCTTTCGAATCAAACACATAAATTCTGTGTTCTAGGAAGCGTACAGACATTTAAACCACTCCTGACTTAGTGAACGAGGTATCTTGAATTTCAGATAGGTACAGCTAGAGCTAAAGACCATAGAAAATGTCCACTGAATTTAGCACTAAGAGTCCCACTGAGGTTTTGAGCGGAGAGACCAGGAGATGGACCCTCCGGATGACCATGACATCCACTGTTGGTCTGCTGGAGGAATCCCCTTTTGAGCGGAGATGAAGCCGAACAGTCACGGATCTTTGCTACTCATGCCAGGGGAAGATAAAATAGATGTGTCTGGGGGTAACGAGGCAACACTTTTTCTGAACAGAAAGCATTTTTGTTCCTTCTTTTGACAGCAAAAAGAGCAGAAAATGAAAATGGGATTGTGTCTATTTTTAGGCAGATTAAAAAGTTATTCAGACTAGAGAGAAAGCGCCTCAAAAATAGCTTGAGCAGCATGAAAGTGGAGCAATTGCTGAAGATCTACAAGAATAAAAGGAGGGCAGGAGCCTGGGAAGCCAATGTTGAAGTAGCTGTGAACATTTCATTTTTACAGCCCTGTCTGATGTGTGCCTGCTTTAAAAATTACTCTGATGCCAGTGGAAGCCTGCTCCTGCATCCCAAATCCATGGGTTCATGCAAAGGCAACCACCAGCCTGATGTACGGCTGGTCATCCCACAAGCTCAGTTCCATTTTGCAGCCTAAACGTTCAGCAAAAGCCTGGCCAGCCGTTGCCACCCACTGTGACACAAGTCTTGTGGCTCCCACTAAAAGCAACCAGACATCCAGGATTGTCACATCTCCCTCTAAAAATGAACGCCCCTGTACTCCTGAACTCCTCAGTAGGGAGTGTATTTTGGATGTCGCCTTGCCCTGGCTTTTACCTGGATTCCTCAGGCTTCATCATTAGGACTTCAAATTGCAGGCAAATGTTGAATTTCTGGGAAGGCATGAGCAGAAACTAAGAGGAGGCTTTGGAAATAAGAGAGACTTGGAAACTGTTGCCCACAGAGTTTCAGTCAGTGTGTGGTGGGCTGTTCAGGTTGGAAGTGAAAGCTGAGGGGGACACGTGCTCCTAAGTCACCGAGGACATGGGTATAATCTGCCCAGGGAAGCGGTTGAGTCACCATCCTTGGAGGTATTTAAGAGGCATGTAGATGTGGCATTTGGGGTTTAGCGGTGGACGTGGCAGTGTAAGGTTTACAGTTGGACTCAATGATCTTTTTTTTTTCAAAGGTGTTTTCCAACCTAAACGATTCTATGATTCTAGAATTGCTAAGGAATGCTTGCTTTTCACTCCAAATATTGAAATAATCCCAGCCATACAATTAAATGGTTTATGGTTACACTCAATGATCTTAAAGGTCTTTTTCAACCTAAATCATTCAATGATTCTATGGGAAAAGTTGGCTGGGGCGGGATTTGCATGCACCAAGAAGGGACATCATCTCTTCCCCGTCATGGATGGAGCAAGGCTGTGATGGAGCAACACGCAAAGAGGAGGCCTGATAAGACCATCACTTTGGCATGGGCGGGGAGACGCGTGCCCCCTGTCAAGCTCTTCTCTGCCAGCCCCTCCGCATGCCTTCTCCTGCAGATCCACACCAGCCCCGGGGCTGGCTTGCAGCCAGCTGGCCTGCCTCCACCTGCCTGTTGCTGCCCATCATGGGGCAGCGGTGACAGCCCGGTCAGAGGAGAGGAAGAGGTGAAAGCCTGTGCCACTGAACCGTTCTCCCCCAGCAGCGTGGTGCAGGTGATGCAGCAAAGCGGCAGCCGGTGCTGAGCTCCCCGGAAAGGGGGAACCTGTCACCGTTCCCTGGAAATGAAGAGGAAGGAACATGCAGGATGGCTTGCTGGGAAATGCAACAGGGTTGTGTCAAAAAAAACCTCCAGGCCAACAGGCAGGTCCCAGAAAGGGAGGCCAGCAGCAATGGTGGCATCTGTCCATCACCTCGAGGAGAGCACTGCCTCCTGTCCCAAACCACTGGCCTGGGCACATGCCTCCTGCCTTTCATCCCCCATAGCACACCAAGGGTTTAACCGCTCGCCAGCAATGGTAATGGGCTTGGTAATTCCTGTGGGCATGGGAGGCTGCAAGAGAAGCTTCCCTCAGCTTTGGGATTACAGGTCCAGGGGCCAGCAGTTCTCCTGGTACCCCACAGGTAGGGAAGGTGCTTCAGCAAAGAGCTTGAATGTCAGCTGGCAGCTCCAGCTGGTGCCCCAGGCAGGAGGAGGAGGAGGAGGGAGTCCCATGAGCGCTCACCTCCTTCGCTGCTGAGGAAGCAGGACTTTTCCTCTAGCAATGCAGATGAGGCTCTGAAACCGTTTAACCTGAGATCTGTTACCCAAAGCCTAATCACTGTGATGCCCGAGGGGATACGAAGAGAGATACCCTTATTATAAATTGCGGTAAATACCTTCTATTTTTGTTAAGCCCCAGTAGGACAGGCTGTGCCTTGGTTCCCTGTACAAGTCAGGTCTGTCCCTTTGCAAACCTTGCCTGCACAGTCCCAGCACTGACATCTTCCACTCCCTCCCTCTTGCTTGCTCCCTCTCTCTCAGATGATGCAGCGTGCCAGCAAGTCCCTCAATGGTGTCATATCTGTCCTTTTTATTCATTGCAGGGTTTATTTTTAGCCTGAAACAACTGCTTCCTAAAAATGGAGTTCCTAATGACACGGGAGCTGGACACAGCTATGTAAGGTATCCAGGGCTTGGCCAGACAGCTTCTCCTGTCTGTCTCTTTGTTGTGAGCCCAGGACAGCGAAGGCGGCTGCTCCCCACCAGCCTTGCATTTGCACTGATCACTAGGAAGACAGCAGAAAGAGAAACGCGGTTCGAACTTCACCTGGACCCTTTCGTCTCCCCCTCTTCTCAAATTAAGAAGGAGGGGGACACTTACCTGCCCTCCGCTGCACACCAAGGGCTCCCCCATGAAGGCGACTTGCTGGATCCTGGCAGGTTTTTACCTGCTTTTCTGCTGCAAGGCAGAAGAGGGACTGAACTTCCCCACTTACGATGGGAAAGACCGAGTGATTGACCTCAACGAGAAGAACTACAAGCAGGCCCTGAAGAAGTACGACATGCTCTGCCTGCTCTTCCATGAGCCTGTGAGCTCGGACAAAGTCTCCCAGAAGCAGTTCCAGATGACAGAGATGGTCCTGGAGGTAAGCGCCACTGCATGTCCCAGCTGGGGTCAGTACCACAGCCTTGTCTGGAGCTGTGGAGAGGAGCTACGGGGTGGGACAAAGGGTCATGTGCATGGGGGGGTTGAGCATCCAAAAGTTTGCGTTTGTTAACTTGGATTTAAGTTGGCTCCTGAGTTCTGCAAAGCTCAGGGAAAAGCTCTTTGGTGCTCTTCTGAGTTGTTTGCCGGGAAAGAGTCTCTCTGGATCATGCGTCGGAAATGCAGGGAAAAGCAAGCAACCTTGCAAACCTCAGCAATGTGAACTCAGCTGAGCTGAACTTTCCCAAATCTCAGCACAGACCCGAGTCTGTAGCTTGAATTTTTTAGATCCTTTCTCATCCTGTGCAAGCCAGTATCCCCTTTGTACTCTGGATTTGGTCCCATTTTCTTTGTCACTAGGAGCAATCAGCCAAGAAGCCTTACCAAACTGTGCTGCAAACAAGTGTCCTAGCTCCCTCTCTCAAAAGCTCCCTGTTGGTGCAGCATTAAATCCCTTTCGGTTTTTCTGACACTTGGTTGCCTGCTTGGAATCAGTTTGTAGTCATTTGTTAATGCAACCATTCACTATGTGCTGGAAAAAAGAGTGTTGTTAATTCTTTGGTGAAAGAATGATTAATCACTCCTCAGTAAAATAAATCATGGTAAAAATTACAAAGTAGATTCATAGTATTATTTCTTGCAGAAAATCTAGGGAATCATATGGCGGCAAGCCTAGATTGTTAGGTGCTCATTTCCTACCAGGGGCTTACAAATACTCCCTCTTAACTAAAAGACACGTTTGGAAAGAAAGTGAGAATTGCAGAAGAAACACATAAGCTATATTTATCAGATCCAGAGAGAAAATGCATCTCACCCCTAGGAGTATAGCAAACGTGAATTAGGAAATATGCTTGCTGAGGGCTAGGATCTGACAAAGTCCATTGTCAAGTTCAAAGTTTATTGACGTCCTCGGCAAGGCTGACAAGAAGGAAGATAAAAACCTAAACAGATTTTACTCACCTGTCAGGAAACAGTTAGTTGCTTCAGGTGAGCAATCAAATAACATTTGTCAAAGAAAAGAAAAAATAACACTGGTGCTCCAGCTGAAATGTTTATGGTTGGCAGTATAATTGCATTGTTATTTAACAGGATAGCTATTTCATGCCTGATAGATGGCAAGCAGTTACTAGATATGTATTTATAGAAACCTGACAGAGGCAGGTATCTGCTGTGTCCTATCAGTTTTAGCCCCCATGACACCTATACCCGTTAACAATCAGCCATATCAAGGGTGCGATGGCTACAACACAATGTGGCTTAAAGCTTTATTTTGCAGGCTTTGATTCAGCAGTGAGTCCTTTAGCTTAGGGCTCGGGTGATCTGGTTTCCAGTTGCCTCCCTGCCATGGACTTCTTCTGTGACCTTGGGCAAGAGATTGAGGATTAGATCTGCACAGGCTTTAGAGAAGCGTAGCGCTTCAGCCCACCAAGGCTCAGCCACCAGCCAAGCGTGCCACGCATCAGCCGGCACTTGTGGCTTTGACCTCAAAATTTCCCAAGCACTTGCAATGCTGGTTCAGTGCACCTTTCACACTCCCCATGTCCCATCCCCCGCCCCGGACTGGGAGCTGCAGCAGCAGCAATCTGACAGCCCAAGCGCAAGAGCAATCTGCAGACTGAGCACTCCTTTGCCTCTGTCGCCCAAGCGAATCACATGGGGACAGAGGCTCAGGAGGCAACAGAGAAGATAGCATGTGTCCTATCCTGCATAGGACACAGCCCAGCAAGGTGTTAGTGCTCCCAATTTCTGTACTAACTCAAGCAAGTGGGCAAGCCAGGTTGTAATCTGCTCCATCTTGTGACAGCATACACTCCCTCACCTCCAGCCAGAACGTGTTGTGCCATGGAGGTCACTCTCAATCTCCCCTGCCAGAGCTCATCCAGCTGTGGGACCCCACCACGTATTCACCAGGACAGGGAGAAAGAAAGAAATGGCTGCAGTGGCTCCATGGCTGAGGTGGGAGCCACTCACCTGGGAGATGAACTGCCTGGGATCAGACCCCCGGAGGCAGCCAGCAGCTGAACCCAGCTCTCCCGTAATTTGAGCAAGTACTCGGCATGGTGAGCTGCTGGGTGGGCACAGGGGCAGCGATAGGGCCTCTCCTCCCAGCCAAACCTGGGAAAAGTTCACTCAGGAAGGCTTTACGTATCTAATTTCAGTAGAGGTTCAGGGCTCTGAGCACTGAAGGTCCTTTACGCCTGAAATGAGATATCCAAGAGGCAAAACCACTCCAGCCCTCGCTATTCCCTGCTGGACAGAACGAGAGGTTCCTGGCGCAGGGTGCTGCCTGTGGTGAGATGCTCCTTTCTGGAGCAGTTCCTGGTTTTCTGTCTTACTGTGCTGATGATTCACCTGCTGATTCACAGTGAGATGTGGTGCTTCCACAGCCTGGAAAACATCATTTAGCTCCCCTTCCACAGAATGGCACTGGTCTCCATCATTTAGGAATAATAGGGAACCTTCGTCTAAAACACAGGCAGGTGTAGAGCTGAGCAAAGATCTGAGCTGGGTGGTTAAGGGTTGTTACGTCCTATTGCCTGATGAATGGGTGTGTGTGCACATGGGAGGGAATAGGCTTAATGGCTGTTAAGGCCAGAAACCCCCCGAAGAGTCCACCCTTTCTGTTTCTCCCGCACGCACCTTATGAGAAGGGTAGAATTCCAAAGCCCTGAAGAAATATCAGACACCAGGAAGAGAACAGGAGAGATCCAGAATGGTTTCCTTGAAGTATGTAGCTCATGGTCAGCAACAAGCTCTGACTGGGGCTTCTCCCATGCGAGTTGCACATGAGGCTCTCTCTTAACTGGGTCCTTTGGTGTCTTACAGGGGTTGAGCTCACCTGACAACACTGCCTTCTTTCAGGGCACTTCAGTCTCTTCCCTTCCAAGTCCCTCTTCATGAAACTTGCACTAGCTTTGTTATGCTTGAGATCCCTGCCTCCAGAAAAAAATTGGCTGAAAAGGGCCAATAGCTAGAAAAACTGTTAAGGGAGGCAGCTGACAGCCAGACCTGGGGGGGGGGGGGGGGGGGGGGGGGAGGGGAGAGAAGAGAATCACAAGGGTCTCATCCTTAGGAAATCAAGCTGAAAACCTGACACACATGGGTAAAATTAAGCACATATTTGAGGACTTCCCCAAACCGTAACTCTAAACAGCAGGGTAAGAAGAAAGTGATCTGGTAGGAAAAATGTCCCTCCCAGGACAGAAGCCCAGCGTGCAGGACTGACTGACGCTGTGAAAAGCTCAGGGTGCAGACCAGCTATCACCAGAGAAGGGATGTCACCGTTGAGCTGACAAATTACAGTGGGACAGCACATGGGGTCTTCAGCTCCCAGGAGTACGGGGAACCATTACCAGATTCCTACAGAGCCCAGGGTCCCTTTCCAGGTTAGAAAAGGAATGAAGGTGATGACGATCGTGACGGAGCCCTGACAGCTCCTGCCACCTACACTGCTGGGTGCTGCCTGGTGAGGGCAGGGGCCAGGGACAAGCGGGTCCCTCTGGGAGCAAAAGCAGCTTCTTCGGACCATCTTTTGTGCATGACAACAGCTCCAAGAGTGGCAGTGCCAGCCCGTCAGGTCAGGGTGGGAAGGCTGGGGGCTGTTGGGTTAGGCTGTCAGGAAACTAGTCAAAGCAGAGCTCGGGGATGCCACTGCCTACTGCCTTCTGGCTAGGGTGGAAAAGGGTTGGGGAAGGGTTGTTAGAAGACAACCCGTGGCAGAGAGAGCATGAGCACAGGCTGTTACACAGCTCAGGTTAAAGGGCTCTTCTCCTCTGCATGCCTTTCTTCAATGACTCCACTCGGCACCAGTGACTACTGAAAAGCACCAGCAGCTTGACTGGGGCAACGCAGAGGCTGAACCAGGCAGCCTGGCGCGGGCAGTAGCTACTCCTGCTCTGTGGCAATGTTTGCAAGAGCCCTGCATGCCCCATGAGCTGAGCACAGTGAAGAAGCAAATGCAACAGCCAGGCACAAGGTTTGACAATAATTATTTACTAGGTAAGTAAGAAAAAAAGCTACTTGTCCTAAAAGGTCTCGGTTGTAACAAGGAAAGGCAAAATAAGGAAAAGACCAAACCAGCAAAGCTGAGAAACATTTGTTCTGCTTTTCTTCTTTGTAATTCCCCTACCCTATTTTGTCCTGTCTTGTACCACCACTTCTCAAACCTTCTCCTCTCTCCCTCTGATCTCTGAATCTCCTAAATACTGGAGTAGTTTCACCTGCCAGTGGGCCAGCCCCTGTCTCTAGGAATCATGTAGCAAGAATAACGAGCAGCGGGGTTAGGGACTTTTCTTTTGCACTTGAGAAGCCCCCCCCAGCAACTGAGGTTGTCTCACTACCATAGCAGGCTGCCTGCAATGCACTGTTACCCTCTCCTCTGCTGAAACTCGCTCAGTCCTGGCTCCCCTGTCATTCTTCTCTCGTCATCTGTGTGCATGTCTAATAATAAATATCCTTAAAAAAGAGGTTTGTCAAGCCCAGATATTGTAGGCTTTTCAATGCAACAGTGGCCCTGGGCTGAAAATTCATTAATAACTGCCCTAGCACATACCAGTCTGATTAGAGGTAAGAGAAGAGGGATGTGGTGCTCCCCTTTTCAGATGAGGTCGAGCATCATCCAGGCCTCTAACGATAAATGGCAGAACAAAGTGAAACTCCTCTCGTATTTGGCCCATTCTGTAACACAAGGGAAAATTCCTCCTACGAACCAGAAAGTATAAATCCATAAGATTACATTGCATGAGATCCTCCCAGTGCCCAGACACAGCCAGCGGCTACCTGCCGTATGAGAGGGAAAGTCAGATTTTGAATCCAGTAAAAAGCGAGGGTTAAACTGTGCATAAAGCCTACCTCCCAGTTCGCTGGAGAGCAAGGATTTATTTTCAAGTGTTGAAACAACTGCAGCTTCCAGCTCAGGATGGAAAAACTGGTGCAAGATCAGCTGGTTTTGGGGTAGTTCCACCCACAGGGTCTTGAAATCTCTTGGGCGCAGATGTTCCCATGGGATTTCAGAGCCATGTAACATACAGCAGAAAGTCCTTCGCTGCTTCAGATGCAACACAGAAAAAAGGTTCACAAGTTCAGGTCTGTGTAGTTTATCCAAGAAATTCATAGGAGCCAGGAGACAAGATTCTAGTTTATCCCCATCTGTAGGTAGAGTATAAACATAAATACAAACATACACCCAAGCCCTTTCTTTAAGCACCCGTCTCTGTTTGTTTCACAGACCCACATTTCGGTCTATTTCTTTGAAAAAGGGCATGTTCATGAGACAGTGCCTCAACATAATTTCGTGGGCTGGGTAGACGCCTTATACAAGACATGTTCACTGAGTGTCACAGAAACTGTCAGGTCTCTGGGTCCCTACGGAACAAGTCCTCAGGTGGGAGATGAGGCACACCTCTGGACAGGTATGTGCGGGAGCCTACAGTGCCAGTGCCTTGTCCGTACCTCTAATAAAAGAGGTGTTCTGGTTCCCAAGGCTACTAAAGCAGTGGCTTCCACTACAGCTAAGTTAATGCAAGAATAAGGAAGGAAGGGACGGAAAAGGAAGAAGTGTGTGCTGATTACTTTGCCCTTCGAGACCATGTAAGTAGGTTTCAATTCACCAACAGCCAGCAGAGCATGGATTTTTAGCAGCAGCACCTAGGAGCAATTCACTCACTGAGAAGCCAGTCACAAAAACCAGTTACAGGGAGCTCCCCGTTTCACAGATGGGCACACTGACGGCCAGGAACAAGTATGTGGTTTGGTCTTTCTGTAGAACAGTGGCAGAAACAATTTCCAAGGCTGCTTTACCTGTTATTGCCCAGTTTCTTTCTTTGAAGTCCCTCCATCAGTTCCCAGCAGTGAGTCTGCTCAGATGAGCAGCACCTCGTGTAGGACCCCACTTCCCATGCCATACCACTCTTCGAAAGGCATCTTTCTCAGCTGCTGAAGTATGAGTGGGGAGAGGTGTGCTGACCACAGTTCTCGGAGCACAGACTGGCTGTAATCCCAGGATCTAAAGAAAACCTAGCTGGTTTCATCCAGAGACCCAATTTTTATGCAAATGTCAGCTGGAGACATGGCAGAGCCCCATGAGCTTGGGTTGGCTTGCTGACTCAGTGCAAGGCCAAGTCTGCTTGGGTTTTGCTGGCTTCCTTGGCTACGAAGCAGGGAGCTGAGGAGATCTTCTCACTGTCCAGCTGTTGTAGACAACCTCTGTAGGTGCCACACGAGACCTTAAGCTGCATGGAATCTCCTTCCCTTCTGTGTCACTCCTCCTTTCAGAAATGCAACTGAGGAGAAACATCGAACAGCCCCGTCCTCTTAGCTCTCAGCCATCCTGCCACACTGGCCAGCTTCCCAAAAAAGTGCCAGTGAGGGTTCCCAGTGCCATACTGCTGGGATGGCTCCCAGTGGACAGGGTCTCACTCTTGTATAACGAGGTCCCTTTGCCCCATCCTGAGTGGGCAGGGGGTGGGGCAGCTTAAAAGGACTAGCTTGAGCGCACACTTGCCTACTCACTGGGCATGGGTGGTGTTTTCAGTTATCATTTCATGTTCTTCGCCCCAGACCTTGACATTTCTCATGATCCTGCCTGTGGGCTGGGGCAGCTGTTGCTCTGCAAGGCAGACGGGGTATGGTGGGCCACGCCATGCTTGCCCCACCGTGACCTTCTTGCAGAGCTTGGTCTGCTAGTGCCCTTCAACTAAAACCCAATCAAAATCCACGATTGCCCTTCCTTTATGCCTGAGCTTCATTTGTGGGGAGAATGGAAAGGGGATACGATAATTCTCTTTAAACACCCAAGAGGGAGAAGAGCTATTAAGCGCAAAGCCTAAGGACAAATGGGCTATGAATAAACCAAGTCTGGAAACTAGGAAGCCCCTAGTCACCAGAGGAGGAAGACTTCAAGGGGGAGAACAGTCCAATGAGTTTTAAACGGACGTTGACTAGTTTGTGAGGGAGATTGAATGACACGGTCCCCAGGTTTGATGACCAAAGATGTCCTCTGTCCCTGAATTACAGGCACACAGGCAAGGAACCCATGGCCTAGGAAAGAAGTGACTTAGCAAGGTCCAAGTTGTCTTTTTTTTTTCCTCCTTTGCACATTGGGGATTTACCTACATACATGAGACAAAACCTTGCCCGAGGAAATAGAGCGAGCAGCGGCAGCGAGGAGCTCGGTTCCCAGGGGTGGCCGTGGAGCAGGACGGCGGGCTCCTGCCCTCCCCAGCGCTCCTTCCTCGGCAGTGTCGATGGGGCTCATTCCTGCCCGCTCTCTGGCACAGCTTTGGCCAAGGCCAGCTGCCGTACACGATATGTTCTTTTTCTGGGACCCCTGTCCGGCCCTGGCAGGAGACACTGCTGTCAGCTAGCAGACCTCCGACACCTCGACCCTGCACAAAGCAGGCTGTGCATTTTTAAAGGCTTTCCTTAGTTCTTATTTCTTTCTGCTCGTTCCTTGGGTAAAAGACCTTTCT
Source organism: Falco peregrinus (assembly GCF_023634155.1). Taxonomy (NCBI): domain Eukaryota; kingdom Metazoa; phylum Chordata; class Aves; order Falconiformes; family Falconidae; genus Falco; species Falco peregrinus. Next base: position 89,795,628 of record NC_073726.1, on the reverse strand, counting down.
TGCCTCAAGGACCCCTCCATTCCCACAGAGCCCCCCATCGGTGATTCTTCCCACGGACTGAGAGTGGGAGGGTCCCGGCTCTTGCCTGCAGCATCCTGGACCCTCCGGGGTTCCAGAAGTGCTGGCTCACACCCACTCGGGCAGGAACTCCAGAAATCTGGCTTGTTCCTGGGAGCTGGAGGCGTAGGAATGACATGGGCTGCGGAGGTGAAACGGGCCTGAGTATCAAGCATGCTCCCCTCCTCCAGGACCTCCTGAAAGGAGCCAGTTGTGCCCTGCACGGGCTTCACGGCAGCATCCACCCTTCAGTTTCAAATCAGCTTCTCTGAGGCGCAGAAAGGCCACAAGGCAGAGGCAACTTCACTGCTGCGAGGACAGCCCCCACCTTGCACCTCCAGTCTCTGCTCTGTCGAAGGGGAGCTTAGTGGGGTGGCCCCTGGCCACTGTCCCAGACCCCACAGCCTGGCTCGGCACAAGCAGGCACACACGCATGCCCTGGGCGGTCCTCGGCGTGCAAGCTGCTGGCCGAGTCGGCAAAACATCTATGATGCGGGTGCCAGCGAGGACTGGCCGGGAGCAGTGGCAGTGGGCCCCAGCACCCATGGGTGCTCGGTGGCACGGGCATCGGCCCCGGTTAGCTCCACGGCTGGGGGGGCTGCACTTTGGCTTACAGCTCGCTAAAATTAGGGATGCCCGGTCGGTGCAGATAAAAATACATCCCTAAGTATGTGAAACCTTTAGGGAGGCAGCCAAAGAGCACATTGTATGTCTAACCGGGGCTGAGCGAGTGTGCAGCAATTAAAGTCCAGGGAGGCGTTCTTGGAGTCCTACCTGTGAAAGCCACCTCTGCAGGAGTGACCTTTGGTTGTTCCCTATTTGGGGACTTGCCTTTTAGTCTGAGGAGCAGTGACCCCCTGGGAAAGCAGATTCGCAATAAACAGCCTCACCGGGCAGCTCAGGTGGTGGAAAAGGGCAGGAAGGTGGGATCAACATGGGACTCAACGTGGTTTCTCAAGTGGTAGCTGCTCACCAAGCTTCTGCCCCTTCTCCTTGACAACCACGATGCTTCAGGACCCCTAATTCACCAGGCTGAATTATGCAAGATCCAAAAAGTTACTAGTGGGGTACGCAAGGGATGCTAGAGGAGACAGCACAGCATTTGGAAGGAGAGGTGACCCCCTCTACTCTCCAACAACTGCCCACCAGCTTGCACAACAGAGAAGCCAACTGTAGCGTAGAAGGCATGAGTCCTGCGTAAAGATTCAGATCTTTTGGGGGAAAGACCCTAGTTTTTTGCCCACCCCCTCCTGCTGTTTCTGAAAATAAAGCCCAAACATGTTGGGATAGAAATCATCATCATTACATCAACCAGGTTCTGACCATCAACATAAACTGCAGCTTTAAGAGAATAGGAGAAAAACAGCAGAGAAACAGATTGCTTGAGGGGACGTTCCCTCATCACCTCCTGTCGCTCTCCTCCTTGCATTGCTTGAGTTTTGTTCTTCCACTGCTACTAGCTGGGGAAACAGAAAGCTCCCTACACTTAAATTTACTCATGGTGGCTCTCATGGAGACCCAAACATCCCCAGAACACTGCCTCCCAGCTGAGCCACTGGGGAAGATGAGCCTTTACTGACTGTGGGAGCTCCAGGCAGCTGCTAGAGAAGTGGGAAGAAAATCCAGGCCGAAAGCCATAATGTCACTCCACATGACAACTGACCATGCTGAGACACCCACCCCTCCCATCCCATTGTAACCCTTTCTGCTGGATGGTGTCTGCCATTTAGCAGCAAAACTCACACCAAATGCAAGTTTGGCACAATCAGCATTGTCCATGGCTGGAACAGGAGCATGGTCAGGCAGCTGGTGATGCTTCTGTTGCTCTATAATCTAGAATTTCAGAATGACCCTGTGGGACTTAAATCACCCGAAAGCTTCCCAGCATCACACCTAGTTCAGATAACTACAGTAGGTGTGGAGGTGAGACATTCTGGCCAGGAGCTGTTTCTTTCCACCCCCATTATTCAGATTGCCTGTAACTGCTGACACCACCCGAGAGGGAGGTGATGCTGCTACTTGCTGGTACTCAAGCTTCACTTTGGGCTGGCACCTCTCACATCCCAGAGGGCCAAGCAATCCCTTGTGCTTACCCAAATTCCAGTATAGCTATTACCTGAGGGACGTGGGAGAAAGGAGGAGTGTTCCCAAACCCACACCTCCTTTTCCCAAGGCTGCACAGGACACAGTTTGTGATCCTGTGGCTGGAGAGTGTGCATGGCAAGGCTTCGGGCACATGAGGAAGTCTGCAACACGTGCATGGGATATGAGCTTACAGGCTACTGGGATCTTCACTCACGCTCTCAGCCAGCTCTGCCTGCCCAAAGCTCCTGCTTACCTCGAGGGACTGCATCACCAGTTAAGTCCCGATTCTTCTAGGGCAGTTTCTCCCCTCCATCTCCCCATGCAGCTGTTGAACGCTAATTACTTGCTATAGAGGCTGACACAAAGGCAAGGGATCTGGCTGGCCAGGCTTCAAGCGATATGAATTTAAAGGAAGGAGGAGGAGGGGGAGGAGGGAGGGGTTGTGTTCTTACATTACAGTAGCTTCTCTCCCAAGGTCCTGAGCAAGAGCGATTGTCAAGATTAGAAACATTATCTGCATTCCAATCCACATAGCTTTATGGACTCAGAAAATACTGTAAGGGGATATATAAATGCTGGATACTGTAATGAGCAGGGGGCAACTAGCCAAGCTGCTCTGCCTCTGGCATACTCTGTATTTTGCTGCCTTATGGATTCAAATACAGGTGTGGGAATACATCCTCACCTAAGCAGTGGTCTGCTTAGGTGATTCAGCTGCTGCAGTGGAAAGGAGAGACAGCAAGGGCAGGAGTAATGTCCAGCCCCTGCCTAGCTTGCGTTTGAGAAAGCCACCGTTGGTACTGACACGCTGCAAAGGTCTTCTGCCTCCAGGTGCTGCCACGGTGGAAAGAGCTCCCAAGATCTCACATTGCATAAAGATTTCCCCGGTGCAAGGCCCATGTGCTCTGTGGATGGGCACAGGTTGTACCACTCAGCTTATTATCCCATTAGCATGAAGGTCCCAGTGAAGGAGGCAGGCTTCCCGCTGCGCTCCCAGCTCCGCCCCAGGCACATGCGCACATGCACCCTCCTATATACACGTACCATTGCACATCTCGTCTTGAGATGAACCTTTGCAGAGGCACATCTCCAAACACTTGCAGCCACAGTACATACCCCTCCCAAGAGAGTCTCGCCAGATACAGCCACACAAGCCCTGCCACACCAACGGGCACACCTCCAGCATTACTGTGACCTTTTTTGCCTTCCAAGCCCTAACGAGGTGCACACTCCCACAGTCTCACCAAGAGGCTTTCATTCCATCACCCACGTTTTCTTGACACTTTTACCCTTTCCCAGCAAGATCCCATGCTCACAGCTAAACGGCTGCACCCACACCCTTCCGACGAGCTACCTTCTGCATGCTGACATACGTTCTGCTGATCAGTGCCTCCTCTCTTGCAAACTCCCCCGCTCACACCCAACCACTTGTCTGTGGCAGGTGTTGCAGCTTTTGTGCACATTTCCGAGCTGCTTCAAACACCCCCAAGAAACCCTAACCATCTCCCGTGGGCTTGAACTGCCTGGGCTTTGCCTGGCACGTGGCTAACAGGTATGGGCTGGACTGGACGTGACTGAAGAGCCTTCTTCCCTTTGGGCTTTCTGTGTTTTTCCTCCGGTCACCGTGCAGCCAGAACCTCAGGTGTTGACTCTGAGGAATGGTCTACACAACTACCAACAAGCGGGGACACGCTGACAAAGTCCCCAAAAGCTGATGATCCTACAGGCTCCATCCTTTTGTCCAGGAAAAGCAGATCCCCATGACGGGGAGCAGAAAGCAGCTTCTCACCGCCACCTGCTTGCGGATGGCTGGGGGAGCTCACAAGGGGTGTCCATCCCTCCCCGCGTTACTGGGTACCAGCTGCTCTCAGGTGCTCTGACATGGACAGCCATGGCCTGAGCCAGGAGATGGGATGCCAGACCAGTCTGACCAGTGCTTGGATGCCTTATCAATGGATGTGCACAGGCCAGTGCTCTGCCCTGTCCAGGCAGTATCCATTGTAAGCACAAGCCCTGAACACGCAGCCTCACCTTTTTTTCAAGTCACTGGCAGAAAGCAAGGAAAGAACAGTGAGATCACCTGTTTCCCGCATAACATGAGCACCCCTTTTGCCTCAGATGGTGGTATTTCCCCATAAAGACAGCAGAGCTGGTAGCCACAGTGGGATCAAGGCTGCAGTGATGCTGTGGTGGTGGGTGGAGAATAATATGTCCTTCTGGAGGACTTTGGGACTGGCCTGGGGATGTGTATTTGGTGGAAGAAAGAAGACAACCACGTTCTCCATTGCTCCCCTTTGCCTAAGCACCCTGATTGCCAGGGTTCCCACCATCATCCCCCAGGATTTCAGGGAAGGGCTGGGCATGGGGAGCTGGCTGGCCCCATGACACCTTGGCGGACAGGCAAGGGGGCTACCCCACTGCTTTTGCTCCCCTATGCTTTCAATTATCCCTCACTTTCACCATGGCCGGGCACAGGCAGAAGCTATTTATAGCAGGGAAGCCAAGGGGCTGCACAACTGTGGTTGCAGCGCTGCTGGGTGACATTCAAACTGGCTTTGAGGCTGGAAGGGGATGGCCAAATGGGTCCTGGGGGAGCATGTTCCTCATAAATCAGCCCGCCATCTCTCTGGATATGGCTTTTCTTCTGCCCTCCGCCAGCCTCCCACCGCTGAGCACAGGCAGCTGTGCCCTAATAGGGACATTCCTGTCCCGGAGGCCCCTGACCCCCCACCCCCATCATCCCCCCACATCCGGCAGGGTTAGGAAGGGGAGACAGCAAGAAGACTGTCAGCATCGGAGGCATTCATGGAGCAGGAAGGGAGAGGGAGCAGGACGGGGTTCTTACAGCTGCTTGGTGGTCTCAGAGCATCATTGCTGGCTTGGATGATCTCTGGCATGCTTGTGGTGGGGATAAGTCAATCATCTGGTGAGTAAGTGGGCTCATTTCCCAGGGTCACTGCGTTCTCTATGGAGCCCATCTGGAATTCACAGGGTCTCACCCGGCCGCTCCCACCATGGGGGCACTTGCAGAGCGTCTCTTCTTTCCTCAGATATCTATTTTCACAAAACAGGCAGGAACCCGATACCTTCAAGAGGCCCCTTCATCAAAAATGGTGTGAACGGGGGGCAGTGGTTTTGCAAAGCTGCAAGGAGGCAAACGTGAGCGTGGCTGGGATTAAACTCGTTTCTTTAGGAAAAAGAGGGGACTGGGAACTCAAGGGGTGACTGAAGCCTGGACAGGAGATGTGACTTAGAGCATTTCATAGGGGAAGGGACTGCTTTTGCACAGCCACAGGTCCCTCTGCTTTATTTTGCTGGAAGCCTGCTTTGGCCACCCCGTCACATGTATGAAGGAAATGTGGTGCTGCAGTGCCCTGCATCCCATCCAGTTTTCAGCCACTGCTGCCTGGCACCAAACACTTTCAGAGCTAAAATGTCCATAGTGTCCACATGTCACACTCTCCCTCAGGAGGCCACTGAGACACAACTGAGGAGACAGTTTTTGCTTTGTGTCGGTGGTACAGGTCTTTCTCCCAGCCATGCCCTCTGCTTTGGTGCCCTCAGTGTGGTTGGGAGCCCTCTCCCGACGCCCAAATGACAAACAGCAGTTAACAGCATGTGGTATCACCAGCAAACTCGGTGCTGTGACACAGTGGGAAGGAACTCAACCCTTGTAGCCTCCAGGCAGTGTTATCTCAGCAAGGAGGCAGCATGTGATGCATTGCACCCGTTGGTGCTGTCCGAAAGCAGAGTGTGGGTTGCTTGTGTCTGTTGTGCCATGCTAGCAGGGCACGATGCCCTTTAGATATCCTGTGGTGTTAATGCTGCTAATGTTGGGCTCTCTGGTTCCTCCCACAGCTGGCAGCTCAGGTCCTGGAGCCCAGGAGCATTGGTTTCGGGATGGTGGACTCCAAGAAGGATGCCAAACTCGCCAAAAAGCTAGGTGAGTCCCATGTCTGATATCTCTGGAATAGCTTGGAGAGAGAATGGGAGTGATGCCCAGCAGCCAGCCCTGTAGAGGACAGCCAAATCATTGTCACCAGGATGGGGAGGGTGACTCCGTTGACCACCTGCCCTCCCCAACATGGGCAACATCAAGCTGGGGGGTCAAGGATGAAAGCGATGAGCCGAGAGCCTTACAGCAAAAAGCTTCCTGGCTGGGAGTGCCAAACCAAAACCAAGTGGAGAAGAAAGCCAATTCATGCCATGGCGATGACAGGGTGGAAGGTCACAGCTCGCTGAGCAGGAACTGTAAATAGGTGCCATGGAGTAACTCCGTGCTCTTCCTACGCAGAGACAGGTCTGACACAGCATCTCAGAACCAAAACCTACAGGGAAATCACACAGGCTCCCAGATGTCACCAGCCACATGGCAGGGTGATCCCCGGCCCCTAACAGAGGAGCCACAGCCTTGCAGTGCTTTGGGAGTCAGGTGCCAACCCTTTGCTCCCCGGAGCAGAAGAGGAAACCTGCTGTAAAGGTGAATGACTGCTGCACTGCCCACCCCTGTAAGAGCTGCCATCCAGGGGCTGGCAGTCCCTTCATATTTTAGCCCCCAAAGCAATATGGGAATACATAAATACAACATTACACAAATATACCACTAGCCTGAAGGTCAGAGACTAAGCATACCGGACTGTACACCGGTTGCGGTTTTCTTTCCTAGATTAGAGGCTGTGTATGCTGGTGGAAGCTAAACTAAAGCTGAGAGATTCTGCCTCTCCAAGACAGAGCAAACTACCCCGTGGTGCCCTGCCACCGAGATGCTTTGGCATCCAGCCCTCAGTCCAGCCATCCACCATGCAAACCTGCCAGCCTGCCGTCTGCAGCACCTCTGCCATAGGTTTCTAACCCTTTTGCCAAGGCTAGCTAAGCCCCTGAGAGTTTGAAGCTCACTTTGGCTTTCAGGTCACTGTTTATGTCCACATAGTTCAGCCTTCTCTGGGCAGTGAGCACAACTCACATCGAAATCCATTTCCATCTAGTGACAGGCTGTTAAAATTTGGGATGTCAGTTAGAGCCCAGTATTACTTACTGCAAGATAGAGAGCCAAGCTAAAAAAAGTTCCTGGTACAGAATTTTTCCAGCTGAGGCCAACCTGTGACCTGAATTAAAAGTTCAGCGTTTGGGAAGGGAAGAATCTAGCACAAGTTCTGGCTGGGGTCTGTCCCTCGTGCCATAAAACATCAGGCAGGAGATTGCACAGGGTGTTTCTAACTGGACCAACACGGCGAATTGGCAATTGCGTTTTCCCAGGAGGTGTTGCTAGAACAACAAGTAAGATACTCCATAGTAAAAATGCTTTTAGTGACTTGTTGACCACATTATGTTTCCTGTCTCCTTCTTTCAGGCTTGGTTGAAGAGGGAAGTCTCTATGTCTTTAAGGAGGAGCGGCTGATTGAATTTGATGGGGAACTGGCCACAGATGTCTTGGTGGAATTCCTCTTGGATGTAAGCACAGATAAGCTCAGAGCTAGATAAAGCCTCTTAGAGAAGACTGCAAATAATTTGCTGAAAACCACAGGTTTATCTTTATTTGAAATTCCATCCCTGTTTGCTACACACTGGTAGAGATGACATTTGCCAGCTTCCCAGATACTTGCCTGACCATGAGTTCCCAGGAAAGCTGGCACCTTCATATGCCACCAACCACTTATATCTGAAAGATGTTCTGCTTTCTTTCCTGTTTATGAAGGATTTGATTGGAAGCAAATAACAGTGCCACGTAACTGACTGCTGGTCACCCAATCTTACTCGGCAAGCTGGCCTGCAAATGCTTAGCCATTTGTAAAATCTCACTTTTTTTTTTTTTTAAAAGGAAGAGTTATTTTTAAAAAAATAAAAATCTAAGAGGTAGCATTCTCAAGAGCAGCTAGAAAGACCTCAATTTGTTGAAAAAAGTATATGCTGCTGTTTGCCTCTTCCTAGACACGATCGCAAAAACAACGTAGTGTACTACTGCCTTTTCAGTAAACTTTCTGAATTGCACGGCCAGAGTTAGAGAAGATTAAGGTCCCAGGATTTAGTGCTTTTGGGTCATTTTGTGCCCAGGCACAACTACCAACTCACTGTTGTGCCGAAATGCAAAAGAGGTGCTGACTCCTTCATCAATATGTTGCACTTCTCGTTCTTTATGTTTTATTCCTAGGAGAGGCAACCGCCCAAAAACATGGTCTTTGCTTTCTAGTGGAAACATTTTACAGCAGCTTGGCTCTCCTTTGATATCAGGCTCCCTTTATGAGCAGCCGCGCAATAATGCAGATAAGAGAGGTCAGATGAGCAGCGGAGCTGGCAGGGTTTGTTTCCCAGGGTGGCACCTTGCCTAAATGTTCACCCACGGTGCAGGAGTGCTGTGGGGAGAGGCATGGCCAGGGAAGAGAATCAGCTCCCTAGGACCTTAGCTCTCCTATGGCAACGTCTGTGCTGCGTGCATCAGATGTTGTGGCCCAAACAGATGCAAGTGGCTTCAGCGATAGAAAGGGGCATCTGCCCCACCAGAAGTGGCACAGACAGGGCTTTGCTGTGACGCCAGCAGCGGTGGGCTCCCTGGTTCCCATGGCTCAGGCCACTGTGGAGCAGGGAGCTGCACCGGCTGCTGCGGACACAGCAGAGGCACAGCCTCACACCGCAGCATCTCCTCTCGCAAGGAGAGCGGCGTAAGGCTCTTTGTGAGGTTTCGCTTGCTGTGCTTTGTGGTGTGCCACTGAAAATTCGTGCTCTGTGAACAAAGGTAGAGAACAAAGATTTCTGTTTGTGTGTTTTCCACTCAAGAGGGAAAATACCCAGCAAAGCAGGGAAATAAAAACAAACACAACTGTCGTTCCCTGGCAGCCTGATCTCAAAAGAAAACAAACCCAGAGGTTCCCTACTCCTCTGTGAGCTCTACAGTGGCCTCTCTGCATTTTTTGTACTAGCAAAGCCACACCTGATTTACACCAGTATTGCCGGGCAAAATAATCAGACCGAATCTTTTCACCAGCAGTGACTAGTTAAGAAAACAGAAACAAAGTCTGAATCAATGACAGGCTGAAGCAGCAGGTAGGTCTTCCTCGTCAACACTGTGAGGTGTCTGGGGCCAAAGCATAGGCTGAACCTGTTCTGCGTAGGAGGATCAGCCAGGCAAATGCACATCCAGACTTTCTGTGGCTCCCAAATGCTGTTTGGCCACCCTCTAGCATGCTGAGTTTAATATTTTCCAAGAGCAAGTCCTTTGCAATGATCTCTTCCAGCAAATGACACTTGAAAACAAATATATCCGTCATTCACAGAAGCTCATATTCCCCATTCCAGCCCCTTTCAGCTGCTCTCCCTTCTTCTCAGCCTCACTAAAACCAGCTGCATTGCTGCCCTGCTCTCTCTCGTCACAGCAGGTCCCTCAGCATCCATTTGGGTTACCCAGAGCTCACTCAGCTTCCCTCTTGATGCTTCAACCTATGCAGTGAGCCTACTAACGGCTCCCTCTGAAGGTGACCCACATCTCTGGGTCCCTCACGTTACAGCAGAGAGCACTGAGTAGGGCTCCCAGCAGCAGAGAAACTGGGTGACCTCTTTCTCCCCACTTAGGCTGCTAGTGACACATCCTGCCAGGCATAGGTTGGTGCTGCAAACCGTTGCATTATCAAATGCATTTGTCATGGCAGCTGCTAGAAGACCCTGTGGAGATCATAAACAGCAAGCTGGAGCTCCAGGCCTTTGACCAAATCGACGAGGAAATCAAACTCATCGGCTACTTCAAAGGAGAAGACTCTGAACGTAAGATGAATATGTTCCTCACGGGGCTTGGAGCCTGGCTGGGGGCTCCGGGGGCCGGGCACTGGTTCTGCATGAACCTTAAGGGTGTGAGGGGTATGTGGCAGGCTGTGACAGTGCCAGAGTTGCCCAAGGACGAAATGGGGTGCAGACAAGTTCCTGCTGTTGCTATGCCTGAGCCCATTCCTACACCAACAGTGGTGACCCGTCTGCAAGGGGGCAATGATCCAGGGGCTCCTGAAGCCAGTCTGCCTCACCCCAAACCAGCTGAGGTTACAGTTACACTGGGTGAGCACCTAAAAGGAGCAAAGCTCTCCCTCTTGTAAGGAGTCAGCCCAAAAGGTCGAAGAAAGAGGGAGGGAGGCAAAGGGAAAGAGGAGGCTGCACATAAAATACTAACGAGCCCCGGCAGCCTCCTCTGCCAGCCCTGTGCTCTCCGGGCGGTGCTGGCAGCATGCACCCCACGCCTGCAAGGCTTGCTTTTAGCAAAAAGACAGGTATTCTTACCTGAACAAGCAGCCATCAAGTCTGCTGCACCACAACAGTCCATCCACCTCTCTCTTCAGCTTCCCCACCCGCTCAGAATGGGCAGCTTGGGCAGGTAACGCTGTTCGGTAATAAGTATTTTGAAGAAAGGTGGGGAATACCTGTTGTAAAGAGCTCCCAGCAGGCTGGGAGCATCCTCCTTGACCCCAGCTGAGAATCTGATACCAATAACAGTAAAAATGCCCCTGGTTCCGGCCCCCTGCCCCCTCCTCCTGCAGCAGGGGGAGCGTGCCTCATGGCGCTTGCTGACTGTTTAGGGAATGGCAGCAATCGCTAACGCTGGAGCAACTCCATCTTCTTCCCAGGCTGAACTACTGCTCGTGCAAGAGGGCAGCGGCAAACGCCCTTATCAACAGCCCGGAGCTCTAGCCCCCGGACCTGCTTCACAGGGCTGCTGATTTCAGCCCCAGTTAAGCGTGGCGTGCTGGGATCTGCAGCTTTCCTAAGCACTGTGGGTCTGTGCAACGTGTCCTGTTCGCCTCACATGAAATGGTCCTTGTTTGTAAGCCCTGGAAGGGTGGAAGAAACATAGTCCCATCATCTGATGTATTTTGCAGTAATTTATGTTTGTTCTTCCCTGATGCCTTCTGTGCTGATCAAAGCACGGCCAGCTGTCTGTGAAATCTTTTCTTCATTCCCTTTTTCTCCATCCAGATTACAAGGCATTTGAAGAAGCTGCTGAACACTTCCAGCCCTACATCAAATTCTTTGCCACCTTTGACAAAGGGGTAAGCATCCACAGTCTCCAGGGGAGCTCACAGGCTCCACCACCTGTTTTCCAGAAGCTCAGGCTGTTCCCAGATTTAATATCTGGCTCCAGCTTTTCGTTGTCAGTGTTCCTGTAATCTGTGGTATTGGTGTCCGCGTTTGGATTTGGCCCTGTCACAAGAGGCTGTTCCTGCAGTGTGGAGGCAGGTCCTGATCCCGGTTTGGACACCAGCCCCATTAGGTTTGTGGGACCTTGATCTGGCCTTGCTCTGCCCTCAGTGCTTGAGACCAGTAGTGCCGAGAGCATTGGTGTGTTTTTAATCAAGGAAAACATCCGTTTTTATTTTGTTGGCCACCCCTAAGAGTGCAAGCACCTTGGCCTCAGCTCTGCCACCAGGAGAGATGCTGGGCAGGCAAAGAGGCACATCAGGCTCCTCACCTCTGACCATCTGCACTGCAACAGGTTGCCAAGAAACTGGGTCTGAAGATGAACGAGGTGGACTTCTATGAACCGTTTATGGACGAGCCTGTTCACATCCCTGATAAGCCTTACACAGAAGAGGAGCTCGTTGAATTTGTGAAGGAGCACAAAAGGTACGTAGCATATGGGACCCTCCTGGCCATGGGAAGCAAATGAAGGTGTCTGTCATCACAGGCTTGCCTCTCTAGGGCATCCCTCTCAGAAAAAATTAGGATAACGACCACTTTTTGGTGATTTTTTGACCCAGGTTTGAGCTTTTGGCTGGTCATTTCTTACCACCAGAGGTGCACCTATCTGTGCCACCATCAGAGCCCACCACCATGGGGCTGTGACAACACAGCTACCCTCCTCCTCCTCCCCCCTGACCAGTCCTCCCCCAAAGAGCAGGGAGGCCTGCAGGCAGTGGAGAGCTGAAACCTTGCCCTACTTGCCCATGTTTTTAGTTTAGGTCCGTACAGAAGATGATCTTCTCCAAGGCCTCTCAAGCCAAATCCAAATTCTGCCCAGTCCCAACTTTCCTCAAAACAGTTTCACTAATGGTACATCCCTCTCCTGATGTCAGATATGTCTGTAGGTGGGCTCTGAGCTTGGGCCAAGCTCGGAGGAACCATGATGGATTGAGAGGCTCCTGGTGACCACAGGCACATAGAGGAAGGCACTGCTGTTCTGGCTGTGTTGGGCCTCATGTGGCAATGGTGCTGAGCACCTACAGTGTTTGACATCTCAACAGGAGCTGTGGATGCTCCATGCTTTTTGCAGTCAGGTTTATTGGATAGTTTAGGTGCTTAGGGACTCAGCTACCAACAGTCTGGAAGTGACTGGAAAGGTTGATCCCGTGTAAAAGCACAGGGTTAAATACAAGGGCACCACCACCGATGAAGTGCTGTATTTTTACACCTTTAAAAATACAGCACAGGATAGTGACACGGGCTGTCTGCTGCTCCTGCAACTGCATTTTGCAGCAGACGATCAAGGGACCAGAAAAGAGTGCAAGAGAAGCAGGGCCATCAACCGGGGTTAGGGGACCCCAAACCGGGCTGAGCTGGAGGTTTGTGTTCGCACACAGGGGTTTAGAGGCAGGAGGTCATCTCCGGAATCCACAAGTCACCAGACTTGGAAACAGATCTCTGCTTTTTCTGAAATATGAAGGGGTCTTCTATCTCCCATGTACTCAGAGGTCACTTTGCTGACCTCCTGGACTTCCTGACCTCAGTCCTTCCCATCTCTTTTTCCCAAGCCCTTTCTGTCAAGCAGCAGCATCAGGAGGCTGATTAAACACAGGCAGCTAAACGCCAGGCTAATAAGGCAAGGTCTTTGCCAGCACAAAATTGTAGTGGAAACCCCTCGCCCCCCCTTACATATTTCATGATGCTGCCATGGCAGAGGAAAGACTCTGGGATGACAGTGATATGTTCCCAGCAGTTAGTGCTGGAAGTCCCTCAGAGAAAAGTGCTTCTCCTGCCTTGCCACCAGTAAAAGGCCTAAAGCTGAAGGCTGGGAGTGGAGTTAGGCACGGAGATGATCAGGCCTGTCAAGAAAAACAAAATGACCTCAGCAGCTGCCACCTGCTTGTTCCCTGTAGAGAACTCGGCAGCATCTTCTCCTCTGCAGGAAGGTGTAGAGGACCACTCGCCTCGTCCCCCTCACACAGCAGACTCACTCCACCCCAGCCGGCGGGCAGGGGCTATGCCTCCACTGAGCTGCAAAGCCCTGCTGCCACCTCTCCATCCCATAGCAGGAGCCCCGTCACCTCGCTGGGAAAAGCTCCCAGTGGTCCGCAGTACCAGGCCCTTTGGCATGCTTTAAACAGCCCTTCCAGCGAGGGCTCCCGGCAGCTGTGCCCAGGCAGGCTTCACCACCTCTTCCTCCAGCCCCGCACAGAAATCGGGATGTGCTGAGCTTTCGCTGCAGCCTCGAGGCAGGAGCTGAAGCAGGTGCCCAGGAGGAGCCCGTACGCAGCCTGGGCAGCTGCAGGCGCTGGTGAGAAAGCTCATCCCTCCCCAGCAGGTCAGGAAGGCAGCGTTCAGCACGGTGGGGTGACTCTTCCAAGGCTGCACAGCCAGCTGGGTGTGCAGCTGGGGATGCTGGCCAGGCGCTGTGACTCCAAGGGCTCAATCCAGATTTTGCAATTGTGCAAAAATTTGCAATTGTGCCAAAAAACCCGTGCAAATGCAAGTTACACGGCAGCTCCTCTGCCCACAGCAAGAGGCCTCTGTGTTTACGCCTCTTTCACACACAAAAAGCTGGGGTCGGACACCCAACTCCTACCCCCGTTCTCTGTGATTATGGTGTAGAGACGTGGGGGCTGGATTCTGCTCCCACTTACTCACCCAAACTCCACTTACCCTGTTCCCTCCAGCACAGGGAAGTAACCAGAGTAAATCTTGAGTAACTCTACAGAAATCAGTACACGTGGGTGTGAACAGATCCTTCTCACTGAGTTTCCTTCCTCCAAGAGCTGCTCCCAGAGAAGGGCTAGAGAAAGTGGCTTGAAAGCCAGGTACAAGTATGCATAAGTACATATTACGCATCCACCCGATACAATCTCCAGTTTCTGACAATCAGTAATGAGGAGACATGATGGATCAAAAATTCTATCCCTGATCTTGTGCTTAGTGGCTATTTCTTTCGTTTCTATAGTAATTTTTTATCTCATTTCTATTTTGATGCTGAAAGTATCCAATTGTAATGGGTTCACAGCTGAATTATGCATTGCATCAAAAGAGCATTCCTATTTTTTCTGTTTATATGTGCTACCTAATAATTTCGCTGTGCACCTATCAGCTCTTGTGTTAAGAGGAACAATGACTAGCCATTCCCTGTTTCACTTTTTTCTTTTTTACCATTCCCGATTCTTTTAGACCCCCTGTCAAATCCCTCTTCAGTCACCTCTTTTACAATATAAAGAGTTCTGCTCTATTTAATCTCCATCAAACAGAGGTCATTTCATACGTTCATTCACCACTGGCATGTTTCCACATCCCTTTTTCAGTTGTTCCATATCATTTCTGTGATGAGATGACCAGAGCCACACGTACATCCACCCTGGAGGTGCGTAGTGCAGCTGTCCATCACCATAACAGTATGGTGTGTTTTACTCCTTAGTCACTTCCCGACTGTTTGTAACCTTCTTTCTGCCTTTTGCCTGTGGAGCTTCTGCTTTCTCAATTTGTGACACCCAGGCCCCTTTTCTGAGAGGCAGTAATTAATTATAACTAATTTAGAACCCATTGTTGCACCTGTCTAATCAGGGTAATTTTTCTGCAAGTGCGTTACTTCCTATATGTCTATCTATCACGCAGACACTCAAGCCTCAGGAGATCTCTCTGTCTCTCCTCACAGTCAGGCCTGTGTTGGTCGTCAAAGAATCGAATATGATAAGCAAATGCCTCCATATTCCTATTTCCCATCTTTTTCAGATTATATGAGAATATGTTATGCATACGACCATGCCAAAGCATATGCTATGAATCTTGATCAGTTAACTCCCTCTGTTGTGAAAACTGACCATCCATCTCCACCCTTCATCTCCCAATGTCATTCAGCCACAGGAGGACCCCTCCTCTGATCTAACTGCAGCTCAGCTGCTCTGAGAGCCTGCAGGAAGGGACCTTGTCCAATGGGCCTCTGAAGGCAGCTCACTGCATGGACCAGGACACCTTCATCCGCTCATTGACTTGCTCGGAACTTCAGCAGATCCATGGCCATGACTTTCCTCTTAAAGGCCATGCATCTCTTGTGCCATCGCATCATATTCCTTCAAACGCCTGTTAACTCTACTTTTGCTGGTAGCGTTACGCCCATAAGGAAGTTGCCCTTCCAGATCTGTGGCACTAGGAACCTCTGAAAAATGCTCCTTGTTTCTGCTGTAAGGCAAACTGAAGTGACAGGTTACACACCTCACTGATGCCACCTGGTTTTGGCATCAGAACGCTGCTGCCCCCTTTACCAGTCTGTTGTAGGACCTCACTGACCAACACTTCTCTTTGTGACAGCTCCTGGGGCTGGTCAGCCAGGGAGACAGACTTGCTCTGCTGGAGGAGCCAGTCTCTGGTGCCACAGTGAGCAGAGGTGCAAAGGATTACCTGGGCTTGTCTACTATGGCCTCGTGTTCCTTTGGTGCCCCTCTAACACCCCAGCCAGCTCTCAGCCTACCAGGCTCTCTGCCAGGCTGACTGCTGCAGATGTGTCTGAAAACATTTAATATTTATTTTTTTTTTGTCCTTTATGGACTACTTCTAAAAAAAATTGCATTGGCCAGTTTTATGTTTAAAATTTTCTTGTCAGTGGTTGTTAGGATCTAAACTTTCTTCCCTGAGGTTATTCTCTCTTCTTTACTGCAGCAGAGTTTGGGAGGATTTTTGTGGTGGAATTATGCTGGGGTAAAACCAGGAGAAAAGGGGAACAGAGCCCACTCGGAATGTCCCAGGGACTGCAAGACAGAAGTGAATGGGTCACCTCATGCTCTCAGGGTGGACAGGACAATCTGCCATGTGTGGGCTAAATCACCAGCACATGCCAGCACAGAGAGGCGTCTCATCTTCCCAAGCACAGTGGCTGCAATGACTCCATGGGGGCAAGGGCAGGGTTTTATCACCATAAATAAAAGCATAAGCTGACCTCCTGTGCCCCTGTCCTTGCATTCAAAACACAGTGGTTGACGGCACTGACTCCAGCCACCGACCCATCGTGCCACAGTGACCTCCCCCGTGATGCTGGCAGCGTCATGTGTGATGGTGCTGGGCATGTCCTCAAAGAGCGTTTCTGTCTTCCTTCCAGGGCCACCTTGCGGAAGCTGCGCCCAGAAGACATGTTTGAGACGTGGGTAAGCATGTGTGGGTGGGAAGCCTTGCATCCCCTGTGAGCTTCCAACAAAAAAACACTACTTGAGACCTCCGGCTTCTGGCTGGGCAAAACATTATCTTTCCTTCCTTGGAAAGCCACTTTCCCTCCTCTGGGAAGAAGGGAAAGCCTTGGCTGTGATGCCCAGTGCCCGAGTTCGAGCGGTGCGCTCAACTCCTTTGCTCAACAGTCGTGGACAGTTGAGCTGGGTCCTGTTTGCTCTGCAGAGGGAACTGGGCAAGCTAACCAAGTGTGCTAGGCAGGTGGTGAGCCCCTGCAGCAGCCGTGATATAGCGGTGGAGAGCATCCTCGGCAAGCAGAGCATCCTTCCCAAGGATGCTGTCTCACTTCATGGGCATCAGTGCTGCTGGTGGGGTGATTTCAGCAGCCTGCTCACTGGGCAAGCTACAGAGATTGTACCGAACAGATGACTCAGGGAAATTGTACCAGAGCAGTTGTACCACTCAAAATGCAAGCGAGGGCGGTTAGTTCAGTTAATTATATAGATTATGGAGCAAATCGTGCATTGACTGCACCTCTCTCAGTGTGAGCAAGCGCAAGTCAGCGATTATGAGGAACTAACCAGCAGTTTGGCACCTATCACACAGAGAGGACTCTCCTGGTCTGCAAGGGTGAGGAAGGGTGGAAAAGGAAGGAAAATCTGTGCATCACTAATTATCCTTTTGCCGTAAGTGAGTACGATGTTAATAGCCACTCAGGGACCTTCAAGTGCCAGCTAAATGCTGAAAACCAAAGCTGAACACGTGCTTTACAGGCGCTAAAGAAAATGCAGTTACTCCTCTAAAAACCTCGGCACATTTTTAACAGCATTCAGAGACCACCTTGCTTGGCTGTGTAGCATGAAACACTGCGGTACTCTGAAGCACCAAAACCTTGGGAGTCTTTAACACAAGGCAAGGAGTAATAAAACTGAACCAGGACCTATGAGGCACTTAAGGGCATGATAGCTTTAAATTCTGTTTTGAAATACAGATCCTGTATAGAAGGCAGCTTCCTACATCCACCTGAAGTCCCTCAAAGTTTTTTCATGGGGTTTCAGTGGGACCCAAATTTCACACACAGTGGTTTTGCTTTCATGCTGAACATATTCTAAAATAACCTCAGGAAAAGTGTGAATTCTCAGCGGTGGGCTGTTCGCTTTACCAGCAGCCTGGGAATACGGAGCTTGCCTCTGCTACAAGCACGAAACTTGTACCTACAGGAGACAACAGGCTGGATTCTGATCTCGCTGCAAATTCAGAACATCCTCGGTGCCTTTACTGGAGTTACTCCAGTTTTGTTTGCTGCCTTGGAAGTCAGAATAGACCTATATTATATAGCTGTGTATGTAATTATATATCGTGCATAGATATATATATATATATATATGTATGTATGTATTTTATTTTGCTGTCTGACAATGCTGCCAGCAAATATGGAGAAAGAACAACAGTGAAGGTTTTCCCAGCTGTAAATGGTCTGAATACCAAGTAAATCTGCCTAGAATGCCTCGGTGAAAACATATTCCCTGAAGATGCCAGCAAAGGCCCAGCATCCGCTATTGTTTTTAAAGATAATGTTTTCCACTTAATCTTTCAGGGTTTTTTTTTTTTCCCTTTCAGTTTTTGATGGTGACTTTGTCACCTCTGGGCTCAGAAGGGAAAAGAAATTAGCATTTAGATGGGAATTTTTTTCCTCACATTAAAACCAATTGAAATGGAAACCAGGACTGGCAGCGGGCGAGGAAGGCGAAGCCGATCCGCGGGATAATTCAGAGATGACATTCATAGCAGGCGGATGATGAACCAGCTGGCAGACCCATTGGCCTTTGCCAATTTTGTTACCCATTACTCACGCGTCACGGAGGAAAGCAGTCAGCCAGGCCATCATTTCTGTCCTCCACTCACTGGAGCCCCGAAATGAGCCTCCCACTCCATTCCCTTCGCTGCTGATGGAGACCTGCACCTAGAGCAGAGACCCGCCACCTTCTGAAAGGGGCCCAAGTGAGCCACCTTGCCTCTCACAGTGTGAGGAAACCTCCTTTGCTGGCCCTGAAGGAGCATGCTGGGGGGCTGAGCATGGTGCCAGGTATTTGTTTCCCTACAATCCATTCCCTGGCAGCTGCAAATCTATGAGGGCAGGTGGCCTCAGGCACAGACGGTGAGCCCATACTCCCATGCTAGAGAGCCCTTGACCTTCTCTGCTGGTAAGGTTTTGCCCCACACCATCAGATGCTCCCTCACCTTTGCCATCGTGGTGCCCACCTCATTTTTAGCTGAAGGCTTTCAGCATCGCCAGCCCGATGACCCGCTTTGGTGTCTAATACCTCCATGGCTTGGCCTCACCTCGGCTCCCATTTCTGGTGTCTTGGTGGGGCTCCAGTCAAGCCTTGTTGGGTTTGTTTGATGACATCCCACTGCTCCTCATTTCCAGCAACCACCGGGACTCTGTCCTCCCTTCACAGCCCATCAGTAACGGTTTTGTTGTTTCCAGGAGGATGACATGGAGGGAATCCACATTGTGGCCTTTGCCGAAGAAGATGACCCAGGTAGGAGGACGTTTTCCTCTGTGTGTGACTCTCCGTCACTCAGGACAGCGCAGCTTCATGTGCTTTGGTTGCACTGTGGAGCTCCGTGCCCTGGCTGGGAATGGGAGCCCCAGCCCACCGGGCTGGGGAGCTGGGATGCTTCTGGGTGTTCACACTAGCAGGTGTGCCAGCTGGATTTAAGTTCTGGATATAAGCAGCCAGCTGACTGGGATAAAAATGTCATAAGTCATTCCCTCCATCCTGGGGCCAGGATTTGCTCCCTAACTCTGCTTCTACCTTGCTGCGTGGCTCCAGGAAAATGCTGAGGGCTGGGTGTGTGATGGGAAAGTGGGAAACCCGTGGGCATCAGCTCCTAAAAAGCCATTGTGTGGATGCTTCTCGGTGCCATCGGCGTGCCAACAAGCTTTGGCCTCTCGGGGGCTCGGTTCCTCCCTCGCCACAAGAAAATAGTGACATTGTTCCCCTCCATGGAAGGATTACGAGTCTTAATTCATGTGTAACTAATTTCAATAGCCGGGGAGGATGCTTGAAATTAAAAGCCTTATTATCAGAAGAAAGATCTGGGAGACAGCATTTTAATGAGAACTATAAACAACTCCTGCGTGTATGGCGGGGTGAGGGAAGCTGAAAACCCCACAAGCAAAACGTGCCTGCGTGTTTGCAGGAGAGAGCTGCAGCGGTTTGTGTGTCGTTTCAGATGGGTTTGAGTTCCTGGAAATCCTGAAGCAGGTTGCCAGGGACAACACCGATAATCCCGACCTGAGCATTGTCTGGATTGACCCCGACGACTTTCCTCTGGTGAGTGGTGGGGGCTCCTCGCCTTTCTTGGTTTGATTCATGGATGGAGAGTGTGTGCGTGTACCTGTGTGTGCACAAGTGCAGGAATTGCCCCAGGGAATTTGGGACGGGGAAGGACGGGACACCCAGACCACGGGTGATCCCTGAGAGCTGCTCGCTTGGGTCTGCCTCCCATGAAGATGGTGTCTTGGGAGCATCCCCAGAGTTGTCACTTTGCCGTGTGTGGCAGCCCGAGCTCTCTGGGTGCACCCATGGATGCGCGCTCCCTGCAGTGCAGCCCAGCCGGCGGAACTGATGCAAAGGGTGTTGCAGACACCCTTGTCTGAGCTTTGTTTCTCACTCCTGCAGCTGATCACTTACTGGGAGAAGACCTTCAAGATTGACCTGTTCAGGCCACAGATTGGAGTGGTGAACGTGACTGACGTGAGTAGCATGTGCCCAGAAAATCCAGCGCTCCAGGATTATGGTGCTAGAAAGGATGGGAGTTGAGGTCTGCTGGAATCACGGGGATTCCTGCTGTTAAGTGCAGGTAGACCAGGCTTTTTCCTCAGGGAAAAAGTGTAAGGACCTCACCATTGGCACGTGCAGCAGGGTTCATAATGCCTCCAATGCCGGGCTTCAGGGCTTGGGTCTGAGCATGTTTCTGCAGCCAAGTGGCACACAAGCCGCATCGACTGAGGCCAGGACCAGCCCCTGTGGCCTGAGCTTCAGGGATTTGCCCCGTTTTTGTTTCAGGGTCTCACATTTCCACCCTGACCCACAGCGCGCTGCCTTGTCCATGCCCTGCTCTGCCTGCACCTGGCTGGGTTGGTGAAGCAACGTGTGACGGGGCAGGGGAAGCAAGCCATGCTTAGGGGAGGGGAAGAGGAGGAAAAGAAGGGTGGGTTTGCAGCAGAAGCAGAACAGCACAGCTTGAGTGTAGGAGGGAAAGATGGTCCCCAATAGATGACAGGGAGAAACTGCACAGCTTGGAAAAACCCCCAAATAAATACACAGCTTTAATAAGAGTACAACATCAACTGGTAACGGAGGGGTCCTGCTGGGATGAAGAGGGTATGTTTGGGTCCATGCAGGCCCCCCTCCTCCTCCTCCTCCTCAGCTAGTGCTGGAGGGATTTGGTGGGAAGAGGAGACATGTCCACCCCATGCCCCGTGGCAGCGTTGGGTTCCCACCCCATCTCACAGCCAGCAGTGTTGCAGAGGGAGAACTGCACAGGCAGCTGCTGCTTGGGCACAGCCACGGTGGTGCTGATCCCCACAGCACCCACAGCTGTCCTGTCGGGCTGCCTTTCTAGCACCTACTGTTTTTACCTTCAAGCCAGAAAGCCATGGGGCTGATGTCAGGTTGCTCGCACACCGTGAGCTTTTAAGGCAGACGGGAGAGGGACCCAGCTGACCCCCACCAGCAGAGATATGGGGAGAGCTGCTGAGCGCGATGTAATGTGCATCACAGCCCTGACACACCTGTGGAGAGAAACCGTCTTTCCTCTTTCTGACAACAACAGTCCAGATGATCAGAGAGCACATAGTGCAGCGTGCTCCAGCCTGGCTCGCTTATTACCTTAGGCTATTTTTGATGGTTAAGTGCTGGGTGTTTTAATCTCTTTCAAATGAACCTGTGTGGGTATGTAAATGTGTCTGGAAGCAGAAATCTTTCCACTGCAGAAGTGTTTGTAATTTGGTACATGACTTTGTGTTTGAAGCTTCAGCTGTATGGGAATCTGATGTTTCATTACAAGAGAGCAGATAGGGACTTAGAGTTGGGACAACTGTCTGGGGCTGGGCGCTGGTCCTGGCCCCACCACCAGTCTTGCTCCCAGCCCCCACATCCTCCCTCCTGTACCTCCCCAGAAAAAGAGGGGTGGTGAGGCTGTACTAGATGGTTGTGCCTCCTGTTACAACAAATGCTGCAAGAGTGTAAGATGGGAGACGTGGTAGGGAAAGCAGAGCGATGGTGTTATGAAGAAAGTGGAAGCCCTGGGTCTCGCCAGTCCCATTGAGGGGAATTAGAGGCTGGCCTGGGAGTCACGGCGTGGACGTGGCGCTGGCTGGGTGTGAGAGGGGCTTTACTTGTCAGAGCAGCATCTGCCAGACCATGGGACGGACACTGGCAGTGAGGACCCAGTGGGTTAAGACTTGTTAGCAGAATTGTTAAGGGAGAGACGAAAGGGAAGAGGGCCAAGATGGCACCTGTCACCAAAGATCATGAGAAAAATGAACAGACAAGCCAGAAATAGAGCTCAAGTCTTCCAGTCTTTTCCCCTTATTACTAGCTTGCAGTATCTCCCTTCATTATATTTACCGCAGTTGGCCATGTTTAAGGCATGTCAAAGCTACATTAAACAGCTATCCATGGGAATTCGTGGAAGTAGGATTGTCAGCGGCAAGACAAGCACATAGAAAGCAGTGTTAGGCAGGAATATATGCCTTATTATCCAGCAGTCGCTGAGAGACCTGTAAAAACTCATGCATTATCTAGCTTTGATACAGTAAATGTTTCAGGTTGTTGATTATAGTATTTGCAGTTTTTATTTCACTCCTCTTAAGTATGTTTTCTATTCCACAAGAGAGAGAGACTTAAGAAAGTTCTGGGTTGGCGGGTGATATCTAAAGCAAACAGTGAGCTCATTGCATTATTTCAGTGTTACATCACCGCATTCAGCCAAGTTACACAGGTACAAAGTGGGGCTTGCGCAACGGAGTAAAAACAAACACTGCTGTTGGCTTAGGTGGACATAACCCCTGTGACCCCATTGTTTCTCTAAAAACCTGCCAATACAAACAGCAGGGCTCCCAGTGGCCCCCACCAGCCCATCACAGCGTGGTGGCTCAGGACCAGGGCCACGATGCTCTGCAAATTATCGCCGCTTCATTTGCACAGCATCTTGCCCAGGTGCGATGGGCCCACTTCCAGCTGTTTAAAGGGGTCCCTTTTTGCCACACAAACGGTCCTGAGGTTTGAAGACAAGACCATTTGCATGAAGCAAGAGCTGTGGATCTTTTTTATTACAGTTTTGGGGTTTTAGGAGGAAAATATTGGAAGGATAAAACAGCTTTCAATGAGCAGAAATCAGCCAGGCTTTTTAGCAAGCCATAAACCAGACAATTAGGTACCGCAGACGGGGAAAAAAGCGGGTGCGTTTGCAAAAGCTAGTCGTTATCTTCTGACATATGAAAAGCACTTGTTTCTGCAACATCAAACGCTAAACGAGGTAACCTCACAGCACCTCTGAAAAAGAGGAGGCTGATCCTATTTTATGAAGGGGAGACAGTGAAGGGAAAAGTGTTTACCCAGGCGTTTACCCAAGGAACCTATAGCAAAACAGAGAGAAATCTTTCATTTCCAGGCCTCAGAGACCACCTAAGCTATGTTTCCTGTCCCCGGGTAACAGCCACGGTTTGGACAGCATCTTCTCACTGCAGTTTAGACGGCATCTTCTTACTAAATCCCCACATCCCCTCCAGTCTATGGAAGCAATGCAGACAGCTGGAAATAAAGAGCAGGGGGCACCTGTAGTCCAGGGTATCGGTGGTTTTCACCATGCTTCAGTTGGAGTGTGGTTGAGATGATCTGAGGAAAGGCTCTTCCAAGAGGAGGAACCATTATCACATGTGGAGGGTCCAGAGCAATGTCCTGAGGAAAAGGTGATGGTAAAAACAGGCTGGAGAGAAGGGGTGCTGACAGCAGGGTGCAAAGGCTCAAAGGAGGAGGTCCCGGAAGGGTTCTGGAAGGGAGAAGGAAAACGCTGTGATGTCCTGTGAACCGGGGTGATGCAGGGGGAGCTTGCATAGGTCTCTTTTTTCTCTCTTTGTGTAGACCTGGAGTCTACAGACCTGGCCAGACAGGGTGAGGATGACGCATCAGGTGGGCGACGCTTTTGCTCACAGGTGTAGGTGGTGCAGGACAGGAACAGGCAGCGGGCACACATCTAACAGGGCAAAAAGTACCACACATCCATGTGAACCCACTGCCCAGTCCCACTGCCCCCAGCCAACGCGTGGGCGGAGAGACACGGTGGCTGAGCCTGCCCACAGGCTGTGGCAGAGAGGGAGCTGATGCCACCCCCTACCCCTGCATCCCACCTCGGGTCCAACCCTTACCCCACCAGTAGCAGCGAACCTGGCCACTTCCCTGTGTCTCTGAGGTTGGCTAACCCCCCCCCCCCCACGACCTGTCCCTGCAGGCTGACAGCATCTGGATGGAGATCAGGGATGATGATGACCTGCCCACAGCCGAGGAGCTGGAGGACTGGATAGAGGATGTGCTTTCTGGGAAGATAAATACTGAAGATGATGATGATGATGATGATGACGACGACGATGATGATGATGATGACGATGATGATGACGACGATGACGATGACGACGACGATGACGACGATGACTAACTGTGACTCTGTGCTGTTTGACTTGTGGGGGCTGAGAGCCCCCCCGCCCGTGGCAGGTCCCTCCATCGGAAGACCTGTGTTTGAGCGTCAGCAAGCACCGCTGCTCCTCTTTCCCCCCCTGCCTCGCTCTCCCTGCCCTTGCCGTTGCCGGGACCCCCCGGGCCTGATTCTCAGCGGTGCTGAGCGGCCAGGACTGCCTGCAGGCACCCAGCACCGCTGCAAATCATGCCTCCTTAGTAAGGACAATAGGAATCTGCAGGGAATCTGCCCCGAGTGTCCCAGGGCAGGAGAAAAGTGTCTGCCTGCTCGCTGCCAGAGGGACACAGGGAGCCAATTTGTATTTTCCATGCTCATCGGCCCAGCACTTAACATCCAAAGACCAAATCTCCCTTCAAGACATAGGGAAGGTGACTGTAAAGTTCAGTCCTTTTATTAAACACAATGCCCTTTGCAGCTACTCTGCCAAGACCACTCAACCCTGCAAGTTCTGCTGTGGGAGCCTGTAGCTACTCATTAACATGCTAGGAGCAGCAAAAAGCTTTGGGAGGGGAGGAAGGTTTTAGGGACGCTATTTAATTTTTCAGTGATCCCATATAAAGACAGGATATTCTTGTCTGGCAGCACAAGGTAAAACCAAACACCACGGTCCCTGTCTGAACCTCTTTCTTCTTGAAGGCTCAGGCCAAAGCTAGGGTAAGTGCAGGTGGTGGGATATAGGACGTCAAAGCTTGTGAGCTCCCGAACTGTTGGAAAGGCTGATCCAGGTCTGAGCCCACGCTCTTGTGGCTGAAGATCATGGCACCGAGCCAAACCATTGCTCTTAACCCCAAAGAAACACCAGAGCAGACTCCAGGCCAGCTGCAAACATCTGCAGCCAGGGCTGGGCTGGGCCAAGCTTCCCTTTTAGGGGAACCTCAGCTGGATTGAAGGTGGTGCACATGAGACAGACAGCACACTCCTGCCAGCGGAAACATTCATAGGGGCCCACCTTGAAGCCCTCCTATGCCACATCACCTACCAGCTTTAGCTGACTTTTAACCCAAAGCCTGCAGAGCATCTTTTCCCATGACCAAGATGCTGGGAGGGAACACATCCGTCCAACCCTATCAGATGCTGGGTAACGTGCGTCGGGCAATGAGCAGCGAAAGGATGCAAGCTGTTTGGCGTTTAAGTATTCAGTTGCACAGTTACTCCCTGCTTAGAGACTCGGCTGTCCCGTGGTAGCCTGTGAGAAGCCTCTTTTGACTGCAGACAGAGAAGGAGCTCGGTCAAGGGGGTTACTCACAAAGCAAAGGGTCAGCAACTCAGTCCTGGCAAGCGCAGCACCATCCATGTGCAGGTCACTGCCACAGCGTTAGGTATCCCTGCTTCCCCGTGCCGGCAGATTTCAGTTGTCTTAGCTTATTAGGTTTGACAATAGTGCAATGAATGGAGAGTTTGGAGGTAGTTTTATCTTTATAAATACATTTATAAATATGTTCTCCAGTCGTTCAGACTTGTTAGCATAGGTAGGGTACACATGTCCTCTCTTGCTACAGATGAAAAACATTGTTCTGACCTATCTTATACTGGCTTGTGTCAGAGGTAAGTGACGTTAGGGGAAATAAAAGTGCGAGGGACAGGAGAATCAGAGCTCGTTATACAAATGTGAATCAGCCTGATGAGAAACAAGGTTTACACACTATATATCTCCTTTATCAGATGAACTGCAAAGCAAGATTTTATAGATTTTTTTTTTTTCCTGCCTGTTGATCAGTCTCTTTGACTCTCTCTACATTAGCTGAAATAGAAATTTGAAACTACTGGTATAAAAAAGTACCGATATGTTCCTATGTGTGCCATCTCCTCTCAGTGGAAATTGCCAGCACAAACAACACACAGCTGGATATCTGTGCATCTCTATGTATACGAATGAATGCTGTGCTTATACGATATACGACTGTAGGCCACGTTAGCTCCTCGTGGAACATCAAACATTCAACCCGTGATTCTAAGGCACAGTCTGTGAGAAGAACAGACAGGACAGCAAAGCCCCCAGGTCAACTATTTGCCCTTTCTTGCTTCTTTACGATACACAAGCACCGCCTGGAAGACTCAAACTAAGTGTGTTTGGGGAGAGCATCCACCTGGTCACACTGGGGTTATGAACAACTCATAACTCCCCATCCCAGAGGACCTGGTGGAGACCTCCAAAAGCCTTAAAATGCAGAGTGTGCTCTCAGCCTCGAGGTCTCCTCCTCTCTTCCATTCACCCCCTCCTCTCTCCTGGCCGGAGGGGTGCCCAGCACCCTCCTTCTGCTCTTTTCTTTCACCTGTTTCCTCGAGAGCTTTGCTGGAGGACCCCAGCTCAGAGGGAGGGAGCAAGCAGCACTCAGGGTCTCGTTGATGCACACCCGTAAGGAGCAAGAGCAGGCAAAACCAGCCCTTTGGTAGTCTCCTAGTCTGTGGTTAACGGACAAATGCTGACCTGAGAAAAGTACTTGTTTATCTCTACCTTGGGGCTATTCCCAGGAGTAAAACGTGCACAGTTTCACCCTGCGTAAGGTAACAGCCTGGCCAGACGCTGCAACTCCAGATCAGTCACTGCAAAATGCTGTGAATTTCTATAAACCTAAAGAATAAAGGAAGAGTTGCTCTATTGCCTTTCCCAGCTGGCACTGTCTGGGACATCCCGATTGCCTGGGTACTTTCCATGTACCTCTCCCCCCATCTGTTCTGATGCGCCCCTCTCTAGATGCTCCGAGAGGCAGAGCTTACACCCGCAGACCCTGCAAACAGCACTACACACGTGTTCAAGTGCGCACGTGTTTCACAGGCATGGTGTTCCAATGCATAAAGCAACAGCTCTGGGGGAAAAAAAGTAATCCATGTAGTGGTGCTCAGGCTTATACAGAGGCCACTGAGGCTGGCGGGCTGGTGTCAGTGGTTTATGGAAAGTTTCCCTGGAGTTATGAGAAGAAGGGTTGATCTTACAGCTGCTGCTCCTTCAGGATGCCAGCTCAGCCCTTGATGGGACAAACCTTTCCCTCATCCCCCGCTATGGTTTTCATCATTCTCTTCGCCCAGGAACGGGAACTTATCATCAGCTTTTGCGATAAAAACATAAAACCTTAAGAAAACATTGCAGCAGAGGAAGGATTGCAGCAATGAAGATGAGTGGGCAGCAAAGCCTCTGCCTTTCACCTCATCTGCCCTGAGTTCACGGTGACCGAACCACTGAATGAGGAAATACCCCCTGTGAAGGAGAAGACAGAACTTGGGAGTCTTCCTTGCAAGGACAGGAAGGATGGTGGTACGGGGAGGTATCACACACAGGACCCCAGGCACGGGCACTCTGGGGCTCCTCTGTCAGAATTCAGCACAACTGGCATTTGAAAGGCACTGGTGGCCCCAAGGAGCAAAGTCAGCCTAACCCTACCCACTACACATGGAAAAGCAAAAGGTCAGCATGTCTGGATGAGGAACCATAAACAAAATCCCTTCTTTATTAAAAACAAACAAAAAAATTGTGCATATGGGCAGCACTGGGTGTTTCTGCAGGTAAGTCTGTTCAGAATCACAGAGTGGTCAGGGTGAGAAGGGACCCCTGGAGATCAGCTATTTTCTCCTGTATATTCACCTCGAGCAGGTTGCACGGTGGCATCCAGGTGGGTTTTGAATGTCTCCAGGGAAGGAGACTCCACAGCCTCTCTGGGCAGCCTGAGCCAGTGCTCCGTCACCCTCAAGGTAAATAAGTTCTTCCTCATATTCTGATGGAACTGTCTTCATTTCATTTCATGCCTGTTGCCCCTTGTCCTGTCCCTCTTTTAGCCAATAGTTCCTTTTTCTGCAAATCATTAGTTAGACTTTGTATTAAATGGGTCTTAATACACATAAAGACAAGGAACTGTATTTTGCCCTCATCTAACTGCAAGTGCTTCAAGTGGAACAGTCCCTTCAAAGTGCCCAAACCCCTGGTCTCCCCAGCCCCCAGCGACAGCGAGGACCCCCCTCGCAAGTGATATGTGGCAAGAACACAAAGTCCTACACACCTCCTCCCAGTGCCAGACAGGGGGCCAGTGGCCAGTGTGCCACAGAAGAGGGTTTTGTATCTTGTGTCTGTACTGCTCACGGGCACCGGCCGAGGGAGAGGGAAACCCATCAAGAGCTACGCGCTGCAGCTGTAACAGAAGCATGAAGGAGAAAGCTTTTGCCTTTGCAGCACCAAGGATGCTGATGGAGAGGCTCTGTGAACCCAAAACTGCTCTGAGCTTCTGTCAAGCATTTAGGAAACAACTCCAGAAGGAGAGGACAAGGGAGGAAACTCTGGAAGTCACAGATTACTGTATTTTCAGGGTTGGTGGTTTTTGTGATGTTTCTGAGGGGTGGTAAGGGTCTCCTGTGCTGCCCTTGGGAGAAGAACAGCCCCATAGTGAAGCCAGAGCTCTCAGCTGCTTCCCATCCCAGAACCAAGCTGCTCAGCCAGATGCCAACATGCACGCACCGTGGAGGACACCGGCTGCTCCTCCGCGTCTGTCTGCATGCCGTACCTCCGAAATGATTGATTCATTACTGAGACCAAACAAAAAAACTTTGCCTTTTATTCCCAGGGAAATAATTAATTAGACAGGAACATATCACTTCCCAGCTGCCGCTGACTTGCAGCCCTGTGAGAAGAGGCCGGGGCTGCATCTGGGTCCCCCTCTGCTTGCGGAGGCTGCACACAGCCACGTGCACGCTGATGCCCGGACCTGGGGGGCTGAAGGGGGGCAATGGGTGAACAGGCAACGAGCACCAAAGCCCTCCAGGGCAAAACCAACTGCCTCCTGGCTACTTTTACACCCCCGGTACATCTACGCTGTGCAGTGCAACACCGTCCACTAGGAACTGGAAGCAGCAGAGCACAGCAGGAAGGATAATTAACCTCGGTAATGAGGCGGCAGGACGGTTTCCTACCTGAGACCCACGATCCTGAGTGTCAACCCACCGCGCTGCAGCATTCCCAGCCTTTCCCCGCTCCTGTCTACCACCGGCCTTTGGGCAAAGCAGCCCTTCAGCGGTGAGCACCCCTCGGGGCCAGGCGTGGGACGACTCTCACACCTCTTTGGCAGAAGAAGATGTCTCATGGTGATGGAGACCATGGGCCAGGGTCGAGGGCAGAGCCAGCCCTCTTGGCCCGGGTGCCAGAATGCTCCTTGCCAGGTTTAAAAGGTGTTAAAACTATTTAAAGCAGGGAGGGAAAGGGAAAAAAAAAACCCAAACCACAGAGCTTCCTTAGGAGCTTGAAGACCCATTTCTGGAGTCAGATTACAAGCAGCTTTTGGGATGGAGGCAAAGATCCTTCCGGGGCCCGCTCCCCCCTTCCCCCCCCCCCCCCCCCCCCCCTTCTGTTGTGAGCCCCCGTGATGAAGATGATCAGCAAAGCACTGAAACGGTTTCTGGTATTGTCCCTAACGCTACAGAAAACAGGGTGAAAATGTAGCTTTTTCACCTTTCATCCCTACTCACTTCCTACTCTTCTGATCTTCACTGGCTCCCCTAATATTTTTTCTCTCGCATTTTTATCTAGCCCGTCTTCCCCTTCTCCTCAACCCACTCCCACAGCATATGGTATTGAGGGTCACTTCAGGACACAGCCCTCCCCTGTCGCTACTGCTGGAGCTCATCCCCAGCCCAGGAAGACAGCAGCATCCCTCACAGCACTGCCAGGAACCAGCCACGGTGAACCCCCATGCCACGAGCCATGGCTGGGAACACAGCGGGGCGTAACATTTCCCTCCTGAGGAGAAAGCCAACCGGACAAGGCTGAGACTGGCTTTCCTTTTGCGGGGGGGACAGGTGGGACCTGCTCAAGGTGAAGCTGTTTCACCAGCCTGGGCGCTGAGGCAATACCAGGATTTTTTTTTTTTTTTTTGGTAGGCATCTTTTCCCATCATCCCAAAATCCAGATGAGGAACCATCACCCTACAACCACGCTCCAACCGCTGCCACTGCGGGAAGAGAACAGTAACCCCCATTCCCACCAGCGACCATACCACTGCACCACCTGAGCAGAAGACAACTGGCATGACTTCACAATGTGAGAAGTAAGCCTCAAGGGTTAAATAAATGGAGTTTGCTGGCGGTGTTATCCCATACTTCAACAGCAGCCAGAAAACCAACTACCTGCCCACCTTCGGTCATGGGTGGAAAATTACTTTAAATGGCCATGGGCGACCTCATCCTCCACTTCTGGATCCGGAGGAAGCCCAGCTTGAATCAGGTCCCTCCTCTCCCTCAGTAACACAGGTAAAAATAAAACTATGTTCAACCAGAGAGCAGCCCTGAAATTTGCCTGGTGTTAGATTTTTGCTTTAAAATTCAATCCAACATGCCAAAGCCCTGCTCCTGCTAACGACAAAGAAAAAAGCTATTGAATGGCAAAAAGTAACTAAATGTTTGAAGAACATTTTAGTCCCCGCAAAATGAAATCGCTGGAGGAATTTGCACAGCTTCCCACAGTCTAGTTACTGAATTACTAAACCAGTTTCTCCCAACCACTTACAAAGCAAAATTATAATCAACTGTAGGATCTGGTATTATGACTACTCAAGAATGAGCTTTTACAAAATAGAAGCTAAAAGGTTTGCAGATCTGTTTCACATCTGTGGCCCAGATACAATCAGCTCCTTCCCATTCTCTCTTTTAAAGCCTGCCCACAGGATCCGACTCATGCTGAAGAGAGGTCCAAAGAGCGAAAAAGTTCGGAGTGTCTCTTAAAACTTCCAGAGAGGCTGAATCAAATGTGTTTTATCAAGAACTCCCTTCTCTCTATGCATCCACTTTTCCTTCATGCTACTTTTTCAAGTAGTAGAGGGGGAAAAAAAAGGCAAATTAAAAAAAAAAAAAAGGCAAATAAAAGACAGAAAAGGCTGTAGATGTCTAAGCATTTGGAAGCCTGTTTTTTGCCTTTGGAAGAGATTTAAAATGTTTCAATTTACAGAGCAGCTTCATGCCTAGAGCAATTTCTGGTGTCTCTGTTTTTAAATTCTTTGTACCTTCATGTTTCTAAGGATGCTGGAGGGAAAAACCACACCCTGTTCTCCAAGGTCTCTTCCACCAGCTACACACTGCCTCCTCCTTGTCTTACCGTCTCGTATTTTAATAGACAAGCAAGGTGGACACACTGAGCTATCCCAAATGCACACCCACAAGGTAAAAGTTATATCCCTTCTTCTTCTCCTGAATTGATTTAGCGCTGCCCACATGGAGCCCAAGGGCTGCTTATTCCTTGTCCTGGCCCCACCAGCCAACGCTTCTCCCCCTCCCGCGGGCAGGACCCATGGGTGCGAAGGCTGGCAAGCAGCAGTACCGCTGGTCAGGGCTCCTGGCATCCCCAGGGGATTTGCATCAGCTGAGCTGGAACCAGGGCAAGCCCCAAGGCATGGACAAAGTGGCCATCTTCACCTAGTTCAGCTCCCCAGATTTTAGAGGAAGGGAGGAGCAGCTCAGGGCTCTGGAGCAGGCTAGCAGTCTCACAGCGGGGTCCATATGAGCAGTAGCTAGGGGAAAAAAACCCAGTCCACAACCTTTTCCAAACTGATGATGAAGGGAGACAGGGAGATGGGGAGAAACAGGAAAACAGCCTTCCCATTTGAAGTCCTCTCCATTTTGCACACAACGTTGTCGGTGTAACCAGCGCACACACTCACAGCAGGGCTGTAAAACTTGTTACGGCATTTCAAAGCAACTCGGGTAACCTTGTTCAGAGACAGTGATTTATGCATACGCAATTATTCAATCACCCCACGACACCGTCCTTACCTACATGCAGACAGGTTACGCTCGGTGCTCCCTCTTCTCTCAGCACCTCCTGAGCCAGCGTCGCATGGATGCGCACATGAAAAGGGAACGGGCACCCCTGCCCCAGCCCGTTATCCCTCAGTACCGGAAAGGCCTGTAACCTAAACCCGCCACCTTCCCAGTCCAACATCAACTCAGGAGTTGTGCTGAAAGACAAATCAAAGCACTCCGCTTGGCCAACTCCCAACACACCTTCCCTTCCTGCATGCTGCTGTGAGACACCGTGTCCGGCTGGGACACCCCCAGCCCCGCACGCCTGCCCCAAGCTCCAGGGCCCCCGCAAGCCCTCGAGCTCCATCCCCCCCCGCGGATCCCGGGAG
Source organism: Falco peregrinus (assembly GCF_023634155.1). Classification (NCBI taxonomy): domain Eukaryota; kingdom Metazoa; phylum Chordata; class Aves; order Falconiformes; family Falconidae; genus Falco; species Falco peregrinus. The sequence continues at coordinate 89,763,286 of NC_073726.1, read as the reverse complement.
ATCAGGTCTGGGGCTGAGGCAGCACCGCCAGCACGTAGCACCGGGAGAAGCTGTCCCGGGGTTTGAAGCTCTGCCCACCTCTGCAGCCAGATGCTTCACTGAACTATGAATTCAGCTGGCAATACTGTACGGTGAGGTGTTGCCGGTGCTTCGCACAAGGCACTAGAGCTAGTTGCCGAAGGTGACAAATCCCTTTCTTAACCCATTTGTTACACCCTGGCTGCGTGCAGCCCCTTTGCCCACATCTCCTCACTCAATTCCCCAACGCTGGTGGCTTCTGGCCATCCGTAACGGCGAAGCCTGGTCACGTCAATCAACGGGGTCAACTGATCTTCTTATGTATTAAGCCACACTTCAGCCACCAAATCTCTACCCCAGCGGCTGTTGCTGTGCTGTCTCAGGCCAGCCATAACCTTATGTCCTTACCTTCAGGAAGGGCACTGCAGGAGAGCCATCTCCTCCTCGAGGGACCCTGTTCTGGTACATTCCAGAAGGCACTTACCTCTCGTTCAGCACACAGGGTCCCTCCAAGCATCATTTGCCACTGAAAGCCTCTGCCCCCTTTCCGTCAGAGAAGTTTGGGTCGGTAACTTAACCCAGCGCTGCACCTGAGGCTCCATCACACCTCAAAGACCCTCGCAGCTTAAGTGAAAGACTTGGCCAAACCAGAAGAGCACCCTCAGCTCTAATTTCTGCTGACAGGGTCCCTCCAAGCATCATTTGCCACTGAAAGCCTCTGCCCCCTTTCCGTCAGAGAAGTTTGGGTCGGTAACTTAACCCAGCGCTGCACCTGAGGCTCCATCACACCTCAAAGACCCTCGCAGCTTAAGTGAAAGACTTGGCCAAACCAGAAGAGCACCCTCAGCTCTAATTTCTGCTGAGCCACACACACAGCCCCTTGTGATTCAGGCAGCTGAGCTCTGGGCGAAGGCCAAAGGAACTGGTCCCTCCAGCAAAGCCTGTTCCTTCCATCAGCTTCCACAACCCACAGCAGGAGAGAAAGTGCCACAAAGGGCAGCAACCGGGTGTTGATTTGGTATCAGCGCTAAGTCAAAAATGAAACAGAGCATGCTGAACTCCTACGTGAAGACACAACTCTCAAGGCTAAGAGCCTTGGACGAGGCTGACGAGCCCATTATCTTGTTTGTGCCAAATTCCTGCTTCTCACACCTTCCCGTGACACACCTGCAGCCAGCTCCCACAGAGCCTTTACCCACACAGCTCCAGGCCGGCAGGTCAGGCTTTCCACCGCAAGGCAGGAGGGGACCAGCGACGGCTGCACACCCACCCTGGGCTCCGCAGGGCAGCACCAGCGGTGTGGTTTCCTTTCCCTGCCCATTCCTGGAGCTGCAGGGCAAACAGCCCAGGGCTGGGCACTGCCAAAGCACCAGCAGGATGAGGGGGACAGATCAAAAGCAGAGATCAAGGGAGGGCAGGAGGCAGGACCAAGCACAGCCCCATCCCACCCTTCCTGCTTCCTCCCGGGCTCTGTAGCCTAAATACATCCATCTTCCCCCAAGCAGAGAATTACCCATTTGGCTGTTTCTCTCCACCAGCGTTTATACGTGCACTGCTTATCTCCACAGCCGCTGCACTCTTATTTTAAACTGCGCAGCAGCATCCTGTGGATTTTTCCAGCAGCTGAAGCCCATGGAGGAGACCTGCTGGGGCAGGGCACAGTGGCCAGGCCAGGTACTCCCCGCCAAACGGGGCTTTCCTGAAAACTGGGTACCAAAGACTGTCTAGGTAAGAAGGCTGCTTCCCCGTCTCCGTGGGCACGGGTCTTTCCAAGCTCTCGGCGTGCCAGTGATGGGAAGTGGAGGTGGGGAAAGCTGCGCCCACAGGTGCTGTTGATGTGAGATCCCCGCACGTTGTTTTAGCAGAGCACAGGCTCGCACCCACACCAACGGGGAGCACTGGCTTTTCCACCTCTCGCCACTCCTCCTCCTCACCAGGTCCAAATAAGGAACTCTGCAACAAATCCTGCACTTCATAATTGGTGTGCAAACCATGAGAAGACAGGAGGCAGAAAAACCAGTTCCCACTCCAGTCGCGCGCGCCCCCCCCCAGCTGCATTTGCTCCCCATTATTTAAGATTTCAGGTGTTCAAAGCACTCACCTACCAGTCTCTTTTCAGGAATGACAAATGAGTTTGCATTTTACTGTGGCAGGGCAGATCAGAAGGGTCTAGAACAAGGGTGACAAAAAGACAGCCTCAGAAAAGGTTAAACCACATGTTTGCAGGGCCCCTCCCAGCCACAGCTAAGGAATGCTTGAAGGCCAGAAAAGCTTTCTTTTTTTGTCTGAAAGGATAAGAGGAAGGAGTGGAACAATCAAATCTGGTTTCAGTTTATTTCCAGAATTTTACTGTACAAAATATGCAAAGTGTAAAACGGTTTTATGTTTCAGTTTAAAAAACAACAAAACCCCATCCAGCTATAACTTAAGAGAACCCAGCTTGGAACAGAACAATGTACTAGGCTAGACCCACAGTGCATTAATGTCACAGACACCAGGAATTTGCTTACTTAAGTTCACGATTAGAAAAGAACAGAAAAGACCATGTACCATTGCAGTTAAAGTCACATGTGCAAAGAAGAGGGGGAAAATAAAAGGGGAGTGGGAGGGGGTGGGCAAGAAATGCTGGTTAGTGTCTATTAATTAGAAAACCTTGGCAAAAGCCATCTTACTATACACAGTTTGTGTAGAAAAAGAGTATTACACAGTGATCAAAAGAGGGCGAGGGAAGGGCGCTCGCTCCCACCCCCTTCCAAGACACAATAATGCTGATTCAAAGAAACAGGCACAGAAGAGTGTAAGATTCCTTCACAGTTACGCCTGTGCAGGTAGCGAGCCACAGCATCCCCTCGCCACACACGCAGGAGATGCTCCCAAGCATCGTTGGCGCTGGTGAGAGGTGCCCAGGGAGCAGCCAGGGGGAAGGGTTCCCTCTCTGGGCAGAGCACACCCAGGGCAGGGCTGGCTGCCTGCTGCCCGCAGGGCTCCGGTTCGATACGGGGATAAAAACCCGCAGTCTCCTGGGAGGGATGCAGAGGGGCGGGCGGCACCAGCTGGACCGCTGGTGCGGCGGGGACCCAGCTCAGGAATATCTCAGCGATCTGCACCAGTCACAGAGCAGCTGTCAGAAACGGCAACTTATGGTCATCAAAAATCCTGAACGCAGGAGGATGCGTGTTCCTGTAGGAGACTTCATGGCCCAAAGCCATCTCTTTTTAGGAGAACAGAAATTTAGGGGTTTTGTATGTTTGTTTTTTTTTTTTTTTTTAAAAAAACAAACAGCTCAATCCCAAGAGCGCTTTCTTCTTAACACAGTTTAAACACTGAACCACCAAGCCTGGCTTGAGGCTTTAGACATGTGTAACACACACACCTAGAAGGGAAAAAGCACACAGACACACAAACGGAATGAGACAACAGCCATCTGCGCACAGCCCTCGTGAACAGCTCTCATAGGGCAGGGCAGAACGGAGCGTGACTGAGGAGTGGAGTCGGGGACCAGACTACAGCATTTTTGTGAGAGGATGGCAAGACTTTCGTTTCGCCTTTGAAAATGGCAGATTTACAGTTTTGGTAAGCAAGATGAAACTGGCTTGAGTGGGTTTCCACGTTTAGCACCGTATGGCTCTTTCCAGTTTCTTCAGCAGCAAGTGCTGGAAACAAGCGCATCTCAAACAAGACTTTAAAAAGCTACTTACACAGGGCAAGACCAGCTTCAGAAACACCTTCCCCGCAGCTTTTGGCCGACTTAGCAACAGCAGATTGCCAAGGCTTTGCATGGAGATCCCCAGCCCAAAGGAAAATGTTAAGAGGCTCCATAAGGGTTGGGATTTGTTCAGATCTCCCCCAGACTTGCACTTAATTGGGAGCTGCCCCTGAGCCCCGAACTGCAGCCCCAGCACTTCCCATCCCAGCAGATACTTGTTCTGCCTCAATAGGGAACTCTGGCGGGGCGAGGGGGGGCGGGGGGAAGGAACCACAGGAAGGCGAGGATGGGGTCTGGAGTGACTGAAGCTGCTGGCAGGAAAATTTTTAGAGGTAGAAGCCAGAGGAATATCTGGCAGAGGCTGAAATCACATCAGCCTTTCTCTCCAATATCCCCCTTCAGGGAGGATGGCTCTTGAAGGGACATCCTTCAAGACAGGACAAGCCCAGAAGCAGGAGCTGACCTTGCTCTGCCAGCAAGCTGCATCACGCTTGCCATGCCCGGGGCATCCCTCCCCAGCTACCCTGCTGCCTACAGGGGTGCGTGGGTGGCAACGTCTCCCCTCCACAGGGTAAAAACTGGTAGTTGCAAGCACTGCCCCCCACATCCCCAGGGTGACCACAGGGGCTTGGTCAGGGACTGCTATACTGTAGAGGGGACAGCTAGAAAGCTTACCCCTCTGAAAGCGCCGTCTGCTCTGCTTCCATGTGTGAGAAGACTCCAAAGGAGTCCGAGACCTGGGGCAGCCCCACAGAGCCTACACATGGATGGCTGCAGCCACACGGCAATGAGAGGCAAACAGACGTGCTAACCACCTTTGCTCAGGCCTAGTTACCGGACTGGCAAGGTATTAAGGGTCTGGCATCTGCCCCTACACTCCTAGAAGCTGCAAGAAATCTTTCACTCTTCAGCCACGAAAGAGAAAGCCAGCCTTCATGGAAACCCACAGCCATTTCCATCTGCTCCAGAGCAGCTGAAAATCTTAGCTGCATCTGGTTTTGGAAGATCTCAGCATGGCTTTGGATTTAGGCTGTAACAAATCAGACAGCAAAAAACCCAAAGCCTTTAAAGTATCTGAGCAACACAGTTGAGAGTCAGAGGAAAAATGCCAACATAAAAGAACGGGGCAACACCACTCGTGGCTAGGCAGCACAGCACCCTATCGAATGGTTCAGCCTTCAGCGAAGGACGCCCAGTGCAAGGATCTCTCCTCCGAGGGGAACACCATCCAATTCACCACAAACAGGGTTGTCTTATAAGCCACTTGAATTCTAAAAAATAAAATAAAATTTCCCAGCCAGGTACAACCATCCAGGCCGGGAGAGAGAAGGGAGAATATGTGCAAGGAGACAGCGCAGGACAGGAAAGGCATTAGGAGGAGAACAGCCTGCACTTGGCTGGCAAACCCCACCAGCCTTTTTTGTGCTCAGCTCTTGGCAAGCTCTGCAGAAGTAAGGACTGCAGGATTTGGATCGAGCTTCATTCCCTGTGACTTGACTCTTACTCATTAGCTGGTTATAAACAGAGTTAAACAAACCAGTCTGCTCTAACTGATCCGTATTTTTACAGTCTGAATTCCCATAGATACCACAGATCCATCTGTGGATCTCAAAGCACTTTAGCCTCACAACACCCCAGTGAGGTAGGTATGACAGTGGTCCCCTGGATCTTGCATGGAGAGGGGAAACAAGAGACGCTCTGCAAAATAAAATGTTGTAAAAAAACCCCAAACTAAACCAGGGAATACTCAGGAGTCCCAATTCCCCTTTTAGTCTGTTCTCACCCCAAGCCGGTTGCATCTCTAAAGAGATGGTTTGAGAGACCAAGCCCACTCCTTCAGAATTCATCGGGCAAAGCATTCATACTGCTGACACAGGGAAGAGCATCGAATGTGGGACTTGGCCCCCGTGGACAGCGTCCTTTTCAGCAGCAGGCAGAAAAGTCAGCGCTGAACCACGGCATGCAGCTGAGGAAGCAGACCTAGAGCAAGCACACACCGCTTCCGCCTGGTTCTCCACCTGTTCAAGGATTTAATGCAATTAAGACATGAGTTTCCTGAGAAGATACTGTCAGACAACCCTCCTTGTGGGGCAGGGAAAAGGAAAGAGGAAGGAAAACCTGGGAAAGTAAGAAAGTTTTGCAGAGGTGCCTGTGACAAGGCGCTCTCACGCACACAGCCCACCCAAGCCCCCCAGCAAGGTGGTTCTTACTCCAGCTTCACAGAAATCAGCCAATTCAGCCACAGGCAGTAGCCTCCACACAGGCGTAAGTGCTCCGTAGTCTCCCAAGCTACTTCCAGTCTCTCCCACCTTGCTGGTTTTGCACGGCACAAACGCCAGATACACACATTTTTAGGAGAGCCAGGTGTGAGATAAGATACTATATGCTCCCCTTTTTTTTTTTTTTCCCCAAATAAAAAGAAGGAAGAAACCAGTCTATTTTTTCAAAATAAAACACTGCGAAGGCCACAGTCAATAAAGGAGTCCACATACAGACCAGAAAGCCTGACCTAGAAAGAAACCCAAACGCTAAGTTTAGAGAAGGGAAAACCCTACCTACTTCCCATCCTTTCAGGGACACGGGCCTGACCCCATCACGTCCTGTGCCACCTAGCTTCTCCACAAACCACATCTGGCACGTCACATGGAGAAGACAGGATCCAGCTGACTGCCACGTACTTGTAAGAAAGGTGCAGGACACCGCGGGCATCGCTTGGATGGGGAGTCACCATTTGGGACCCTCACTCACAGGGTGCTCCCTTGACCCCAAAGAGGACTACCCACAGGTGCCGACGGACCCACAGCTCCATTGCTTCTGAAGCTGGAAGAGGCCGGACCCCCCCTGCCACGCCACCAGCACCCCTGCTTAAGGTGGCTGCTCCCTCCCACCAGCTTCTGGTGGGCACTGGCCAGCCCACACCAGCCATGCCATGCAGGACTAGCAGAGCTCCGCTCTTAGCCAGGCCACCTTGTGCTGGTGGGAGCACGGAGGCAGCCCCACAAGCTGCTAGAAGAGCCCAGGGAAGGCTGGGGAAGGCCAAAGGGGACAGGAGGGGCTGTCACAGCCCCCCCTTGGAAGACAATACACCCTGGCAATGAAAGGCACTGGCTTATGTACCTCACTGAACTGGGGCCCTCTGTGTTAAGACATCCATATGGAAGGTAGGTGAGATTCTGCCCGACAGATATTTCCATGGCAAAAGGCAGGGCAGAATGAATCGAGTGTTTGCATTCACACACACAAATCCACTGCCACAGAGCTGGAGGGGTCTCAGAGGGACCCGCCTGAAGGCAGGTCACTGCCAGCTTTGGAGCGGGCTCTGGAGTCACATGATGCCCTGTGCTGGCAATCAGACTTCAGACATCGCTTTAGTCTCATTGTTAAAAGCAAACCTTACAAAACCCCGTGAAACTCAAGTGACGCTGAAGCTGCACACAAAAGCTTCACTGACGGGCAAAGGCAGCCCTACAAACAAACCTGCGTGTCTCAGGAGCGGGTCCCAGCACTGAGCAGGAACTCCCGCAGTACAGAAAGGCCAAGAAAGGCAGGCGGACTTAACATTCAGACATAGTTTGGTATTTCTTAGCTATAGCTGAAGGCGTACGGTGAGGACACACTGCAGTGTTTCCAGGGCACAGCAGTTCTCCAAAGCAAATGCACACGGCAGGGGTCAGCCCTTCGCTGGCTCCTCTCCCCAAGCAGGGAATTCCTTTTGCCCATCTTCCCTCTGGATGCACTTGGAGCCAGCTAGAGAGGGAGGGGTACATTCCTGCCTGCCCCCCCGACCCCCCCCTCCAAGAGGCTGTCAGACATAGGGAGGGTCTGTGATTTATCTGAGGAGGAGCCAGCTGCCTACCTACCCTGTCCCAGTGCAAATACGCAGCCCTTGCAGGTGCAAAAGGACGCGGCGGTAAGGCAGACCCCGAGGGGACTGTGGCTGCAGAAACACATTTGGAAAGCCAGACAGAAGGGGAGAAATAGGGAACCTTGGGAGTGCCCGACAAAGATATGGGCAAGCAAGAGAGGAAAGCAGGTGAGAGATAACAAGGAGCTGTGTCCTGCAGAAAAGTTTCACTAAGAAGCACTGGTAAAAAAAAAAAAAAGTAAAAACATTAAAAAATTTGAAGAGCTGCTAGATGGGCTGATCCAGTTCAAAACAAGCAACTTCACAGAGAGCAAAACCATCCCACCATGCTCACACAGGTCCAGCACTGACAGAAGAGGGCCCATGGAGAGGAAGAAAAGAATAAAAGTCTTCAGCCTCTAGATTAGGTGGCTCACAGAAGCAGCCCTCTCACACCTGCCCTGTGACACCCTCTCCTCCCCGAGTGAACTGGGACTGCCACAGCCCCATGCAAGAAGGTTTCTATAGCGGAGAAGTGAGCAGCGTGCTCTCAGAAAAGCTACAGGTAGCAAAAGCAGAGACACAAAAGCACAGGCGTGTGCACGGCGTAAGGCAGTGCTCCAACAAAAATACCAACGTTGCAATCGTGCGGAGAAAGAGCGAGCATGAGATTTACAGTATGCCTGGCAAGGCGGGGATGGGGGGGTTAGAAAAAAATCTGTTCTGTCTCCAAGGCTGAGCTAACCGAGCCAAGTCACCCTGTCACCTCTTAAGATATTTCTTTCTAGATAAGATATCCCAACTCCCCCCTCCCCTTTCCAAATAAAGTGCAGATGGTCAAATATTACTGGTCCATCATCTGCCAGTTTCAGTCAGCATTGGGGAAATTAAACCCAAAAGCACAATATTGAAAAAAAAAAAAATCCCCAAACAACCCACCCTCAAAATCCCTTAGACTGAAGTCTCAGACTGTAAGCGGAGGACAAATTTATGAGATTTAGGGTCTATGAACTCTTCTGAGAGTTTGATGAAGGGGATTTTTTTCACATTAACAACAAGGCTGAAGTCCAAGCACTTGAGGACAAACACAATGCCATCTTGTAACCCGCTTGTGACTGCTTCCTCACTGACGAGCGTCCACTGCTTGGAGAACCAGCGATCCCTGTCATACTGGAGGGTTGGGCCCGGGTTGAGGTAACGCTCCAGGAATGCCTGCCGAGAGAGGGACACGAGTTAGCGCTGGCCCCACGACTCATCCTGTTTCAGTGCTCTCTTCCCATCCCCAGACACAGCTCCACGAGCATGGGTTTGCCATGCTGCAAATAGTTTCAGCTTCCACGCTTTAGGAATCATCCTCCCCCCAGTCCCTCCCAGCTTTTCAGACCTCAGCAGCAGACACAGCCACCAGAAGGATCCTCTTTCTGTCCATCCCAGCAAGCTCACAAAGTTATAGCCCAGACTTCTGCTGTAAGCACTGCCACCCAGCAGCAGTTCAGTCGAGTAGAGGCCATTCCTCCCCTACCAGCCCCATAACCCATCCCAAAACTGCAGTCCTGGACTGTGGGTGGGATAGCTGTCCCTCCCTTCTTCAGGCCAAACTAAGGTGGAAAGCAGAGGTTTCCACATCTGCAGCCTGATGAGGCTGCAAAACTGAAAGCAGAACAGGGAATGCCGTTTGACATTGCTTGTGTTTTAACGTCTCCTTTGCAGTCTTACCAGGGGCAGCAGAAGTCCCCCTCGCATACCTGGGCACGGTCCCACTGGATGCCAGTGAAAGGGTGCTGAGCCCCATCTCTTGACAGCCTTCCCGCTCTTAGCATAGTAAGTCCTGGATAAATGCCCAGGAGTAAATTCTCACCATTTTAATCCTTCTCTGCGATTGTGGGGTGTTCTTAAAGGGGAAGGTGGAGAGTGGGAGGGGGATCGTGTGACCCCTTTCCCTCATCATTCAGTCCCTCCCTGCGTCTGCAAGTCAGCAGAGTCAGGGTGTGAAGCAGCAAACTGACATTTCACCAAGCAGCCACAAATTAGAAACACTGTCTGACAGATGGGGATTTAGGTGATAATTAGAAGCAGTTCAAAATGCAGCACTGCAGAAGTGACAAAAAAAAATAAAAATGGTCCTTTGTAGGCTGCCACCTGCATCATGCCACTACCACAAGCCAGCTGGGAGAATTCTCTGTGACTCAAGGCCACCATCTCAAAACAATTCTTTGGTATCCCCTTTGCTGAAATGGATATCAGAAAAATTGTCTTATAGACACGTTCAGCTAAAGAGAGACAGGAGATGCTGTAGAGGAAACATTACTTCCCTTTGAGACCGGACGCAACCAACCTACAATGCACTGATCACATCACCGAGAGCAGCTATGAGAACTTCCACTCAGCTCCCTCCACAATTTTCTGTCCTGTGTGCACACAGATGTGCCACCCCTTTCTCCCTCCTTCCTGCACCAACATTAGAGAAAGCATTACCTTTGGTGTCATGTTATTGGTGATGCAGAAGGACAAGTGTTGCAAGATGCTCTCCATGCTGTGGTACTGCTGCTGGCGGGTGGTGCGAAGGTACTTCTGCAGAGCTCTTGCCATGGAGGGGAAGATTGCCTGGGCTGCTTCTCGGGGGTCCATCATCTCTCCCGGAGCTTTCTGCTGTTCCTCTGCCTGGAGGCGTTTGATGTGGGTGAAAGCCTCCTCTACTGCAACCACAAGCCTGCAGAAGGAAAATCAAGACAGCAAGAGCCATAACAAGAGAGAAGCAGGATGGGTCTGTGGTTAAGGCAGAGCCCGGGAGTCACAATTTACAAGCTCCTATTCCCACCTCTGTCACTGAGTCGCTGCCTGCCATCAGAAAATTTACATAAAATCTCCTCTACTGACAGTCTTGAGGTGTAGACAGCAGCTTCTCTTTCCTTGCCTAAGCCATCCAGCAACTGAGGGTCATAAACCAGGATTAAGACTTTAAAAGCCTAAGCGTTGTACTTGGTTCTGCCAACACAGCATAAACATCAACTACACGCCTCCCCCTGTGTTTAACGCATGTCTGTGAAAACAATGGTTCCAGCAGGCAGTGCTGCAGTGTGCAGCGTAAGGACAGGCACTCAGGAGGAGGCTGGCCATAAATTAGCGTGACCCAGGACACAGACTGCTCCGAGAGTCTGTGCTCACAAGCTGCAGTCTGCTCCAATTTACACCAACTGGATACAGAACTTGTGCTGACTGCTCTGCACCCCTCCGCTGAACAGTGATGGGGCTTCTGAATTCCCTGCTAACACTGCTGCCAGAGACACCCTCTGCAAACCATTCCTGTGTTGGCACAGGTGAGCAAACACCAAGACCACACCGTAAAAAGGCAAACAGATGCCATACGACACCTGCAAGTTAGCCCAGTAGTAAGTAGAAAGTGAGGGGCTACACTGCAGTCAGGAAAAAGAAACAATAATGGAAAAAGTCACCCAACAAAACTCTTTTGCCCCTCCTGGCAGGACTTGTTTCACACTAGATTTCCGCTCAAGTCACCAAATGTTGTCCACGCTGACCTCAATACCCAAAGCATCTTAAAGGCAGGGGAAGCTGCCTCGTGACAAGCAGAAACACAGCATATTACAGTCAGACTGTGTATGAGGAACAGCGCGAGAAGCCCTGACCCCTGCCCGTTTCGTTTAATTTGACCTGGGGGAGGTGGGGGGTGGAAATCCGTTTCTAATCTCCTCATGTCTTTTTCTTGCAGCTTTGACCTTCCTCCTTTGAAACACCTGGCCTGATCTTCTAGTGACTGATGGTTTTCCTCTGACTAAGCAGCTGTTCTAACCAAACTCAGTGAGCAAGGGAGATGTGCCCGAGTTAGGATGCTACACCGCACGGAAGGGAAAGTTTAAGTTCCTGTTGCTCTGAGGCTGGGAGAGCGCCCAAAAGACAGTGGCTACAGAGCACAGGTCAGACTGAAGCAGGCCAGGGGGGACGCACGACACTCTGCCAGGATTTCCCCAAAAGAAATACAAACTGCAAAAAGAAAACATGAAACAAGCCAGCTCCTTCCAGTTACGGCACATTCCTTCTAAACACAGCTGGGTTCAGGGATGCCTGTCCATAAGCAGCTTGCCTCAAACTGTTAGGTATGTCAGCTACAAACCATAATTAGGCTCCAGAGCAAACAGAGGCACTATCTTGGGTCACCTCAACAAGGCATCAGCTCTGCAGCTTATGTTTGACTGGCAGAAAACACACCTATGTTCCAAAATTAAATGTTAACTGCTTCTGGTCACATCTTTCCTCCCCAGCTCATTGAAAAGGGCAGTCAAACTGTCCCTTTCAGTAGTCCCCAAACACAAATACTCTCCTTGCACATGAACAGGCAACACCAAATGCTCCACCGATCCCATCCCTGGATTACTTGAGTCAAGACAACAAGGCTGGGCATGGGGAAAAATAATGGGATTTCCTACAGGAACTACAGATTTGTCAAGCACTGGACAGTTCTCTAATCCATGACATTGCATTAGCTTGTCCGCATAATATACATGAGCTCTGCTTCATACACGTTCTTCCGATAATTCCAGTTGCAAGCCGTCACCATCCCTTGTGCACCCGGGTTTCATACGCTTCTTCACCGTGACAGGTGTACAGCCAAACCCCAGCCCTTAAATCACAGGTCTGCCCGTCTCGTCAGGCTTGCCAAGCCCCACGCGACTGAGCACCGCAGCGCCGCGCAGCAGCGGGCGGCACGGGACGGCTGTACCTTGCACGGCGTTTTTTCACTCTGCGCTCGTGGTCGGCCTCTTCGTAGTAGAGCTCGTTGTGGCTGGAGTCCCTCCGACGGGCCGCGGCGGCAATCATGGCACGGGACTGCCCCGACGCGTTGTTACCTGGGCCTTGGAGAGGCGAGGAGGGGCAAAAAGGAATGAGAAAGGCAGCGTGAGAAAGGCACAGGACGGGGGCTGGGACAGACTAGCACCCCACAGCACCCGTCCAAAGTGCTCTGTGGCTCCAGCCTTCCCAGCTGAAGCTATAAACCCTTCCCCGTCCTCAGGAGCTCTGGCAGAAACCCTGCTGGGCAGCACGGGCTTGGAGAGGGGACTTTGGCACGTGGACAAGGAAAGTTAGTTGGGATGAAGGACCTCACGCAACATACACAAAGGCAGAGGTGAAGCGCACATGCCAAGGATGCAACTTACCACCCATTATGTATGTTTTCAGTTTGAAGGCAAGGGCAGCTGGAACACACCACATTTCAGCAACAAGACAGTGTGAGAGCACAAGAAGTGAGGAGTTGGAAAGAGGAGAAAGACAAACACAAAAACATCATGAGACATGAAGATGAATGAACGAAAGCCAAACTCGACAGTTACGTGCAGGGAGTAAAAACAGGATGCAGAGGCAGCAGGGTCACCTTTAGACAAAGCATAAGGTTTTTCAGAAGGACAGATGCTGCCAGAGCAGCAGTCCTGCGGTAGGGTCAGCTGGGGTCTCTACGTGTAGTAGTTTCTCATGGCATTCTGATCAGCACCTGCCATTACAGCTTCTGTTGCTGCCAACAGTTCCCACATAGCTACAGAAGCAGAGAAGCTGCGAACTACTCCGTAACACCCTAGTCAAGTGAAAGAGCTGTCTACTACAAGACCTTAATTAGCGACCTTAAAATACGTAGTAGCTTCTGCAGCTCCCTCATGAAGCTCTTGCTGTTTGGGCAGAGAGAAAAAAAATTGTCCCACAAGAGCCTACCAACCCTTCTGTCTAGATAGAGGATAGAGATGGGTCTACGCAGAGGGAAGAAGAGAGAAGTCCTGGACTACCTCCAAACCGCCAAGAGGTGCTTTTCTGAGTAACTGCCCTGAAAGCCCACACTCTCAACTGGCAGTGGTTAAGGGCAATCCATTGCACAGACATGCTAAGAGTTGTTCTGCTCATGCAAGGGCAACTTTTAAAATTTTTCCTAAAAAGCATAAACCAGATTCTAAGACAGAAGTCTGAAGCTCAGCAGTGGGAAAGACAAGCATTCACACAGCTTCTTCAGAGTCTAAACACTTCAGACTTTGTTTGACAGCCCTGAAACAGAGGATATGACTTAAGGGAGATACTAGCTCCCACATTTGGGTTAGAACTATAATTTGCCTCGTTAACTATGCCTGGCAATGAAAATCTTGGTTTTGAAGGTGAGCCTCCCCACTCTGTGTAAAAGAGATTACAGCAAAATGTTCTTCCTTCCTGGCTGCTCCAGTATCAAACACAAAAGCTGCCAACAAATTAGGTTGCCTTAATAGCATTACTGTCTTTTCACATGGCGGGTGTAAGAGACTGTCAGGATGCCAGGGTGAGCTGCGGCCAGAACTACTCTCTGCTTTGTAAAATGGATGGGAATCTTATTAAGGACATGCCTCTAAGCCTGAGATTTCCACGTCTGCAAAGGCAGCGGCATTGCACAAGGAACAGCCCAGGCAACCGGTACTGCCCCAGAAGGGAAGGCACAAATTTTCAGGTGCTGGCAGGCTCACGAGCTTGACACTTGGAAAGGCCTGCCAGCCACATCTGCAGCTTGCTTCTGGCTCCTTCTCTTCCCAAGTCTTGCGAGCTAGCAGCTCCTAATGCTATCAGACCAGCAATTTTTCCTCCGAGCTTGGGGGTCCCAACACCCCAGCAGGCGCTGCAGGAACAGAGCCCCTGCCAGCTCCTGAAGGGATGCTGCAGCGCTGCAGAAGCCAAGCCAGGCAGTAACCAGAACGGCGCGTCCTGTTGCCAGCCTGGCGGGCTCTTGGGTTTGAACGGTGTGCAGGTGCTGTGGGACCAGCAAGCCCTTTCCTCACACCAAGCCTCAATGAGAGTGAGCGGCTGGAATGAAAGATTTCCCCTCTAGAAAAGCGCAGCGCAAGCCTGCTCCCCCTTCAAACTCAACTCGTTCTCTGCCACCTGAGTGCTTCTTCCCTCCAGGCAGCAGGGGACACACGATGGACACAGCCTGCCCCTCGCCCTCCCCTGGCTACCCCCCTCGCATCAGGATGGGGACGTTCCACTGTAAGGATCTAAACCCCCAGCTAATTTTACAGACTCGGGAGTGCTGCATCAGGTTTGGGGAAACATTTAGAACCAGGTTTTTGAAACTTCTGAAGTCACCAAAAATGAAGAAAAAAACCCCACACACCCATAAGGTGCTGCAACTTTGCTGAAGGCAAAACAGTCCTGTCTCATGGTTTTCCCTGTGACAGATACTCTTCCTATTTAGATCTCCACACCCTGCACGCTGAGCCACCTTGCCCAGCTAAGTCCCTTCTGTCCCTTCTCCCTTCCAGCTCTCAAAGCCTTTCAGTACTAATGAATTCATGGACAGACGTGCCTTACCACATTTTGGTCAGAAAACTTCAGTTGTCCTTCACCATAAGCACTTCCCCACACAACTTCAGCTCCTCCATCAAAGGAATGCGCACTTTTATAAAGGCTGCGATGGCTGGGCACACCCTGCTTATCAAGCCCAGCTTCCACTGATAGGGCTTAAGAGTGTCAAATGATTAAGTCCAGTCTTCACTGCTTTGAGTGTCCACAGGGATCCACCCCTCCGTTCTCCCCCGGGCCTCTTTAAAACCCAAAAGTTTGAAACAGGTTTACAGAATGGCAAAGCTCAAGGGGGATAGTTATCCGCCCCTGAATTTCTAAGAGCTGCTTAGCATCACTATGCCTTGGGAGCATGGCCACGCATAGCTAACGTAGTGCCGAGGCTGCGGGCTGACAAGCACCGCTTCCACCGGCAACTGCTGCTTGCACACTTAATTCTTCCCCCTGCTACCAACCTCCTTCATTTTCCTGAAGGTTGCCGGTGGAAGCAGCGCTATAAACGACTGGGGAACTGCTGCAGGTTCAAAGTTGTGGTTTTTGTACTATCACAACCAAGGAGATGGCCCAAGGGTGACAGAAAGCAGAGGCTGCCTAAAACCAGCAGTGGTGCTGAAAAGCGCTTGTCAGGCCATGTAATAATTAAGCCTGACCCAAAACTTGGCCATTTCACCCAGCAAAGACAAAAAACTTATTGTGGGCTAAACACATCTGTAAAGTCATCTGGAACTGGCAAACTCAGCACTGTTCGGAAGATTTCCAGCAAGAGACAAGCATCTGGCAAAGCAAAAAGGTGAGAATGTGTGCATAACAAAGCATAAAGCCAACCCAGCCCTTCCCCATCCCACCCAGTCTCAGAGACTACATTTCACCTCACCTACCATCAACATTGTAGACTTTCAGGCCAGCCATGTGCTTGGCTGCCCGGGATTTGGAGGCTGTTAACAAGGCTGGGTTGTAGACTGTGAAATCTTTGTAGTAATTTTCCAGAACCACCAGTGCAGCTCGCTGGATGCTAGGAAAAAAAAATAGAGAAATACCAAGACACCCCCCCACCCCAATGCAACAAGTTATTTTTTTTCCTTAAAAGAAAAAAAAAAAAGAAAGAAAGAAAGATGAAAATAGCCACATTGTTTGGAACAGCACAGCCACACAGACAGAATTGTGCAATGTGCAGACTATTAATTACTCTCTCTAGGACCTGAAATTTCATTTGAGATGCAAGATAAAGGTCTCTGCCCTCAACAGCAGGGTGACAGAAAAATCCCTAAACAAGGGCAGCACGAACTGAAGCACCAGGCTGTCTGTGGTATGGGAAAACACCGCAGAGAGCCCAGCCCGCCCAGCAGTACCATAGCTGTGATGCAGAGACCTTGCCGGGGCTGAAGATCAGAGCACCACGCTGGTTTTGCTGTAGCTGGCCAGTGAGATGGAGGGACCAGCTCAGGATGGATGCTTTTCCCTTTGAGTCATTACCAGCCACACCTCGCAGCTCCTCAGATCTCTCCATCCCAGCACAGACAAGAGCCCAATCTCTTCAGCTTTCACAGCAAGATAAAATCGCTGCCTGAGGAGTATGGCTGCCAGAGAAGGGATTACCGTAGTATTGCTTGTTAAATTCCAGGCAGCAGGGACAGGATAAGGAGCAGTGACACTCCCTCCGTCCCTTTGAAGGGATGCCCCCACATAAAATGATGACGGAAAGGCTCAACCCAGAGGTATCTTCCTCTGCAATCATTTTGACAACAGAGCGAGAGATGTCTGGAGGCCCTGCTACCAACAAACACAACTAACTCAAAACAAGCCAGAGCTATGGCATTTAAAGATGCCAGCACACATGCCGGATCTAGGACGTAGCGCTCTCCCTGTTGCTCTGGCTCCATGCCCCGGTGTGGCATTTGGCTGGCAGTAGCGTTCTCAGCAAATCACCAAGATCACCAATTCAGCCAGCTGGAGTTTGACAAGAACCCACACTTAATTTCATTTTGAACCCACAAAAATTATAAGGGAACTGCCAACACATTTGTTGCCAGTTAATTGTAAAGTTCACACTTACCAACAAAGCCTCTCCTAAGGAAAGCAACCAAGTATTCTCACACATGTTACAACATAGGAAGAAAACATTACAAGGATGGTAACGTGGGAAAATAAGACATCAACAAATTAAGACCTAAATTCAATTCTCAGCACTACCACCAATTCAACACATGCTCCCAGAGGAGCAATTTAAATTTTCCTGTGCCTTGCGCTAATGTTAAACTTCTGCATTCCACCCCAGTAATTTAAACACACACAGACACCCGCTGCCATCCTCGTTCTCCAACCGCCCCACTCCCACAGTGAACAAAACATAGATACCGGCCCATTCGCGAGATTTTGAGAAAGAACAAACCCAGACTTGTTCACCACGTACCTTCATCAGTCAGTGGTATGGTACAGTGCCACATATTTGATTAGCTGTATAACTTTAAGATGAAGAATTTAGATTTTGAAGCAAATTCCACCTTAAGGACTGTTTCATGGGGTCTTTTGCATCCAGATAGAGCATCTCAAAGAAGCTTTACCTTTCAGGTGCTGGTCCTTCCTATTTCCTCCGATTTGTTAAAAGCAACTCCACTTAAGCATTCAGCTACTGATATATAACAAAAAGGCACTATTTAATCAAGGAACTAGTTTTCCTTTAATGAAGTAGTACAGACCCACCCACTGCCACACACACATAGGCGCTGACATAGAACAAGTGAAAGTCAGTTTACTTCTCCCTGCCAAACTTCTGACGTCTACTCTGAATTTGCTGCAGCTTAAACCCAAAATTTCATAAAAGAAGTCATGCGGCAGCAGCAGCACACATTCCCCCTTCTGACTGCATTGAAACATAACCGAGTTTTTCCATGTCCGCTTCCCAGGAAGATAAAACTCCATAGAGTTTCATCTCAAAATGCAATGTTTGGAAAACCAGGACCAACTGAAAACAAGAAGGTAACAATGAACAGAGTTTAATACACTGCATTCATTTCAGACAGCGTTGGGACTTCCATCCCAGCAGTGGGAAATGTTTGGGAGGTGCTCCACTGACCAACTAGGACAAAACACAATGCATCACAGGGCAGAACGATCTATTTTAACACATAGACCGCTTCCCTGGACACCACAGAGAGCAGTATCATCAGGATGCCTGCTCTGCCCACCTACTATCCCTTCCATCCCCTCAGTAAATAACCTACCCTACCAATTCATTGGCACATGCACCCAGATTCCAAACACAATAAAGCTTTTACACTGCAATAAACAACCATCATTGCCCTGAAAACTAAAGCCCAGCGATTTTTTGCTGATGCAAATCCAGCACAGGCTCAGTCCCACATATGAGATAACCTAATCACACAGAGGGTCTTGCTCTCTAGGGAGAGAACTGTAATTAAACATCACTTTCCTAAATTTCTGCCAGCCCACTTCTGCTTCCCATGTAGTGCATCCGAAGCATGGCAGGTTAGGAAGACAGCGGTACTGCACCTCCTCTACAAATTCTCCTTCAAAGAAAAATTAAAGAGAAGATGCTGCAGACAAGAAACTTAGAAGGGTCGTAATAATTAGCAAGAGCGAGGAGAAGGCTGAATCAGAGCCTTCTGGGCTGCGTTGCTCAACCTCCTCACCCACATCAAGGGGAAGCCTCACCCTGCACAGCGCAGGACAGCCAGACCTGCCCCACGCAGGAGCTGCAAAGCAACAAGAACCCCCCCAGACAGGCACAGCCATCCCAAACAGCAAGGGACCCACCACGCTTGTGCAACACCACGTGCAAGGAGGAGCGTAACCGCAAGCAAATAAGCATCCAGAACAGCACTGAGGAGCGAGTAAGAGCAAAGCAAAATGCTAAGCCTGCTGTCTCCCAACAGAAATTCAGGTTTTTTGGGACTTTCCACTGCGGGGCAGACCCTGGGCTGCTGTGCCAGGCAGGGGAAGCGGCTGCAGCAAGGCTGCTGCCCAGCCACTCGCCAGCTCCGACAGCAACGGGAGCCGCAGCCCGCGCGCAGCCCGCATCCTTGCTGCAGCGTCTCGGGAGGAGCTCAGCACCGCTCGGTCACCACATTCATTTCACCCTGCACTTCAGCAATCTGAGGCTTCCCTCGCCTTTACGGCTGGAAAAGAATGGGGAAGGGCAGGAAGAAAATGGACAGAAAGTTTCAATATTTAATTGCCTGTTTAGAGAAGGTCAGAGTGAGGATCCTCCTCACGTCCTACGAGGAGTATCTGGCAGCCCAATGTATTTCAGGCGTTGTAACAAACTACCAGAATACAGAAAAGCGTATCAGGGCACAAACCGTCGCATTTTCGTGCAACAGTTGAGACTCAAAACCTATGACATGAGAAAAAGCCTCTCACAAAGGCCAGTGGCCTACTGGAAAGCCAGTGTTCCTTCTGCACAGGATCAGTAAGGCTCTACATTCTGCTGCTTTGCATTTTTGTGTAGCCAGTTTCTTTTCTTCTTTTTCAATTATTATTAGTACCCTGAAGAAGGCCAAGTCACAGCATGCTGCCAAGATGGAAAGCAAACAAACAGACCCAACAGAAGCGCAGGGTACCTCAGTGGCATTTGGCAGCAGAGAAACGCAGAGTCCTCTACAAACAGTAATGAATTAACTTTTACAGGGCACCCAAGGAAGCGGAGGAGGGGACTACGTGACACAAAGGCAGCAGCAACTATGGCCAGTTTTTTTCTCTCCAAAGGTTAAGTCAGGAGCAGTTCTGCCTGAATTCTTGCTGCTACGTGGGGTTTTGATAGCTGAGGTCTTGCATTACTCTGTAACTCACAGGCCATTTTTGCTTTGCATTGCCTTCCGTGACATATCTACACCAATGCTGAAATTAGCGTTTTTAGAGGATTTCCAGCAAAACAAGCCAGTGCTATACTGAAGCAAAGCACAAGAAGCCCGTTTATATAACCAACATACTGGTTTTGGGCCCTGCTCGTTTCTAAAAAAAGGGTTTTCAGTCTTCTGAAGCAGTGGGAAAAGGTTAGTGACCAAGAAAATAAAGCCAAAGAAAAAAAAAGAGATTGAAGCCACACCTCTACACCCAAAGTTGCCATTGGACACGCTGCAGTCAAACCCAGCAGGCTGCAGCCGCCTTCATTCACATGGTTTAAGCAGTTTCATGCTTTCCTGCTAAGCTAGAAACGTAG
Source organism: Falco peregrinus (assembly GCF_023634155.1). NCBI lineage: Eukaryota > Metazoa > Chordata > Aves > Falconiformes > Falconidae > Falco > Falco peregrinus. The sequence goes on along the minus strand of NC_073726.1, from coordinate 89,743,219 downwards.
CCTGTCATGGTACTATACCACCCATCAGCTAGACACTGCTAATCATCGAAGGCAGGAGTGCCTCATGCTTTTGCAACAGGTACAAACACACATCCAGAAAGAGCTGAGCTGTTTGCTACCAGAGCATCAACTTCCTTACCTTGCCATGGATGCAAATCCTGCAGCATCAGAGTTTAGGGTGAGTCACACACCTAAAATCCACAGGGATAGTCAGAGAGGCCTGATCGCTGCTGTGCTAATTGAGGGCTGAGGGTAAGGGAAGCCTGGGGTTATTTAATCAAATGGTTCCCAACACAGACTCCTCTCCTCCAAACAACATTTTTTTTTTATGTTCCCCAAAACAGACACAGCATCAAAACAAGCCAGGGTCTCTGGGCACACAAAATACATGCCACAGCCAGTTGGCAATCTTTGGCACCTCAAAGAGAAGCTGAGCAAGGATTGCACAAAGCAGCTTCCACACAGAGTTGGCTTTGCCTTACCAGCTGTCTCCAGCCTACAACTGCACCAAGCTTATCTACTGCGAGCGATGCTGAGGTCTCCTGGAGTGCAGAGCTGCTCATTCACAGCATTTCTCACTCTCTAGCAGGGCTGTCAGTTCACACCCGACAGGCTCAGGAAACTCCTGTGCCTCCCCAGAAGCATCCTACAACCACATCTCCCTCCCAGAAAACCCCTTTTCACATCCTCTTTTTGCTAGGCACAGAGCTAGGGCTCGAGTTCCAGGTCCACCACCCTTGACTGCTCTTCCAAAGCAAACTCACCAGGACCAAAGCCTTGGAAATAAAACCGTAAGTCGACAATTGAAATTAAAATGTTTCCCACACCAAGCTCCCTGCTGAAGACTGTTACAGAAGGTAACACCACCCTCTGCACAGACTTGCTACCTTGCTCTGCCTACCATAGCTAGGGGTGAGGCCAGCGCAGGCTGCCCCGACAGATGCTCCCCAGGCAGCACTGCCATGCCAGGGGCTGTCTCCTGCGAGCTGGCAGAGCGCAAGGGACACGGTACTCGCTGTCCTTCCCACGCAGCACCTTGGAGCAAGGCTCCTGAGAGCACCGAGGTCACACAGCAGCACTTCACAGCGCTGGCAGTAGTGCTGATGCTTTAGCTAGTTTTGTCCTCTCCAGTAAAGAGCTGGAGTCAGATCTCGGCAGAGATGCCCAGACAAGGAACTCCTTCAGCAGCTGGGGCCAAACAAGCAGAGCAGAAAGAAAGACGCCTTTTGATGATCGTAACTACAATAGCATTTCAGTTTGGTAGAGTCAAGAGAACAAGACCACAGCCCCTAGGAACAGGAAAACCACATTTTCTTGTCAGACAACCACAACTGAAGTCTCCACTTGGTTAAGGCAGGCAAGCACAACCCTCACCCTCCCTGGAACCAACAGGCACCGGGCGACCGGGACTCGACGAGTTTGTTTTAGATACCCAACTTCTGGCATTTGTTCAGGCAGGGAAGAGAATTTGCAAGGTCAAGGCTTTGCCGGGGAAGGGAAAGAAACCTCAGCGTATTAACAGGTCGTCACTGTGATGGCAGGACCGGCTGCTGCCCCAAGGAAGCAAACATCCATCCATCAATGCTGCGATTTATACGGAGCCCAAACACACACACACAAGGGTTTGTCCCACAGTTTTGCGGCAACCCCATCTGTTCTCTCCTCTCCTAGCCCTTAAAAAACAAAACAAAACATGAACTTAAGTGTGTCACAATCGATTCCCAACACCAAACAACTGTCACGTGAGTGTTGTGAGTTTAAGGGGAGCACCAGCCCATTTTCTAGGTGCAGATCTCCCCTTGCAGGTCTCTAGCTGCAGGTCTCCCTTGGACCCCTACATGGTCCAAGACGGACATGGTCTTCACCAAGCCTCATGATTTGCAAGACAAAAACCAGAATCAACACACCAGCTGGGCAATACAGTAGTTCACTGCTGATGCCGAAGGGATTTCAACATACAGATTTCCTGAATGAGAGGGGGAGCACAGGATTCATCTTCAGGTTGGGACTTTTTTGTTTGTTTTCCTCAAGACCAATGTAGCCAAAACCCTCCGGGGTATGCACAAAAGAGAAAAGGACCCCTGCCAGTCTACTAGTAATGTTGCTGTTACGTTTGAATCTTTTTTTATTCGGAAAAGAAGCTTTGAGTATGGAAAGAGGAGCTTTTAAAAGACAGGATTTTACAGGAAAGTATGACCAAACTTGGGGGTGGGGTGGAGGTGGCGAATTCACTCCTTTATGTCATACGACCCAAACAAACTACTTAAGCGTCCCTGAAGAACCCTCTAAAAGTACTCCCAGGCCAGTACTGAGATGTTGCTACAGAAGTACAGAGTGCTAAGTTTTAGCAAGCAGCTACAAACCCCCTGTAAACCCACAGGTATGCTTCCATTGCAATCCTCCTTCCGGAAAACCTTCCAGCCTGATACTTCAGGAAGTTAACCAGTCTTCAGGGTACCAGCACATGGGCTGAATGTTTTTCCCAGTCACCTTTATTGGCAGAACTTCAAATTTCAACGAACGCTTTCTCAACAGCCTCACTGCCGTCACTTCCAACAGCTGAAGGTGGCAGCTAGTACAATTAACCAGCACAAAACCACAAGACACTAGTGGTAATACATAGTGAGGAAGAAGAGAAGGAGGGTGCAATCCTCTCAATCAAAGAGTGGTCCAAAAGGTCCAATAATACGATTTACCAGGAAAAGACAGTCACTGTGTTGAGGTCAGATGCTGTGACAGCACCACAGCTCTCTCCCTCATTAATACAGTGAGCATCTCATGGCATACAGTGCCAAGGGAGGCAAAGATCATAAGGACACTTGTTACCCCCGACATGAATATTCAACAGACAGAAAATGAAGAAATGAGCTGTAAAAGCCTAGCGTGAATTTTAGAAACCATGGAGGTCCTGGATCACCAGAAGAGCTTCCTATGGGAGGCAGGGGACTCTCTTCACAAGAAAGGAAAAACTTAAGCCCTTAGTAAGGCTAAGCTTCTTCCCAGATTCCCTGTATGCCATTCTAGGATCCCTTATTGCAATGGGTCAGCCTAGGTAACCAGAAAGGCTGTCCTCCAGCCCCACACAGAACAGCAAAGGGGAGTCTGTTAGCACGCGGCAAGGGTGCGTTGCCCCGATTACCTCAGCCCATCCGTCCGGACGGGTACGTGAGCACACAACAAGAGCAGCTTCAGGGGCAGCATCTGAAAGAGCAGCTTGTGAAAGCCTGAGCACGTGGCGTGACAAACCTCCCCCAGAAGGCTGAGGAAGGCAGCTGCCAGCAGAGCAGGCTCCATAGCAAACCACTCGCATCCTCCTACACCAAGACTGCTTCTCCAAGAGGAACAGTGTGTGTGTGGGTGGGTGTTTTCAAGCACTTACTCACCGTGCTGATACCTAGCAGAACCACTAAATCCAAACGGTATAGCTCACGGATTAGCCAGTGGACAACAGCAGCTTTCAGGCACTAACAGATTGGGCTGAATTTCAACCAGTTCCTCAGACACCAATAACCACATGCAGATGCCCCAGCAGCTCTCCAACTAGAGACATCCACTTGACTTTGATCATACATAAACACATTCAAACAGGCAAAGGTGCTACCTTCTCATCCAGCAGGGCGCGAGCCCTCGCTACCAGCACCTCACTGCCTCAGGCTCTGCCGCAACGCTGAGAAGAGAGAGATGAGAGCAAAGGAGCTGCCCGTACCCAGCCACGTACCTGCCGTGTCCCAGACACCCAGAGTGAACCAAACCAACGCCTGGCCAGACATCCACACCACAAGCCCAACCCAGCACCCTCAGGAGCCAGTAGTAGCTGAATTGGATCTGGAAAGCAGTTGTAGCTGGTGGATCCAGTAGCTGCTCAGAACTGGGTTTTCCAAGCGCACTGCCAGCGCACCAAGCTGTCTGCCTCCACGCCGTGATTTTGCAAAGTGGTGGGGTATCCTCAAAGGAGCTAATGAAAATATTAACTTGCTTATTCAAGATTAAAAAAAAACACCCCCAAAACCAAACAAGAAACTACCATCTGCTCATGCTGGGGCAAAACCAAAGCAGGGTTTCCTTAATCTATTGAGCAAATCGGCAGGTTGGGAAGGAGGGCAGTGAGAGAAGAGCACAAAGGGGACAACTTAAGTTAAAAGATGATGGGAAGAAGCTGCTGCTGAGCTGTCCCCATGGACCTGCACAGCATGGCACATACGCCAGACACAGATGCCAACAGAGCAGGGGCAAGGTGGCTTCTGCGGGCACCTATGGGTGTTGCACCCAGCTGCCAGCAGCCCAAGTGGCATCACTTATCCGCACCCAGCTCAACACAGACCCATGACCGGTTTGAGAGAGTCAGGGATGCTGCTGAAGTCAATCTTACAGTCAACACCTCCGCAGCTGAGCAGACTACTGAGGCCAACAAGCCCCGTGGAAGCAGACCTGCATGGTTCAAGATAATAACTTAGAGTCCGCTCTCACAGCTGGAGATAGGACTCTGCACCAAGCCCCCAGCAATAAGCTGCCACCCATGTGGTACATACACTGTGTCTGGCTCTGCGCCTTAAGGGACATGGCCTGGGGCGTAAGACCTGTCCCTTATGCTTAGGCCACAGCTGGTCCCCATAGGCTTGCTGTGCATGTAAGAAGCAAGGACTTGAGGCTCTCCTTTCCCCAGGCTCAGCAGAGGAGCACACTTTTGCCAAGAGCCATGCACCACCAAGGAGGACTGCAGGCAGACTGCACCAACGCATGTGCGCAACCTGTCTCCTCATGCAGGCAGCGGCAGCAGCACTGCTTCCAACGCAACCACCACCACCATGAGAAGATACTGTCCTGCCTCTTTCTCTCTGCCCCAACGCACCTTTCTTCTGCCACAAGCTTTTGTAACCCTTAAGCACCAGAAGGGCAGTTACAAACGCTGCAGAAATGGAGCTGGGCTAGATAATCCAGGAAGACCAACACAACACACAGACTATAAAGCTACACAGATCATAGAGATACAAATTACCAGGTCCAGCATTCAGATCCCTGTGCAACCGGACAAGATTTCTTTGGGAGGGGTGAGGAAGGATCAGACTGTTGACAGGATATTTTTTTTGCAGCAGCATTAGTTTTAAGAAGTGATGTGAAACTATGAGCAAACATTATGTAATTGAGGGGTGCACTGAGTATTTATGAGGAAGGCTTAACTGCTTTCAAAAGTTTCTACACGCTTGAGGTGGTATTTAGGATTTAAGGAGTTTCAAACAAGTCAGTGGGGACAGGACGACACCAAGGCGTGCTTTACTTTCTGAACACAGCAGCCGGGAGCAAGACCAGGAGCTTACCCTGCACGCAAGAGTGAAACAAGCACTCAGCGCAGAGACATAAGGGATGAAATACCAGTCTCCCCCAAATCCTGAGCTACGGGGTACCCGTTAGCCTCCAACTCAAGCTATTGCCCCACTCAAGCACTCAGGAACATCATAGCAGCTGGCAATGTATGGTACCCTGGATTACCACTTCCACTCCCTGGGAGTAGCATAACCCGCAACAGCGACGCATTTCCTCTTCCCAACATACATGTATGCTATGCCTCTGGTTAGTCTGAGCCTCAAAATAAAATAAAATATATGCAGGAACTGGCAGGTATGGCAAGAAGTTTATAAGAGCCTACATTTTCAAAAGATAATTTAAAACCTGACCACGCATCAAATAAGGCCAGAGTCTTTAGACAAGAAATTATTGAAGTTAAATTAATAGCTATGAAGTAACTAAGTGTGGGGTGGCAGTTTTTATTGTTGTTGCTGTTTGTTGGGGGGGTTGTTGGGTTTTTGGTTTGGGTGGGTTTTTTTGTGTTTGGGTTTTTGGGTTTTTTTTGGGGGTGGGTGGGTGGGGTGGAGGAGATAAATTGGTTGTTTTTTTAAAGTGAAAGCTAAGAAATGCAACTTTAATTCCAAGGAAACAACAGAAAGCGTTCAAAGCTTCTACTGGCAGCAAACTTCAGTGCTGCAATAGGACTTTCCATTTAGATGCAGCTGCCATGAAACATCAGTATTCAGCTCCTGTTCCGACAGCAGCCTGGTAGGGTGCTCTCTCAGGAAAGAGGACCACCTCTTACTTGACCCCCAGCAGGGGACGAGATTAACGCAGCCAGACTTTGAATGGCGTTTGCCATTTGAGTCAATACAGCAGCTTTTAACTTCTAGGATTTCTTTCACAACGCTTCAGAGCATGATTTCCCTGCAAGCCTACAGGGACAGGCCTGAAGAAGCAACATCGATGCTACCAGACCTCTGCACATAGAGGAGTTATCAGCTCTCTTGAACTACAGCCCAGCCCCCCCTGCAAGCATCCCTCCACCACGGGGCATCCCCCAACCAGCCTCACCCCAGCAAGCTTTGCACAAGCAAGAGCTACCTCATTTTATAGCTAGCACCCCTATGAACAGCGCTGGGCCATAGTGATATGGTCCACAGCTGAGCGTCAAAAATCCAGCCCCAACCAGGATGCAGATGACCCTCTGTGAGGACTCGAGAGCACACGCCAGCGTCAGCAGCCCCCAAACCACAGCTAAGGTCCTTACGGTGGACCAGGGCCTGTTCTGCTGTCAGCTGGGGAATAGCTCTCCCCAAACCATCAGCTGAGGTCCCCACTTGACCTGAACTGCACATGGGGAATTTAAGCACAGAGGTTCATTTATGGGGACTAAGTGCTGAAGGAGAAATTAAGTCATAAACACCATCACCGCCCTCAGTTTTGTGAGAAAAATAATTTTCTTTAACTACCATCCAGCTCCCTATTAAATCCTTATTCCAGTAGGGTAGGGTCAGAAATCAGCTTCCAGTTTTCTTGGACATTAGTTGGTTGTGCTGTACAAGAACTGTAAATTCAGTTTCTTGCACTTTTAACCAAAAGTGAACTTCCTCCATTCCCCCAAAGGGCACACAGCTAACTCCTTCACAGAATATTTGTATTTCATCATTCACCACAAGAAATGGATGTCAAAAGTTGAGGGGGTGGATTTTTTTTTTTTTTTTCAGCATTTGAAGATAAAAGTATTTCATGGCCACAGAATTTGTTCAGCAGCTTAGGGAGACCATCTGTCTCTGTGGGTGGTACACACCGGCACTTTGGAGGGCACCGACTGCAGGGGTAAAGAAATTACATGACAAACCCCTTAAGTACAGGGTAGGCTGAAGCACATGCTGTTCCTGTACTTCTGGGCAGTGTCGATTTTGAAAGATGAGCCAACAAGAAGGGAAATCCCTGCAGATGAAACCAATGGCATTTCCTCCTCGCCATGTCTTTCAAAAGGACAAAGCCCAGCAGCTCCACATCAGGGACCAAGTAATACCGTACTAGCCAGGGGGATTAATAATTGACAGTGGGCCCTTCAATTACAAGTAGGTTTGTAAACTTTTAAAGTATTAACCATTCAAAAAATGTGAGACTGCTCCAGGGTACAACCACCACCCTGCACCGCTCACCAATGCTGCCTGGTGCAGCTGCAGGAGCACAATGTAACTGGTACCTGGGTTGTGACCTAGTGCACCCAGCTCCACGCTCCTCCCGGTGAAAAGGAGGAGAGCGGTGGTGTGTGCACAAAGGGGCACTGGGGCTGATCAAAGCCCAGGATGAAACAAGGGAGGAGAGTGTGGTAGAAAGATGACCATGGGCACTGCAGTTCCTTGAGCTCTGTCATCTGTATCAAAACAAAGGAGCAGCTCTGTGTGTACAGCCATAACATAACACCTTCTGCAAAGCATAAGCAGAAAGGCAAGAGGCCGGGAAAACATGCTGCTTTCAGAAAAGCAAAGAACGCCCAGGCTTTACCACATCAGAAACTCCCAGAGGAGTTGTGCATGCAGTCAGATACTGACAGTCCATCCTGGACTTTCCCCTCCCCTCTCACAAGAGGCACCTGGCACTCCTGGAGCCTGCTGTTCACCACCGTCACAAACATACATCCTCTTGATGAGGTGTCACTCTGACCCAAGGAAGAAGTCCTCGCTGAACTCTGCTGACAATGCACCTCATGCACCAGCAGCCAGACCCTCGTAAAACAGAACAAGGCACCATTCCCATAACTCACCCAGAGCATCAAAGGAGACTACTCCCTACTTGGCAAGGAACAGCACACATTTTTTTTTCAGAGACTACTGGAAAATTCCCTTCTGCAATTCCATGGATACCCTCATGGCAAGAGCAACAGGTGAACTGCCCCCTGCAGCACCATCCTCCTAGAGGACAGGCAGCAGACACAGGCAGGAGCAGGAAAGGTATAGCCTGTGACTAAGAATGACTAAGAATGTGGTTGGAAGTCTTTTCCCATTAAGTCATTACTAGTTCAGCCCCAAGTCAGCCCTTCCGTCCCTGCTTTATGGCTACTCCACAGCATGGGGCGTTTTAAGGGTGCTAATGCTCCACTGCCCATGGACACAGCTGCGGACAGAGTTCTGCAAGCTCAGGAATGGGAGCATGGAGAAGCAGCCCAGCTGCAGAGATGATGAACTGCAAAACGGTGGCTGTAAACACCCACTTAGGTGAAGTGCTGGAAGTCACTGGCTTGAAGGTCACAAGTCTGACACCTTTCAGTGATAAAAGACACTGTTCTGGAGCAGACACTCAGTTTCTTCAGGAGCTTCACACTTGCAGATGTAATTAGCACCCACTTAGCTGGCTATCCCAGAACTTCTTGGGAGGACAGACTATTCAGCCTGGTGCTCATCAGGCTTGGTGATGGGTGGGACACACACAAATGCTCATCAGGGTGCCTTGTACAGACTTCAGGACAGAGACGATGCATTCAGGAACATGGTTAATTTGATACAGGCTGGAGACTCTAGTGACAGGGCTGCTCTGCAAAGTCACTAGTCTGTGGAACATGCCATCCTAGGAAGCTCCTGTGATCAAGGCAGCAGGACAGTTAATAAGATGCTTTGCCACAGAACAAGGTAAAAAAACCTCATCAGCTCAATCCCTTTCATCACAGTGTTTCTGACTACGGAGATGGTGAGGGTTGAAGAAGCTCCAAGGAGAAAGGAGGGTCAGTGCAATTCCCCTAGTCCCCAGGAACACAGACCAAGCAAACCGCACACAGGGTAGAGGAAGAGCCCAGGAGCCCAGAGTGCTCCCAGCTGGGTTTAGCTGGGCAGGTACAGCATTGCATGAGCATGCGCCAATGCCCGTTCTGCAGTCCCACTTCTGACAGCCCGACTGGAAACAGAAATAGCTCACAAGCACATGGGATCAGTCACACTATGAATGACCGATGCAATTAGACACACATTATGAAATTCCTCCACCAGAAAACAGCAATATTTCAGCAGCTCTTGCCTCAGGCAAGAGATCCAGCTGCCTATACACATGGTTAAGCTGATACATTTCACCATGCTAGCAACAGAAACAAAGGTGTCTATATGCCATGGAAGCTTTCCTTTTGAGGGGCAGGGAGATTTTAGGACAGCGTAACAGAGAGCAGTGTTGATACAATTCCAGGCAAGAGCGCTCTGCACAGTTCCAATGGTGACCAGGTGTTCTTCATTAGAAAAATTTCACCCTTGATAAGGGGAGGCACATTTGAGCAACAACTCTTTGTCGCAAGATCAGATGTGTGAGGCTTACAAATACAGGCTGGAGTATGAAGCAGCTTATTCCCGCTCCTTAGCCCTCCATGTACTCCCTCGCTAGGGAACACAGGCCCAGTGCCACCAAGGGACACAGACGAGAGCGCTCATCAGTTTAGATCCATAAACAGACAGCCCAGAAATCAGTTTTATAAGCAACAGGTTCAACAGGTAGAAGACTGCCAACCCAAAGCAGCCGGGACAAAAGCAGCATCAGTTTCTACCGTGCAATTCTGTTTCAGCTCTGGTTTGTATTGAAGGCAAGGGCTCAGTGCCACCTAGGCAAGAGCTGCTCTGCTGCCTCCTGCTCAGCTGGGAGGCAGGCCAAATGTTTTCCTCTTCCACAAAACATAAATGCATCTACTTTGTCTTGTGAGCAAATGTAAGCCATGCGATTTCTCAGTAGGGTTATCAATAGATCCTGCAGGGAAGGTCCAGGCTCTTCAGAGACAGGTACCTGTTCTGAGGAAGCAGCTGCTCCCTTCCCAGATTTGTAAACCACAGTTCAACAAACATCCATCCAAACGCAGATGGGCAACACAGGTACAGGCAACATACGGACAATGCTCTAACAGACTTTTTCCATACAGAGCTGCTATTTGAGTACTAAACTTCTCTTGATTAGACGGGCAGAGAACATCAGCCAGCTCACAGCGTCCGCACTCCGATTCCAAAGGTATATGGAGGCCTTCCCAGCCAGCTGGCTCACAAAGGAAAGCCCATACCAGCAAGGACAGAAAAGCAGACTGAAACTCTCAGTGCTTCATACAACCTGATGCATGATGAACTATCGTGGCCCTGCTCCTCATATTCCTACCACAAGGATGAGCAAAGGGGAGGAGAAAGACCCATTCTCAGACTTCTAACCTCAGAAAACCAGGACTGTACTGCAGCCCAGCATTCAGGCTACGTGTAAGATCAGTAATTACCACACGTGTTTGAAGCCATTCATTTTCTTGAGCTGTCTAGACTAGCAAAGCTCTAGGGTGGGGAAAGAGTATTCACTGGAGAGGAAGGGAATATGTTTAGCACCCTAACTACAGAAAAGGAGGGTTTTCTCCAGCAAGATCCTTCCTACTCAGCTTGAGCCATCCAGAAGGTACTGTACTGTAGGTGACAGGTGCCATCGGTGTCCCTGCCTGTAGGGACAAACCAAAGCCTCAGCTGCAAACCCAAGCCTCACATAACTATAAGCCTTGCAACTGAAGAGTTATCTACTGTCGCTCTCCCCCACCTTTGTTTCCCTTTCTTGTTATTTTCAAAAGTGTTGCCAGCATTCCCACCCAACCTCTCGCATTTTCGCAGGCTTGACCTTTCTTGCAGCTACTCTATTCGCTGCTCTTTACCCATTCATACCACCATAAAGCATTCTCCTCCGTGGCAACCCTTCCTTCCAGGAGCAGCAGAGCAGTCAGTGAGCTGAGACTTGGCACCACATCCACTGGGACTCCAATTTAATTTTTACCTCCCCCCCAAGCTCCTGAATCAATGCCAAAGGAGCGCTCGTTTTGGCAGTCAAGTCTCCCAGAAGGAAGGTTACAGCCAAAATGCTGGGGGTGGGACCACGCCAGCCTATTAATAGGTTGATTATAGTATGAATTTGGGGAACTACTCCCAAATATGCTTACCCTCCTGGACCGAGGGCCCTCAGGGGTGGAGTGGAATACCTAACTCAGCACTTTGAGCTTCTTTACTGTGTCTGGAGCCAGGGAGGGTGGAAAATCCTGTCCGTACCCTGCCTGGCAAAAACATGGTTTTCCAGAAGGGTGGCTGAGCTATTGTTTTCTTCCCTTCTCCCCCAGAAAGCCTGTTTCCCTCATACTTACACAGCAGCTCCTTCCACCTCATCAGAAAAGACCTTGAATTTGAAAGCTTCCACCTTGGATTAAAAAGGTTGATATCAACAATTTTCCTGTGGAAAATCCAGAGCTACTCCAAGAAGCAACACTGAACAAGGTAAGATGTGTCAAGAGCCTTCTTGCCACCAGCTCCTCCAGAGCACACTGGACCGCTGAGGAGGACAGACTCCTTGGGCAGCCAGGGAGCAAATCGGTTAAGACATTTCAGAGCACGAAGATGACAAAAAGCTGGACTGAGGCAGCAAGGTTTTGATTTCAGGAGGCAGGCAGATTGCTATACCCGTGAAAGCATGCTTCCTTCTTCCAGGTGGCAGCCCACAACCTAAAGGCCCCTTTAAAAGCGCTGGGGTGAGGCAAGCTTGTAAGGTGGCAAGTAGAGAGCCCAGAGGCAGCAATGAGTAGTATATGCATACCTTACCCTAGCTACAAGCACCTCTGCAGCACACCCAAGGCTGCTTCTCCAGCCTCCTTGAATAATCCACTGTCCTTGCATGTCTCCGCGTTTTCCCATCAGCAGACCTCCCGCTCCAGCCCCAGCAAGAAAGCCAACCAGAGGCAGAAGGCAGCCCCTTGCAACTCTGACTGGCATTTCACCACCAAGCATGTCAAGACTTTGACGGCAGCTTCATTAAATTATGCTGCAAAGATGTTCAGAAGTTCCCAAATTTCTTATGTTTTACATCAATACCACACAATCCTAAGCCTTGAGAAGTTGAAGGAGATGCCACCTGCACTCACTTCTCAGTGTTTGTCACATTGGAACAACACTCTGGATCAAGACCAGCAGCTCTCACCACTTATGCACCAGTGACTCTCCCTGTTGCTTGTAGCAAGCGAGGGGGAAAGAATGAACTCCCCCTTAGACGGGAGACACTTGGCCACTGACCAAACTTGCAGAGTTTTACCTTTACATTAGTAAAGATGGAAAGACACACAGGCTTCAAAACACACATTATACTAATCTGCCAGAAACTAAAGAAAAAGCAACACTAGTTTACCATCATTAGACATGTTTGACGAGACTCTCCTGTAACACAAGACACTGAAGCATCTACATGCCGCATGGTTTGGATTCAATATGCCAAACAAAATTGCAATCAGCTTGCCAACAAACGAGAAGTTACTAATTTTCATACATCTCAGATTTCACCCTGGTTTTACAGCTTTCTGCTGCCCTTGCATCACCCAAGGCACTTCAAAACCCTGCTGCAGAAGGAGAACTGGAGAGAATGCTGTTTCTAACAAATGCTATTAAATATATAGGCTTTGATTTTAGAGCAAATTCTTTGCCTCCACTGGCAAGATTAGTACATGGTTAATGCCAGGCATGCAGACTTTGGCAGGTATAGGATCTTAATTCCCCAAACACAAACCTATGAACTACCACCAAGCAACGAGCAAACTCTCTCAAACCAAACCTGCACAGCATGTGTATATACATACATGTGCTGAACTTTCTGTGCAGAATTCACTTACGAGAGAACCGCCCTGGCACACCTCGAGGCACAAAGCTGTGGCGCAGGGGAACTCTTTGGTAGTCTTTCCATCTCCCTAGTCTTAAAGGCTATGCTGGATCTGTCACCACAGAAGAATTTCTAAGTTTAAAAAAAAAAAAAAGAAAATAAATTGGTTTCACAAGGAAACCAACAGAGATTAGCTCTTTTTTTTTTTTTTTTTTAAAACCCTGAAGGTGACTCCACATTAGATCCATGGGAACACTTCCATTACAGAAGAGGGGCTCTCCTTCACATTTTACAGAGAAGGAAAATACAGCAGAGTCCAGATCTAGTTCACCCAAAAGGCCATGAGTTCTTCCATTAAACCAGAAACAACATCCAGGAATCAACTCCCAGATTTGAGCTTCACCCACTAAATCTGCTTCAAAGCAATTCCATTGCTAAGCTAATGGCTGCAGGAGACTGTTCCTACATCCACTTAAACCAGCAGACACTAATCTCTCCATCTGCAACAGATATGCATGCCATAGGGGTCTGGACAGGATAAGCAGAACAGATGTTTAAGTGCACATATGGTCTGGGGAATCATCTTCAGAGCTCAGCTACCAGCTTCACAGGGCACAGGAAATAAGAGATTTCTAGAGAGCTTCACAGGGCACATACTAAGGAGACTGAGACACCTGCTGCTTCTTGTACCTTTGCTGAGGAAAGCATTAACCCCAGCAGGAAGGTGGAAGCAGGCAGGCACGTTGTCATACCTATGGATATCGCACTGCTCCCAAACACTCCCAGATACATCTGACCCAGCAAACTGATCCATACCTATGGCAAAAAAAAGCACATCAAGCTACAAAACCAAACTAGAGGCAGCATAGCACTGCCAAAAAAAAAAACACCACCCAAAAGCACCTACATGTGCCTCAGTACTCATTAAAAATATTATTCCTAAATGCCTGAAGTGCTGGGAGATTTTAGCTGCACCAAGGCAACTGCTTCAGCAGGACAAAATGCAATTTCCCTCAAGCCAACACAAAACTGTAGAAAAACGCTGATCTTGGAAACAAGGAAAGACCCCCCCCCCGTCACTGGAATCAGCCTTCAGATCCCAGTGTATGCCCGGGTCAGCCCTTCAAGGCAGCCCCAGCCTGTGTCAGCAGCAGGCTTCAGAGCACCAACACCTGAACGAGCATTTCCACCAGCTGCAAAAGGCGTAGGCAGGCTCCAAATGACGCTGCTCAATGCGACGCAAGGAACATCCTCATCCACGTTCCTCGCACAACTCTTGGCTGCACAGGGCAACGAGGGCTAACAGACGTTTTCAACAACAAATTAGGTTGCTGAATGCTTTCTCACACCGGGCACTTGCTCCTTCCCCCAGCCCCTGCCACACGGACTAGCCTGCTGCGAGGTGGCTCCAAGGAGCAGTGCTCCGCGTGGCCCAAAGGGCTGCTCTCAACGTGGCACCCGGCCCGCACAGCCAAAGAGCGCAAGCCAGACATGGCTACGCAAGGAAGCCTCTCCCCTCTCCTCCAGCAAGGAGACAGGGCAAGAAGCCTAGAAAAAGATCTTAAAGACCTCACCAGGCTTAGCCCAACGACCAAGTGAAAGCTGTGCCATCAGCTCTTCTCACTTACAGAAACGCACCGGACCCTCTGAAGCAGGGCCAACCTCTCCCGCACGCACAGAGATGAGAGATTCAGTTTGGTAACTTTGGAGAGACTCTAGGACACCCCTGGGGGAAGAATCAGAAACCAGCAACATCACACGTACAAAAGCAGATGACGGTTTGTGGCACAGCATAGCCACACTTCTCTACGCTGCTGGTCTTCAAGGGCTTGGACCTACCTCAGGTGCCCCAAGCTGTAGTATCGCGACTCTCCATCCGTTGACCGAACTACCTTGACAGTGAACATGGGCTGCAGCTGCCGTAGCTCCAGCAGCACAATGGCCAGGTAGTGAATGAAGAGCAGAGCATCCACCAGAGACACCGCATACTGCACTATTCCTTGGTAGTTGGTGTCCTTCGAGTCCAAGATGCGCACGCCATAAAAGAGCCAGTAGGAAAACACAAACAGGAATATGAGGACCAACAGAAGGGCCCGAAACACAAACACCCTCGGTATGTCTGCCTTGGGCTGGCGGAAAAACAGAGCCCAGGTCCCAATCAGAAGAATGAGGAGTTTAAACGCCACAGAGATGAACAGTCCCTCACAGACAGTACCACACGGCTCCAGATCATCCCGCCACAGGATCTGGGGTAACAGAATGAAGGCAATGGGGGTAAGGAAGACAAGGAGTCCGAGAACAGCTGCCACTGTTAAGCCCAAGTAACGTCTGCAGTCCAACCCAACGCTGTCCTCCAGATCCTTACTGATCCGGGCAATGTCCTCCTGGGAAATACTGTGCTCAGAGGTGCCTGTGATTGCTGTCGTGGTCTCACCCCAGTTGTCATCCTGAGGGAGGAAGAGATAAAAATAATATTGAAACAATCAGATTATTCCTTCCAGGTCTTCTATTTTTATTGCTCAGAAAAAGACTGCTACAACAGACTTAAGTCCCAGAAAAAAAATGTAGCAAAACCCACACCTTCAATATACTGGATAGTCAACCCTGAAAACTAGCAAAAGTTTGGAAACAATAGCAACTTGTTCAAACCAGTGACTAGAAACATTAGGTGTTAAACCCCTGTAACTGTAGAGCAGGTAGCTCAGCTTGCTATGCCACTCACTGTACCCCAGAGGTTCCTCTTCCAGCACACTTAACGAGTAATATCACATAACTCCTGGAAACTGCAGTAATCATCAGTTCCCATGTGCAGGGCGAGCACTAGCGCTCTTCCAGCCTACACACTCTGCAGCGCAAGTGCACCACAGAAGCACCTGGAAGGGAAATTCTCATTTGAGTGTTTCAAGCCAGTTATTGTTGTTACACAATCAAAAACATGTTCACACATTATTTTGCCATCTGTAACAGAAGCAACCACACTTCCAGCAAATTCCTCCACTTTGTTTTCTTTTATTCTCCTCTCCAGTAGCCCTGCCCTCAATACCTGACATTCTAATAAAAATTTAGTTAAGGCAATAAATCACAGGTGGTCACACAGGATATTTTCAGGTATGGGGCTTTAAGTTTAGAGGATCTTAAGACTGCCAAGTAGCTCTGGTCCAGGACATTGTCAGAAGCCACTCAGCCACAAAGAAGCTTACCTGAAATACAGTCACCATATAGTCAAGCTTCAGGCTACATTATGTTTTCTGAAAGTCTTATTTCCTCCCTAGCTAATATCAGAGGACTTCTGCAAGCTAGCTCTCCCATCCCACGATGTCTCCAATCGCTCCTTCCTGGAGCTGGCATGGCCAAAGAGTTACACTGACATGTATGGATTTGACTCACAGCTGCTGCTGGAGTGACTCATGCACATGAAGACTCCTGATGCTTCCCACAAACACACACCGAAGGGCGGCAATGCATGCGCTTCATTGCTTGGCACCCAACCCCTTTGTAGCTGCAACTCGCATTCAGAAGCACACGTTTTGCTCTTCTTCCTATCCTCCCGAGTGTATCTCCCTGCAGCTCGTGCCATTAAAAGGATTTACACCTTCTGCCAGACTTCTGCAGCTACACATGCTGATCAAAGCATTTTGTTTTAAAGAAACAGGCATCATTTTAGTCCTTTATTCACTTCTTTAGAAGTGAATCTTTGGGAAAGGAGCAGACAGGCAGGATGACTACTTTGAACAACTCCAGGGGTATAAATTCTAATGCACTCCAAGACATGAATACCTCCTATGCCTAGAGCAGTAGGGTTGTGAGACAGACCAACCACAAACAGTCAGCATCTTGAATTAATATGAGGGGGTTTTGAGTCACTTCTCACCAAAACAGAGGCCCCAGAAGAGATATCTGCATTGTAGCTTGTCAAGAAAAGCAGCATAATCCTATCCCATTTTCCTCTTTTTCAGTGTCTCTGGTAAAGCATCTAAGCATTTCAACTATTTTATGTTTATGCATTAAATAGCTCTGCATAGTTTCCTCCATTTGAGGAAGAGAGAAACTGTGCAGAAGAGAAGGGACAGAAACACCAGAGCAGCTTAATGCTACAACCCAGAAGACAGCAGGCAACCCTGCTCTCAGTCTACCCTTATAACAATTCCTCCCACATTAAGTGGCACAAACAAAAAATGTGCAGTTACACAGAAATATGAGCGTGTCTCTAGTGGTACAAAAGCTGCCGGATCCAACCCTGGGCACTCTGCTCCCTAGGAGAAAGGTCTTGCTCACACATCAACTTATTTCGCTTTGGCTTTAATTCACGCTGAGGAGGTCTGCATGAAAACAAGGGCCTAAGAATTCATTGACACCTTAGATCTATTTCAAATAATAGCTGGGATCCATGAAAAGCAGCATCTGATTCCAAAATACCAAGTGGCAGCACATGAAGCCAGCCCACCTGCAGCGACATGAGTACTGCCAAAAGTACTACCATACACAGTTTGGGTGGAAACTGTGAAGCCCCACAGCCAAGGATTAACACACCCCAAATCCAGCCCAGGGGGCATGAAACATCCTGCATTCCATGTCTTGCAGCGTCAGCCATTCTTCAAAAATGAATATGCACCTTCACATCAGCTGCTAGAGCAGAGAGAGAGTATTGGATCCATCCTAGGTGCAATCTAAACCCAGCATTATTCCACTCTTTATCTAACCCAGTGTTAATGTACTAGTTTTCATCACTGAGTTCACCCGCCTGCCCAGCTATTTCACATTAGTTTTACATTTCTCATCTCCTTTTCCTACTGGGATGCTGGTCCTAATGTGTTTCGCATGATTACCTAGAGCAAAGCCTGCTTAAAAACCAAAAGCCCACATACAGGTGAAAGGGTTGACCTGCATAATGCACAGTGAGATGATGGAAACAGATGTTTCTACAGAGCTTGGCAGATGACGTTCTGGAGACAGAGGCAAATTAGTGCCCCAGGAGTAGTCACATCAGCACCGCTGCTGTCAAAACTAATGCTCTCAGAAAAAGACACGACTGATTGAGGCCTTGGCATTAGGCATGAATCAAGGGTACCCGTAAGTCATGCTTCTTTACAAGTGAGCATCATTTTTTTCCTACTCATATGCTGGCAAGTCATACGCTCCGTTTCAGAAACCACACTCCACGTTTAATTTCACTGCCTCCTTACCTGGCCCTCCTCCGCCCGAGAGGCATCGTTCCCAAGCAGCGGCTCTGCAGGAGGTGTCTGGATAGTGACGGACTTCTCAGACCGACTGCCGTCTTTGCTTCGCGGCGATTTGTGCCTGTCCCGACTCCTTTTCCAAAGAAAACAAGAGAACAACATTATCAAATAGTTTCCAGGACAGAGCCTGGAATCTGCTACGCCTCTACCTGCAGCAGGTGTCCTAAGCATTGGGTCAGTATCATGCTTGCCCATCGCTTCATCAATACTGGATCTGTGACAAAACAAGCTTTGGAAGAGGTAGAAAGGATCCTTGACCAGAGCAGCCTGCAGCCTGGTGGCTGGTACGGTCTATCCTCTCAGTGACTGGAGAGGGGAGCAAAGGAGACAGGGTACATCCCCACCGCCTCATCTTCTCTTAAAACAGCTTCCGACAGCGCTGTGCTTGGAAGGGAAGCTTGCATCCTCCAAACAACTGGCAGCTCCGCTTGGGGTTAACTGGGCTACGCAGCTCTCCACCTGCAACAAAGTGTCTCACAGGGACATGTAGGGTTAACACAAGGAATTAACCAAGACAGCTTCAGTTCCTGCAGCGTAAAGTCTCGTCAACTAGGACCTCAACACCGTACAACAATTGGTGAAGTTTATTTCCACTAGTCAATAACCCCCAGTTAACCCTTACCAAGACAGCAAGAACACCAAGGGCACCAGGCTCATGCTTACTTCCAGAGTACCCTTGTAGAACTCACAGTTTCTCATCTGACAATAACTCATTTTGAGACAATCCCCACTAATCTGCTCATCGGTACTTTCCTCCCCAGACAGGAAAGCAGCCTTTGCACCAGAGACCCTCACTGCGCTCAAGGACCATCTTAAAGCTCAGGAGCATCCAGTGCCCCAGCTCTGCTCTCTCCATTGCATCTCTCTTGGAATTACCAAACCCCCAAGGTTTCATGGCCTGTTCACAATAAGAGGCTCTAGAATTTTTATGTCGTTCTGGGAACTTTGAAGGCATCTTTCCACATGGCATTCTAAGCTTCAAAGAGCGATCCATATTGGGGGTGGGGGTGTTAAAGAAGGGAGGAAAGGCAAATGAGATGATTTACTCAATAACTGGACTGCGAGCAAAGAGACTTCATTTCATGGAAGAATACTTTTTCCAACAACACAGGATAATTGCTTCTGAAATGCAAAGTTATTTTGGACCAGCTCAGTTCTAAGTTGCAAAGACTGTAAGTGGCACACATTTTGCATGTAAAACTAATGGTGATGCAGGAAAAGAAAAAGGGTCATGTTTCCAAGTAATCAGAAGTTTCACAGCAAGATGTTTCTTGAGGCTGCTGAACTACCACAACAGACAGGACCAAAAAGCTCCAAAAAGCCTGACTTCTAATCCAATCAATACTGATAAATGACTTGTGGACTCAAGCATCGCTCAAATTCTATTAAAAAACCCTGACACACCATCAACAGATTAGCCAGGGGGATGGTGGGAAGAGATAGGAAACCTTATTATTATGCAATAAAGAAATGGCATCAGAAGACAGTAACTGACAATTATCAGTTTAGGCAGTCTGACATGTCTCCTCCCCTGAGCCTCTACTCAGGCCTTGCACTATAAGAGGGGAGTTAAGTCATCTTTTCCTTCTGCTGGCACTATCTCAATCTTTCTGGCCATTCATGACCCCAGTGTGCATCCAACAGGTTGAGTATCACTAAGTTGGCTGCATTATTGTTTCCAGTCTCCTGACTGGGTTCCTCATAAGGACTCTCCACGTACATCTCCTCCAGAGCTGTGGCCCCACGGATTTCATTCTGGCTTACAGGTTTTTTCCCACGGGACATGTGCTTAAAGCAGTAACTAACTAAAAATAAACATTTCCTTACCCTTGTCTGTGGGCTTTTTTGGAGTGACCTGAGTAGTGGGAGTATCCCGAATATGTTGATTCTGTATCCATTGCAGCAGACATTGGGTCTGCACGGAAGGAACACAGATTTTACTCAGAAGACAAGTTCCTGGTGCTCCTGAGGTGGAGTCCGTGGTAAAAGTGCTTTCCTGGGTACTCTTTGCTTCCCAGTCATCAGTGAGGTCTGGTCCTCAGAAAGCCAGTGAGCTTCACTTAAAAGGAATCGGATCAGAGGGGAGGGAAGGGAGGGTGCTCAGCTCCTCACGATCGACCTAAGGAAAGAGAAACAGGCATGGAAGTGCACTCTAATCAAAGCAAGACATCATTCCTACTGCAGCAATTCCCTCATCCTGGCCACATGCCACCACCCACATCACACTGTGCCCAATTTGCAAGCTTGTCCTGGCTGGTATCTCTCTCTCTGGTCCAGTGAAATACATGCATTTGTAGAACTTTACATAAACTGATTGCTAAACAGAGAGAAGTTAAGTCCAGCACATTCATCTAAAAATATGGAAGAAACAGCGTAAGTCACCTGGAAAAGAGAGTGACTCTGAGAAGGCTCAGCACTCTAGCTACTTTTTCTAGGGGAGAATTTCTGTACTGGCCTTGACCTGCACACCCCCATCTCCTCACCCGTGTAACACACAGCCCAGATCCCCCTACCTATGGCTGTAATGCTGCCACTCTGCATCTGGGGGGAAGGGGGGTGGGGGGTAAGGGTAACTTTCCTAGGAGAAACACAGGAGAGGATCAGACCACCATGTCTGAACCTGCTTTGTTTTCACAACTGCAAGGTGTGCCCATTTTGCAAGCATTAGCTGCTATACAATCAATGGCGCTATGAGCACCTCCCTTCCTTTGTAACCTTTGCCTCCAGAAACTAATTTGGGCCTTGAAGAATTGAATTTTATTAAAAATTGTCTCTCTATATATACACATACTAATAACACTGGGGAGAGTTGATTAGAGATCACGTCTAGCTTATATGGGCCAGCGTTTCTTACGGCGTACTTCCATTTGGAACAGAAGCTTAAGTCCCATCCGTAAAGGGCAGAAGAGAGTCACGCGTTTTGGAACAGGAGCAGGGCAACATCAGAACAATTCCCAACAGCGACATGTCAAAACCCTTAACGCTGTGGGGAAGAAGGGTAGACACCACCCCCGCCTTCCAAACCCACATCCTGCGTTAGGCGACAAGAGAAAGGGGACGGAGGGAAGCACCGTCACCGGTTTGGGGGAATACATGCAAACGGTGAAGAGGTGCAGACGGAGCGGTCACAGCTACAGACCTTGGCACAGCCCAGCACTTGGCACGCAGGAGCACTCTCACATACCTCCTGCCCAGACAACTGCTGCCTCCAGCCAACACAGGACTACAGCCATGCTGTACTTCCAGAGTGGGCGAAAGCCCGCTCTAAAATCAAATTAAATCCCTCCATTATTTTCTGCTCGCAGCAGTTTCTCAAAGCTGTTAGCAATAAAACAGTCAACCGCTGCTTTCAGCCCTCTCCCTCCCCAAACACAGAGGGACAACAACAGAAATTGGGCTTTATACTTGGCCAACTATTCTTTCCAGCAATAAGATTCCTCCGCTAACACCTCCAGAAAAGCTCGTAACTGAGCAGGGAGCTCTACCACACGCAAGCTGCGCCAAAGAACGAAGCCTCTTCCCCACAGGGTTCCTTGGCTGGCGGTGCAATCTGCGATGAAATAAAGAAGTGTTCCTGCTGCATCAGGAGCTGCAGGTATTTGCACAGCACTTGGGCTTGCCAGGGCTCTCGGAGAGAAGGTGCGGGGGGGACACACACCTTTTGTGTACAGAAATTCCCAAGCTCTAAGTGTGTATCATGCCTCGAGAAAGCTCCTAAAAAGCAGCAGAGAATCTAGGAAGGACAAATAAGGATGGGAACACAAGCCCCAGTTCTGGGAGGGGAGGAATGAAGATGGATTTAAACACAGTGAAACATAAAGCCAAGGCACGGCACGGTTTGGAAAATGGCATCATTACTGTAACAGGAATAAAAATCCCGCAGCCTGGGACACATGATGTTAACACTCGTTAACTCCCTAGACTTGCACACAGCCTGTAGCTTATGGCTCCAGCAATAGGCTGGGATTCATTAAAGCTGATTTTTACCTCTGTCCTGCTACTGTCCTGCTAGGCAACCATGGAAAAATCCTTCCTCTGTGCCTGACGACCTTCTCTGATAAATTGGGGTGAGGCCACCACCCCTCTACCTTCAAAGTGCAGTAGGATGCCAACAGAGGAGATGGCTACAGAGGACCTTGCAATCATTAGGCATTGCAAACCAGAAACACCCTCAGTTGTACAAAAGGTGATGACAAGTATTACAGGCTTAAACCACTGACTGTGATGTTACTGGAGTCCCTTTGAGAACAACTTACCATCTTCACAAATACATTACAGGAATAGGAAAAGCAAGGACAGCTGCTGGCATATACCAGTAAGGGTTACGCATTTTTCCTAGGCTTCTAGGAAAGTATCAACTCCCAGCCTTTTCCTCCAACAACATAAAAGAATTTCCCCCCAACTCCCAGACAGAAGAATCAGAGCTGAGACAGGGCTGGGAACAGACCTCCTCTTCTGACCCCTCAGCCCCAGCAGCAAAGCATCACACTTCTCGGGACGCATCAGAGATTATTCCAGCAGGTAGGATCTGCTGTGGAAATGCACAGGCTGCCTAAACACAAACCATGACGGAGCAGTGCCCATTTGACAGCGTGTAAAGCAAGGCAGTGCCCGGCAGCAGGCAGAGAAGCAGACTCATGGGAAGACTGACACAGGAACGGCAGGGCAGGCTGGATCATGCCAACTTTGGTTTTCTGTGTAAACAGCAGCAACGGTTTTGAAACAGCTCTGCGAAAAGTCAACAAGGTGGCCACCAAAAAACGTTAAGTCTCCTGGATTGCTGTCAGAAGCAGTACAACAAACTCCGGGACTCTGCACTGCCTCCTTGCCCCTGCTGCAGGACACACCGGTGGCCACACTGATCTTCCTGCCAGTCACAGGGCTGCTGGGAATAAAATATATCTGCCCCACTTCAGCCGGCAAAAGGAGAAGACCACTGGCTCTGCCAGGTGCACACCCGAGGCTAATTATCAATAAGGCTTCCTAGACTGGGCTAACAAAGGACAGTCTGGGCTGCTAGCTGGACACCACTCCCAGTCTGAGCAGGATGAGACGAAGATACCAGGGATGGAGGAGCACAGTCCAAACACGTGTTCCTCACAGCCAAGCCGAGCCGGTTACCTACCTCCTGGTCTATTTTACAGAAAGAAGGGGACCAGCCTTACCCCAGAAAAGATTCTGGAACTACTGGGGAAGAGGTAGGGAGGGCACCAAGAGACAACTAACATGCTAAGCTATACTTCCAGATTGGAGCTCTTTCAATGGCACAGACAGATGCCAACCCCAAATTAGCCACCACCCCAACAGTGCCCACCACTAGAGCCTGAGAAAAAGCTAAAGAACACAAGCCATGTATACATCTCCTTCATAACACAACCATATCCAAACTAAGTGCAGCCTTTAAACATCTCCCTGACTAAATCGCTATGAATGATGATTCTTACCCTACCCCGCTGGGCAAGGACAACTGTGCTGCGTCAAAAAGCAGCCCCATCATTCAAGGGTCTCATCCCTCCACAAACAGGTCTGAATTGAGAGTCAAATTTAGCCAACTGAAATGGCTTCACAAAAGATCATTACATCTCGCAGGACTCCACTGAAGGCATGGTCTGTTTGCAAAGTTCCTGGCCCTCTGTGAAAGAAAGCTCCTTTGGCCTGAGCGTACAGTTGCACTGTGTTTCAGCGTTGACAAGAAAGCTGGTGTAAGTAGCTTCCACCTCCACACCACAGTTCACCACTCTTGGTTGTGTCAACACAATCCTCAGCGACCAAACAGCACCGCTGGAAAACAAAACAAAAAAAATCCCTTCTCTCCCGCTCGCCACGCTTTTGTCTTGGATCCTTTCCGTGACCTAGTTCACAGCACAGCCCCAAACAGTAAAACCATCACCAGGGTGAACAGCCACGCCAGCGAACAGCTAGAGGGGAGATGGGAATGCCCTCTCCGCTCCAAACACGACAATTGTGTAACTGCACACCCAGCAGTTTGCTCCCAGTACGGCCAGCACTCTCACTTTGCCTTTCCCTCACCACTGACAGAAGGATGCCCAGTACGAGATGGAAAACAAAGCTAAGGATACTGCAAAGAAAATTTTGGGATCCTACGCAGGCAAGGATGGCTGCATCCTGAATGACAGCAGAGAAATTCAGTTACCCCTGAACACCGCAGAGATCACTGTAATCACAGTTTCTACGCAGCTACACAACTCGCTGTAACTCCCTCTTTTCATATGCTCATAAATCTCCAAGAAGAGTTCTTTTGAATTGCTATTTTCCATGCTGGGAGCCCAATCCCCTTTCCAATGAAGTTCGCTTTGTGATCGTCTTCAAGGGAGCACAGTTTGGCTCCAAGCCCAAGGGAAATTTAAAAGAGCAAGTTACATCTTTAAATCAAAGAGGGCAAACACAAACGAGCACTCTTTTACATCCCGTGCTTTCCCGATGGATCTTCCCCTGTGAAGTTGAGGCAAATAACTCCAAAGTAGCTCAGCTTTGAAATCCTCGTCTGTACAGTTTCAGTCTTACTCCATTTAAAACTTGCAATCAATTAGAGTTGATTTACCAGTCGGTTCATGGAGTTACACATATTTGGAAGTGCCATCTGGAGCACAAGCAGCCACAAGTGTCCGTGAGGATGTGCGCACATTCGGCTCTGTACGCTGCCAGCCTCGCTTGTTAAACAGCACCAGCTGTCTATAGGGTAACGGATGCCCACGAGCTATCACGCTGAGAAATCTTTTTTCCTTCCTTTAGTGAAATGAAGAGCTTTACAAATTAAACATGCAGAACCCCAAGTGCTAAGCTATGGGATAGCGTTAGGGTTCAAGAGTAAAAATAATTAAGAGATGGCTAAGCAGCAAGGAAGCCTTCCAGCTCCGGCATTAACTCGCCCGCACCGTACGGCTGCAGCGTATTCCCATTATTCACTTCAGAAAAACGAGAAGTTACGTAACTTGCTATGTTCAACAGCATATATAGTGAGATCTGTGAGCAATGCCACAGGAACCTTTTGCTTTTGAATTTCCTGACCAGGCCCCAGTCCAGCAATTTGATCTGTAAGCACAGAAGTTCAACCACGCTAACCTACTCGCAGAGCCAAGGCTTGCAGTTTTAACGGCCAACAAGCTTCGGGAAACAAGGCTTTTCCAAAAGCTCTTTATTTATTTTTGCATGTCATTAAATAAGGTTAATTTTGATCATAGAGATATATATTTTAAAGCCCAGGCTTTTACTCTACAGAGGTGGTTCTTGATTGGCAAGCCAAGCCCCGCATCCCCCAAAAATGTTTAGTAGTCAGCAAATTCAAACTCCCTATAGCAATAGATTCTCTTCGCTTTTGCTTCTCAGAGGTTTCTTAGAAAGATTTCATAGACTCACGGGAATTTCCAGCCCCAGGCTGAAAACCATTAGTCCACGACATGGATATTTCCAAAAGAAAAGTCACTTGGTTTATTGAAGCAATCCACCTGCACGTTTAATCAGAACATGCAACAACACACATCTGAAAACGTAATGAGGCTGTTTCAATTGACAACAGAAACGCCTGGCCAAAAGCACCACCCAGGCAAGCAATGTTCCTGAACAGCAAGCCCCTGCCTCCTGCCCCGCCGTTCCACAGCTGGAAGTTGGGAAGTTCTGCACATGGGACCCATCGGTGAAGCACCTCCCTGAAGGATCTCCTCTGCCCACTGCTAGAACCACATGCGCACTAAGTTTCTGAAGCACAACCAACATCCAAATCTATCCTGCAAATTATACTCAGCTGCCACCCTATCAGACCAGTGAAAGCATGTGCTGCCTCGCTCATACATCCCTGCTGTGCTGCTAGACCTCCAAGTGTTCCTCTTAACCCCAGAGCCATGCAACACGGCAGAAGGTATCCTGGCCTCACCCTCGTGATACTACAGCTGCTGGGAATGCCAACATTTAAAGCCCCACAGCCTTACTGAAAAACACAAACTGGGCAAAGACTCTTGCAGGACTCCTCAGGTACTGCCTGCCTGGATAGGTACCTTATTTTTAAAGTTTACTTTTAGCCATAGCACTTGGATACTGAGATAGCATTAAAGGCTATAAACTGCAAAAGGTTTCTCTAATGAAAATGCACCCCCTTGTTTAGGATACTGCATGTCCTCCTGCATTTTCTATTTGGATTTAAAATGCAAAAAAGCCAACGGACCCTGATCAAATCCCCAGTGCGACACAATACAGCGCAACTACACAGTATGGAGACCCCCCCTATCCCCTGCCTCCTGCTCAACCCTGTACAAAGCCAAGCGGTTCTGACCTTGCAAGGAGAAAGGGCAAGGGTGTTGACCCCCGAGGAAATAACCACTGTTTTTCAATTTGACAGAAATCAGGTAGTTCTAAAGTAAAAGCTAATGAGAAATTAGAAGAAGTCATAAGATAGTTTTCACAAGGGTTCATTTTCTCCTTCCACCAAATTCCCCAGTGAAGGTACCAGACACAGAGGAGCACAGCACTTACTGTTTCCCACCAGCAAAACTGGACAACACAGTTCTCTGCCTCTCGAGTCCCGACACAGCACAACACAGCCTACAGCAGCAAAGCCCCATTTCTGATGCCGTCCTTTGCTTTAGCTGTCAGAAGCAGGGGTGGAAGGCAGGCAGGCTACCACAACAACACAACAGGCGTGCAGCTTTGCTAGGACAACTGCAGTCATCTTAGTAGCATTTTCCTAGTACCTTATCCTGGCCTCACGGTAACAGTAAGCCCTCCCTAGGTGCATATATCCATAAGGTAAGGGCCACCAAGAACACTGCCACTAGTAACCAAAAGCAGAAGGCCAGCAACAGCCAAAAAGAGCCACTGGCCAATGACCGTGGACAGTTAGGACATACTTGCCTGGGTGGTTCTGACACAGGCTGGGATCCTTTCAAAATGTCAGCTCATAGGGAGCGTTCTTAAGGGAGGAGGCTTTCTGTAAGACACTCGTATTTATTTTTCACAATTAACAAGCGAAATGATCCCAGAGCCAACACTGGTCCCATAGTTGCATCCAGCTATATGGCCAAACCCCAGTGCAGGAAGAGAGCGAGGCACAGTCAGAATGAAGCTCTTCAAAGATGCGAAGGCACTGCTGAAGCTCTCTTCTCCCCAGCTCCTCTCCTCAAAGTCAGGATGCCCTGGTGATGGGCTCACAGGCAATAATGATATCACAGAATATACTTCACAACATCCTAACTTGCTCTTCCAGCCAGTGCGCCTTGATTTCTTAACAGCTGCAAAGATCTTGTGGGCAGTTCATTATTGACAAACCCAGGGCCAAAAAACCCCACTGCCTCAGACATCGAACCACTAAGTCTGCCTCCCCAGACCAAAACCCCTGCCATCAAGCCATTTATGCTTTCATAGACCCCGCATGTCAAAGAGTACAGCCTTTAGCATAAAGCAGATCACTTACAACCCTGACAGTCTTGCAAACAAGCAAACAACCTTGTTTCACAGCGGCTCTCCAAAGCGTGCCGTGACAGAAACCCAACAGCTAATGCGAAAGCTTTGCCCTCTGTTGGGTACGCTCAGCAGCACCCCGGGCACGCACCCCCGGGCCAGCGCGGCCCAGGCGCAGCAGCGCTATCTCCTGCCACACGCGCTTCTCCAGGCCCCGAGTTGCTGAACAGAAACAACTCTCCAGTGCTGCCAGCCCGCGACTTCGGGCATCGCTTCAGCGACCGAGCCAGCTTCTAAGCAGAGCAGCACGCCTGTGCCTTCCCTCCCCTCGGTCACCTCTGTAGCTCGCTGCCCGGCGGGATGACCCCAACCACCGAGCCGCTGGGGGTCTGCGGTGCGGGCACGGAGGCACCAGCGGAGCCCCCGCTCTGGCACGGGCTCCCTCGCACCTCCGCGGCGCACGGGTCCGCCCCGGGCACGGCTCGGCGGGGGGAGCGCTGCCCCCCCCAGGGGCTGCCCCTGCGGGCCTCGGCGGCGTTCCAGGGCTCCATCCCGGGGAGCCGAGCTGCCGCCCGCCGCCGGCAGGGGAGCGGGGCCGCGCCGCGGGACAGGGCAGCGCCCCGGCCGCCTTCCCCCTCCGCCCAGTCGCCCCGGGAAGCGCCGGGCAGGGGGAGCGGGGTCGGTGCCCCCGCAGCCGGCATCGCCGCGCCCCCCCCCGGCCGGGGACGGCCCCCCGCCGCCGGGCGCGGGAGCCGAGGAGGCTGTCCCGCCGCCCCGGCCCGGGCACCCCGGGGCAGAGCAGCGGCAGCGGGGTCCCGCCGGCGGGAGGGCGTGGTGGAGGGCAGCGCCACGGCCCCCGGCCCCCCGCCCCGCCCGCCGGGCGCAGGGGCAGGCTCGCCCCCTCACTCACCTCCCTCCCGCGGCCGCCCCATGCCGCTCCCGGCACCGACCCGCCGCCGCGCCGAGCCCCGCCGCCTCCCCTCGGCGGCGGCCGCCGTCGCTGCTGCCGCCGCTTTCCGCTTCCTGTGCCCGGCACCGCCCCGCCCCGCCCCCGGGCGAGGCCGCCCTCCCCGCGGGCCCGGCGGCGCCCGGCCGGGCCGTGCTGCAGCCGCAGCGGGCGGGGCCCCGCCGCTCCCCCCGGAGCCCCGGTTCCGCCTCAGGACCCCTCCCCGCAGCGCTGCCCGCCGGCACCGCGGCTCCTACGCGCGCTCCCGCTGCGCTTCCCCAGACCTGCCATCGCCCCCCCAGCGCCCGCTGCGGCGCCCCCCGGGGCTGACCCCTACAGCTCCACAGCTCCCCCGCCATCACCTCCCCTGCCACCGTCGCTCCCCAGAAAGCCCCCGTCCCTCTGGCTCTGCCCTCACCCACCGCCACGCTCACGGGCTCTCTCCGCGGCTGGGTGTCCTGCCGGCACTGCCGTGCCTCGCCCCCGGGACTGCTCGGCCTGCTCCGCCACCCGCAGCCTGCAGCGGCTGCGCGCTTTGCGCCTGGTCAGAGCGGGCCTCCTGCCCCCCGGGGAGAAGGGCCTGTTTGCCCCAAGCCTCCAGCGGGCTGCCCGAAGCCAGCCTTGGGCACAAAATTCCCAAATTCCTCACACTGCTTCCTCGGGGCAGCTGGGAGGGAAATGGGCAGAGCTCTGCGTGCCACGCAGGTCATCTTTTCTGTATTCTAATGTTGGTCCTTTTTCATTTCACCTTTGGGTTGTCTTACCCTTCAAAAATAATTACGTTTTCAGGCCATGCACTGAACCAGCAGCTGGGAATGCATGAAGAAAATCTAGACCTCCTAGATTCCAGTCCTGCGCTTTGAACTACTCAAGAACGATCCAGTCTACAAAGGGAACAAATGCAGAAAACACTGAAGTTATTCCTGTCAGATAGTTTTTGTGTTCCGTTATTGTGGCTTCTGTAGATTGCATCTATTATATTTCCTCTGCAATTTCCCCTTTTTCCAAAATAATACTACTCTTTTATTTGTGGTGCTTGCCCCTACTCAGCATCCATACAACACGGTGTGACTTTACAGTGGAACAGTCAGCCCGGTATTAGAAGAAACGTTTCCGTATCACTCGGATTTGGTAATGACATTACCTCCTGTTTTGCATGGCGTACACGCTTACCCAGCCCCGTGCCTGACTGGAAGAGGCCGATATCAAGTGATAGGCTCCATCTTGTATTATGCATCAACATGTGTCTAAACTTGCCCAAGGCCCGAGCGCTCTGCTGCATTCCAGGCAATGACCCTGCCCTGGAAAGCATCTGACACCCTGCTGCAAGCCTGCCTCAGCCTGGCTGGCTGCTAGGGGCTCCCTGCCGCCGGACCACCCCTGCTTCCTCCCTGCTCGGTGGCAGGGAAAATGTGACAAAAGGCAACGGTTTATGGAGGCCATGCCTCTGGCACAGGGGAGAGGCCTGGTGCGAGGAGCAAGGTTTTACCTGTGCCACCTGGGGAAGAGGACATGGGGAGATGCTGCCCTGCCTGGAAGGCAAGGGGTCTTTTTCAAAGGTCGTTACCTGGACTTCTTTGAAAGCAACCAAGAAACTTTGCTAAACCTGTATTTCTTCCCCTACTATGCTGCTCCTGCAGCTGCTCAGTAATATTTAGAGGATTGCCAAATACTGGTTTTGTGGTCTACAGCAGCAGAGCTTGTTGCAGTACCCCACAGAAAGGAGATTGCTCAGGATGTAAACTGGGGTCATATACAAACCTCAGAGGAGTTTGCACCTACACCCCGTCCAGACCTAGCTGGTCTAGGTACCTGTTAGATCCAGCGGTGACGTCCACTTGCACCCAACCAGGTCAAGCTGTTACACAGAATATTGGCAAAGGAGGAATACACTGAAGATGGGCTGGGGGCAGATGCTGAGATACTGTTACATGCTTCTCTCTCATCATCTGTTCAAACCACTGAGACATGAGGGAATGTTTTACAAGTCCAGCTCCTTGTGTGGTAGGATCATAATTCAGAAACGTGTGAAGTGCTATGCTCTTATACGCTACTGAATAGTGAAGATTTAAAAAAACCAACACAAAACCAACAACCAACCAACTCTGAAGTACCCAGAACGGATGTCATGGATTCACAGGAGAATGTTGGAAGGGATTTCTGGAGGTCCAGTCTTCCCACTCAGAACAGGGTCAATTAGAGCAGGTTGCTCAGGGCTGTGCCAAGTTTTGAGCATCTCCAAAGACAGAGAGTCCACAACCTCCCTGGGCAACCTGTTCCAGTATTTAACACCTGCATAGTAAAAAAAAAAATATAAAAAAATAATTCTCACATTTAAGTGGAATTTCATGTATTTCAGTTTGTAGCTGTTCCCTCTTTTCCTTTCACTGGATACCACCACAAAGAGTCTGGTTCTATTTTTTTTTCCTCCATTCCATCCGGTATTTATATATGTGGATACACATTTACACACATTGATTCCACCCTGAAACCTCTCCTCCAAGGGCTAAAAAATCCCAGCTCTCCTGGCCTCTCCTGTCAGATGCTCCGATCCCTGAACCATTTTAGCGTACCTATGCTGGACTCACTCCAGTAACATCCATGCCACACAGAGGTGGTCTCTGGTGCAGCGTGCGCTCCGTCTGCATGTAATGCAGAACAGTTCAGTTCCCCTCTGTTTTGATCTTTTCCTGTTCCTGCTGGCATAGCGGCCAAGAGATGTTTCAGGAAGGATCTGCAAGTGGTCAAGTATGTGGACCAGGGCACTGCTTTATGGCATGCTCTTAAGATGCACACACAGACAGATGAAGAAGTAGGACACTCTTATGAAGCCAGGCCCAAACTTGGCCTGTTTCATAATGTGGCACACAGAAAAGGGGTATGATCTCAGATTCTTCATCCCTTTCTGCAGTGGACTTGCATAAGATCATAAATACATTTGATTTGCTCCTAATTTCTCTCTATTCTGTTAAAAAAAAGAAAAAAATCCTTGTGAATGACGATGCTGCAACCTCGAGTTTATTGGAAGTAGCAGAGGAAGGCTAGTAGATGCTCTGCACTTACTTCAACAAATAAATTAATAAAATAATTCTTTTTTGTTCAAGCCAGCAAAAATTGAGACTTTTTCAGATCTTACAAGAAGCACCTGGATTCCCTTAACTCTCCTTTAGCTTGTTTTTTTTTCAACGGAAACATGACTCACATTCTTATTTCATGTAGCTCCTTGAGGGGATTGTTTCTATCCTTAACTTTGAAGAAATACTCAGAAAAATGTTAGAAAGTGCAAGCAGGAACATTCTTTTCCTGGTTGAACCATAAGGATCCAGACAATTTTTGTCCTCATCACATTTTCAGAAGGTTCTAGGTGTCTTCCCACAAATGCAATACCACCTGACCATGGCCAAGATGGGCAAATGGTAGAGCCCAGCATGGAAAACACACACCAACTCATGCATACAGGCCATTCAAAAAGATACAGACATCTGCTTTTTAGAGGCAATACTCATATATAATTCTAGTAATCCTGCTGCTGCATTCCTCAGGCTTGTATTTTTCACTCTGAAAAGCACAAGTTGGACAGAAAACCAGGGAGAGATGGATCTGCAGTCACAGTTGTGTGGAACACAAGTCATCTTGGATCTACTAGAAAAGGCACTTTCTAGAATGTGGACATTATCCCTTCTTATAACAAATCCCTTGGGGTTTTGAATCACACATTTTGATTTGCTGATC
This sequence comes from Falco peregrinus, assembly GCF_023634155.1. NCBI lineage: Eukaryota > Metazoa > Chordata > Aves > Falconiformes > Falconidae > Falco > Falco peregrinus. Next base: position 89,710,975 of record NC_073726.1, on the reverse strand, counting down.
ACAGTGCACAATCAATTTGCTATCCAGTCAAATTAGCTTCTTCATTCTCTTTTCTAGCATCATCTATTGTAAAGCGGTGGAAGTTTTCACACAACTTGACACGTAGGTTACACTTTTAAGTCATCTCTTTGCTCCAACGTTTGCTTTCTTTTTTCCTCCAGGATCATTAGATGCACTCATTTTTAAATAAACCCATCTACTTACCCTTGTATTTTTCTACCGATCATTTTTGTGGGCCAAATTCTGCCTTGTTTGGAGACACATACATACAATATTTTTGTTAAGATACTGAGGTTGAATTTGCTGTAGATTTTCTCTATCACCCTGGAAACCAGCCTTCCTCTTTCTTTCCAAGATCCAGACTCCACCTTCACCAACACACAGTGACATCTCCAGATAATTTTGTCTGTGTCAAAATTCAGTGACAAAATCACATATTTACACATGTCCAAAAAGCCCGATTGGTTTCTCCGTTTGTTTTGTTTACCATTTCCTGAGTAGAATGAAAAGATCATTCTTAAGTTACAGGCCGCAGAGACTCCTCACCAAAGACAGGATTTGTCTGCACAATGCTTTGAGAATCAGAGGCTAGGCCTTGTCAAGTAAGAAACATAAGCATGAGCTGAGCCAGGACAAATATAAAAGCCATTCTGAAATACTGCCCACTCTTATACAGCATCAGCTGGAGCCTCCAGCATGGGGTGGAAAGATTTTCACTGCAACTGGATGCCACTTCATAGGTCCTATCTGATGGAACTGCTTGTACAGCCAGTCTGAACTGTGCATGATCTTGCTCTGTGCCACTGAGCTCAATCTAGCAGCACACATCTAAAGTTTAAGCAAACACACAATGACAGATATGCACAAGAAGCCACATTTCAGCTCTTGCGCTGCAAAAAATCTTGTGTAGAGGAAAAGAGAGGCCAGAGGGACATGACTACAAATGAACACCTTCCTTCCTTTTTGGGGTGGTTGCTATTTAGAAAGGGAAAACGCGTGGTACTGCACAGCTGAAGAAACAGCATGACACGTTTATTTTGTATAGCAACTTGCATAAAAGCTACTGAGCCTTTTACGGAATTAATTATCCAAAATACATGATTTCTGCCCAAATACAGAGAAAAATGGTGGTGGGTAGCACACACTAACAAAAACCTCACTTGGCTGAGATTCTGCAAAACCCAGTTCATGACTCAACTGAAATCTCACTTCCATTTCAAAGCAGATGGAGTTAGAATTTTTCTTTGGGTTCAGCAGATTTAAAAAAAGTTAGTTTAAAAAAAAAAAAAAAAAAGAGAAAAAAACGCCAACAAAACCCCCACAATCCAGAAACATTTCCTAAGTAAATTTAAAGGGAAAAAAATATGGTAGATTTCATCTGTACAGGCCAAAAGGACTAGAGGGGGGAAGAGAACATCTTTCTCTGACTTGCTCCTAACTTAGAGAGCTAGGAGCTATTGCATATCCTGACCGTTCCTCCGTGTGTGCCAGGAACCCTGCAGCCTGCTGTGGGCCTTATCTTAGAGGGTAAGGGACATAACAGGCAGGTAGTCATGCCCTCCTCTCCTTTGTAACTGTAGTCAAGAGTTACAGCAGGGTGGGGGGCACAGGACAGAGGCAGAGACCCATCTTCTTGTAGAAACAAGGCATGAGGCCTTACGTAGGAATACCTGGCGATAGTGGTGGTAGATGCACTACTTCAACCCGTTCTGGGGGACTCAGCCACAAGACAAGTCTTGTCCACGTGTAGCTGCATGGTGGCCAGAGAACCCGTAGGTGGGCTGGCATTTGGTCCTAAGTGTGTGTGAAGTTGAGGAACAAGACTACACACACTGGAACACACTTGGGAATGAAACCTTTTAAAGAAGGGCAATAAATACACAGGAAAAGAAGAGGTGGAGGAACAGAGCCTTGAGTCTGCAGATTGAAATTACGTCTTCAGTCAAGCTGGCAAAAGGAAAAGCATAATTGGTGTCTTAATTCTGGCAAAGAGGAAGTGTTTTTCCAGGCTGGAGATCACTGCCCTGCTCTCTGAAGGGATGCTGAAGACCAACATGTGCTGGTGCTGCAGCTGATGAACAGCGCCACCAGCCGGCCTGCTGGAAGAGCGCCAGCTCGCATACCTGGGTGAAAACACGATAATGTGCATCTCTACTCACCACCTTTCACCCCAGAAACTCTTCACAGTCAGCCTTTGATCCTGCAAGCCCTTTGCCAAATACACAGGGGCTGTTCCTGTGAGCAGCTGCAAGAAAGGTCTTATCCACAGAGGTGCTATGCAGCACTAACTTTCCTAAACTTCAGCAGGGTCAAAGGAGATAACAAATCCTTTGGGGTTTTCCAGTAGAGTGAAGAGTGAATGACAGTATCCAGCTCAGGAAGGCTTCTTCTAGTGTGGAGCACACCGGTCAGTGTGATGAGCCATGCCAGAATCAGGCCTGAAATTATTAACCAACCAGATGGTACTACTGAGGCAGCGTAAACGCAGCCCATGAGATGTGTGTTGGCAATTAGGTATTTAAAGACATACTTTCCACTGCTTGTGGGATGATTTCCTATTGGAAGCTGAACTTTAAATTTAATTGAGTTTGGCACCTCACAGTCTCTCTGGTCAAAACACTTATTAGGAGAGCTATGATTGCCCGGTTGTACTAAAAAAAAAAAACCCTAGAAAATATGCTAAAGCCAACAGCGCCAACAATGCAAAACCCAGGAAAGTTTTCTTGCAATAGAGGAAAGCCAACATCAAAAACCCTGCATTAAGATTTCCTTTAAGTGAATCAGAGTCATGGAAACTTTCACACAGCTTTTTGGACAGCAATAAGGAACTGGTTTTGCCCAACAGCTGCAACAAAGAGCTGTTAATGAAAAAGCAGTTGTGGGAGAAGGAAAAGTGTCATTTATAAAGCCAGTCTCAAGTTTTGGCAGTCTTGTACGCCTTTGCCAAGACCACTGGACAGGATTTTGCTAGGTTCTAAGTACGTGATTATGTGGCTAAATTTTGTATTTGAACAAATGCAAGTCAAATGGACTTCTGGGAAACTGGAACAGTATGAACAGGTTATACTATGTGGTTGTCATATAGTTGACCGCCTCCTTTCCACTGACACGTCTACGTGGGCAGGTACACAAAGTCCCAGGTAACTACTAAACAGCTCATTGAAAAGGGGTATAGTGAAACAAGGGATGAGATTTGAAGGCAGGGAAGGAAATATCGCCAAACAATACTGTATTTCAAGCCCTAGCAATAACTTACTGCAAGGGATAACAACCACCAGTGAAAATTTAATTTTCCATCTCCAAAACAGATCTAGGATTGAGCCAACATCCTTATCCAGACTCTTTGAACTCTGAAGCAGTCTCGTTCCTCTCCAGAGCTACTGCCAATACGTAAACATTCTGACCAGTAAAGGCAGAGATACAGGGGTGAATAGTGGCTGTGTAAGCCATGTTTCCAAGGTGAATACATACAGGCTGTCTGCACGATGTTGAAAAGATCCTTAGCTTTTTGAGCATGTTTTGCAATGAAATTACTCCTTCTTCATGGCTTTGAGGCTGTCAGTGAAGATGAACATTGTTGTGAAGCACAGGAAAAGTCTTTATTCCTACAAAAGTAGTATCTAATACAAACTGTCAAGGAAATGCTGTCAAATGTCAAGGAACGCCAGACAACATGACCACTAAGAGACTCACCAAGGAAGGAGGCAGAATGCTGTGAATACTACTGTCTTTGTTTCAGGTTTTCAGTTTCACCAAATCGCTGACAGTGGCAGTATAACAAATGCATGTCTTCCTAGAGAAGTGACAAAACAGAGCCTCCTTGTAAACCTCTTTCTTTTCCTGGAAGGTGAAAGCAGTGAGCTGTTTTGTTAGGAGAGCCTGTCCTAACACACACCAACTCCACCACATTCAGCCAAGGAAGCAGGTTATCACTTGCTTGGAACATTGTAATGTTTTTTTCACCTTCTCACTTCTGCTACTTTCTGAGTCACTTCGTTATTCTGAAATTCCAGTCATCTCCCCCACAGATGTGGTATATACAGGTAAGTTGATGGCTGTCAACAGAAGACTAGCACCTAGTTCTAACAAATTCTGACAGGCATATTGAATCACACTAATCTGTCATTATCACCTTCACCGTGGAGTGATTTCCTGGATGTCAGCAAAGTCAAAGAAACCAAGTTTTAGCTGGCCTGTGGCATCTCTGCCTTGCCTTGCTTTCTTGCTTTGCATTCACCAAGATATTTAGGGGATCATTTCAATATTAGGACCGTGAACACAGTAAGACAATACTCCAAAAGGATACATAAAAGTGGGGATACCCCGTGCTGTGAAATATTTTCGGATGAGCCGCTCTGTACCATACCAGTTGAAACCTTTTGTTGCATACCCAATGCGTGGAAGATGCACTGTTGCTGAGGAGGGAATAGAGAGTGCACACTCTTTAGGACAAGATACACATACAGAAAGTGGTCTAGGTAAGGACTTCAAGCTACCCAACATGAGCAGAAGTAGTATTTCAGAACACAAAATATCTGCCATGGAGGTCTCACTCTTACTTCACCTCACAAAAAACAGTACAGGAGGAGAGGTGGAAATTGGTCATCACCTTTAGATGCAACCACATATGTAAGGATTCACTGTTCTACTGCACAGACACTTACCATTCCTTTTCTTGGCTGCTAAAGAAATCTTCTTCAGGCCCTTTTCCAAAGCAGACAGCTTAATGCCAGACAAGTTGTTGGACTGATCTCGGTGCTGAGCTACAATCAAGGCCAACTAAGTAGAAAACATACAAAAAAATTAAATGGGAGTCTATATACAGTGCTAAGAGACACAGTGATAGCTGCTGGAAAACGGCATTACTATTAGCTTTAATAAACAAGCCAAAGATCTTTCTCTAACATTTAACTGCAACTTAGTCATGTTTAGTATTCAGCGCCATTATTACTGGGAAAAAAGACATAATGTTCATTATACACAGCTTCAAAAACATGCAGGCAGAACAACACAGAAAGAAGCTTCTCATTCTCACCAAGTCTTGTCCTTTTTTCCTGGATTTTTTATCATCAATAGGGAATAACAGGGTTCCTCCTAACTCCAAATCTGTCCAGAAAACAACAGAACAGTAACAAAAAAAACAGTCCTAAAGAGTCAACAGGCAGTCAATGGAGCAGTGATTTCACTGTCAATGTTCTGTATTATTCTCCTTGGCTTGTTTTTTTTTTTTTTAATTATGGTTTCAGCAGAGTCAGACCCTTTGCCCAGGGAAGCAAGACAGATGTTACCTCCACACCGCTCCCTCTGCGCCCCGGCCCCCCCCCCCCCCCCCCCAAAGACACACATACATCCCAGTTAAAGACCACAAATGGAAAGAGACGCTGGAACAAGAAGAAAGCATCTCCCAGGAAATTATGAAAAACAACAGGTCCACCTTACAGCAAGGGGTACATTCCTCACCAGCTGCAGGTAGCTCAAAACTGCTAATAAATGCTTAGAAGACTAGTGCTTGGAGGGAGCCAAAGGGTCAGCTGAGTACTGCCTGAGATGGCTTTCATTCTTCTTAAAAGCACTTTGACAGAAGATGCAGTGCTTTCTTGCATATAGTGAAAAAATCCTGTGAATAATGAATAACTTCGATTTTCTTCTTTTTTTTATGACTTGCAGTACGCATTGCAATGACCAACCCTCTGTGCAGAGTTCTTACATTCCAGATAAGTCAAAGCACCCACTGCACTACTACTTTCAGAGCTAGGGATGCACGTATCCAGAGAAAGAGGAAAAAACATGAGTACTGAGGTATCCAGGCACCTCACTCCTGCAACATCAGTAGGATTTAAGCTTTTTCAAGTATCTTGGCCTAAGGTCGTGGTTTAATCTCTTACCTTTCATCTTTCCTGCCATCTCATATATTTTCCTTGGCTGATCAGAACGAGCCTCCAGAGCTGTAAACAAACCACCCCTTCCCCAGTGGCCAGAGTCATCTAGAACGAGATGACAAATTAGACTCCTTTTAGAAGGTGAGGATAAAGACCACCCCTGCAGGAAAGGGACCTACTCTGTACAAATGCAACGAATGATTATCAAAACCAGATACAGGAACCACACAACCAGTCGTCAAGGGACCATCCTAGAGGATAAACCTCAGCCCTTGAGAAAAACAAACTTCCCACAGAAAAACTCTCTGGGAAGAATTCCTTCTTGCTGTCCATTCAGGGTGCTCAAACAAGCACTAACCACGGCACTGAGCATATAAACCTGCTGGTATCCTCACATATATGCACATAGGTGCATAGAGCATTCATCTAGTATGTCTTCAGATTGGTGCCTTGGGCTTCCCACAACCGGATGTGTGTTATTTGCGGGGTTTCACTTCTACTTGGCATTTCCATTTTAAACATGAGGTTTCGTGCAAGTTTAACATATACCAAAGCAGAGTATAATGTTCTGCTACAGCTCAGCTCAGAGAGCAGCTCCAGCACCGATTCAGAAGGAACTCTGTCATGTGAATTTTCTCCCTCAGCTTTACTGCCTTAACAGAGGTCCTTAAATTAGAAGACTAGCCTAGAGCCTCTGTACTTACAATGTTGAGAGACAAACACTGAGACAGAGAAAGTCTGATCTCAGCCTCTGGAAGTGCCTTTTCTCTTGTGGCTGATGATATAAGGAAGATGATTTTCAATCTCTCAGTTCAATCCCTACAGCTACCACAGGATGAACAAAAGGCCCTGCTCTCAGGCGGAACTGTCCCCACTTGGCCACAGCCATAAAATTTCAAGCCATACAGGCACTTTTCAAGAGGCTTGCCCATAAATCCAGTGAGGACATGAAAAGACCAGTGTACATCTTATCTTGCTAGTACTTGTCTGGGTTATACATGGTGGGGTAGAGGCTGTATTGCCTCTGTACCACTCAAAATTAAGCCAGACTCAAATCCAAATTATTTCGGTCTGGATGTGAATTAGAAACTATTGAGCTAGTAGGGACAATTCAGCCCCCTTGTCCACTAACATTCCTGTTGTTTTAAGTCCCACCTAGGCAGTGGACAATGATGGCATCCTCCTCTTCTGCTTTGGGGTGGGTGACATCTCCCATGACGTACTTGATACAGTTCAGGTCTGCATTTTTGTAATCTAAATCCACACTCAGCCCAGCTTGATCCTCCTCAGACTCTTCCTCAAAGTCACTTTCCTCAGAAGGAAGGCAGGTAGATGTGTAATGATTTGCCTCCCACCAGGCCATCCTGAAACAAAACAAGAGAAGAAAGATGCTGCTCAATGAAAATCAAAGCCGGGGGTGGGGGTGGGTGGGGCACACACTCTGTTTTACATCATTGCAGTGAAACACAGGAGACCCTGACTTGCATTCCTTCTGCTCCCCTCCTCTATTTTAGACCGGAACAAAATTTACCACAGTTGTTACCTGTGATATGAAGAGCCACATGCCAGTGCAATAACACAATTGCAGGCATGGAAAAAATGAGCATATGGCAAGGGGCAAGGAGCTACTTAAAGCAGTGAAAAGGAAGAACATCTAGAAAACAGGGAGGAGAAAGTTAAGATGCATGCCAGAAAGTCACAGATCAATACACAGGAGCCAACAGTGACATTTCAGAAAGCTTCTCCCATAAGCTCAGTGCACATTCAGATATGGGGTTCTTATTCAAGCCACTCTCTGTGAATTAAATTAGATGTGAGGTCAGGCAGTGTATTCAGAGGAAAAGAACCCTCGCTAGGGGCTGAAGCCATTTTTCCACCTTCACATCCCTGTGTTACGCAGTTTGAGCCCACACACAAACATTCTGCTGTATGCAGTTAACTCTCTCATAAGGGTGGCCTGCAGCCATTTTGTCATCTCCTCCCCTCAACCCCAGCCCCACCTGCCAGAGCAGATACAGAGCACAACTTGTTTTCGTCAACCAGACACACATTTCTAGAGTACAGCATAACAGACATCAGCTCACAAGTAGTAGATGCATTACAAACCCTACTTTTTCTTGCGTTCCGCCTCTGCTTTTGCCGCCTTCTTTTCCTCCATGAGCCTTGCTCTCTTTGCTGCTGCTTCTTGGCGCTTCTTCCGCCTAGCATCCAGCTCCTCTGCACTCAACAAATGTTTCCTCCTGGTTGACTGTTCCTGGAGGCCTGTGAGAAGGGCCTGGAGAAAGAAAGTACTATCATGGAAACAAACTGATGATCTTAAAGCCGTGTCTGGTGCCCACTTTAACCTATACTCGTTTTCCATTTCCCTACTTGTCCACTGGTCTTAATCATCAGACCCCAATTGTCACATAATATGTGGTTTTGTGACCTAAGTTTACATGAGTGCCCCACATAACAGATCAGAGATAGGATATCAGAATTGCTGAATTGTCAAGGCCTCAGATTCAAGAGCCAACTTTACTACATTGACATCCAAATCTTTTACATGCCTTCTGAAAGCTGCAGGTAGAGACAAAACTGTCAGCCTCATTTTCCACAATCAAATGAAAGAGCATCATGTGCCTTTTTGTGTCTCTTACATTTGCTTTGTTCCGGAGAGCTCTCCCTTCCTTACTGGTCCCTTCAGTCAAGGCTTTCTGAAGATCCAAAAGCTGATCAAATGCTTTTTCGTCTTCTCTGCTGGGTTCTTTTGAATAATCTTTGCCTTCATACACGTACATGTGAGCTTTAAAAAATAATTAAAGTGTAAAAATGAACCGAAAGCCACTAACACCTACAACGTACAGTGAGATCAAGAGAAATTTGGCTGCTTTGTGGCACTGTTCTACTCTCAGCAGAAAAAAGATGTTCGCTTTCCTCAATTTTTGTATGACCACTGTCATACATGTAGACATTCATACAGCATCATGTAGAAACAAAAGAATCAAGATTTGCTTCCTTAGGCAAAAGCTTTTCATTTAACTCATTTATACTAGCAAAACCCTCTTCTTCCTATTTTGGTCAATTAACTGTCTTAAGCTGTGGCTCCATCACTGTTCTCCTCGGTCATTGCACCTCTGCCAGTAGCGAATCCATTTAGCTTTGCTATCTAGTTACAGGCAACTCTTGTAAAGGGACAGCAAACTGGCTTTTGAGCTCCCCTCAAAATAAACAATAACAAAAAAAGCAAAACTCTTGGCAGCTCAGAGTTACTGCTCATCAAGTGAGTTATTTTCCCAATAACTATTACACTGTGTAGTACCACTGCTCCTCTAAGTTACCAACAGAAAATACCACTCTTTGCTAGCTCTCAGCAAGTAAGTACCTGTTGCTGGCACCCGCGGCAGGACAGACAATACCTAACCTGCAGGGCCTTATTTCTGCTTCAGTCACAGATACATATTTAAGTACTACTCTGTACTCAAAACAGAAATTCAGTTCTTCTCACGATGACACTAGAAGAAGGAAAGTATCCTTAGAATCTATTCTCATATAGTTTGGGGGCTATGAAGAACTAACCACAATTGTGTGCCGTTCGGACTGGAGGGTAGACTACTGAACACAGAGTAGGTTTGCTCTAGTTGTTTAGACACCGTGACTCTCCATTTCTTATCTCACATTTTGGAATTTTTAAAAGGGCATTTCAACTTGCGATTTTCACGGCAAATAATCTTTTGTTTGGTGACAAATACAAAACACATACTACACAGCCTTTCCATAAGTTACTGTTATATGTCTAAAACCATAGATCTATTTAATAGCTCTCTGTGAGAAAAACAGCAGGTGCAATTTTAATACTTCCCCTTTTCTCATGAATTTCACCCGAGGTCTTAAAATATTTAAAGCACATGAAGGAATTCAGCTCCCAAGCCCCCCCCAACTGGGCAAGTATTGTTACCATTATCTAACAAATAGGCAAATAAAGGCACAAAAAGAAGAACAAGGAAGTCTCAGAAATAAAGTCTGTGGATAGGCCGCAAACAAAATCCAAGTAACTTACTTAATTACAAGTCCACGTTTCTTCTTGTTGCCTGAAAAATGCCACCCCTCTCTGGGAAGCTTTCTCTACCAGTACTTAAGTGTCATGTGTTTCATCATAGGTATTTAGATTCTTAACTTACTCTCTGTATCCATCTCTTCACTCTCTTCTTCACGTGGCAGCACAACATCCATTACCCACTTCCCTCCTTTTGTCTCTCCAAGGATGTTTTCTAGCTCCACATCTTGTACGGTACTCCCCTCAGAGGACAGCAATTTATCCAAGCCAAATTTCAAGATTTCACTCAGCTTTAACAAAGAGAAGGGGAAGTTCAGTATTAGTAACTCCTGATTACTTGTCAGTCCCAGTGTCTCAAGCTTCTAAGGCTTAAATACAAAGGATGGACAAGCGAAGAAATTATGCCTTAATGTTACCTGTCAAAATACTTATGCTTTAACACACCCAGCTCTCCCAGCACCTGATGGGACAGGCCCCTACAGCATATCTCCCTCAAACATAACTCATCCAGACTTGAGCAGTCATTTTTTTTTCAGGGATCGATGAAAAAAACAGCATTGTACTGACTGCATTCAAGCGCCTTTCTTCATAGCCAAAAAGACCAGGCCTGTTTTTGCCCCCAACTCCTTTAAAACAAAAGCTTAAATACCACAAAAATCCACAGGGAGAAAAATATCAGCATGGAATTTCCTATGGGCTCAGTTCCATTTCTCCCATGGAAACTATAATTGCTGAGATACATGCTGATAGGGTTGGGAGGGGAGGTGACGAGGGAAAGGATATACTAATTCCAAACCTCTCCCAGGTTTAGCTACACATAGCGGGTATATTCCCCTAAATGTCACTTTGCTTGAGGTTTTCAACTCAAGTTTTCAGCACAAACCTCAGCTTTCAGGTCAGAATTATAAATCATGCCCTGACTCCCAAGACACTACATTTGCCAAGAGGTCAACAGAAAGTTGACCAAGTTTCAGACTAGCAACCAAAAGCTAAGTACTTATCATCAGCTCTGTTTGTGAGAAAAAAGCATCAGAAACAAATAAGTTCTAGAAACAATGAGTCAGCTTCCACTTTAGACCTGTTATAATTAAAAACAAACAAGTAAGACAAGGAAAGGTTCTGCCTTCCCCTCTTCCTCAAGGAAACACAACCTTTTTCAACAATGGATGTGCCTCGAAGTTGTAAAAAACTGACTTCAAATGTCAGATCTTGTCTGGACCTGGGATGTCATTTTGGTTCTTAAGACATGCAAAAGCTGTCATGTCAATGCACATCTCCCCCAAAAACATAACCGTTTGGCTAGGTTCATATTAGACATAAATGCAGAAACACTCTGGGACATTTCTGAAGACACTACTGGAGTCAAATTGAAGATATAGCTTTATTTTACCTGTAACTCTGCTGCTCCCTGATGCTTGGGCGCTCCCAGAGCGAACTGACCTCCTTCTACAATGGCATTTGTCAGCCGGAGCTTCGAAGCAGCTCTTCGGTAGATTATTTCCTCGATTGTATCTCGCCCAATCAAACGGATAATTTTTACAGGCCTTGAAAAGTGTAAGAAAATTCTTATTATTTTCTTTTTTTTTTTTAGAAGGTGCACTAAAGCTGTTTCCTTGCATGGTGCATTATCCCCTCACCCACTCCTTTGGCAGGGGAAAAAAAGGCAAGAACAAAATCAACAAAAATAATCTGCAGAAATGTAATGTTGATACAATTGCTTCTTGACACAGGAGAAATGCTCACTGCAAAAGAGCAGGCAAACCTCCAGACTCCCACTCCTACTCCAAATCTACAAAGCTCCCGCCTTAGACACATGACAAGGACAAGACTGCATGAAGCTGCAACAAAACCCCCGAAGACATAAAATCCTCTCTGCCATTTTTTTGAACTTCAATATATTGTACTTCAACCTTCCACTGCCCATGGATAGGGAAAGCAGGACTGACAGACCGACAAAGTCAGCAACCAAACCATAAGTAGGAACATTTCTCACTTGTGCTGCCCAATCCGGTGAGCTCTTGCTATTGCTTGCAAGTCATTTTGTGGGTTGAAATCACCATCCGCAAAAATAACTGTATCTGCTGCTGTCAGATTCATGCCAACTCCACCTACAAACAAAAAAGGTCACAAAATAGTTCACCAGCAAAAAATAAAGGAGAGGCTGGACAATTTATGCTGTGCAAGGCGCTCTCAGATCTGATCAACCACATCTAATTCAATGTATCTCTCAACCCCAAATCTAAGCCTCATAAGGATCTAAAAAGATGGGCGAGCCTCCCATTTCCAGCTCCTAGCTTCCTGCAATAGCAAAAAAACAAGCTGTATTATGCAATACAGCCAGAAGAGATACAGTGCAAGTGAACCACTGCAACACAGACATATTCTTCCACTGGCAGGCAGAATAACCCAGCAAGGGCTGACTTCACTGAGGCTACAAGGGACTGCTCAAGTCACGACTTGGCTGCAGCACAGAAGCAACTGGTAAATACACTGCTTAAACAGTGGAAAACCAGGCCCAACTATACAATAACCAGAGCCTAGGCATTTATGTGACTTAAAAGTTTTTGAGATTAGAGTTTGGGCTCTCATGGAATAAAAAGAAAAAAAATACAGTTAAGTCTGTTTTTTTAATACCTGCTATTGTGACTGTATACTGTAGTTAAAGAGGTGGGAGCCTGCTGCCTCATTTCTTCCAGCTCATGCCAAAACCCTCTTCACGACAATCAGAAAATCCCTGCAAACGGAGGTAGTCAAGCACCTGAAAATCTCTGTCCATAACATAACAGTGATGGAAATACTGTTAGCACACTTGTTCCCAGCTGAATACAAGATGCTTTGGCTAGACATAGCAACGTGCAGTAAAAACCAACTCTGACTGACATGGGCAGGGAGAGTGCAGGCACTGTGGTGAGAGACACACTTATTCCTACATTAAGCACCTCCGTCTCTCTACATACTTCCTACAATGCACTGCAGTATCATTGGAGCCAGGCTCATACAGGGAAGTCTGACCAGAAGGCCAAATGAAGACTTAGTTCGCTAAGTTCAATGCTTTCAGGTGAAGCAGGGCGGATTGCTCCCCTGGAGGCAAGCAGAAGTCTGCCTCTGTCCTTGCTTGAACAGGGACAGGGAGGTTTGATACTGTGTAGAAGACACAGACCTGCCCGAGGAGCTAAGAGGGGAATAAGCACAGATGGCAGTCCTGATATAACTAAGATGTAAAGAACCACTAACAGAGGGTGAAAATAAAGCAGTGATTAACTTGACCTATTGAATAAGCTCACTAAGATGTAGCAAGCTTTCTGAGACACCTAGATGAGAGAAGTGGGGTAACAGAACATTGTGGTCAAAACCATACAGCGCAGAGAACAAATGAAGTTATACAAGAACAAGTAGTGCGCATGTTCCCCAAGAAAGTTCAGATGAAGTTCACCAACTTGTCAACCACCAGAGGTCTCAAAAGACTCCAAGAAAGACCCCCAGGAGCGAAGTGTGCATACGCAAATGTATTATGCATATGTAAATCGGGGAATCTGTTATAATATGCATTAGATTCTAGGGAAATATGATGAATATGTATGCTTTATTGTAATAGATTGAGGAATGCTGATTGGATAGGTGTACGTGATTTGAGATGCTAATCTCCGTGCACCCAGCACTGCAACAAAGAATGCCTGCCTTCTAAACTTATAAAAACAAAGTCCAGAGGGTTTTCTTTCTGCCATTTTTTTTGTATCAGTCCTACAGTGTTCTTTGCAGTCTCAGAATGCTAAAAGGCTCTCATTTGAGTCTGTCTGCCAGCTAGAGAGCATGTCCATGTTCAGCAAACTCGAGAAGCAATTCCACCAGCTTATTTAAGGGAAGTCTATTCGGGCCTCAAGTCTGGTGCTTGCAGAAATAAAACGCTAGTGAGATTCCTTAAGCTCAACCTGGCACAAGGACAGGCATTATGGAACTTGGAATAAAAAAAGTAACTCAAGTGGCTGCAATATGAAAAGTATCTTGGCATCAGCTGCCAAAAGGAAAGCACAGAAACCAGATGTCCTAGCTGAGAGACTCAAGTTCAGAATGTGTCTTGTCTCCCTCAAAAATCCTCATCATGAACAGGCTCTGCAGGAATCAGAACTCTCTGAAATCCTGCCAGAGAGAGCAAAAGAAGAGTGCAGAAGCAACATGGGTTGTTAGTCTCTCCTTTCCTTACTTACCTGCCCTGGTGCTCAGCAGGAAGATAAAGATGGGCTGTTGACCAAAGTTCTTAATGGCAAGGTATCTCTCTTCACCTCTAACAGAACCATCCAGCCGCTCGTAGCTGTAGCCTTTTCAAAAAAGAAACAGGTAGGCTTCTGAAATTCTGTATATGCTCTTACCCTCCTACTCATTCTCTATTGTCTCACTACTGCCCTGAATCCTTTTATGCCAAATCCTCCTGGCTCGATTCTCGTTTTAGTGTAGTCAACTCCTTCATTCCTTCCCAGTTAAACCTTGTATAAACTGAAGTAACTACCCTGACTTCCAGGTCGACTGTCGACAAAGGGTAACGTAGCTGGGTTTGAAGAAGAGACTCTTAGCATTTAACGTACTGCTTGGAAACACAACAGGAAAATTCAGAGCCAATGTAAAAGAACATCAGTTCAGAATCTCATTTCAGACTATGCTGTGCTGGCTGTTGGCCCCACAAAACAGGCCAACAACCATTGGATCCTCCTTATGCAAACTCCCATGGCCCTCAATGTGTGCCTTCCTGTGAGCGAGCAGTATGGGATATGGCCCTACATTTGGCTTTATCCTGCACTATTAGTCGTCCAAAACCATAAACACCAAACAAAAGCCTCTTTCATGGGAAATCCTAAGTAGGCATGGAGCCACGTGGATTGAAACAAAAGAAAATGTCCCAAGAACACTTTGCTAACCTTGCCAAAAGTGGTCTGATCCAATCTGGCCTTGCAGACATGTTGGGGCCCTGCTGCCAACAACTGTTTTAATCAAAAATTAATTTCCTGGTATGAATGTGGCCCAATTTGTGTTTTGTGCTGGACAAATTGAATCTAGAGCAAGCCTACTGCCTTCAGTGCAATTATTTCAGGACTCAGGTACATAATTGAACACAGGTATATAATGAAACATTGCTACCCTGCCATCTGTTAACTACATTTTATTGAGGAACCAAAGCTGAAACTAGTTTGAAGAACAACATTTAAGTGCCAGCTCGTTTCAGGCAGGTGCTAACACAGCAAAGAGCTGAACTCAAGGCCCTCCAACTCACAGCACCGCTGCAAGAATATGGTTTCTATCTACTATGAAGTATAAGTCCTCACAGTTCCTTCTCCATCCCGGGCTGATCAATCAAAATCAGAGGAACAACATATAGCAGAGATCATAAGGATAAGCCCTCTTCTCCCAAAGTGTGCAGAACATACCTCTGTAGTCCAAGTAGTCTTGCAGAATATCAAGCAGTTGAGTCATCTGAGAAAACAGCAAGACACGGTGGCCACTGGAAGAAGAACATGAGATACCATGAGTCTCAACATACCATGATAGCATTTCACGGAGTGGTAGAGGGGTTACAATAGCTTAACCAGTCACCGTTACATAGCAAGGCCTTATCACTTGTGTACACTAAGCCTCACAGTCATGGCCTGTTCCCTCACCACATTTTCAGCCCCACATCCAAATGCAACCAGTTAGCTTTGTCTGCCATCATCAGCTGCCATGTCTAGAGAGTGGAGTCACAGAGAGATAACAAGGCTCTGGCGCAGCTCTGCTGCTGGCTTGATGCAGCCTGGGGAGGACCCAAAGGAGCCTGTCTAAAAGGATCTCAGCTTCAACCAAGCATTACCAGGGCTTCCTCACCGCATGACCTGCTACAAAAGACTGCTCCCAAATCACACGCTACAAAGCATCTTAAATAGTGGGGAAATGTAATATCAGCAACTCTGTGACAGCAGAGCATTTCCTTCTCCAGCAAATGACCCTCAAAGATCAAACTCTTCCTATAATCACATATAAGTGAGAAATCAAGTCACTTCCCTCCAAGCTCTAGGCCTCACAGTGCTCTGTTCAAATCAGACTTCACTGTAGAGCAGAGCACAGGCATTTTTAAGTCCAGAATTTGCACAGGGCTGGTTCTCGGCCAAAGATGTTCAAGGTAGAGGCACCCATTTACAAGGTGCTACACACCAGAAGGACAAAGACCTCCACATTAGAACTTCCAGAGGTCTGTTGAAGCTCTGTCCTCTGGAAGCAGTCAAAGAGAAATCTCAGCCCAATTAAGAGAGAAGGTAGAACTTTTATCATGCAGGAGGGCACTGCTTCACAGACTGCACAAGAATGCAAACCACAGTTTGATTTGCCTCCCACCTGAGAGCTGAGGTAAATACCCAAGGTCCTTGGATTCCAGGTTATGGAGTCACCAGAGCTCAACACAAGGAGTTCTGAATGCCATTCCCAAAGCTGAAGTTTAAGCTTATTCTTGGGGTTTGGTCCAGTCAAATTTTATTTTTCACATTTACTATCCATTCTGCCTCCCGGGCTGAAACAAGCAACATAGCATAAAGGAACTGAACTGATGCATTGGAAGCTACTCTCAGGAAACCTGTGGTCAAACCAGATATGCTGAATACCACGTCAGATGGTTATTCTCCCAAGTTCCCAAATATGAGAACATGTGAGAGAGTTAGTGAAGTGTTTTGAGAAATGTTTAAAGGGAAGCTCAAAAAATCTCTTGAGGTTCCTCTACGACCTCTAATGCAGCTCCTTATACTGAAATTGTTTCTTTCAGGTAGTCAGTAACATGCAATAAATAGGGCAGCGCTTGTGTTGTAATTAATATCTGCTCAATTTATGGCTAAGCAAGGTAGTTTGCCTTCCTGGTTTACCTCTTCCCCCTGTGTCAACCCCACCCTATCTTCCTCACCCCAACATGACATACCCAGCATACAGGAATGAAAGGAGTTTATCCAACAAAACCAGCTTGCCACTGGCTTCAACAATATGGTCTCCAATCTCAAACGGTTCTGGCTCAACACCTGGAACAGAAAAGAGTTTCAGAAGCAGACCTAATACTATGCAAGTAACGACTCTGTGGTCAACCCCAGTGTGTGCACTGCCAACTATTGCTAAGCAGACCTCCGTGATGCTTGCCTGAGAAGTGATGGTCCTTCTCTGTATCTAAAGGACACCCTCAGTAGTTCAGAAAACTATTGTGACTTCATTGTTTAGGTGAGACAAGATGCACAAATGGAGGGCTGCAGTAAGAAACTCAGACTTTACACAGTCCCCTACTTGATTCCTCATTATTGATGAACTGTCATGTGTTGGAACTGGTCACAAACTCACAGCTGCTACTAATTCAAGTACAACATTGTTTATTACTTGCTTCTTCTATGCATTATGCTGCCAAGCAATAATAGAAAACCACTGTGTAAATTAAGAAACTTATTTTTTTCTATTTCAAGAGAGAACACTGCTTGCTTACCATTGAAAAGGTACGGGTGGGCAACACACTTCCGAAGCTGAATTAAGACATTCTGAAGTGTAATCTTCCTTCCTCCTTCATTTTCAAATATATCTGGAACAAAAAGCACAGAAAAGGAACTGAGCATGAAAGCCCATGCTCCATCAATGAGTGTGACTGGGAAGGTCTGGGTACGGAGCACTGCTCTGCAAGTGCTTCAGCACTGGAGTATCTCTCTCCGCATATCACATCTTCATTTGATTTTTCCATCTCAAGGCTACTACATCTGTTTTCATGGACCAAAAAAAATTTTCCCTCACATTTTTTGGACAAACCTTTAGAAATAAGACCATGATGAAAACTACTCTGCCTTATCAAACTCCCTGCAACTTCCTGGACTCACTGGAAAGGGTCACTGTCATTTTTCTAAGAGTGATTTATAGACCTAGAAATCACTAAGAACAGGGAAAGACATTTGGTGTTCCTTATTTGAATTTTCCAACAAAAAAAGTAATACAGCATAGTAAAGATCTCCCAGGCAGTCAGGGTTGCAATTTTGTGAGTAGAAAAAAGAATATGTGTGCATATGCTGACTTTAGAAGAGGAAAGTTCAAATTGCCTGGTGATGTTCGTGCAAAGTGCTAGTCCTAGAAGAACAAAGAGTCTCCATCCCCCCAGTTTTACTTTCCCTACAACACATAAGCACTTTCAAGCCATATGATGTGGTTTGAATAGATGGAAGAGGAAGAATTTGAGAGAAGCAAATACTTTCTCATATCTCAGGATGCATTGTAACAGTTCAGATGCAAAGTGACAAGAAGCGAGCTATTATGGTAAGAGCCTGTGGTTGCATTGTCTATACGGCCCTGTGCTTTCCTAAGAAACTCGTATCTACATCCAGTATGTTTAGATTTGCTTTACACCACCTGTGCTACTACTGGAAAATCTGTAGAGATTCACAGACCCAAAATTTCTTGTACCACACTTTTGCCTGAACACAAAAACATGCAAGACGAACAGGCTTACCTTGTGATAAGTATTTTCAATTACAGGCTGGCCCAAAGCAGAATCCTGAAACTGACCCTCCCTAGCTCTGCAATATCAGTTCTAGATCCACGTGTCTCTTATTTTATCACAAGCTATAATCACAAATGAAGCAGCCCAAAGCACTGAATTTGACATGGTTATTCTATATATATTCCGCAGGCCAAAGTGTCTTCTGCTTCACTACAACAGAGCACAGATTTACAAAAGGAATTAATTTTGTTTTTAAAATTAAGTGATAGGATTCAAAACTCTCAGTTACCTAGATCTTTCATCAAAATGGCCTTATAGTACTTCCTCTGCAAAGCTGACATTCCATGGTACAGAACCACTTCCACCTTCTTTGGCAGCTCTGCAACCACCTCAGATTTGACTCTTCGAAGCAAAAATGGCTGCAGAAGATGGTGCAATTCTTTGGCTATGCAGAAGCAGATGAAAAAAGATTACTGCATTAAATGTAAGGAATTTATACAGTACCTTCACAACTATGCTTTCAAAATGAATGTATAAGGAACCTTATATCTATTAGTGAAATGATTCAACCCAATTTTAACAGAGAAACCAAGACACAGCTGCATATCTTAAATACTTAAGAGATACATCAAGGTAAGTAATTATTACTTTTAGTGGCTTTGTTTTAAAACTAGTCAGCATTAAAAGAAAGCAAATAAAGAGGACACAGCTTGCCTGTTTCCTAGTCAAGATAACAGCTGGTTCTGACTGAAGTCCAACATCGCTTATTACTGACCTGGCTCACTCTCCTTTTCAATCGCTTGGTAGTACTCAACAAACTCTTTCACTTGTTCCCTAGGAAAGATGTCAGGCTCAATGAGGCTGAGCAGGGAGTACAGTTCCTGAAGGCTGTTCTGGACCGGAGTGCCGGTGAGTAGCAGGCTGAAGCCTACTGAGAACTGAAAGAACCAGTAACAAAACAGATTTGTTAGAAGAAAATATCTGGAAAAGTTACTCAATACACAACTCCACCCACACCACTATTAAGCTTTAACTTAAAGATGAAGTAGGCCCAGAACTGCCTGCAGAATGCTGCAAATGTCTGCCAAAACCATACAGCATAAGGTATGGTGTGACAGTCAAACAGCTCCACCAGAGTAGGGTGGCACCAATGCAAGAAAGCCAGTGTAAGCAAAATAAGAACAAGCACAAAACTGACATTTTACAAAATTAAAATTCTCAGATCCATGTACTCTACAGTCCAGTACTGCATACTCAGTGTTAGGTGATGAGAGATGCCTGGAAAATGCTGTCAGAACAGGACAGTGAAATGAAACTGTGAAAGACTATGTTCCATTTCTTCTTGCTGGCTAACCAACACACACAGCAACATTATCTGGTTGCTTACAGTAGTCTCTGTAAAGAGACTTGGGGAATACAGCTACTTTGAAAAAAATGCAAGTTCCTCTCAGGTTTGGTAATAGAAAATATTTTAGCAGAAGAACCAAGGTAAATCATGCCTACTTTCTTGTGACTACAACCAAAGCTCTTGAAATGCAGACATGGACATGTTCAGAAGATGTAAGACTTTCAGGAATTTAATAAAAAATTTACTTTTCAAGGTACTGTAGTACTTTGGTGCTGATGCCAGCCCAGACCTAATGCCCATGTTTCACTGCCGTAAGAGGAAACACAGCCTTCACTCTGACACTCTGGCAGGGTGCTTTGGAAGCTGGAACAATTCTACTAATTTCAGTAAAAAAGGGTGGCTCTATTAAATGGGACAACAGAAGTCAGTAGTACATGGACTTGAGGTCTCATGAACTACGCAAGGGCTCCTTCACCCTCCCACAGCTGGAGACAGATAACCTGTTGTTGCTTTACACTGTCTTAGGTCAACCAGACTTCTACTACTTTGGTAGCACAGCTGTGGTTCAGCACTACGTTTGGCTGCTTTACATTTTTAAGTCTCTCAAATTGCTCCAACATATCAAGCCCAAGCATGAGAGATAAGCTCCAAATACTGCCCACCTCCAAGGCCTTTGTCCATCTGCCACTAAATGTGGGGAATCTGTTCACCAACTCTGATAGAAACTGGTTGCGGCCCAGAGCTTAATAAATACTCAGAGGAAGAAACAGAGAATCTGTATGCTATACTGAAAAGGAAAAAGTCATTAGCCACTAGAAGACAGAGGAGTTACTTTACCTCAGACAGCGTCTTGTAAAGCAGAGAACTTTGATTTTTCAGTCTGTGAGCTTCATCTACAACCAAGGCAGCCCAATTAAAGCTGAACAAACACAAACCAGCATCTTCAGTTAGGGGCTGACAATTTATTCTTGTAAGTACAAAAAGACTGAAGTAAGCAGTGGCTCTGCTTGGCTGAACTTGAGATGGTCCCACCACATGAACAAGCAAACATCACGAGTTGGGTGGGAGGAATTCACAAGTGCTGGTTTTTAAAAGCCAGCAGAGCTCCTTAACTACAGCCTGGATGAGTTTTTCTGAAAACAAAACTCAGTAAATTCACTTGAATTTGTTGCTTCTCTCTCTACTCCCATTACTATGGGGAAAATGACATAGCACAAGTTAGTTAAACATCAATGAGGTCTATGATTTGGAAAAAAAAGAGACATGAAACTAGGCCCAAGCACCTGTGCAAAAATGCAACAACTATTATGAGGTAGTGAAGACAGTGATTATAAGTCTTTTGCAAATCATGCAAGGCAGGACCCTTCAACATATTGTGGGTTCACACAGCTATACGCAGTGTCTCCTCAGGTAGGATGCAGAATCACTGGTGATCTAGTAGATCCACTAGGCTTAGTGCAAACTCCAGATCTTTTCAACCCTCAGTTGTTTGTGCCTGCTTATCACTAGGGCTTCAACTCCCACGTCACAGAGTGATTTCCACATAGACAAGTCTGACTGATGAGTAGGCAGGGGAGTGAAAGCATGACCCTCGGCTTTTCTTACCATATGCTTTTCTTCCCAGTGAAGGGCGGGAATCATAACAACATACATTCTCCCTACAGCCTTTCCGTTTGCCTCTATTCTCCTCTTTGCTATTTAAAAGTGGTTCTCCATTGCCAGGACAGTCAAATGTCATTATTCTTATCTCACAGGCTCAGCAACTGAATTGGAGAGCAGACACTGCAGAGTGAAACATCGCAGACGCTCGTGTGCAGAGCAGAGTCTGATCTCTCATGCAGTATGTGAGAGCATGGCTCTTGCACAACTCATTTGTGCTGCTACACTGCTCATAAGGAGTAGTAGAAGTGGGACATCTGACAGCTTTGTCCCATATTTACAAAGCGCTCCAACTGCTCCTAGACAGGGCAAGGTACAAACAATCAGCAATGGTTTTTTTTCCAGAAGAAAGACTAGAGGGCAAAAAAATCCAGACTTGAGTGACATGTCTTTGAGGCTCTGTGCTAGCCTTAGAAGTAGGAAATTGCATTGGAGCTGACATTTCTGTGATACCAGGGCTACTTACTTGCTCTCCTTGGGTACTACATACCTGGGCTAAACTGCAAAATAAGTAGAATCATACACAGCAGTGCAGGACATGATACAGAACTGTAAGGACAATATGGCCATGGCTGTCTTTCATTAGGCCTGATTTCTACCATGATGCGCTCAGCCAGCACAACCTGTTGTTTCCAGCAGTGGCCAAGGACAGGTGCTTTGCTGAAGACAACAGGGTGCCCACAGCAGGCCTGACTAGTTGAGAGACCAAAATCCTGTCGGGGGCATGGGGTGGGACTAGGTTTCTACTCCTATGAAGGCCCTAAGCCATTCATGATACCTGGCTGCCCACAGCATTTGTCACAGCACTTATCACCACTGTAAGGCATGGGCTTTATTACTAAAAAATATGAAAATTCCTCTCCGTTTCAAGCATAGGCTTCCATAAAATCTTATATGACCATGACAATACTTCCTACAGACTGAATTTCAGCTGTATAATCAGTCTTGCTAGAAAGCATAATGCTCCAGAAGCCCTCCACAGCTCTGACTACTGGCAAGAGGCAACAAACTTCAGGATATAGTATGTCGCAGCACTAGCAAACCAGTAGGCTGCAAAAAGGCTTTTACCATCCCAGACCAGATTAACTTCAATAAGTAGTTCCCACGCCTTGCCCCGGTGCAGCCACCAATCCCCCACAAGGTTTCAAAGGTTCATCTACCGTTCATGCTGTTTCTTCATCCTCTTCAGGCCAGCCCACCCTGCTTCTTGCCTCTGCTGCATCCTTATCTCTCCTACATCCAGGGCAGCTCTCTCTCTTCCCTCTGCATCTTCCACATCTCTCTTCATTGGCTGCTCCTCTTCCATACCCCTCAGAGCTATTTAACTGCTTAGCAGGAACCAGCCACAGCTGCACCTTATCCACATCAGCCAACCCACCGCCCCTGAAGCCAGCTCACAGCTGTATATAATCAATGTTAATTAACCTGCCTTCATTCCTCTACAATGGTATTAGCAAATGATCACCTTAGTATAATGCAGGTCGGTTTCAGTAAATCTTGCATTTTTTGCAAGAACTTTGTAATCCAAAGTTCTTGAAGTTCTCCTTTGTTCTAAATATGTCTTCTGGACTGATATATAGCGTACTGCTGTAAGTCACTATGATCATACTATTTTAACTGGCTTGAAAACTGTCCTTGGGGGAAGTTCACATACATCTTAGCTGACATTAAAGATTCTTCACTGAAAGTTAGTAAAGGCAAAGCTCTAATCAAAGCAAAGAACATCCTTGGCTCTTGTGAAACAAGCATGGGATCTCACACACATACATACACCTAAGAAATCACTCACAGAATGCAGAATTAAATTTGAAAAAAATTAAAACTAGACTCACCATTTTAGAAATGCTGCATCTTTCAGACAAATCTGCAATGAAACAAAATGAACCATGATTTATGTCTTAAGTAAATATACTCGTTCAGACACAGAGCATCTTTTTATTTGCTTGCCAACTATGGTGAAATGGAGCAGAGTGGAATGAAGCCACTTAATATCTGAGGAAAGTAACACGGCAGCTATTGTAACCACAAGCTGTTGCGATCCTACTTTTTAACTCTTCTCTGGCAAAGCACCAGCAAACCCTCAGAGAATTAACGGAAATTTACAGACACCATACATGTTCTTCAACTCTGTAAAGGTTTTTCATACCCTCGTCCTTCAGTACGAAATACCATGCACATGGCATGTCGTGGTTTACCCCCAGCCATCAACTAAGCACCACACAGCCATCTGCTCACTCCCACCATAGCAGGATGAAGGAAGATAATTGGAAGGGTAAAAGTGAGAAAACTTGTGGGTTGAGATAAATACAGTTTAATAATTGAAATAAAATAAAAAAATAAATCATAATGAAAAGGAAAATAACAAAGAAACATAAACAAAACCCAAGAAAGACAAGTGGTGCAAATTAAAACAATTGCTCGCCACCAACTGATCAATGCTCAGCCAGTCCCCACACAGCACCCCCACAGCCAACCTCCCCCCTAGTATATTGCTCAGCATGACATCATATGGTACGGAATATCCTTTTGGTCACTCGGGGTCAGCTGTCCCAGTTCTGTCTCCTCCCAACTTCTGGTACACCCTCAGCCTACTCACCAGCTGGGCAGTGCGAGGAGCAGGAAAGGCCCTGACTCTGTGTAAGCACTGCTCAGCAATAACCAAAACATCCCGGTATTATTAACACTGTTTCCAGCACAACCCCAAAACACAGCCCCATACTAAGTACTATGAAGAAATTTAACTTTATCTCAGCCAAAACCAGCACAAGCACTACAATCTTTTTGACTCTAAGCAAGCACAAGCTTCAGCAGATTAATCTAAGCTATCACAATGGCCTGCTAATATCCTAAAGTGCACACATTGTTTGCCCAACTTCAGACTCAAAGAGGAAGGGAAATCAGGTCCCTTAAGACATCCTTAAAAAGCACAGAATTTTATCCTTAAAAGCAACAGAAACAAGAAAAATACTAGCTAAGTGATTATCTCAATACAGTTGTTTCAGCAGACTTGTTACAGTATGAGCACTGCCATTTATCACATTCAGGACAAGGGTTATCACTGCCACCCACTCCTGCTTGTGGAACGTGGAAGAAGATGCAAGTTCAGAGTGGTCAGCACAGGTCACACAGCTCCCAGCAGGAGGGGACAGTGAAATACTTGAAGAGAAGGAAAGCAAAAGGGCAAAGGGAAAGTGAGATCAGAAGGGGGGAAAAAAGAAAAGGAGCTGTAAGAGATGCCTTACATCTTATTTTAAGTTGATGTGTTTGCTAAGAGACTGCTAAAATAAAATCAAAGTGCTGATACGAAATTAATACCTGAGTGGGACTGACTTGTAAGAGAAAAATAAGGGCTTTTTCCCACTGCAGATAACTAAGCACCAGGTCATGCAAAGTCCGAAGTTTGACCAAGAAAGCAACCCTCTTCTGGCTGGTTCCATTTAGAGGAGGACAGGACCTTCTTAGGACAGCTCTGATCACATTCAGCTCAAAGACCTACCCATTATAACAGGACCCTCACCATTTTGCAGCCCAGGAATGAGAGTTTTGCCTGAGGAGGGCATGCTGAAGAGGGCACAAAAAAGGCAAACTCTAGGAGTTCTTGCATTGCCTGATTAATAGAATCTTACTAAACATCACATGTGTGTACGCGTTATTAAATGCTAAAGGTCAGTAAAGCACCACACAAAGACAATGCAGATACCATTTAGCATTAGCTAAGGATGGATATGTGTCTGTTTTCTTTACTCAAGGTGTGATACAGCTGTGTGGTAAAGCTGGAATTAAAGCAGGTTATCTTAGGGACACAAAAACTGCAGCAACTTAGATATCTGAGTGGGTAAAACGTGTTACAGAGTAGAAAATCCCTGAAGAAGGTCAGAGATGAGTACAGAGGACAAGGCATGAGCTGGGTGGTAGAGAGGAATGGAAAAGGCGAGGAAAAACTCGAGATCCCCTTTCAAGTGACAAAGATACCATGTACCTCATATGTCGTCAAGAGTGCATGGAAGTGAGATTGCTCTTTCAGGTTCTGCTGCAGTTTGGGTCGCTCATTCTTGTTGCCTATGTATGTCACAAAGGAAAGACCTGGAGCAAACCTGTCATCAAAAGAAAGAGCAAAAGCAGTAAGCCAAGCTGTGTCTTTCATGTGTTTATGACCTTGGACCCTACAAACAAACATAGCTACACTGCACAGATAATGAGAACCTCTATTCAAACGCTCTACCCTCCTGTGAGATGTGACTGTATCTCAACTTTTGAATCTAATTCCTTCCTAATTTGCATCTTAGGTTGGCACCTCAGCTGCTGGTACTGATTGGGACAAGTCCCAGATAAAGCACATTATCCTAGGTCTCAAAGTTCAAGGCAGACGACTGAAAACTGACATGAGACTGAAAACCAGTCATGGCCCATCTGCTATTCAGAACTGAAAAAGCTCATGAAAAGCAGGTGAATGAATACAGTTTGCCCAGCTGGGACCAAAGAAACAGCCTAAATCATGCTAAAATAAAGGCAAACAGGTCCAAGTCAGGACCTCAAAAATCTATCCTTAGTCAAAAAGCAAATAAAACCAGTTCCATGGAGGAAGAATTGGGACCATAAAATTCTTCCTCATTTAATCCCACCACTGATATTTGCCTAATGTTCCTCCTGCACCTACACAGGGATGCACTTTGCCCCAACTATTCCAGCTGTAAATCTACCCAGATCAGGCAAGCTCACTTCAGAATGTAACCTGGACAACTTCAGATGCCAAGAGACAGCATCGTGTGACGGCCACATAGACAGACTTCTGTTCTCATCTTTAACTTTCTGCCCTCCCACTTAAAAAGAATCTTTGGGCTTCAGCTTAAAAATGTACATATCCCAGGCATAGCAAATGTGCCACCAGCACAGTCACTGCACCCCTGTGAAGACGGGTTGCATGCACAGATGTAATGTATTTTGCATGCATATATGTGAGCATGCCAAGAAAGATACTATTCAATTCGGGTCTTACCTTTCAACATACAGAATCCTGGCCGTCTTCAGCAGATTTTGCCTAAGAGAGGCTGAGCATGGAGCATTATAAATCAATAAAAAGCAAGGAGCTAGTAGGGGCATTTGGACTGAAAGTCAGCCAATACTTGGATGAATTAATGCATACCACAGCATTGTAAAGACTATACATTAACTGCACAGTTTGCATTGATTTGTTGGTTTAGTAGCTTCCCTTTTTACTTTTTTTCCTTTTGAAAGGAAGAAAACTGTTGCACTCAGCACATTTGAAGAGAATCTTTGTAACTTGCTGTGCAAGAATATGATGAGCTGGACAACTGTTGAAACTTACCTCTCCAGTTCATCCTTCCAGTTGCTCAGAACAGACAGAGGACAAAGTATCAGGAATCTCTCTTTCTTCGTTATTTTTTTTGTTAAATAAAGAAGTAGAGAAATAGTCTAGAAGGCAAAGAAAATAATTTTTTTGATAACAAGGAAAGGGTTCAACCCAGTAGCCTGAACCTACACAAACTGTCTCCTTCTTAAGCTTCGTAGATAATTCCCACAGGTTCTCTAGCACAAAGCAGAGCTAACAGAATATCAAATGAGATCCACCATCAATGACAAAAAAGTTTAGATCCCAAAACATGACTTTGATATCTGAAGCCCCTTTCCAAAGGCCTTTCTCCCACAGTCACAAAAACGATCTACCATACATCATTTTCTGAAACTAACAGTTTATTATTTAAGACTGACTGAATAAAACTAGCTGAACTAAAGCACAGTTATTTCCCAACAAAATTGAAACCCATTGAAAAACTTACCAAAAAATAAAAGCTCTGAAAAATTTACACCTGTCAATTTTAATCCATGTGTTGCAAACTCAAAAATAATTTTGCTGCAGGTGCATCAAAACAACATCATCCTCTCTGTACTGGCTATGTACTGTGCTTTCAACTCTTTGTACTACAAATTATGCATTAAGGTGTCAGTATAAAAAGACCGCTCATCTTTTTACAAAACCCTGAAACTTTTTTAGAGTGTTATTCAGGACCTAACAGTTAAGTGATTACAGAATGAAAGAAACAGTGAGCTCTCTCTTTTGAGAGACTTCAGGATTGAGCTGCTTAACTGACCAGTCATTAGGATGCTTTTTCTTCTCCATTCTGCAGAAGCACAGGGCTAAAAAAAAAAAGTTAGGCAAAGATCATTTTCCATAAGAAGAAGTAGAAGAAAACACACCTGACAAGTCTTCCCAAGACCCATTTCATCGCCCAGGATACAGCCATGCTGGACTTCATAGCATTGCACCAGCCAGTTTACACCTTCTGTTTGATAGGAACGAAGCTTAATGCCTGGCAATAAAAGCAATTAATTACATTTACACAGTCATCTAGTACACTCTATACAGAGCTACTCCTTGAAGCCACCAGAAGCAGATCCTGCCCAGAACAGGTCTTCCCAAACATCTGCCCTACAGGAAAAGCACACCAGTTTTCAGCAGAAGATGGTTTACGCTCCTGGAGAACAGACACAGTAGTGTTACAGCAAATCCATTAAATTAAACCATATTCAGGAACTTGTGCACACAAAAATGCCCCAAGTCATTACAAAGGCCTCTACAAGGAATCTAATCCAATAATCAAGTTGCTACTTTGCATTCCTAAAAGACAGCTTCATTTTCAGCTCCAGCCACTTTTTCAAATATATATTAGATGCACGGACATGCTTTAGGCTACCAGAAATGTCTGTAACAATCTACTATTGTATAATAACAGTTTCTCAACATGTTTTCCAGCTTTCCTGAACTTAAGAATTGAGGGCAGACCTCAACTGCAGGTCACTGTAGCTACCACCACCATTACAATCATAATGATGGGGCACAATATGTTAAAACAAACACAAAATAAGTCAAGTAGGAGTTCTCAAGATCGTTCCTTGTACCTGGACTCAAGTGTTGCGTACTGTTAATTATATTGTCTATTGTTAATAACGTTGTGCCATTGCTGCCCTCTCCTCCCCAGGAAAACATGCAGGCAGAGAGTGTGAAGCCCCCAGGAAACACAAACCCAAAGCAGCACAGGGATTGAAACAAGGGCTTCCCACATCTCAGGAAAATACACAAGCAGGGTGGATGGCCTGGCCATTCCCCTTTAACATCCACCCTTCAGGCAGCAGAAAGTGCATTAAAAGCTTCACTCTCAACATCAACCCACTTGGAGGCCGCTAAACGCGGCCCTGTCGATGTGGTCTCGAAGCGCAGTGCTGTCGAAGCGCAGGCCGCGCTGAGGCACTGGAATGGTAAAATCGGGGCCGAGGGAGCCAAGGCCCTGCCCTGGCACCCCCCTCACGGCAGGGCCGAGGGGAGCGCGAGTGAGGAGCGGCGGCAGGCCCGCACCGGCACGGCAGCGGCCCCGCTCGCTGCAGCATCCAGGGCTCACGCTCCCAGGCCGGCAGCCACCTTTACTGACACCTTTCCTGATTTCAGGCCCGGAGGTTGCTAACACGGAGCCCAGCCGCAGGGCCCCCGCCATTCCCTCACAGAAGGGACCCCCGCAGCGCGCGTTACCGCTCCCCCGCCACCACCTTCCCCGGGCGGCCCGGGGCCCGCCCGGCTACCGACGGCGGCCCGCTGACCTGTCAGACCCCACCGGTAAATGTCCGCCTCCTCCACGCCTGGAGCGGTCGCCCGGGCGCTGGCAGCGCGGCGAAGCGCCTGAAGGAAGCGGGACATGGCGGGCGGCAGGGGAGGCCCGGCCCGCCCTGCCCTGTCAGGCACCGGCCGGCCCCGCGCGGCTCCCGCCACCTCCGCCGGCCGCGGGCGGGGCGCAGGCGCCCTGGGTGCGCGGGCAGGGCCGGCCCACGGGCGGGGCGAGGCCCAAGCTCCGCCCGGGCAGCGGGAGGGCTCCGTGCCCCTGCCGGGCTGAGGGGAAGGACCGCGATGGCGCTGCTCCTGCTGCTGCTCCTGCCGCTGCTGTCGGCCGCCGCCGCCTACCTGTGCTGCGTGCGGCGGCACACGGGCAGCGCGGGGGCCGTGCTGCGCCGCCGGGAGCCGGGCTGGGCCGAGGCGCGGGGCCGCAGCCCGCCGCGGGACCCTGTGAGCGCCGGGGAGGAGAGGGGGGGCGAGCGGGCGGGCGGGGAGCGGGACTCGGCGCTCACTTCTTGCCTCCTCTCCGCAGTGGGCCCCGCGGCTGTGCGGCTCCGGGCTGCGGCTCTTCGTTCATGTGGCAAACACGGTGGGTCGGGGCAGCGGAGGCGGTACCTCAGGGCGCGGCGGGAGCGGGTAAACAGGGCGGTAAAACCCCACCGAGGCTGGTGGGGAAAGCGGGACCAGGGGGTTCGGAAGGAGGGGGTCTGCTGGGGAATCGTGGGGAGGTTGCGGCGCTCCCTGCGCGCCTTTGGGTTCAGCCAGGCCCCCGGGTGGGATGCGGTGGGGAGAGGGCGAGCTGGCCCCTGGCTGAGCATGGCACGGAGAGCCCGCAGCCAGCACCAGACTCGGCGGAGTACAGCGGCTGCCGGCTTCCCTCAGGTGTGAGGGGCTCCGGGCCCTTCGGCCCTCAGGGAGGGCGTTCAGGAGAGCCTGGAAGGCAGCCGTGCCCCAGCGCTCGCCCCAGCACTCCCTCAGGTGGGCTTTGGCCTGCGGCTGGTGTGGAGCGTGCGAGGGCTGTGGCAGGGGGCTGGGGGGGGAAAGCCTGCGTCCCCTGCCTTGCGGCATTGCCCACCCAAAAGCAGGTCCTTTCTGTTGCTGCTTGGCCTTTCCTTGTGAGCAGGGGTCAAGGTTAGGCATGAAAGCCGCGTTTCAGCAGAGTGACCTTTTGCAGACCTTGGAGGCTGGGTGGGCCTGGGGTGAAAACTAGCGATGGGCTGTGTGTGTTTGTGAGAATACCTTGCAAGTGGCTTTCTTCCAGGATATAACAGCCAGAATACCTTTTCTTCTTTGCTTTGTGGCTGCTTCTGGTGTGTGGCCCTGAGCTTCTTATCTTTCCTGACATCCCCCTTGGAGGGAGGATGTGAGATTCTCAATCTCCTACAGGACTGTGCTGGTTTAGATTAGATATAGATTAGGAGCCATGCATTTTCAAGAAGAGGCAGCAATTCTTATGTAATGTGTGAGGCAACATATCACTTCGCGGATCTAGGAGTGTGAGTCTTGCTTCAGACTTGTACTGTATGTGTACATCCCTTAACATGTCTGTGAAGCCCACTGTTGAGCTATTAGGACAGGCTGGAATAAGGACTGCTCTCTTTGGGACCGTGGGTATCGCTACACTGGGAACCAAGGTATTCAAAGAGTGTTTTCAGCTGTCTGCTACCACAGAGTCTCCAAATTGTTCATGCTTTTCCAAGTTAACTCGGTTTACTGCAGGAGCTGGTTGAGCGAGAGGAACGATCCTAACAGTAGGATGAACAAAATAATAATAAGTGTCTGCCTTATGCTATGTTTGCATAATCTGTGGAACATGAAGAAAGTAATGGATGGGAGCTAGATAGATGCCTCTTAAAAGTGTTGCACCCTGCAGCTGCAGGCTGCTTCAGGGCTGTGTCAGGGAAGGACAAAAGCAGGAGAACCAAAGGAACACTCTCTTTATAATTATATAAATATGAGGGGGGCAAGAAGGGGAAGCATTTCGGGCCAGTTTTGTGGCCTGAAGTACAAGCATTTGTGCTATTTTTTTACTACATAGCGTTGCATGCTCTCTAGGGCGCTTTTAGACTGCGGCAATTGTGAGCACATCCAGCATTCCTTGTCTAGCGAGGAAGGTGTTTGGGTCAGAGTTACTGCAAACCAATGTTTCTGCTTGCTTTTTTCTAGGCTTTTGGACAGATCTGCTTACTGCCACTTTTAATAAGGTAAGAGTGGGGAGTGTTCTTCCCCTCCCAGTTCCATTTCTTTTTTTTTTTTTTTTTTCTTGTAAAGGTACTTGCATTGTGTACCACTTATGGGTTATCTGAAATGACCTTTTCTAAGAGGGAAGCTGCATAACTTGAGAGTCAGCAAGATTTTCATAATGTTTACTAGATTATTTAAAAAAAAAAACTGGTTTGAGTGGGCTTCTATGAGAAGGAATCAACCTTTATTCACACTCAGGCAAGTGGATAGAAATAAAATTCACCAGCTTGCCTCTTTGCCTTTCTGTTCTTTTGCTAAAGAGCAGTCTTTCCTTTCAAAGCAAAAGCATGTGCAAATCTGCTGTTTATCACCAGCAGTGGTAAAAGAATAGTAGTTGTGTGGAATTGAGGCCGGACATGAAGTTCAGTGGTTTTAGTATGTTCTTTTTTAAGTTACCCACTATTTAGATCAGCCTTTTCTCCTTCTCTCGCTTTTATGTTTTTGTTTAGAAACTGTGCTTTCAAGTGTACATTGCACTAAGCCAGTCAGGTAAGAGGTGTCGGGAACCTCAAGCTCACGCTTGGCTCACATAGTTTGCCTGTGATTTGGTGGATGATCTGTGCAGATCCCAGGACACAGAAATGTATTACACATAATTGGTACCCCTCAATTTTTTGTTTGGGGCATGTGAATCAGTCCCAGACAAGTGTCACTGCTGTTACACAGCAGATCATTCCTTGACAACTATGGCAGGGTCTTGGGTTTTTTCCTTTACATGTTCCAAGCCCTGGACTTACGCTGGTTGTATTTGGTTGCAAATGAACCATGTTGAAGCAGGTCATGGAAAAGTCTGAAGAGGTGCTGTTCTAACAGGATTAGTGCTTGAATGTATGGTTTATACTGCTTTCTCAGTTTCCTTTCCATTCCTGTCCTCTTTGGTCTGTGGGTGATATGTCTAATTAAAGTGAATCAAAGACTTTCACCATTTCTTTCTCAGCTTGGGTTTACGGAGGCTGGCTGGCTTTATGTCAAGAGGTAGGAGGCTCTGTTAAGCAAGCAGGATAGATTTGATGCTGCCTTTAAGAAAGGTGTAAGGGATTATCTTGTAACTGTTGCAACTCCCTGCTGTAAGAGCAGACTGCTAAAACAAAATGTTCTTGGGTAAGGTTCCCTCTGAACAGTCTGAAAAATTAGTCATGGTGGAGCTTGCAACTCTAGCAGTGACTCTCTTTCAGGCTGAACAACTTCTCGCTCATGCGTTCGCTTGACATTCATGAAGATCCCACGTTTATCCCGGAGGTTGCTGCGGAGGTTGCAGAAGACAAGTCTGAGGCTAGAAGCACTTCGGATATTATCGAGCAGCTGATAGCTGCAAGGTCAGTATGTGATGTGTAAGAGTGGAGTGGAAGAACACTTGTCTTGGCACTATTATATCAGTGGAAAGCTGTTGTTGTCAGTATTCTGGATTAAAATCTTTTCCCACACCCAGCTATTTTACAGAACAAATAGTGCTGTCAGTCATCTTTCCTTTTGTAACTTATAAATTGTTGGTAGTTATGTGAAGTTTCCACAAGTTCCAGGGAGCCTGCTTATTGGGGAGAGACCAGATTCTTCCCTTGCTAGGGCTCTGGTTGCACTGTTAGAGTAGATAGACCTAGTGGTTGGCTAGTCAGTGCATACAACCCTTGAAATGAGTTTGCAGGTGTGGCGTTTCTTGCCTGTGGGGAATCTCAAAGAGAACACAGGGGTTACTTGGAGGAGAGAAGGTACATGGGTTGTAAAGAAAAAGATCCACAAGAAATCAGGCTCTGTTAGTTACATTGCTTGGGTAAAAGCCAGTTCAGCATTTTGACTGCAGCCTGCACTTGATTAAATCCCACTAGATTCCAGGCAAAACATTAGTAAGGCTTACATGTCTCCTGAGGTCTGATGCTGAGATGGAAGCATCTGGGCTGCTGTGAATGCTCTCCTCATCTCATCTCGGTTCTTATTGTGGGCCTATCCAGTAGTTACTGAAAATATGAGCTGTACTTCATCAGCATCTCAGGTTCTCTATATGTATCTCAGCTTTTAGCAGGATTAAGCTTGCTCCCTGCTCAAGTTCTTAAACTAAAGCAAGAAAAAACTTTCAGCTCCTTCACTTTAGAGGGAGGGATATGTTTTCTGCAGGCATTGGTCAGGGTGAGTGCAGCCTTCTAGTTCTTATGTCCCTGCCTCCACCAGTGATACATACAGGGCAGGTTACTGGAGCCTTAACCTCTTCCCAGCATAGCACGTTATGGTGCCATGTGCTGTCCTGTTCCAGGATTTGGCTTCTAGTTTGGGTGATGACATGGAGACATCACAGGAGTAGTAATTGTAGCTAGCTCTTCACATGATCTTATGTTAATCCTGTTATGATGAGAAATGGTTTATTTCTTATGTGCTAGAGCCATTGACTTAGTTTTAAAGCAGCTTGCTGATATGTATCCTTGCATGTGCTGCATAGTGCCTTTTCCCCCTCCTGCACAACACACTGTATGTGCTGCTGGTTATCTCTGGATCTAACTTGCAACAAGATCCTGGGGGTAGTTTTACCAGTATGTTCTAGCTATTCTGTAATGTTGCAGTGGTGAGTAGCAAATGTGAACCTGGAATAAATTTTGAACAGTTTAATGACTGCTGTATTGCAGTAGAAATATGAAGCAACTAGGAAATGTCAACAAGACTGACCCCTTATTTCTGTGGCACCCTTAGAGTGCCTAGTGTCTGGTATGTGTGCAAGGAGTCTGTGACAGTGTGAGCTGAAAAGCATAGGCTAGCAGTCCAAACAGTGACCAGCAGGTTTACTGTGAGTGGTGTCCAAACCTGCTTTGGACTGTGATGCTGAAGTCTATAGGTCTAAACAGGGGTGGCTTTGATGGTTCACAGTTGCCCCTTTAATCATTTCTTTGCAGGTCTGATTCTGCTAGCAATGGGTTTAGCTTCAAAGGGATCAAAGACTACCTGGACTGCTACCGGTAGGTGAAATTACAGTCTGGAAACAACCTGTCTCACGTGTTCCCCTCCTGTGGTGGGCTGCCACTGTTCTACAAGCTCTTAGGCCTCTCTCTTTGTTAGAATTGTCCTTGAGGTACCACTGTTTAGCATCACCCTCTGCAGTCCTTTCCCACTAATAAAGTAACAAAAGAAAACCAGCTGGGAGAGCTGGCACAACTTTTACAAGCCTGCAAGGATATTTAAATGCTATTTTCCTTGGCTTATTGTCAGTCTTCTCTGGGGGAGATTTCTACATACCTTGTTTGCCCAAACATGAGTGAGAAGGAGAGGAAGGTTCATGTGGATGATGCGAGTTGCATATACTGTGCATCTTTGAAAAATCACTTGGTTCCCCACTGCTTGTGTTCCTGTGAGCAGTTTGCCTGCTTTCACCCAGTAAATGTGTCCAGCTTGGAAAGAACTGGGAGTACATCTCTGACTGTCCAGTTCTGCAAGCTGTTGGCTGCTTGGTAGCTCCTGGTTGCCTGTGGGGCATGCACCACATGTAGAGTGCTCACATAAATCCTCTTGTGCTCCTTGCACTGGTTCCTCAAGGACCACCTCTACCAGCAGGCTGTGGAGTGGAAGCCGACACTAGTCTGGTGTTACAGGTGCATCCTGACTGTGCGGCTTTTGTGTCAGCCAGAGACAGACGTGTTTGTGGTGTAATGTAGCCTTTTGCCAGGAGCAGGGGAAGGCCTGTTTGTTATGACAGTACTGCTGGGAGCCCCTTCTTTGTAACAGGAGACCTGTAGGAAGGAAGGGGAGGCTGACCTCTTGGTCTTAGCTCATAGTACTGGGAGTTTCGTAGCTTCAGGAGCTTGAGGACTCTGTAAAACTGTCAGCTGGCCTTCCCTGTTTATCTGGTGGTTCAGGAATATCTTGGTAACTTTCCTAGTTCCTGCCACTATTCTAAGGGTTGGAGGTGTGCTGCGTAGGCAAATTCTGTACTTAAGGAAGGGAGTCTTCTGTCCTGGTGGTGTCAACTGTGTTGAAATCATCACCACATGCAGATTTTTACATAGTTCTTGCTTACAGCTGTGACAGCTGCCATCTTGCTACATGAGGGACAAACCCTGTGTGTGGGTGTGGTGTGGGGGTCTTGTAACAAGGTCCCAACTTCTGTCCTGCCCTGTAGGAGTGGGAAGCTGACGCCATCTCAGGTAGCAAAGAACATCATTGCCATGCTGGAGGACTGCGACAAATCCACGCCCCCACTCAGAGCGATAGTGCAATGGGACTCGGAGCAAATAATGCTGGTAATGTCTGCATCTGGTAGGAAAGGGGCCTCTGCTGCCGCAAGAGCAGTATCATCCATTAGAAGGGGCAGAGGCTCTTCTGCTGATATATTGCACAGATAAATATGTATGGTTTTCCTCCCTCCTTGTGCAGAGGACTACAAACAAGTTTTCTTCCTGCCAGGAGAGAGGTAGCATTAAAGCAGTCTGTTTCCTGCTGGATGACTATATGTTTAAAATGGGACTTCTGTGCTTATGTGTTATCTATTAGCATAGATGCTTCGAAGTAGTGGTTTCCCACCAGTATATGGTGGAAGAAGAAAGAAACTCTTATAGTTTGGCTTAGTAGCAGACTGAGAAAACCATTTTTGGTATCCATTCTGATGCTGGTAATGTCCTTTGGCTGAACTAAATATATATAATATACACTTTTTATTTTTCCTTTGTGCAGATGGCTGAGGCCTCCACTGCTCGTTACAGGAATAAATGTACCCTGTCATATCTGGATGGCATCCCAGTGTGTCTGAAAGAAGAGTTCAAAGTGGTGAGTTTCCTTGTCTAGCTGTCAGTTCATCTTGCAGGTGGTCAACATGGACAGCTCACTCCAACGAGGTTTAAAGGCCAGCTCTAATGAGGTTTTAAGGCCAGCTCCTTGGCAAAAGCCTGAGAGTGTTTGTAATGAGTAGGATTAACAAGTTTTGCCAGGTGAAGACAGATCTTGGGTACAGCAGACGTGTTTCGTATCTTGTACTGATCTCTTTAATCCGTGGGAAGTAGAGAGTGGGAGTGGGAAACAGTCCCTCTTCTGATGAAATGAGAATGTATGAAAGCATCTGTAGCAGTGGGTGTAACTGCCTGTATTTCTCAGGCACTGCCTCTGCTCCACCAGCAAAGCATCCCTCTCTCCTTACTTTAAAGGACGTGTCAGAAATATGTGTTACTTTGAAAATCTTCATTCATGAGGAGTTTTGCCTGTGGCCTAACAAGTTACGATTAAATGCTCCTGACAGTGTCATCAAGCTGTTGTAGGTTCTGCAGAGACCTACCCACAAGGTGGGAGTCCTGTTTCTGTATAGAGTCTTCCATTGCTACCTCAAGGAGTACTTAGCATATCCTGAAAATTAGTCCATCTGGTATTTTGGCATTCATCTAATCTTGGTGCCTTGCTTCAAAGCACTGCAGATCTGAAATGCTGCAGCTCTGTCTGTAGAAAAATGGAAAATAGAGCTCCTACGTGCTGTGGAGCCAAGGTGACTGTTCTGCAGCCTCTGGGCATAGCAGATGCATTGTTGCAGGGAGGCAGACGTTTTGATGATCTACGTGTTTCTGCTCTTCTGTGTCATGGTATTAAAAGGACTCGTCTGCATGAGCGAAGGACCAGATATTGAAGGGTTAAGTGTCCTGTGAAGCTTCCTAGCCCCTACTTTACCTCTGTGGGTCCTAATGTCTGGGATCTGTTATGGAGTTGAAGTGTGCATGCTTCACAGGCACACATGCCTGCCTACCTTGCCAGGGTTTTAGGGTGAATAATAAGGTGTCTTCTTGCTAAGGTACCTTACCATCACCGAGTGGGAACAGTGTATCTTGGGACAGAGCCTGAAACAGAAGATGCTACTGTGGCCAAGAAGCTGCGAGAGGCTGGGGCTATCATTATTGGGGTCTCAAACATGCATGAACTAGGGACTGGAACAACTGGATGCAACCCTAATAGGTAAAAATCCCTTTTGCCTCTCTTTCCCCCCCCCCCCCCCGTCTAGAAAGCTAAAAGTCTGTCCAGTACTGTCAGGGAAAGGTATAAAAATAGGGCAAGCATGTGAGGATAAAACTGACTGAAGCACCCTGTGCAGGGAGAACCCTGAGGGTATAAAACCCCAGCATTGTAGATTTGAGGGTCAGAGTAGCTGTGGAAGCCTGAAGGCACCTGAAACCAAAGGAAGGAGAGAATCTGAGTGGTGTCTGCTGAATAAGGAACTTGGTTTGCCAGGTCTTACAGGCCTGGAGGTGTGAATGTTTACAGGATAAGTGGTAGACAAAAGTGGTGAGAGAAAATAGATAAATAGTAATCTAATGCTTAGTCACAGTAATGGCTAAAGGCCCAGAATGATGAGAAAATGTAGTCATCTCAGGATAATGTAGTGGGTTTACTGTATTTCCTAGCTAAAACAGGTTCACTGGAATTTACTTTACTGTTGAGAATTCTCCAGCTGTAGCCAAACTGAGAACTGCTATTCCAGAGCAGTGGTCCTCAGAGCCTTGATAAGGCATGTGTGGAGAGCCATGCTTGTGCACATGCAGCTGGATGGAACTGGGGATCCCCCATCAGCTGCAACAACACACCAGGGCACTTCCTCCCTGTGAGGTTGGCTGGGTACCTTGCCTCCTGGCCGGTCTCTGGTGTCTGGGGACTGTGGTCAGACTGGAGACTTTGGGAGCTGTTGCTCTGGGATAAAGGGCAGAGTGGGGATGCTGACTTGCTTGTCTGTAAGAATTGCTGGCTGCCAGCTGCTCCGCCTTTTGGAACTGCGTAATGCACTGTAGCATGCAGTAATGGCACGGTGTTGTCGCAGACAGAAGAGCTGGAGTGGCATCCTTTCTGTTGCTTTGAGCCTGCCTTTTGGATGGGCTGCTTGTGATAATGAGATTGGGCTTTGAGGTAGAAGTCTTCTTTGCATCTTGTTTTCTAGGGACATAGCATTGTCTGGGATTAAATGGTATCTCTTTACTAAGAAATCAGAATCCCTGAGCTGTGTTTCTGGATCTTTTCCTGCCCTGTAGTGCATGTGGTCCTTCCTAGGAAAAGATTCAACACTGTTTGTCTGCTTCAGGTACCACAAGATCCCTAGGAATCCCTACAAGCCTAACCACTTCACAGGTGGGAGCTCCAGTGGGTCAGCAGCAGCTGTAGCAGCAGGTAAGTGGTCCTAAATGGAGATCAGAGGTGGTGGGAAGAAGGTCCTGAGCCAGAGTACCTCAGGCATTTAGTTTTTACAAAGGGGTTTAGAAGCTGGAGAGAACTTGTAGCTGAACAGAGAGCTCTGTGTACTGTCTTGGCTACAGCTACTAGAATGGACAGGGCAACACGATGTCTCTGATCACAGGCCCATGTGTGGGTTGTTTTTTTTTTGTAGGTCTCTGCCCGGTGGCTATTGGCACAGATGGGGGTGGCTCTGTGAGGATTCCTGCTTCGTTCTGTGGTGTGGTGGGGCTGAAAGGTAGAGTCCTTTAATCATGGAGGGGGAGTGTGTGTCTTGTTCGCTGTTTTGAGGATGCCACAAACAAGTCAGGCACAGTCCATTAATTCCTGTCAAGCAAAACTTGACCAGAGAAACCCTGGAGTATAACACCTTGGGAGTCACATGGGCTGGACTGGCAGAGTGGACATATTCTCAATACTGACTATTGTAAAGATATTAAAACCCCCAAACTTACTTGAGTCAAACGCTAAACAAAACACGGGTGCTGCTTTTTTTGCTACTCACTCATCCCTCTTCAATATCCATTTGTTGCCGAGAGGTGTTCTTAACACCTGTGTCTGTAGTGAGCTGGTGAAAAGCAGCTCCAGCCCCAATGGTTTGCCATCACCCCTATTATATGGAGAGGCTGATGCTGCTCAGACTATCTGGTCCATTAAACCTGGTAATAGGCTTGTATATAACCGGGATGTAGTAATTCCCTCTTATCTCGGTGTTAGAAGGAGTAGCAGGTTTTGCTGTACAAAATTAATGTAATCAAGAAGAATGTGCAGAGGACATAAATGCACAGGGCAGTTTCTACACCATGGGAGGTGGTGAGACAGGATTGTCACATGGAAGAGATGCCAGCTTTTGGGAACGGCTTATCAGTCTGAAGGATCTTGGCTGCTTCATTTGAGGGCAGATACTCAGCCATTACTGTTTTTCTGTCCTTCACATGTGATCAACTTGACTAATTTTGATTCATCTGAGGAAGATAATGATGACAATGACAAAAATCTAACTGCTCAGAAAGGCGATACAAGTACTTGCAGAAGACAATTGGTGTTAGGCTTGAGGTCTCACTGGTGGAGTGGGTGAAATCTCCCAGGGGGTGGTATCTCTTGCTGTTGATAATCCTGCTGCTGCCTCTCCATCCTCCATACCATAGGTGCTGCTTCTGCATATTTCAATGCATGTATTTCAAAATGCCCCTGCACATATTTCCTCTCAGCTAAATAATTTCTTATGGGGAAACCAGTTTCACTATTTGTTGAACCTGTCTCTTTCACTGATGAGACAGATCGTGGTCAGCAGAACAGGGCACTGAAAGATGAGTGACTGCGCTCTGAAACAGCAAACAGTGACTAGCAGGGTATGTTGCTTACTGACTAGAGGTATCAGAGCCATCTAGGTCAGACCTTGCCAGCAACTACTGGTACCTGGCTAACTGCCCATTTCTTTTTCTCTAGGCACATTTGGGCGCATTAGTTCTTACGGCAGCTTGCCACTCTCCTACTCCACAGTCAGTGTAGGTAAGAGAACTTCTGTTCCGCTTCAGGGACCTTGCTGTGTGCTGTTCTCACAGGGGAGGCAATCAGTGCCTACGAAGGACCTTGGGAGGAAGGGTACCGTTTACTCCTTGTCACATTTTTAGAACTGATCTCTCTTTTACAGGACCTATCTGTACCTCAGTGGCAGATGCAGCCATTGTTTACAGTATCCTTGCTGAGCCAGATCCGCTCTATCCATATGGTAGGTGAGCCCTCTCCCTCCCAAAGCCCAGGTGCTTTGCCTTCCTAGAGGCATCCTAGATAAAAGGAGGAACTCTTGTTTGTGCCCTGCAGGACTAAAACAGCCCAAAGCAACTCTATCTGATATGTGTGCTACTGACCTGAAAGGCTTAAAACTGGGAGTGGACTGGACATTTTTTAAGGTGACTGTTCTACCTCTTTCTGCTGCTTTGCAAAATGAGAATTTAAAGGAATTCAGTGCATTCACTGTTTCCTTGCCTGTCATTGTTAGAGCTCTTCATATTTAGTCTTGTAATTGGAAGAGAATATACCCTGGGTGAAACCATCGACAGGGATAGATTTTTTCCTAGGGCAGTCTTTTGAGGAAAAGTCTGTTGGAGGCATGAGGCAAACTAATGACTGTACAGTTGATGGCAGTGTGCTTCCTTATACTGCTGTTTCTATTGGAAGCAGTGCTTCTGAGCTGATTACAAAAGGCAGTTGGTTTAAAATCAAATGAGGAAAATTAAGTGTATCTGTTTGGTGACAATGCTGTACCTGGCTGCATGATACTTCATCATTCCAATATGGAAACAGGGCTTGCAAGCTAGTACTGCTTGGCAACTGTAATGCGACCCCACAAATGTGCTCAGGATTTCTTCCCTGGAGGAAAACCAGGACTCTTTCTGGCTCTGCCCCAGTGCAGAGGAGGAATATGCTCTCCTCTGGAAAAGATGACCTTTCTTTTCCTTAGGGGTATGACCTGCAAGCTGTGGAGCAGGTGGCCTAGGGCAGTCCTGGAGGGCTGTGTTTCACTACTATTAGGGACAAGAGCAAGGAAATCTCCATGAGGACCAAAGTCCTGGTGAGTGCGCTCACCAAGGAGAAGACAGCCGTTACTAAAGTCTGCTTAGTTCTTTGCTTTTATTCTCTAGGCATGTGACGATGAAGTCCTGTCCATCTGTGAGAAAGGTAAAGAGGAAAAGTCTGTCTCTTACTCTGCCTGATGTCAAGGTATCACTTGGTGCTCCTCTTACATCTGCATTAAAAAGATCTCACCTGAAGTCCTTGAAGGCAGATGTTTAAAGAGGTCTGGCTGGACAAACAGCAGTAGCTTTGTATTAGGGAAGCTCTCCTGACTGCTGAGGGTTAAAAAGCTCGGCAGTTGTAGGCTAGTCAGGTTACAATGGAAGAATGCAGTCCAGTGTGCTAAGCCGCTGTATAAAGACAGATCTGTGCTTTTAATACTTACTCTGCGAGCTTTAGTGGTAAAAGACTTTTAAGGGAGAGACTTGTTTCACGACATAATGTTCAGTAGCAAAGACGGGGCTAGGTCTTTGTGATGTATCCAGTCCTCTGGTATTTCCTTGAAATCAGCCAAATGGTGCCTTTAGGGTGGCTTTGTCAGATTTTAGACTAAGCAAAATTGACCCTGGTGAGTACTTGGGGCTGGGGCAAAAGACTCTACAATGCCTGGTATAGTAAGTAGTTGGCCTCCTACGCATTGGAGCTGAGAGAGTTCACAGTATTCAAGCTTTGTTTGCCTGGATTTTCTTCAGCCTCCTTATTTCCATAGACACTCATGCTTCTGCATGTGTAGAATTTTCTTAGAAGAAATGCACCATAAGCCAGTGAAATAGGCAAGCCTGGGTATTTATGAAGAAGCTGGGGACAAAAAAAAGATACAGATTCTTTTTAGACTGCAAAATATTCACTTTTCCTGAAATCTTGGTGTTCAGCCTTACTAAAGTACATCAGGATTTAGTGAACCTGTACTGTTGACCTGGTCTCTTGAGTATCCCCTGGGTTTCTCTACCATAATGGTTCATAAGAGGCTTTGAATGGGAATCTTGTGATGCTAAATAAACACTTTGTGCTGATAGAATACCAGTCATGTCAAGTGCTTGGAAGCATTGTTGGTCCACCTTTACTCTTCAGGTTAACTTTGGGGGCTAGAGGGAAGAGCTGAACTTGCCTGAAAGGCAGCAGCTATGTTAGGAACCTGTCTGCAAGCCCCTGCCCCTGCCCTGTTGGGATGTTGAGTTCTAGTTAGGCTGAAGGCCTTTACCTATGAGAAGCGGCTGCAGCAGTCTGCATGCCACATGATGTGCTGGAGATGCTTACCTTGTAATGGCCTATGGGGTCTCCAACTTCTCAAGGGAGTGGAGATTTGCAGCCCTTCTGTGAAGTTTGGTGTACTCAGGGATGCTGTTTGTTTTACCTGTTCTGTATGCAGCTGTGGAGCACCTGCAGAGTTTGGGAGCTAGTGTGGTTGAAGTGTTTCTTCCAGAGATGGAGGAAGTTCGAGTAGCACATGTAATCTGCATTCTCAGCGAGATGAGGGACTTCCTGCAACCTGACTTCAATAAACATTTCCAGGAAATGGTAAGTAGCAGCAGCTTGGATCGGTGGCAGTAATTGTCCTGGCTGATACAGAGCAAGTGTCATGTCACTGAGAAACCTGAGGGTTTCCTGCTTTTTCTGTGACAAACCACCAGTTGGGTGAGTACCGATATAGTAGACCGGACCTGGAAGAGAACTTCTGGGCTCCACATTGAGTTTCTTGCAAGCAGAGCCATGGTCGATGTTTTCTTTCAGAATCTGGACACTCGGGCTAACCTGGCCTT
Organism: Falco peregrinus; assembly: GCF_023634155.1. Lineage (NCBI taxonomy): Eukaryota > Metazoa > Chordata > Aves > Falconiformes > Falconidae > Falco > Falco peregrinus. Next base: position 89,668,211 of record NC_073726.1, on the reverse strand, counting down.
GGCTTCCCAGTTCACAGCTCTGGATTATATTACGGTAAGGAACGTGCTGTGGTGAGGGCTGGAGGGAGGCACCTAGTGAAATTGTAAAGGTGGGGTAGAGGATTCTCTTACCTTTCCACGTGCATGGGGAGATTATCACCCAGCTGGACTGCCTTCTGCTGTGAAAGCATGCTGAATGGTGGGGCACTACAGAGGACACACCATCTGGACTAGTCCTGCATCTTTGATTCTAAACTGCACGAGTGGTGTTGTCTTTTGCAAAGGCATAGGTTCTGATGGGCAGAGTCTGTCAACATCAAACGTGAGCCTCGCGGATCAAGAAGGCCCAGTCAGACAGTGGTCTCTCTGCTTGCAGGCAAATCGACAGAGAACTCGGAGCATGCGATTTTTGCAAGAGATCTTCACCACTGTGAACTGTATCCTTACACCAGGTATTGGCAGTCTCGGCCAAAGAGCGGGTCCCCAAAAGCTGTGGTGCATTTTAGGAACAGTCACTCCATTAACTTCCCCTTTTGTGCATGACTTTTGTGCAAATACTTTGCTGTGTCTCAAGCCTTCAGAAGCTAATGCAGTCTGGTTAGAAAGGCTGCTGTGTATTTCTAGATCTGCTGTGTATTTCTATTCTTACTGCCTATATCGTCCATGACTCTGAGAAACTCCTTGGTATTTGAAATGGGAGCTGCAGAGCCAGCACGTTGACATGAGGGGGGGACACTGGATGTCTACTTCTGTGTATGCAAATGTTCTTGCTCTAAAAAGGAACTGCTTAATTCATAAATCCCAGTGACTTGATTGCGTTCCAGGGATGTGAGTTGGCATCACCAACGTTTATCAAACATGGCTTTAATGACCTGAGCTGTTCCTTGAAGATTGCCCACTGCCCGACTCTTCCTTTGCTCTTTAAGCACTTAAGGTTGCCCAGACAGGCTGTGGCATCTCCATCCCTGGGGATATTTAAAAGCCATTTGGACATGGTCCTTGGCAGCCTGCTCTAGCTGACCATCCGAGACAGAAGGGTAGACAAGATGATGTCCTGAGGTCCTCTTAAATTTGTGATCTCTCCACAGCTGTTGCTTGCACTGCCCCAAGAATCTATGAATCTGATCTCTTGACTGGGAGCAGCGACCTGTCCTTCACAGTCCGGTCCATGAGGTAAGAAGAGCACTGCCTGCACTACAGTAACAAGCGTGGGAACAGCTGGAGGCTAGCTGCACTAACTGAAGGAGCTCAGGCTGTAGAGCAGGAGAGATTGATCCTAGTTGCTTTTCCCCAAAGCATGTCTCTGCTGCTGTCCTAAGGCAGGAATGCTGACAACACCTTTTTCCCCAGGTTCATGCAGCTTGGTAACTTCACTGGGATTCCAGGCCTTGTGGTCCCCATTGGATATTCTGCTGCTGGGCTTCCCATCAGTTTCCAGGTGAGTATTGGCTCTTTGTGAATGCTGGGTCATAAAAATCCCCAGCTGACTTTGTCCTGAACCACTATAACCAGGCTCCTGCTGTTCCACATAACACACTTGAGGACTTGGCAGGCGCTGGTAGTAAGTTTTAACTTGTGGGTGAAGAGATTTGCCTCGGAGAAACTCACTCCTGAATGGTAGAAGGACTCTTCAGATATCTGGGAGGTAGACTTATCTGTCGTCTTGTTTGTTTGCATCAGTACCCAATTTGTCACTACTCTTTCATCTCCGATTTCTCATTTCTGTAACTTCTTTAAGACCTTCCCTCTTGAAATGGACCTCATGCATATGAAAGGCCCATGTCTTGTAATGATAAGTCACACAGCTGCCTTTATCCCAAATAAAAAGTTACTTACTGATGTAATAGGGAAAAAAAACATGTGTCCTTTAGGTGCTGTTGAGGGAAAAGAAATTGTTTTCTAGGGCTTTCAAGAGCACCTGTATGTGATGATGCTACTTTTTTCCTCCCCTCCTTCCTCCTTTCTCTCTCCCTCTCTCGTCTTCTCCCAGGTCATGGCAAAATGGTGGGATGAAGCTGTTCTTCTGAGGATTGGCCTGAAGCTAGAGCAGTTCCGTTACCAGACAAAAAAACCATCCATTTATTACGACATCCTTGCATGATGGAGTGACCAAGAAGGGGACTAAGCCTTTTTTTTTTTTTTTTTTTTCCCTAGTGTGACCTGAGCGAATATTAAGAGTGGACTTGTTTTCAGTGTTCATCTGAGTAAGGCTCAGTAGTAGGCCCGTTTGAGGAATGGGGAGGAACACTGGTCTAAGCAGGCACTGATGCTTAGCAGCCATCACTTCTGCTCCCTGTTTGTTATTGGATGGTCCAGTTTATACTGGGGACACCAACTGTGCTAGCTAGTTCCTCACTGTGTTTTTGCCAACAGGGGAAGCTGCAACTATCTTCTGCAACCCCTTTCCATGTAAGTGTCCTGTGTAAAGATGGAAGACAATTGCATCTACAGGACTGCATGTGGGCAGTTCATACTACTGTGCAGGGAAAGGTGCAATCTCTAGACCTTAAACCTCACTGAACTCCTCCTGCTCCAGGATATAACAAAGGTACTGTTTTGAGGGGGGAAGAGACAGCAAATAATGCCTAGCTCCCTTGGAATGATGAGGATCTTAACACAACTGCAATTAGGTAGTTTTGTCTTTTGGCCCCTTACTTAGTTCCTCACAGCAATATAGCAAGCCTGTAGCTATGGAAGTGTTGCTATGCTGCTGTTCCTTAAGCTACAAACAGCCTAAGGTCAGTTCTTAACTGTTCCACGAAGTAAGGGTGTGCTTGCTACATGAGCTGTCCTATCTACCTTCGGCCTTATGTGCAAGGGTAAGAAAAAGTAGAGCATGAATCCTCATCAACTCGGCGATTCAAAGCTCTGGTTCAGGGCTCACCAGGTATCCTGGGCTTGTGATCAGGCTGCTGGAGAAGCTGTCATATAGATAGGAGCAGAGAAGATAACTGTATTCTTACTCAGCTTGGAAGGGAAGAAGGAACAGAAAGTAGTTGCAGTTTCTCCCAAACTCAGTACGGTTTGGGAGGGTTTTTCCCCCCCCCCATACATACCCACTCTTTAAGCAGAGCTAGCACTTTACTAATGGCAAAGTTCAGTCAGACGGCATCTGAATGGAAGAACATCGCATTGCCATCTCCTTAATCACCTGAGTTAAACCATCAACTCCTACCATCAGCTGCCCCTAGCATCCACAGTTAAATTATATGGTTGATACTGCCTTTTAATTCCCCTATGTGATACTGCCACAACTGTTTTTTCACTAGATTCTAGTATAGTTCAGCTTTATGAAGAAGAGTTTAAAAGTAAATATTTCTATTATTAATGCTAAGTTATTAAACACTACCAACATACCTTAGAGTGAAACACTGCTGAAATGCATTGTATAGCAATAAGGGAGTTCATAAGTGTTTGACAAGAATAAATTTCTGCCAGGAACATTATTGCTTGAAGGAAGTGACTGAATATTCCCTAATTTAATGCTATTACTCATGGGATTAGAGATGGATGTTTAAAATACTCAACTACAGTCCTTCTAGATGAAGCTATTTATTTCATATCCCTTCCTAAATGACACATGATGAAAAATTATAATTTCAATATTTAATTAATTCTCTGGGCAAAGTGAGGGAGCTCAAGTTGCTAGGAGGAATGATAGGAGCTAAAGTTAAGAGTTTGTTGTCTTTTAAAAATAATACTCACATCCTACTAACAGTGGGAAGAAGAAAGAACTGAGAGGTTTTACTGACTGACAATAGTGTTGTCTGTCTTTTCTGCACACTGCTTCCTCCCTTTCTCTAAACTGGTATCACATCAGTGCACATTTCCAGTGCAGCACTTCCCTGGTACTGAATTTACTATGATAAACTTTACTTGTCCTGGTGAAAGGCCCCCGTGTTTCCTTTCTTCCCCTGGCTGTCCACTTATCCAAGTTCTACAGCAGACCAGTTCCTAATTAACATCAGTTCTATCCCCACTGTATGCAGTAGCAAGGCAGTTGTGTGAGCAAAGCGGACACAGTGACCACACACACAATCCTGTTGCTTCACATAGATATATGTATGGGTATAGATATACGGTATATACACATTGATTTTTTTTATATATATATAAAATAACACCTTGTTTATAAAGCGACATTTAATTGCCACTGGTTCCCTTCCCGCCCCACAAAAACAATAGTATACAAAATATAAAATATTTTAAATATTTATAAACGCTGCAAGAAAAAAATAGAACTGTACGAAAATATTTTTTTTTTTTCTGAGGTTCCCTCCCTGGCCTGTGGGAAGGGAAAAAGAAGGGGTACACATTTGGCCGGCCTAGTGTGCCTTGAGTCCGTAGTTGTTAAGCGGGTAGGAGTATGCCCTGCCTAATACTATCCGGTCCCGGAGGAGCTTAAATAAGACATAATAATTGCAGAAAAGGATAAGGGCCATGGAGAGGGTATGGTTCCACTTCTCTGAGCGCAGCAGCGAGTAGAGCTGGTAGCAGACCACACTGCCCTCGATGAGAATCAGGAGGTTGAGCAGCCGTAATGGACGGTGAAAAAGGAACTGCAGGGAAACAGTTAAAAAAGACAGATTTCTATAATTTGTTGCAGTGTTAAAGTGGGGAGGGGTACATACATAATGTTGTTGGGCACCACTGTGCTAATGACCATCATGCTGGGCAGAAGAAATGTTTGTACTCCAACCACTGCTAGCATAAGAAACAAGGTGTGTAGGAGTGTCATTTTTCTTGAGAAGGGGAGGATGGGTGAAATAACGTACTGGCCAGCTGACATACTTTAATGTTTCCTTGGAAGACATTGACTAGAACCCTCTTTAAGAATATGCCACTGCCTGATGGGAGAGCTGCATCACTGTAACGAGCACGCGCTGACAAGGCAGCCGTGGCTTCCATCCTGCCCAGACATCACTGTCATCCTGCAACGGGAAAGCCCCTCTGCTGCAAATGGGTATTTTAGCGGCAACAGGCTGTTGCACAGCACTGAACTCTTCCCCACGATCTGCTCTGCTGCAGCTATGTTTGCGCCTCTCCTCCCTCCCACCATCATAAGTCACCAAGCAAGAGAAGAGATACTTGCGTAAAAGCGGGCGTGGGACACATCTGAAGGCACTGCTACGTTATAAGGCCCAACTGCTTTATACAGGCATCGGCTACGTCGCACCAGAACTCCTTGTGGCCATATTGTGTTTTCTGACCAGCTGTGGGGAAACAATGCCAGAGCGTTAGCATCTGTGCTCGCAACTCCCTGGACGTCGGTTCACGGGAATGGACTGCATCTTGAAAAATACCAAAGCCTCTGCCACAGGGATGTCCTAGCTCCCACTGGAAAAGCACAGAGGATCACAAGCCCACCAGATGGACTCTGAGTGATGCAAAGAAATGGCTCCCAGTGCAAGAGCCTAGCCTGCTGCATTGGAGGGGGCCACCCCCTGCCCCTGCGCATGCTACTTCTCCAGTGGCTAAGAGGAATCTCCGTGTTTTTTTCTGGGAAGGAGCCAGCAGAGACCAGAGAAGCTCGGATAGCTCGCTAGAGTAGATGTTTCTGTTTCTAGGGAACAGAAAGACCAGCAGAGTTGCATGGGGAATGGAGAAGTGTCCTCAACAGATAAGTACTGCTGGTGTTTCCTTATTTACTAGAATGTCTTCTCTTGGCCAGGTATGCCAACCTCTCCCCATCCCCACACTCACATATGCTGCGGAGCATTGCTGTAGGAACCATGTTCTAGCTTCTGCCACTTGCCAAGGTGGGCAGCTGATCTGTGAAGCAGGTCACAGTACTTGGGAGGCAGCAGCTGAGTGGTGAGCATGACAAAGGCATTGATCCACACCATGATGAGGTGCTCACACGACCAGCGCATGTCGTAGTACTGGGTGCTCTGCAAAGAGACCAGACAAGAACTTGGCACCACTGTCATAAAACAGAGGAAGGAATGACAAGGGACGTACTGCATGTGCATCCAGCAGACCCACACCACATGTTACAGGCATGCGCTTTTGGACCGGTGGTTTCGGAGGGTTACAGCTTAGGAAACACTCAAGACTCCCTTCTCCTTGACCTGAGGGAGAAAGGGCAGGGGATGATGCTGCAGCTGGTGCCTCTCCTCCTCCAGCAGCAGATACCTAGGGGTTTGCTTGCCACAGAACTGTCCCAGGAGCACCAATTGCACCAAGACTGCTACGTGGATTTGGAGCCCTGCCCACTTCACTACACCAACTGGAGCTCGTTCAAGTTAGAAAAATGACAGATTAAAAATACAACCCTCACAATGACAAAAGGTTCTCGAATTTAGCTTGCCAAGCATCCTAGTTGGCTCTGTTTTCTAGCAGGCTGACCACCAAAGCCTCTGATCCAAGCACTTGAAAGCCAGGATGTTGGATCTGAGACGGGTAACAACAGGTTCCCTTTTCTAGGAAGAACACAGCTATCATCTGCCTAGGACAGGGGGTGGGAGAAGGGGAGTTAGTAAGTGGGGTGATGGGACTAGAGGTGCATCACATTTATGGCAATACCTATCCGCCAACCAGGAGCAGTACTAGTGCACTCCGGATGCAGCCATGCTCCGCTATCCAGGCTGCCAAAGGGGAGACAGAGAAAAGGGGAATTAACCAGGAATCTGGCCTGGCAGCAATTCACACAACATTCAGAAGGAGACGGCGGGCAGGGGTGCGGAGAGAGCCAGAGAAGAACTACCTTCACAAAACACAGTGGCAGGAACGCCACGTAGTAGGCACTGAAGAGGGAGTTGAAGAGAACTTCCTTGATCCTGCGGTTAAAGTCTGCTTTTAGGCACTCCACCTCATTGCGGATGAGATCTGGGGAAAGGGGGCAGCTGTGGGTGGGGATAGACGTAGGATTATTGAACTGTTCTCTCAGGGATTCCCACAGAAGCGAGAGGAAATCTTTGGGTTTGACCAGGCTGCTGACAGCTGAAGCCCCATCATCCACCATCTGGTCCTGTACCAAGTAACCACAGTCTGCAGGCAGGGGCTGTGCTCTGCTGTCCTGGTGGAAGCAGCACAGAGGAACGTAGACACCAAACCTGCAGAGAAAGAAAGCAAAAAAAAGGGCTGAAATGACAGCCATTCCAACACGAAGCAGAGGGCACCTTCTCAACAGATACTGGCCTTTATGAGAGAGACACCACAGAGGAACCCTCATTCCAGAAGTCAGTAGCCAACTCTTCTCCCCCATAAAAGCCCAGAGGCTGCAGCTTCAACAGCTGTGCAGAGAAGCTTCTTTAAATCTCATTTATGGAACCAATGATCCCAGTCTTCAGTCGCAGTAAAGGCCCCTCATGCAAACAGCATGCTGAGGCAATGTGCTTCACCAGCTCAGCACCACCTCCTTGCATCATACCCTGGCCACTCCTACTTCCCCTTTAATCATAAAACGAGGGCACCGATTACAGCCAACAGCTCTGCTTCCCATGGTGGTTCATGCCGCCCCCAAGCAGCTATGCTCCCCGTACACCTATGTATGCAGGTACAAGGTGGTGTCACTCACGGGTAGCCCAGGAAGAGGAGGTTGAGCACTGAATGGCTGCGGAAGAGGTTGACCAAAGTCCAGCAGAGCACCCATCCGCAGAGGGTGAGCAGCACCAGGCGCACCATGTAGTGAATCACTGATGTCGCACCCACCTGAGAGGCCTGCAAATGGGGAGGAAACATTCAGCTGTTCTGCAATGCTAGTGCTAGAACGTGCCTGCGGAGGAGGAGGAGCAGGGAGAGGGAAGGCACAGCTGCCCACTTCCAGATGCAGCAGACTTTCTTACAAAGGTGAATGCCTTTGATTTTATTCGTGACTGATAGAATCTGAAAGATTCAAATAAGCACAAGTTGTAGGGCATGACTAAAATAGGGCCTTTTGAAAAAAAAAAAAAAAAGCAGAGCTGCAAAATAGAAAGTATTTTTGCTCAGGTCCCTTATTGCTCTGATGATAGTCCAGGATAGCCTGAAACACGCTTCCTCTTGCTCTCTCCTATAGAAGGATCAAGTCTCAGCATTTATTTTCCTAAAGAACTGGAATGTCACAGTTCTCAGCTAAGGGAAGAGAAGATGGTGCACCATAGCAATCCCAAAACTAGATTTCCACCGCTCATCTCTACTGGATGTACAGGCTGCAGTCTAGTAAGGAGGCACCACCTTCAAAAGGGCAGCAAGAAAGCTTGTTCCAGTCTCCAGAGGGGAGAAGGCAAGTGAACTATGAAAAGATTCTTAGGGGTTAGAGCCAATAAATGGGACGTGCAAGAACTTGCATGGAAGGTTTCAATGCAGAAATTTCAGTCTATGGGAAGTTTTATGGAGAATGTGAACATAAATGAAAATGGCAGGAATCACAGATGAAAAAAGAACTTCAGAGATCCCATCTGGTCCATCTATTCAACAGGATAGAACTGTTCATTTATTTTATTTTATTTTATTTATTTTTACACTTATCGCTTAGTTGCTTGGCCTGGAGTTGTTAACCATTTCAGTGGACAGACCTTCCATTTTCCTTAAAATGAGCTTCCTCAAACATACATCTGGCCTGGTTCTGCTCTCACAAACAGGGAGAGTCCCAGAATCTGACGTGACACAACCAGAGTCTCAGAGTTATTCAGTAACCAGGACTGGAAAAGCAGTTCTACCAGCTATTCCTATTTCACTTTAGTGTACTCAGACATCCTCCTGCTGACCTTTCCCCTCTTGTCTCCTGTTCATTCATCCAGTCTTGGCTAACCTCCCTATCTGCCTTTCTGCTATCAAACTTGCAGTTCTCTCAGCCATTTCTCTGGCACGAGATAGAGATAGTGACACACCATATTGCACTGGCAGGGATAAAGAAGCAAGTGGGGCCATTTAATCTCCTCATAGCTGCAGAGGCAGCAGAGCTACCCAATACTGCAGGACGCGAATGGGCTCAAGGAGAAAACTCCAAGGCAGATGGGCATCCCCAAAATCTTAGTCCTTCACACCCAGGCTTGTTCTGGGGGAAGAAACCCTCCAGCTATCCAGCTTGCAGAACTTTCTCAGGCCACGGATGGTGATGCTCTGCAATCCGTGCTATGGGCAGGAGAGGGAACAGTGGGAATGTTACCTCAGAGATGAGGGCCCACACCAGCCTCCGCGCCAGCATCACTGTGATGAACGCCGCCAGGTGGTAGTCAATGAGGTGAAAATTCTGAAGGAGGAAAGAAAAACGGTCTTCACCAGGGAAAGGGACTCTGAAACCACCCAGCTGGGGTGGGACTAGAAAGCTGGCTGCTGAGAGTGCATTAGGACCTTGTGTAAGCATTCCCCAAAGCTCTCTTATCCTGGAGGAGGGGTAAACATCAGTAACACAGGAATGTCTCCAGAAGCAAGATCTTCCCCACGTGGAGGTTCTTTACCATGAAGAGATTTCCACTCAAAACAAAACAAACCCACCCTTCAGGCAGGTATTTTGGGGGTCAAAGGGATATCTAGGACCAGGATATCCTACTACGGAGAACAGCTTGCAAGTTCTCCTGGGAAAAGCCACTGAGCAACCAGAGCAAGGGCAGCCAAAATGGAGTCCAGAGTGAGCCCACCAGTTCATTTTAGCTCTTGGTCTCAGAGATGGTCTGTAGCGACCAGTGCTCCCTGTTAATCAAGTTGATCTGAGAAACGTCAACTTCACAGGCCATAAATCTGTATTAGAAGTTTAATGTTGGCTCTGGCAGCATCAAGTCAGATACAGCTCTTGGACCCCTTATGATTTTTCAGTGAAGCCACTGAATGTGTTCGGGCTAGAGCAGCTCGCAGACACTGAATACTGCTGTTTGGGACTTCAGGGACATTTTGGGTAAAAAAGAATTCTTGACATCTGATGGGAACAAACAAATAACTATTAAAACCTTCCAGGTAGGGAGCCTAAAACAGAATGTTTTTTCTTCAAAGCAAGCTGTGTCCAGCATCACGTAGCTGAACTGGAACCTGGTAACTGGAACACCAGCACCGCCTGTCGGTGCAGCTAGCTAAGGAACCGCCCCAGGCTTCCAAGCAGCACGGACACAGCATGAAGTGAAGGACCCCCTCAGAAGCTAGCTTCACTCAGATGAGTTTGCTGACTCAGGTCACTGCCAGGTTGCGCAGCTTATTGGGGCAGGAAGAAGACTGAAACTGAGGAGACTGGGAGCTTTACATAAGCTGAGGATCTGACCCCCTCCCCAACCCCTGGGCTGCTGACCTGCTGTGAGATGCTAATGAAAACTTGCATCATCTCCCTTCTCTCGGCTCCGTTGTTTCCACTGGGAAAGGGCACCCACAGCAGGAGAGAGCAGACTCCTGGAGTCTCAACTCCATTTCAAACCCTAGGGGCTAGCACAAAAAATTTCCACTGAAGGAATCCTGCTGACATCCCTCTCCCACCTTTTACATATTTTCTCCCCTGTAAAAATGGGGGTGACATGGCCCTGACTGATGGGGGTGCATGTGAACTTCCCTTCACGCCCTTAATGTCAAATGCCTTGTGATTCCTGGACTGAAGCAGCATGAAAAGCAGCTGTGTAATGAAAAACCATGAGGGATGGCATTCGCCGGGAACTCACCAGTGAGGTGCAGGAAGCAGGGTGATTGTATGGGTACCACCAGACAGTCTTGTAGATGTTGATGTACTGAATGAAGAGGGCTACCAGTAGGTAGATGAAGAACAGGAATTCAAAGAGAAGGCTCCCATCCAACGGCAGTTCAGGTATCCGACAGTGACGTACAGGCTCCGGAGTAATCAGCGCTGTGATCGGAGGCGCGGAGAGGCTGATGGCACTACCATTCCTGAAGCAGACAGGTATCACTCACTTGGTAAACATTCTACATCATCTCTATCATTTTCCAGGACAGCGAGTGCTTGAGGTTGTGAATTTGGGACTGGGCATTGCTAGAGGAGAGATGGCAGCAGTCTTGCATTCACGTTTCTGGCACAAGACTGGTGGTGAGCTTCATAGGCTTCTTAGCTCAGACAAAACCCTCACCCAGCATTTTCTCTAGACAACAGACCGGTCTGCTAGAGGTGCTGTGATGCGTCCAGCAATATTTCAGTAAACTTGTAGATGGAGGAACAGAGGTACAGAGTGAGGGAGCAACTCCAAGCAAAAATCAATGAGGGACTCTGTGCCAGACCAAGAGCTTAATGTTGGCTCCTGCCACCCATCACTAGGACATTACAGTGGCGCCCAGCCTCCTTCTCCAGTACTGCAAAGTGTCCGTTGTCTTTCTGACCACAGTTCCTCTTGTAAAAAGAGGGGTAACTAAAAACGGAACAGAGGAGTTCAGCCACTTCCTAGAGGCTGCCCTCCCAAGTGTTTTCACCCTTCCTTCTTTCCTAGCCTTCAGAAGAGGCTAGGACAACTAAAAGCTCCAGCAGACTGAACTGATGGAGGAAGTTCAGGCATAAACTATGCTGTGTCTGACTGAAACCAGGATTAAGCGACACTTCCCCAGGACCCTGGGGCACTGACTCCGTGGTCTCAATAGTGACTTTTTCCTCAAGAATCTAAAACTGTGCCATCCATCCATCCGTCCCAGGCAGAGAAATCTTCAAAGGCCAAAGCTAAATGGCTTGGATCTCTCTACTCTGTAAGAATGCACGTATACCAAGTAGATGAGGGCCTCAACATGCAGCAAATAACTTCTCTAGTCTGCTAACTCCTGTGTGAACAGAAGTAATGCTGGGCCCTTTTAGTCTTTATGTGAAATGTGGAGATCTGTATGTCACCACGTGTTCCTTTTTCAGCCCCCAGCTTCCCCAGAAAACAGGGATGAGCTTTGACAACTGTGAGGATTAGTTTCATCTGCAGCCAGCAGGGCTTAAGCAGAATATAGGCATCCTCCTGCCCTGCCCTTCTACCACGCAGGAGGGGGACTCACAGCTGAGCTCTGACATGTCACACTAACTCCCTGTGGCACTGCAGGCAAGCGAACAAGAGACAAGGACTCATCATTTGCTAGGACTCACTGCTCTGGGAACTGCTGCAGAGAAAGACAAACGGAGCACTGTGCAATTTCCATCCCTGGCTGTTGTGGCGGCGGTGAAGGGTGGCTAAGACCACTTCCACAGTCCTCCCCATGGGGCTGATCTTAACGCATGAAGCCAAGAGAGGGGCCGCAGAGGTAAGCATGCGCCACAGCAGAGCTGAGAAGAGAAGCTGGAAGAGGTTTGTCATGCAGGGCATGTTCCCCCTGGCATGGGCCATCTCTTAATACTACAGCAGAGGGCTCGAGGTTCCCATCTCCCAGTTCCTTGCTTTAACCACAAAGCTGCACTCCTGCCCGGAGTTCAGAGTGGATCAAGGCTCCCAGCTTTCAGCGCTATCCCAGCCACGGGTGTCTCAACAAACCTGCTGTTGTCCTTACCTGTTTCTCAAACCGGTACCGTTTCCGCAGCTCCCACCAACCAGCGTCTGGAGAGAAGGCAAAGCTGAACGGCTTAGCTGCTGCCGGCTGGGTCCCCTCCTTCCACCGGGCATGACCAGGAACCAATCCACTTCCAGTGCCTCCAGCAGGCTGTGCCCCAAGATGCAGAAAATGATCCCGAAGCCTTCCCAGGTCTGCAAAGGAGGCAGGAACATCACTTAAGCTGCAAACTGCTGGTCACCTAGTTCACACCCCAGCCAAGTAAGTTCATGCAAAAGGAAGCCACTCTCATACACTCTGAGCCCTGTGGGACACCCATCACCACCCTAAAACACTGTGCCATTTCAATGACACCGGATCAGTGTCTGCTTGCATACACAGCACAGACACCACTGACACTGTGTCTTTAAAAAGTTGCTGTTTAAATTAGCCATCAGTGACTGCTACCACTTCCTGTTGGCTGGAAAGTGCCACCGAGCATCTCCAGTGCTGGAGACCACAAAACTGTGTGCCTCATTTCAAAAGCAAGCCTGGGAAAAGCCCCCTCCCTGTTCTGCTGCAAGAAGCTACTAGAGATTCGCAGGGTTTTTTAACCACCCAACACATCACTTGACAGGGTCTGATGCTGGTAGGTTATTTGGACCTGCCTCTGCCAGAGCTCTGAACAGACAGACTGGTCTCCATGAAGTTAATTGCATGGTTCAGCTCCCTTCCCGTGCCAAGAAATCCCAACTGACACGACAGCAGGAGGTACATTTTAAAGTGGTTCTAGTTAGCAGAGTAGTGCTGCAAAACACACATGCTGGGGCACATCCAAAGAGCAACAAAGCTGGAGAAGGGTCCAGAGAACAAGTCCTATGAGGAGCAGCTGAGGGAACTGGGGGTGTTCAGCCTGGACAAAAGGAGGCTCCAGGGAGACCTTACTGCTCTCTACAACTACCTGAAAGGAGGCTGTCTCTTCTGCCAAGTAACAAGCAACAGGACAAAAGGAAATGGCCTCAGGTGGTGCCAGGGGAGGTTTAGATTGGGTATTAGGAAAAAATTTTTCACTGAAAGGGACGGGAACAGCCTGCCCAGGGAAGTGGTTGAGTCACCATCCCTGGAGGTATTCAAAAGACTGTAGACGTGGCGCTTCGGGACATGGTGTAGTGGTGGACTTGGCAGTGCAAGATTTACAGTCGGACTCGATGATCTTAAAGGTCTTTTCCAACCTAAATGATTCTATGTACACAAGTACTTCAAAGGCACATATAAGCAATCACGTATCCCAGCCCTCAAAAATATTAATAATAATTAAAATCTGAATCTATAAATATTTCTTTATTTTAAATGACACATTTTAAACCAATCAGCTCCTTAAAATGACCTACTATGAGACAGGCTGGGCAACTCAGAGTATCAGTAACAAAGGTAGATTCTCTGGCACAGACTTTTATCACTCCCCATATGATTTTGCTTTTCTTTCACTGGTCTCCCACATAACACTGCAAGGATTCGGCAGTCAGGTACGTTTCTGATGGCTAGCAGACACAAAAGAGCAAGGTGTTGAGTTGGAGTGTGAATCTGGAAGTCATTCCAAGCGCACATGCTGTACAGAACCAAGACAGTGAGAGGGCATCTTGCTACAAGGACTCTGGTGTATCTGCATGTCTGGAGACTAATCAGATGCCTTTTCAGCAAAATACCATAGCCAAAACCAACCCAGGGTCCAAAAAACACCTCCACCTTCTGGGAAACTCTGGATCTAGCTTTGAAATTTACAGATGGAACCTATTGTCTATTTACAATTCAGTTATCACCTCCTTTAAAATCCTGAGAAATCACAGCTGGTAGAAATGCCAGGAAGTTTGTTCATGAGTCACATCACTGTCACCATGAACACAGCATGCAGAACTATTCTAAAAAAACCCTCAAAGAATCATCCTTTGTATTAAAATTTCCCATCCTTCATCTATATTCCAATAACCAACTCTCAAAATTTCAACAAAAATCAGGATGCTTCAAAAGGGAAATGCTCTCTACATACCCACATGAAGGTCACTAGCACAAAAAAGAAAAAAAAAGTAAAGCAGAGATCCTGGAGAGTAAAAAAAGGGAAGGGAAGGGGGAAAAAAAAAAAAAAAAAAAAAAAGAGTTGTGAAATTGCATGAAAGGAGAGAGCAAACACTGGGCAATTTGGGCTTGGAGGCAAATAATGTGCTTTGGCAGACTTCAAAATTCTCATTATAATTCTAACACCACCACAACAGAAAACTGAAGCCTTCCTTACCTTTCTAGTCAAGGCTCTAAAGCTTTCAGAGAACTTTCTCTGGGATGTTCTAGAGTTTTATTTGGGAATATTTATATTTCAAGAATTAAACAGAAGAAAATTCTCCTGAATGCACAAGATGAGCAGGGGCAGCAACAGACAATGCAGAATTCACTTAGGGCATCCAGACACTTCACATAAGCAGCTAAGGTGAAAAAAAATATGAGAAAAACCTCTAAAAGGAGCAACTTTGAAAGCTATTTTAAGCCAAATTAAACTATTACAGGGACTGTGGAAGCTAAAACAATTGTTCTGATTCAACCTACAGGATGTTTGTGATAACGGATGCAATATGTTGGTGGTCTAATTAGCAGTATTAACAGTGGAAGGTACTTTATGCCACAGTCAGTAATTCATGTAAATAATTTAACAGCTTTCATTAGTATTATCCCATTAGTATGCTTCGCATGCTCGCTAATATAGACACTTGGACACTGAGTAATTGCATTTCCACCCTCTGGTTTTGCAAACCAGTAAAATGCAGGTTTCTACCAGTACAAAAGAATGCCTGTGGAAAGCAGCCCTCCTTAATGTCAGCGCACCATATTTTAAACGCACTTGAATAAGCCCTTTCACAGCGATCCATGAATGTATAGACCGGGCAGTTCCTCAAGCCAAAAGCTTTAAATAAAACTTTATGTCACTGGAGTCTGATCAAATTAGGCAGGTGTCTGTTAGAGCAAAATCTGCCTAAGAACCCTTCCTTTTTTGTTGTTGTTTGCTTTTGTTTTATAAAACTAGCCACGCAAAACTGAAGCTCCCCCGATAAAGTTAAACAAAGCAGTGAGATTACAGATCAGTTTGACTAAGTCTGCTTTTTTTGGCTTTGAACCAATCAACAGCCCTCCTTTTTGAGACAGACAGACACGGGAAAAAGCTTTTTTATAGTTTTCAATTAATAAAGGCATGACTCAACTGTGAAAAATATGCTAACAAGAAAAAAAAGTGCCCATGACCCTTCACTCCAACAGGTAAGATTCCTGTGTGCATCCAAGTCATATTAAGTATTAATAACGAGCCCACGGAGCGAGCTGGGAGTCTACCAGGCTCCTTTCTCTATTTGCAGAGTCCCCACCCCATCGGCAATCTTATTTTATACAGAGTCACAGGCACAGAAAGTGAGTAATGGAAGATAAAAGCTTTTCCTGACAAGACTCTTCAGTCCATTAATGTGAGTCCACATTGTTATTCCCAGTTCACCTGTATTTTCCATCAAAAATAAGTCACATATTTGTATTCCCTTCATCCTCAACATCCCCAAAACAGAAACCGCCTGGCTTCCAAGATCTCCTCTCTCAGGCAGACGCGGGCATCGTAAAAACACGCAAGGGAATGGATATGGGTACAGACAGCTCTTGGGTGCTAGAGAGGGACCACACTCTTCCTCTGGGACAGAGACAAAACCTTCAGCTTTACAGCCTACATGGTCACAAAAAGATCCAGGACTGTAAGGGATCAGACCTTCTGATTTCCAATTCTTGCTTTTAGGACTTCAGAAAGCATTTGGTATTTTGTTTCTCTGCACCAACACTCCTCCTCCCTATCAGCTCCCCAGCTCTCCTGACTGAGGCAGGACCAAGCCGGCAAGAACCACAGCTGTGAGCAAGGCTTTAGTGATGGGCAGCTAAGCAGCCAAACCATCCGCCAGCTGAGAGGTGAAGCAGCATGCAGCCCTGTCCTGCTCCCCAGGGACCATCGCTCAGAATCATGTTCCTGCATCAGCAGCTGCCCAAACAACTCTCAGAAGAGACAAACCAGGACAGTCAGTGACTCATCAGAATGAAAAGTCTGCCTGGTTCCCCATCTCTTTGCTGGAAATGCTACAATGCTCAGCCAGTTATTTTGATGGCATTACAGTTTTGTTTTTTTTTATTTGGAGAAAACTCCGAGCCTCCAGTCCTCTTGGGAAGCTCACTGCACTGAGGCATGAGAACTCTGAGAGCTTGGAAAACATTCAAGAGGCTCTCCTTCGCTCCACAAGTCCTACAACCGGCTACTCTTAAGAGCAGAAAGGGAAATGTGGCCATCCCCACTTGCAGCAACATGGGCTGAGAAGACCACAAGTCTCTCACTGCAACTCTACATCTTGATCAAAGCAGCCGCCTTCCTGCTGAGTAAGCATGCGACGTCTTGGGGTGAAGCAACACGCCTCTGTGGCCATTAGCAAAGGAGTTCTGCCTGCCTCCTCCTCAGCAACACAAAAGCTCTCAGCATCGTCTGGCTTGCTAGCAAGACTTTCCATTCGAGGTGACTGTGCTTTATGGCTACGCAGGATGGAAACACACCTGCCACCCCCGTGACACAACTGCAAAGCGCTGACATGAAGCACAGGGTACTACCAGCGCTGAGAAAACACCATCGACATTTCCAGCCCCTCTGGGTACTAGTGGTAACACCCCGAACCATCGCTAGCATCAAGCGTGGGACAAAAGGATGAAGGAACTGGGAATGGCGCAGGGAAAATGCAAGCCAAGGAGCACGGAAGCAGCAGTGCCAGAAGCAGTCCCGCAGCGCCACGGGAAACCACACTGCCCATCTCCAGAGCGCTCCTACATCCAGGCATCTGGGAATTCCTCCTCCCACTGCAGCAGCAACCTGTCCCCCTGCTGTCAGGAGCGTTGGCTTCTAGGTCATCTTCCTTCAAAAAGGAACATATATCCTGGAACTGGACTGTCTGGATAAGCTCCAAGGCACGAGCTCCCAGACCACAAAGGCCAGGGTCCATTTAAGACCTGGACAGTTTCCCCTGGCCTGAGTGAAAGGTTCTGTCCCCAGGGCTGCCAGGGCACAGCAAGCACCTGCACAGCATCTGTTACCACCCCACAGGTGACAACAACTCACTGTGTCCCAGACAGTGGTTTATTTATAAAACTTTGTTTGCAAGGCTGCGAAAGACAGTTACTAGCCCCTGGTGAAATCGTTTCTGTAAGGATGGGAGGAGGAAAAGAGTAGGATTCTCTAACCTTTAGAAATAAATATATGCTGTAGCAGTTGAGACTTTCAGCTGGCAGACAAACAGCTCTTTCTCCTCTTCCTCCCTCCGTCCCCCATCAGTCTCTGAAAGCGAAACAAGCTATGTAAAAAGGTCTCTCGGTTACTAATGTCCTCACTTCAAGCCACTGTAGCTGGTCAACCTAATCTCAAACTCTTATTTCTCCAGCAGTCCTAATCATAATTCACAAATTATCAGCAAATCCACCTTATAGTCAAGTTTTCTTTTCAACTGCTGTGACTCCCAGTTACTTATGGGAGTAAGTAATGGCTTATTTTTTTTTTTCCTTTTAGTGTGAGACCTATTTATTTATTTAAGTAAAAACATTTGGACAGCTGGAAAAACTGAACCACAAAGCTGGTAACCCATTCACCCGACATCATCATCATCATCATCATAATATGTATAAAAAAAAAACCACAATCCAAAACATCAAGAAGAGAGCCTAGAAAAGCGATGGCTGCACCCGTGCCTGGGTGATAAGGCCACCTTATCAGCACCCTCACATCTGCCACACTGAGAGCCGACAAGCTGCAGAAGTTCTGTGGAAGCCCTGACTTGGCTGGGGAATCAAAAGAGCGTTTAGTTGTTGCGAGGGAGGAAACAACCAACAGGTTATCAGCTGGAAAGCTAAATATTTGGCTTGCACAGAGCTCCCCCAGCACTAAAGTCAACACAACCTTTCAACTCAGGCTGGCTCCACAGGCGCACACCTGCCACCTGGCCCAGCACTTGGCCCCAGCCCCGCGCCGGCAGGCAAAGCTGCTTAGGAGGGAGGTCTCCCAAGTCAGCACATTTTCCAAGTCCTCATGCCGTACGGAGCGACAGATCAAGAAGGAGATTCAGCATGGAGAGAGCCAGAAACCCCCCTGAAGCACAGCCCAGGGTCAGGCGAAAAGGCCAAGAGCCAGGTGGTGAATCACCACTGTCAGGTGATGCACCAGCGAGATTAATTTTTGCTCAGTGACTAAGAACCAAGAACCTCCTCTGTAATAACGAAACCAACCCAGGAACACCAGCTCAGCGTAGGCTTTTCTGCTACAGCACAGCTCCGGCTGAAGAGGCTCCATCTATCAGTCCTTGACACACATGCCAAATCAAAGGGTGAAAGTAGCAAGAAACAGGCAAGAATTCAGGAACGGCATCTACATCCTATGACTCGGGCATCTTCAGTGAGGAAGGCTAAAACTAAGCAGACAGATAAGTGGGGAAAATAAAAGTTCTAGCTAAAGACAAGGTGAAGGCAGCACTTGCCATCTGTAGCTGCCACAGTACTTCAAATACCCACAGACAAAAATGGGAGCAGGAGAGAGAACTTTTCCAGGAAAAGCCTCTCCGGGTTGAAGTGCAATAAGCTCAACTCAGCTCATTTTGCAGATGTGCTCTTTAAAGACGGGGCACAGACTTAAGTTCTTAATATCAAGAAGATTATCCAATAGACTGAAAAAGTAATTTTTAAAAATGGAGAGGGATTTCCAAACCAAATCCTACACATTCCTTAAAAATCCCCTCAAAGACCTTACTTCAGGGGGTGCGACAAAGAGATTTCCAGAGGTATGCAGGCGATGTGGTCCTCTTCAGAACACAGATGAGTTCAAGTCTTTGTGAATTGGAGGAAAGAAAATACACATACTAAGCGCTCTTAATGAACCTCTGGCGACTACAAGAACAAAGGCACAATTCCTGGACTACTAAATAATACCACATAACCATGTAATTACCTTTGCAACTAACTGCTGCGGGAGGTCAGAACAAACAGCTTAATAAGACTTTAATGAATGACTACAATAATTTTATGAATGAATTGAAATTATGTTTAAAAAAAAAAGATTAAAAAAAACCCAACCCACAACGTAAGATCCTCAGGGCTCAGCAGCTACAAGTGGCCGACACTCTCCCCCAAGACAACAGCGTCGCACAGTTTGCAATACAGTAACATTTTCTTTGGCTTCTTCCGATGTATACAGCGACACTCACAGCCCAATACTGGATCTGGGAATAAAGAAAGCATTGGCTGGTCCTCGTGTGAGAACAAGACAGAGGTGCAAAGCTGAGCTTTTCCAGCAGCAGAGGGAAATGCAGGCCTGACCAGCTGGGTCATGCTCTATTTTG
Source organism: Falco peregrinus (assembly GCF_023634155.1). Classification (NCBI taxonomy): domain Eukaryota; kingdom Metazoa; phylum Chordata; class Aves; order Falconiformes; family Falconidae; genus Falco; species Falco peregrinus. The sequence continues at coordinate 89,648,457 of NC_073726.1, read as the reverse complement.
GTCCTACAGTTCCCATCCTGCTAAATCGTGTGGGGAAAGGGACAGCGAGTCTGGCCTCATCCAGAGCAAGAGGCTCCAACTAAAGAGCTGGTGGGAATTACCAAGCTTGACATCCAGTTCTCAAAGATGACCTCCGCTGTTGTTTGAAAGCTCGGGAGAGTTTCAGCTCCAGATCCAAACCAGGATTTGGGTATGTCACAACACAAAGTTTTAAGCTCCAACTCCACCTGTTCTGTTTAGAAGGGGCCTGTGGTTGGGAAGTAACACTCCATCACTAGGACAATGTGCATCAGCAGACACAACACTGGCAAAGCTACCGAAGCTGGCTGTTCAAACAGTTTGTCAACGTGCACTGCCAAGAACGTCTTGCACCAAAGCCCTTCAGTAAACACTGCGCACAGGCACGGCACTGCTAAAACACAGCCACTGATCGCCCTCCGTTACACCGTGCCGTGCGACTGCGAAAGGAAGGGAATTTTGGCTATGGCCACTGAAATTTTCTTTTCCAACTTATCAGGACAAATGCACAGCAAAATAGATCACTGCTGAGAGCAGCTGCGAGGTAGAAAAGATGCTCTTGCCTTAAGAGCCCATCTTGTAATTTTCAACCAAGCAAGCCACCAAAACACGTGTTCTGCTCCCAACTCCGAATACATACACATGCTCTAATGGCCTGAGTACAGGTCTGCAAGCCAGGAACTCTCGGGTTTTTTTAATCTCTCTTCAACTGACTTCCAGGGAAGTTTGTTACTGATTTTTCTGATTTAGACCTCAATTTCCTTATCCCAAACAGGATAAACTGTTTGGCAAGTGTTTCTCTTGCCAGGGGTCTCTGTACATAGTATTGAATATTTTTTACAGTATTATTTTAGTGTTTTAGAGACTGCAATTATTTTAGTGCTTTTAAAACAAACAGAAGCAGCTTTCCCGCTGTTTTTGTTCCTCTGCCAATCCCTACGGTTAATTTAATGGAGATCAGCCATGATGAAAAATCATGGGGAGTCACTAGGTGTTTTCTGTTTTGTCCTCACATAGCTAAAAATAAGGCAGGCATCTGCCATCTGTAGCAATGAGTTTGAAAGCATGGAGTAGAACACAAGGAAGAAACACTTACTCAAGCCTTACCCCCAGGTCATTGCGCTGGGATTCGTATCGGAAGGTATCGGTGCGACTGTGATTTGCATACCCCTGACACCATGGAAAAGCAGAATTATTGCAGGGGACTCTAAATAAATTGTAATTTGCACAAACCATAAATTTGCATTAAAATATAAAACACATAGGAGAATACATCAATTCCCCTCTACTTGCCTCTTAAATAAGAGGTACAGGTAATCTGCAAGTTCCCCCGCGCAAAACGGTACGAGTCCTCAATTCAACTTGCATTATTCTGGCAGGTGGCACTCAGAACTTCACACCACCATTTACAGAGCAACTAATCTAGCAGGTCAGGAAAATGCAGTAGGATACGTTAATCCCTGGTATAATTAATTATACCAAGACTAATTTAGCTGTCCAAACCTGCATACACGCTCCCTTATAAGCATGTCTGGGCCACACCGAGAATTTTGCTTTAACCCAACCATTTCAAACCCCCAGCATACATGGCTGCCGTTGCACCACGTTAGCCATCATGGCTTTTCTGACTCGCTTGCATAATACTCACTCCCATCTGAAGACTCCGTTTGCAACACGTTCAGCCCAAAAAGTTAAAAAAAAAAAAAACAACTTAGAAATGACTCTCCACTGACTACACCCCACAAAGAATGGCAGGAAGTCTTTCAGGAGAATTTGTGATAGCTCATGAGTGATTTGGCCAAGTCATACAGCTAACAGAGATTTACCTCCAATTTTTAAAAATCCACCCTCTAAAAGCTGTACCGCTTATCCAATTGTGGTACGGTTAGAAATAAATGAACAAAAGTTCCCATCAGCACAAAAGACCTGCTGCAGTGAGGTGAACAAAGAGGAGAGAGCTAACTTCATGGCACCGTCCAATACCAGGGCAGGCCAAACTGCAGCCAGAGAGCGGATTAAGGAGATGGCAGAGGAGAAGGGATCACTGAAGGAAGAGGAACGTGGATGTCGCAATTTCCTCTCTTCCTTATGGTTTCTTGTGCATGCATAGGTTAGCACCGCAGTACGGTCAAACTGCATCAGTTCTCCAACTGGGTGGCAGTGCAAGAAGGAAAATCGGGCCTCAAAAAGGAAAATACGTATAACAGAATATCACACTGCAAAATGAACTATGACGGAGCAGGTAATACTGAAGCCTAAAGATCCCAAGCATTTAAGCAGATTCTGCAAGCCAAATTCAACCCTCCTCTGTATTTCTCAGTCCATAAACAACGCAGGACATAAAATTTCACAATGGACAAACAAAAGAATGGTCGGAAATCAGTAATACTTTAAAGAATAAATGTTCTAATAGTAGACAAATTCATCCAAACCTCCAACTGATTTTCAACAGTGCTAAAAACCACATACATCTTCCTATTGATAAAATATCTCTTCTTTAAATCCAGAGCATGCATCCAGCCCCTCCAACTCAAGAGTTTTACATCCATAAACTAAAACTAAACCACACATTTGTAACTGCCAGAAGAAAACTTCTTTCCAGGATTTCATGATACTGAGGCACAGGGGGAGCACAGAGACTGAGAGGTAGGACCGTCTCAGAATCAGTACTATCTTGTTGCTTTGCACCACATCCACCTTTAGGAGCTGGAACTCTACAGAGTCAGACCGAGTGACCCGACTGGCTTCTGAACTGTATGCTCATGGACATTGGAAGTCACCTTAACACACATTTGTAGCATATATATTCTTGCTGTATTCTCAAACATCCAAATTTGATGCCTGCAGAAGAAAAAAAATGTTAGTTTTTTATCCAGATAGCCAGGCTCCAGTTGCCCAAATTAACTTGCAATGCAGACACTTGCAGAGAAAGATTTATGTTCAGTGCTGCTCAATGTGAAAAAGAGCAGAAAGGTGTGGGGTTTCACCCCCCCCTTCAAATACTACATACATAGATTCTGTCTCTAAAATTTCAGACCAAAAAGCAGTGTCTGAAGAAAGCATAGACAAAAAAGTGATTAGGCCTGTCTGCTTTTGAGTAATACATAACAACATAACTGTATTGGCGATGTTACATCAGCACAAATATTGCTCATACAGGCAGGCTGCTATGATGAGAATAGCTTTATCTCCTTAGCTACAACAGGATGCCATTAGCGTCTCTGTAAAAAGAATAATTCAGCAAGGTGCTAACCTGTACATTACAAGAAGTTTTCAAAAGAATTTACCTTCTTACAAGCAGAATAAAAATGTACTCTGCAAAAGTAGGAAGCGAAATGTTTATCCCCATTTTACAGTCAGAAAGACTTTTAAAAAAATAAAGTAAAAAATAAAAATGAAACGCCTACCTTTTTGAAATTATCGATGATTTCAGATGCTCAGGTTGAGACAATACAGATACCCCCATCAGCAGGAGTGTGGACAGCCAGACCTTCTGAAAATCAGGTCTCAAATGCCTGCAAGTCACTAGGTCAGCCACGAGATAGCCAAGGAGACACGCAGATATTCCACAGTCTTGAGATGAGGAGTGTGCATCACGGTGGGCACAGGTAACTGTGTCACTGATACTACCTGAGCTCTTCTGTCATTTCAAATAAGTGAAACCTGGACAGCATTCCCACCCTCCGTGCTGGTTTGCGCTGCAAAACCCAAGTCAGAGATGCTCAAGAACAGAAACAAGAAGCAGCTGCATCTACACCTGAAGAACTTCCAGTCCGACAAGGGACTACAAGGCATGTGAAGTTTCAGCACAACTCCCAGAGAGGTCAGCATTGCCTGGCTACCACCTCCGCGCCAGCGGGCCCAGGATTTATCAGCAAAGCATCATCCGATCGCGATACCCAGCGCCTCGAGGAGCGGCTGGAAGGAGAAATGGGTGTGAGAAACAAAGCCACTGCCACCCCAGGAGTGCCAGGAGGTGAGCAAAGGGGCAGGCTCCGGGTTACAGGGCTGGTGCCCTGCTCTGCAGTCAGCACCCTGTGAAACTGGAGCCAAGCCATTCCAGTCCTGTCCCTGTACTGCTGCATCCCCCTCAGAAAACATCCTCTGAGCACAGTGAGTTAACAGACCTGAGTCGGTTACAAAAGTGACGACGCGTCATGTCCAAGAACTTTGTGACCGACCACTTTGTGACACAGACATCTCCTTCCTTCACTTACAGCCCCAAAAGATGCCAGTGACACGAGGGGCCTGTTACAAGGGAAAAGCATGCATGAGAGTGACCATCAACTGCAAAGCTGCTTCTTTTCCACTGCACGGTCATGTCAGAATGATGCTGGAGTAGCGAAGGAGCTACCTCACGTAATACGGAAAATTATCGGCCTGTGCTGCCCTGCGTAAGGCAGGGTGAGCGATACACTGCTTTTTAGTGGTACAAGAGGGAACAGCGACGTGCGCCCACATCCATTCTGGAAACCGTACCTGGTGGTGGGTGAGGTGTGCCCGGAGTTACAGAGCATTGCCTCATCTTCCACAGGCCGGTGGAAGGACGTTGTAGGACTGGTTACCGCGTTTGAAAACCTCAAAGCGAACCCACCCGTGTCCCCAGCCCGACCTGCTCGCGTTTAACCCTCAGCCTTCCCCGCACGGAGGGCTCCGGGCAGCGCGCGGGGGCCCTGCGCCGCCCTGGCACACGGGGACACCGAAAGCGAGAAGCCGGGGAGCAGGTGCCGTAACGCACCGGCAGGACCGACGCAAAGCCCAGGAGCCAGCACACACACGCACACAGACACACAGAGCTGCGGGGGCCCGGCCCGGCCCGGCTGCGCCCCTCGCCCCCCCGGGCCCCCGCGGGGGCCGGTACTCACACATCCACGCGCGGGCGGCGGCGCGGCTCGGACATCAGCCGGCAGCGGGGTCCCCGGCCCGGCGGCGAGCCCCGGCCCCCGCAGCCCCCCGGCCCGCCGGCGGGGGGCGAGGCTGCGGCGGCGGGTGCCCGCGGAGCGCGGCTCGTCCCGCCGGGCAGACCCCCGGCCCGGCGCCCCGCGGCGCGGCAGGAGGCAGAGCGGGCGGCCGCGGCGGGAGGGGAAGGGCCGGGAAGAGGCGGCTGGCCCAGCCTCGGCGCCCCGGCGCGGCCCTGCACACCGCCGGCTGCCGCCGCCGCAGCTGCCCGGGAGACGTGGCAGTGAGGGCTGATGCTCTCATCACAGGGCGACAGGCGGCGGCGGCAGCAGCCACCGCGGCGGCCGCGGCCCCGGCCGGCCCAGGGAGGGACGGGCGCTGCGGGGCGGGGCGGGCCGGCCGCGCCGCCATCTTGGTGGTGGCAGCAGCAGGGGCGGCGGGGCCGGGGCGGCGCGGGGGGCACGGCACGGCACGGCACGGCACGGCACGGCACGGCACGGCACGGCACGGCACGGAGCCTCCGGGGGGAGATGCTCCGTCCCTTATCCGCGCCCCGTTGCACCGGGAACGCTTTTGTCGCTCTAGTCACGATAATAAATCCAGAAAGCGCCACGTTTTGCATCGTGAGTCACCCCCAAAAAAATTAATGAAATAATTATAACCAACAGCTTCATTACAGCCAGCAACTCTGCTTACCCCGCGAGTGAGCAGCAACAGCTGGAGCCTCGACGTGCCCCGCTGGGCCCCGGGCCAGGGTCCGGTCCCCGCCTGCGCCCCCCGTCAGCCCGCGGAGCCGGGGGGAGCGGGCGGTGCGGCCGGGACACCGGGCACTGGCTGCAGCAGCCGCCGAGCGGCAGCAAACCATCACGGGCTGGCCACCAAGCCAAGCCAAGGCTTTCCTGAGCGCCTTTCCCAAAGGGGCATCTTTCTTTCGAGTGACTTCTGGGACAGCTTGTAGGTGCCAGCCCAAAGCTGGGGAGATATAGCGGTGAAAATCGCTTTATTTATGTATTTATTAGCTTTATTATATTTATTATAAACAAAATAATGATTTATTAGCTTTCACAATCGCAACAAGAAAGCTCTCCCAGGGAGCGAGAGCAAATACTGGAGGAAAGAAAGAACCTGGTGTGTGAGCAGTAGGCAATCCTGCGTGGGGACGCACCACTTAAAAGTACCCTGAGAACCGGGCGGCTGCGATACATGGGACAGAGCTGGCCTCACCAACCCTCTCCACTGGTCTGTTTCAAACCAATGCTCTGGAAAGGGGTCTGGTAAAGTCTCTGTGGCTTATCAGGGTGGTTGGGCTTGTTTCTGATACAGGATTCTCCCTCCTCATTCCCTGCCAACAGCTCAGGGTCTGTGCCTTCACTTTCCTTCCTTCAGCCTCAGCAGCATCTTCAGATAATTGTCATGTCTACGAACTGGACCGCAGCTGCCACACTCCGAACAGACCCGCGTGTGCCTCGGCTTTGCTCATCCCTCCCCCTGTAGCCACAGCAACGACCAGTGACAGCCCAGCTGGACCAGCAGACCGTGCCCATAGCCCTGTGTGCAACTCTGTGATACACACCTTGTACCAGGAAATCTGCCAAAACCTTCTATTATTCTGGATCAGCTGGGAAAAAACCCTCAAACCAAGCTGTGAAATTTTTCAAAAAATACATTGTTCTTAACCTCAGTGCAGGTGTGTTTAAGGCCCGAGGCCCCTGCTCCAAGAGAAAGCTGCTCTTTGTGTAAAATATGCCCAGGAGATCTTGGCTGATGGAGCCGTGCAGCAGGGCACAGTGAGGCAGGAGACAGGTCTGTGCTAATTCAACAGGGGTGAAATTCCTTCTCAGCGGCAAATCTGAACACCAGTTCAAGCCTGGATACGTGCAGAAGAATCTTACAGCTCCTGTGCATTTTGACTTACAGAAGTAACTGTGTTATTTGTAAAAGTTAGTCTAACAACCTGACAACTTTGGATATTTTAAGGTTTACATACCCTCCACTCTAGCATACTACTTATTAATGGTTATGCTCTACAGAATTCAATGAAATGCTATGGAGACTTGGGTGCCTCATCTTTTCCTTTCTCATTCTCACACGGAAACAGCATGAGCCCAGAACAATTGCGGAGTGACCATTTATTCCCATCGATTCTGGATAATGCTTTTTCAGGAATATTTTGCGTTTATCTGCCTGGGTCCTTGTGGCCAATCTATGGTGTGTTGTAGTTTTATCACTGAATTCATCAAAGAGCTGTGTGAACGTTTGGGTCCTTGGTCTCCTCATATTTGCAAGGAAACTGTAATACGAACCAACCTAAGGAAGCCAGTACTGAGGAGCAAGGAGCAGCCCAGGCAGAATGGGAAAGATGAGACCGTCCTTGTTACATTTTGCGGAATGCCCCTAGTGCGCTAGCTGACCCTTGCATGGGGCTTTATTACATGAAACACCGGATTACATGCGTGAGAAGCCCAGGAAAGTAGAGGCACCCATGTTCAAAAAGACCCTTCCTCTCTGATTAAATGTGTAACTGCTGCAGGGACTTTGACAAAACAGTCAACCTGAATCACGCACCACCACGTCTTTCCCCACCAGACAGTACCCCAGCAAACACTAATGGTGTAAAACTTCTTACACTCTCAGCCAGCAGCACACTTGATTTTGCCTGTCTTTACCTCTGTTCCTGTTTTCTTCTAACTCTCATTTCCTTTCTGGTATTTCAGGTTAATGCCCTTTTCATCTGCTTCTCACTTCTGCCATGCTTCACGTCTGTTTTCTGCTGTCCTTTAGAAGACCTAAACCCTTTTGCTTTGCCACTCACTTTCCCTCCCTCCTGTTTCAGATCCCTTTCCAATCTTACTGATTTAACTCCTTTCTTTTTAATTTTATCAAACATCCCCTCTACCCTTTCACTCCAGGGTATTGCCCCACAATCTGTGGGACATAAATAGGTGTGACCCTGAACAGTTCTGTAAATTTACCCTGGATAACAAGTGTTATTTAACTCAAGAGTCAAAGCCTTACCTTGACAAAGCAAAGACGTGACTTTGGTCTTGTGTATGCATATGTGGTGAAAATTTATGAAATTGATTACTGCTTATGGAAAAGTCTTTGTCTTTAATTAGGGATTGCATAACTTGGACAGGGAGCTCAAGAACAACTTTAATAAGCAGGTGGTGTTTGTCCTGAGCCCCCTGAACAAGCAACGTATGAGCAGGACCATCCAGACAATAAATATTGTGCCGGTAACCCCACACTTGGGCATCTGGCCAACGTCCCTGGCGTGTGTGAACCTTACCAATCATGAGATAGCGCACGTCTGCACTTCGCCTAAACTTAAAAGTTTACTTACACTAGGTGTGTAAACTAGTTTTGTTTGTCATCGAGTATAAAGGCAGGCAAGCACTGGGACTGGGCCAGAAGCCTCACCTACAGGTGGGTGCACCGTGTAGGAATTTTCCCAGTTACTGAGAGACTCCTGGTACCAGCTGCAACGGGTCTTCCCAGCCGAAGCGTGGGCCTGGATGATATTTAAGTGGTGATTGGTGATGTATCTTTTTCTTAGTTTCTGTAATGTTTGCAGTAATAATTTGATGCTTCACTCCTATTGCTCTTTTATCATATTGTGCATAATAACAAGCACTGTTTCCTTTTATGATATTGCATGCTATTTTCCTTTATTATATTGTAATATAATAAACAGCATTTTTTATTATATTTGATTTGGAATTCATTTTTACTTAGCATCCAGTCACTCAGCAAAACAGCATATCCAGATGGGGCTGGGTACCACTAACAGCATAGCTGCAACAACATGAAATCCAGCGCGAACCAATTGCTTGAATGTCCATCAGTTGCTGGAATAACTTTTTGAAGCCCAGTCTAAACTCCTCGCTACTGACACCACACTGTTATCGGCACCTGACCCACATTAAAATGAGCTCTGCTTTGCTGACTTGCACAACGGTGACAGTACGCAATTACCTCCAGAGCATATTTCCATAGATGTTATTGTGTGCCGCAGAATGTTTACTTAGTGTGTACTAGGACTGGGCTCCTCGTTTTGAAAGAGGGTGTAGCTGAGTAAGGCAGTAAAAACAGGAGCACAGAACTCTGGATTTAACACAGCTATATTAACACTTGCAGAAAATACTAGTGTCATGGGGATCGTGAGTCACTGATGTCTAAACACCTGAGGCGGACCTCCATGTGGCCACACAGGCAGCAGTTGGATTTTGTGTGCAAAACACCACCTGGGAAGTCAAATCTCCCTTCTGACGGTTCCTCTGTATCACAGCTGCATGCAGGAAAGGGTCACTGCTGTTGCTCACCTCCTGAGGCCACACTGCATCAGGCAAACAGCTTTCATCCAAAAGATTTCTCAGGTAAAAGGGCTGTGGTTAAACTGTGAGACTGAAGAACAGAGATGAAGAGAAAGGCTGCTTTCACACTTGCTGCAGGGGAAGGCGTTCAATGTGGACTTTGTATCCACATCCAAGAAAGCAGTGCTTCCAAACAGCTTCTGCAAGTCATGTTATGGAACAATTTTAGTTCAGATCACCAAAGTCCATGTGAATAGGAAACTAACCCACAGGGCTTTAAAACCTACTCCTGCTCAGCAAATAGTAACACTAACAGAAACAGACCTAAATGACCCATGTTCTGATTGCTCAGAAATTTTGCTATTTCTGTGGTGCTGCATTGAGGTAAAACTACATGCAGGATCACTTCATTGGTAATTTTTTAGTAGCACTAAGAACCTGCTGGTATGGATTTGATTTCTGAGGGAAACCGTTTATGCTGTGCTAAGGACACTGATGAAGCATCAGGTTTTCTGTCTGCAATCACACCCTCTTCCCAGACAGGGAAAAAAAAATGTCTGTTCCTCACCTCAGCGTGCCATCTGTGCGTCCTCCAAACTCGAGATGTAGAATTCCACTGAAATACCTGCTACCAAGTTTACAGGTAATTATTTATTGGATGGCATTACTTCCATTCAAAGATTTCAAAAATACCATTTTACACTTTGAAAACCTTGAGTCACCGGGACAGTTGGGAAAACCTAGCTTCTACTACATTTGCATGTGGCGTGTGGCCCGATGATACATGGCTCATATTCTGGGTAGCTTACGTTCAGTCCTTGCCATATTCTACAGGTGAGATCAAAATCAACAGTGAAAGACCAGGATAACCTGAATTACTGAGGTAGGGGGAAATGTAAGGTTTTGTGTAATAAAAGATTAAAGACAGATCACTGAAGGAGACCTCAAACTCAGGACCCTTCTCAATACCAATACCGACTCCGTTCCTATGGGAGAGGGTTTTAGTTTTTGGAACAAACATAACATCTAGTCCAGAGGGAAGAAGCCTGTTTAAAGTAAGTTTGACAAATGTTAAACTTGCCAGATAAGAACACTTGTGGAAGAAAACACAGAGAAGAACTTGTATAAAAGCGTAGCCATAGAAGTGCTTATATCAGATTACCACAGCATTCCATGGGCTATAAATTGAATTAATTGCTGTTCTCAGCGTATTTATTTCCCACATCTCTCATGATGCCTTCACTGCAATAGCCCGTTTCCCACGCATCCTTTATACCTCTTTATGCAACACAGTATCCCTGACACCTCCAAGTCCACACAGCACTTGCAGATGCTCTGCACACCCCAATTTGCTTCTAGCATCTTCACACATACCTTTGGCCATCTCCTCTCCCCTTCCCTATCCTGCGAGACCCTCACCATAGTAGTTTTAGGTCTCATCGTTTGCTTACCTATCTTTGTTGGTCTGCAGACGAGTGAAAATGTGATTTGCTGTGTGTGATGGGATTTCAGATACACGCTGCTTAAATCGGTCATATGCATGTGGACTGACAAGCTGGATAATGCCAATACACTCTCCCTGGGTTGAATAATGACTAATGCTCTCTGTCACTCAGCAGAGTGTCTTCTTTATCTGTAACTGACTCTGACAGCATTATCAGAAAGTTACTATCATTGAGACCGATGCTGCTTTGGCAGATTTGGTTACAATCAGCAAGCAGCATCTGGATTTTACAATTACGTAAGATTATAAAACCCAACTAAAACCATTAATAGGTGTGACTTATACCATTAGAACAGGCACTACTCATACAGCTTTTACTGGACAACTGCTCACGTATCTTTTAATTTTGGATTATCAACATCCTTTACTATTTACAAACAGAAGGAATTTAACACTATCCTTTCTCTCTCAGATCTGACAGTTTCAGTGGAGTTTATTTTTACTTGTAAAAGCATTTGCAACATTTTGCTTCATGCAATTTCCTACAATTTAAACATAAGTTTTCTCCTCTCTGGTTCTTTTAACAGAAGTAATTTCTCACCACAAAGGAAGATGAATTTTGTCTTTTTCTTGAAGGGCTTTCTTAGCGTTGACAGCCGATTTCTCTTGGGTGCAACTTCAAGGTCTGGGTGGTATATTCCAGCTCCTGGCAGGCACGTATGAAGGCTTACCCTAGAGCCAAGCGGACTCAGCAGGGCAGCACCGTGGTCACCCCTACTGCTCCCCTTTTCCTTTTCTTGATGTTGCCAGTGAAATAGGTTTGATATTTTGACGAAATAATTTAAAATAAATTGTTCCTTTTTGGCAGGTGGGGCCAGTTAGGCTGGAAAATTGTGCACAGAGGAACAAATGTTTTCATTATAACAACACAAACTTTGGTTAATCCATATGGTGATCTAATTTGTACCGCAGGTGAAAATACCTTTGATGTTGAGGCTTTTTCAAGTATGAAGATAAACAGATAAAACCTCTCAGCCACCTGCATGCGGGCACGTACGCTAGAAGGGGTTTTGCTTGCACCGTTCGGGGCCGACCCAGAAAGCCCTCTGATGATGAAGGAAGGGGAACACCTTCCTGAGCAAGGAGGTTCTGGAAGCAGGCATCTTACCTCCCGTTTTTTGAGATTCGAAGAACTCCTGCCCAGCCCCATCTGATGTAGCTGTAAAGAAGCGCTACACGCGGTGCGTTCTGAGGCGCGGCAGCAGCGCGCAGGCCGGCACGGCCCCCGGCCTCCAGCACGGCCGGGCCCGGCACAGCTCGGGCCCCCAGCCCAGCGCCCCCGGCCGTGCTGGCACAGCCACGCCACCCGAGCGGGCTCCGAAATCCTACAGCAAACGCGCGGGCAGGGCCCGCTGCCTCAGCCCCGCCGCCGAGCTGCCACGGCGGGCGGGGGGGACCGGCCGCCACCGCGGGGTCGCTCTATCCCCCCGCCGGGAGGGGATCTCTGTGGCGGGCGGCGGCCGCTCTGTCCCCGCCGCTCTATGGTTGGCGGTGGGCTGGCATCGGCGGCGGTGCGGAGCGCTACCGGCAGGTCAGCGCCGGCCGCGGCCCATCACCGCCGTTCCCTTCGGAAAGCGAAGACCCACCGCTCCCCCGCCCCGCCCCGCGCCGTGTCCCCCGCCCCGGGCCTCCGGCAGCGGCGGGGCGGGGCGGGGCGGGGGCGCGCGGCAGGGCGCCTGCGCGCGTGGCGGCGTGGCCCTGGGGCGCCGGGAGGGCTGAGGCGGCCGCGCGGGGGGCGCGGGCTGGGGGCTCGTAAGTACGAGCGGCGGTGAAATAAGCGCCGTGAGGGGGTGCCCGGGGGTGCCCCGGCCCGTGAGGGGGTGCCCGGCCCGTGAGGGGGAGCCCCGGCCCGTGAGGGGGAGCCCGGCCGGCCTGCTCCCCCCTTCACCGCGGTCGGTCGGTGGGTGGGTGGGTGGGCGGGCTGCTGAGGAAGCGGGGTGTTGGGACTGGGTAAAATTGTGAAGGGACGGGTTAAAAAAAAAAAAAAAAAGGTGGAAAATGAGTGGGGGGCATAACTGATATCCGGACGGTGTTTGGGTTTGAGATCCCTTAGCGAAGGGGGTTTGGCCGCCCTTATCCTGTGCGCGGGTGGTGCGGCGGGCACTGGCTCCCTCGCCCTGCTGCAGGGACCCCGCTGCGGCCGCCCCTGTCAGCATCAAAGGCAGGTCTCGGGGATGCGATCCTGCCGAAAAGTCTGCCCGTACGTAATTCCATCGTATAGTCGGAAGCAGTTACCTGTCTAAAAATTAAATACGAGGTGGAAGCACTTACCGTATTGGGATTGGAGATCATAAGTCCGGAGGATGGATGTAGTGTACCGGTGTTTTCATTTCAACTCAGGCTTTTGAATGGCTTTGTAGTAAAGTAAATTCAGTACTTGGTATTGTTTTCTCCATTTCGCTCATGGAGAAGCTGGAGCACAGGCACGTGTGCAACTGGGCTAGCTGTTTTTTGCTTCAGAGGCAGAGGTTTTTGTAGTGTGTTAAATGGGACATTGAAATATTGTAAAACAGTGAGAGAGAGCTTCCATCGTTTTCTCTCTTCATAGTTTTTAACATATTTAGGGGGTTTATAAGTATTGTGTTTCTGTGTTGGTTTTTTTTCTTCCTCTGTTGGAGTTGCTTTGGCATACCTCCAGCTAATATGCCTTGCAGCTATCAGTGTGTTATCTCGATGTATTTATTTTTATAGCATACATGCAGTGCTGCTGCTGCAAGCAGCAGCTGGGTAACATTTGTCAGGCAGCGAACTGTGAGATAAGGTTATCATGTGCTGTAACTCAGATAATCCTTTTAAACTGTTAGGATAATGCTACTAAATGTATGCAGTTCTAAGTAATAGCAAAATTTTTGGATCTCTTGCTGGTGGGGCATCTGCAGCACTAATCTTGTGTGCCCCTCAGTCTTCAGTCTTGTAGTTGACTTCTGAACTCTTGCAGCTAATTTTATTTATCAGTGAGTTGGGGAGTGGCAATACCTGCACAGTAAAGAGAAGTGAAGGGTTGGAAAGGAGCCTGTTTCCCCTACTCTGCTTCTGACTTAAGTATCATACCCCTCCACCTTCTCTCTTGCTCCCCAAAAGAGCTAAAGCCCTGCTGCTGCTTGAGGGAGGAGGGTTGTAGAGGGACAGGAGCTCTTTAACCCTGAGGGAGTAGGAGAGGAGGAGTCCACATCACATCTCACTTCTAGTTAGTTCTTCAGACTCCCCAGCAAGTTCTGGTGAGATGGGAAGGAAAGAGATTAGTAACTCAGTGTGAGAGTGAGTGGTACACTATCTCCCATTGCTTAAAATTTTACTGAGCTGCTTGTCCAAAAGGTTTTAATAGTATCCCAATTCTCAGGGGTATGTTTTTAGAATTACTTCCACAAGCATTTGATTAAAATTGTTTGCTGCTATCTTGAACTAGAATTGTTGGAACAGTTTTGAATTCTGTCAGATCCTGTTCTAGGCCATAACACTTTCAAAGGATGTGAGATAGAGCTCTTAAATTGTATACTTGAAACTTTTCTCCTGAATAAAAATCTATCTGCAGATTGGTGGAAATTCAGCATAGATGTAAATTGTGTTCTAACACGGAAAAGGTCCTGTGCATTTAATAGCTTAACAAAAGTTGTGCTGTCTATGTGGTTTCTTGATAGACATCTGCATTAGGCACTGGCAATTTGTAATCCTTACAGTTAGGTGCTTACAGGCTCTGCCAATACTCTTTGCTGTATGCCTTGCTCCATCTCTTTGTGCTCAGTCTTAACAGTGCTGTGTCAGTGAGGTCAGTGGCTCAGCTGTAGCAATGTAACAGGAAAGGCTGTTCATAAATGTGTTTCTTGGCCTGGAGACATTAGATTGCATTTCCTAGTGTAAAATCAGTTTGTTACATCTTGGGGAAGTGCAAACTGTACCTGGAGTATTGGAGTAGCACCTGCTCAATTGGCCTGTGCTTGTTAATGATGAAGTTGGATCATTTGAAGCAAAGTCTCTGTGCTTGCTTAGTAAAGAAGGCATAGGCTTTTCCTTTGGTAATCTCAGAAATCTTAATGTGATGTTTTAGGTGCTGAGTATTTGCCAAGAGCTGGGCCTCTGTTTTGTAAGTGACTATATAAAAATGTCTGCAACTTGCTCACCAAGTTGCCTGGGAATGTTAAAAGTAGCTGTACATCCACTATATAATATTTGAGATCAGTGTAAAGCACTGAAACAGAATAATGCTAAAGCCAAGATTTCTCTAGAGCCCTGTATTAAGTGAAAATGTCAACTGAAATTTCTTCTGCATTGCTGAAACTGTTGTCTTGAGTTGGTCTACCAACTCAAGGTAGATTTGCTTAGCTGTGGTGGAATAGTTATGCCACACATGCCAGTGATTGTCTAGATGAACAGTCAAAAAGTGTCAGTTGGTTAATCTGAGGTGGTAGAAGTGTGTAGTAACTATTCTGGGAATCAGTAGAGGACATTGAAGCTCACAGGTGTAGCTCACAGGTGTGTGCTGTGGCTTGAGGTACAAGGTGCAGAGGGCTCTGTACTCACAGTCAGAAAATGGCATACATTCTGAGTAAATAGGTATGAGTGATCATTAAGAAGCCATGCATCTCAAGCAACGTGCTGGGTCTTTTAATCACTTTTAAGTCAGTATTTCGCTTCAGCTAATGAAAAGCTGTATTGGGTGTAGGTGGCAAGGTGTTGGCAGCAGGGGTAGTGGTGCAGGGGTGACCTCTCTTGGAGGAGGCCAGGGGCTGTACCTG
This sequence comes from Falco peregrinus, assembly GCF_023634155.1. Taxonomy (NCBI): domain Eukaryota; kingdom Metazoa; phylum Chordata; class Aves; order Falconiformes; family Falconidae; genus Falco; species Falco peregrinus. The sequence goes on along the minus strand of NC_073726.1, from coordinate 89,632,990 downwards.
TGCTAATACACAGTTCCAGCCAGCCCCAAAACAGACCCACCACAGGCCAAGGCTGAGCCCACCAGCAAAGCTGGGGAAAATGCATTTAATAAAGTGTGAAATGCTGTGCAGCAGCTGTGAGATGTGAGGAGAGGGAGAAAAGAAAGAACCACAAAAGTGAGGAACAGCTCTGTGAACACCAAGGTTGGAGAAGGAGGAGGCACTCTGGGGGCTGGGTAGATACCCACCCTGCAGCCTGTGGAGGGGACTGTGCTGAAGTAGATGCCCACCCTGCAGTCCGTGGGACACTGTGCTGCAGCCGGTGCATGTGCCCTGAAGAAGGCTGCGGCCCGTGGAGAGCTTGTGCTGGAGCAGGCTCCTGGTGGGGACTGCAGCCTGTGGAGAGGAGCCCACGCAGGAGCAGATTTTCTGGCATGAACTCTGACCCGTGGAAGGCGCCCATGCTGGAGCAGCTGATGAAGGACTGTACTGCCTGGGAAGGACCCATGCCGAAGCAGGGGATCAGTGTGAGGAGGAAGGAGTGTCAGAGAGGAGCTGTTAGGGACTGACCCTATTCCCCATCTTCCTGCACTGTTGTGGGATGGGGAGTAGAGAAGGTGGGAATGAAGGAGTGAATTTGAGCCTGGGAAGAAGGGAGCAGAGCGAAAGTGTTGTCATTTTTGTCTCACAATCCTACTGTATTTTTAATTGGCGATAAATTAATTTTCCCCAAGTTGAGTCTGTCTTGCATAGGCATTTGCATTGTAATTGGTAACTGATCTCCCTGTCTTTATCTCAGCCCTCGAGCTTTTTCATCTTATTGTCTCCCTCTATCCTGTTGGGGAAGGGGGAAGTGAGAGAATGGCTGGGTGAGTGTCCAGCAGCCAGAAAATCAGTGGCACACGTTCAAAGGATAATGGAGTTCGCTCATACCAACACTCGGGGGCTGTTTTTTGTCCAGCGTGTTCCCTGTGGAGCGAGCTGTTCAGCTCTTTTGTCATAAACCGAAGCAAATTGGAACTGAGGTGCTCATATTTTCTTCTCCATCCTGCATGCTGGAGCTACGGATGTATGGAGAGTTCTCTTTCAGTGCTTTTCTGCTATGATACTCCTTTTGTATGAAATGGATCTATTGTATTTGCCTGCCAGGCCTTTCCTCGCTTATGTTTGTTGCAATTGCTTCTTCCGTGATGCCCACGCACATGGAGATAATAAGTTTTGTAAGCTAAATATCTAGGTTATTGTCCTGGTTTCAGCTGGGATAGAGTTAATTTTCTTCCTAGTAGCTGGTATAGTGTTGTGTTTTGTATTTAGTGTGAGAATAATCCAGATAGCAACAACTAAAAACCATCAGTGTGTTAAGTATGTTTATGCTAAGGTAAGGACTTTCAGCGTCTCGTGAGCTGCCAGTGAGAAGGCTGGAGGGGCACAAGGAGTTGGGAGGGGGTACAGCCAGGACAGCTGACCCAAAGGGGTATTCCATACTGTGGGACATCATGCTAGGTATGCAAACCTGGAGGATAGCTGGCTGGGCACTGCTGCTGGGGAGGTGGCTGGGCATCAGTCGGTGGGTGGTGAGAAATCACTTGTTTCGTATGTTCTAATTCTTTTATTATTGTTAGCAGTAGTATTTTCTTCCTTTTTCTGGCCCATTAAGCTGTCTTAATCTTAAGCTGTGATTTTTTTTTTTCACTTTTACACTTCCATTTCTTTCTTCTGTTGCACTGCGGGGGCGGAGTGAGCAAGTGGTTGTCTGGTGCTTAGTTGCTGGCTGGGGTTAAACCACAACAGTTATTTCCTGATGTGTTATGTATTCTTTATCTTTTTTTAGTTTGTAATTCAGAGAGTTGGAGCTGTTAGTACTTTTCTTTTACATTGAGTATCAAACGGTTATCAAGTAATAAATAGCAAGAAAAGAGTGTGGAGCCAGCCATCTGTTAGTATTCTCCACACAACTGGAATGCTTTAGCTGGCAGTGGCTGTTATTCTAATCGGGCTCCACAAATGTACCTTGGTCTTTTTCTTTTTAACTCATATGTTTCACTTTAAAATTGTCTGGTTTGAGCAGTTTGTAGAGTGTTACCAGTTATTGCCTGGAAATGTGTATCATCATCCTCCTAAAATAACCGTTTCTATTTCACTGAAAGCTTCTCTGCATGTAGCTGTATCAGGTGTTCTGACCTTCGTCAGTGGGAAGGGTAGACCGAGGATCACAGAAGGCTGCTAGAAATGCTGCTTGCCTCCTGATCCAGCTAACCCTGTGTTTGCATGAGAGCTGATGCTGCAGAGAAAGTGTAGTTTGGGGACTGGAGTGGAAAGTGACACAGTGACAACTGAGATCCAGGCTGGTCTGGCTGATGTGGCTGAGCAGTTGAAACATGCAGTAGTCCCAAACTTTTTTCCTTTGAAATATCTGCTTGCTTGGAATTTACATACCGCACAAAGTTCAAAGAGGTGTGAGTTACAGGAGATGAACACGTGTCATGAGGCTGTACCAATCCTTTCCCCACCTCTAACACAGTCAGTCTTAGCCGTGTATCCTGTGTGTACTCGGGTCTCCTCCTGTCTGTATGTTGACTGGAAGCATGAGAAAATCCCACCTCACCCCTGACACGGGTGTGCTTAAAAATACCTCAAATGTAGGTGGGACTCCACTGAAGGAAGTGTGTTTGTCAGCTTAATATATAGCAGCTAGGGAGGAGGCTCAGGTGGGTTGGCAAGAAAACTCTTCCTGGGAGCAGTGTGCCAGACCAGAGCTCAGCCAGCACGGCTAACGTGGTGGTGCTGCTGCCCTGGTAGCCTGGGAGGACCCCAGATGGGCAAGATGGCAGAGAGACACCTTCGTTGTTTCAATCCTGCTGATTCTGTGAGATTGCTAGAAGAGCATTGTGGGGCAGAGTGGTAGAAGAAGCACCACTGAGGGACAACCTTGTAGTACTAAGTTACCTTTGGTGAAAAGACTGGTCGGTAAGCCAGGCTGGTTGAAACACCCTTGCATAAAGTCCACGCTTCTGTCTGTGGTGGCACTGTCAGCAGCAGGTATGCCGGCTGATAACGGAGAGGAGCGCAGTGGTAGCACCTCGACTTCTCCACAGGTATGGACAAGAGGGTGAACAGCTTGATCTACGCAGAAGAACGGTGTCTCTAACATTAAAAATCTCCAACTGGAGCAGATGCCAAAAGGGCTCTCCAATAGAAATTGTGGTTTGCTTTTAGCAGCAAAGGCTTGTGCCTTTTGTTTCTAATCGGATGGTTTATTCCAGTAATCATGTATGCAGGATTTCAGCTGGCACAGGGCTCTGTCAAAATGTGCCTGAGTGCCCCTGTGTTGGTTTCGCTGTGCGGGGAGGAAAGGAGAGAGGCTGTCTGCCGGCCTGGCTGCGAGGTGAGCCCAGGGAGGGATGTGTGGGATAGCACTAAGGGAGCCCCTCAGTGCTGGGGAAAAGCGGGACATGGTGGTTTTTTTCTTTCGTTCTTTTATTTATTTATTTATTTTACATATCATCCTGCAAGTTTTCAGCGCTTTCCTGTAGCACGTGAGAGGTAACAGAGATCTCTTTATGGTGTGGGGTTTCCTGGATGAAAAGTGTCTGCCGCTTGCGTGGCGCTCTGCATACTTGGAGTGACTGCTCTGCAGGAAGGAGGGATGTGGCAGCAGCAGTGAGTGGTTTAATGTGCTTGCTTCATTTGGCTTGAAATCCGGAGAAGTGGAAAGCGTGTTTGTCTGAGGATTGGGTTTCTTTTGTTTTGTTTGTTGGGTTTTTTTAATAGCCGGTGACTTCACTATTTCTCAGCGCAGTTGGTGGTTTTTTTTTTTTTTAATAGGAAGAGGTAATAGGATTATAGAAGTGTTGTGTAAAAGAGGTGTTTAAAAACTGTTAGCTTAATGCCCCGCTAAAAAACTAATCTGTTTAAAAGAAGGAAATGCCTGTGAAAAAAGCAGGTTTAGCTTGTAAAATTTGAGGACTTGAACTGTCTTGTGTAGAGAAGCTGATGCTGTAGAGTGATCTTTCTATCTTGTATGTTGTCAAGAATTTAATTCTTTCATGGATGATTTAATGAGGAAGACTGCTATACTTCTTGATACTCCCAGAGCTAGCCCATTGCTGCTTTTGATTTTGGCCTAGATAAAATACTCAATAATAGTCTGCATAGTACAGAGCTGATAAAAGCAGTCCCAAGGAACATTTTCATGCTTCATTTCCTGCTTGAATTTAGGAGGATTTTCAAAGTTAGGTGGAAGTGAATCCTTTTTGCTGCTAAACCTGTTCTGCTGTCTGTGGAATTTGTGTGTGAGCTTGAGGAAGTTGCAGGGGCTTCTGGAAAATTCTGCATGATAGGAGACCTGTCTTTACTGTGCAGTGCGAAACAGGTAGAGTCAGATAATTAGTTTGTGTAAATTAAAAATTAATTTTCCATGCATCAGATGGAAGTATCTCTCTGGAGCTGTCCTGCAGATGTTCCATTCAGTGTGAATTGTTAATAGATACAAACACATGAAAATAAAATTTGGGCAACGTGTTCTTACTGATCATTTATACTGTTGAATGCAACTTTTTTTGATAAGTAGTCATGTGAATCTAGGCTTCAGCGTAGTTGTCATTACAACTTTTATCTAAAAATGTATCGGGGGAAAAGTAAATCTTTGGAAAATAATGAGTTTTTATCAACTCCAATTACATACCAAATCTTGTTTATAAGGTTACTTTCCTTCACTAATATCTAGATCAGGGCTACCAGCAACCAGTCTTCCTGCTGGTACTGTCTTCATCTATCTAGGAATTTTGCTTAGATGAAAAAGAACAGCCTTTAGTCTAGAATTTCTGGGTATCTCTAAGCTTTATAATGCTAGTGGCTTCGATCGGGGTGCTAGGCAAGTGCTAGGCAAGTGGGTAGATTGACCCCTGCAGCCCTTACGTGGGGAGCCAGCTTGTATGTATGTTGCTCGCTTGCTCTGCTTGCACAGCATGTCAGACTCCAGCGCGTGTGTATTTCTCTGTTGGCAAGACCCTGAATGAAAATCGCTGGGGGTTCTGGTCTTCCTAGTTTCCTTTGGCAGAAGTCCTGTCCATGCAGGAACCTTGCTTACTGTTTTGGGCTTCCTGGATGGAGAGGGGCAAGTCAGGGCTTTGTGTTCATGCCAACAGGTTCAAAAACCAGAACTGACCCCCCTGTTCATGGAGGGGTCATACAGCACTGCGATTCTGATCGGTTCTACAGGTGGCCTGTTCTAAACAGTGCTAAGGAACCTTGGAGCAAGCAAGTAGGATTTGGCATATGCTTCAAAAAAACATAGCAGGCTACAGAACTGGAGTTGGCAGACAAGCTGCAGAGGACAGGGACAGTTACTGGTACGGATACAATGCTGGGGAACACAGATCATGCAGTATTTATGTGCCTCAGTGTGATCACGGATCTATTTAAAATAAGTTTGCAGTGTCTGTCTAGATATGAGTATGTCTACCTATAAATGGAGACCTTTCTCATTTTTCATAGATTTCGGAGTTCTGATTGATGTCATATTTGGATAACTAATGCTTTTTTTTCTGTTTTTTTTTTTCCCCATGGATTTTGAAATGGGTACTGAGGTGTTTTTAACCTTGTGGCCTGAAGTGCTATGCCCTTTTAGTCAGCTGTAAATTTCTAAACTAGGTTTGGTTATGCTTCATTGATAATTTATTTCACAAAAAGAGTTGCACTTTATGTTCCTGGGAAAGTTTCTTTGTACCTTTTGGAGGCCAGATCTAGCTAGAGTCAGGTTTGAGAGCTATGAGAAGAGTTTAGTTGCACCACAGACATTTTCTCACCCATGTTGAAAGGTTAGTTGCCCTGAAGTATAGACAAAGGACGAACCACATTTCCAGTATTGTTTGTAACAACATTTTTTTAGTGTCAAATTTCTGATTGAATTATTGTTTGCACATGTTTTAATGTCTAACTGGTTGATCATTTTTCATCCCCCGACCAGTATATCAGCCATGATTTAGGGATATCCGAGATGACAAGAACAGCCTGTATAAGTACATAGGTAACAAAAGGAAGACAAGTGAAAATGTGGGGCCGTTGCCCAATGAGACGGGGAACTTGGTTACGCAGGACATGGAAAAGGCTGAGCTATTGAATGGCTGCTTTGCCTCAGTCTTTATTAAAGGGATTCAGGATTCCCAGGTCCCAGAAACTAGGGCAAAAGGCTGGAGTAAGAAAGATGTATCCTCGGTGGAAGAGGATTACTTAAGAGGTCAGGGAACCTGGACATACGTAGGTCCATGGGCCACGATGGGATGCACCCATGAGTACCGAGGGAGCTGGCTGATGTCACTGCGGGGCTGGTCTTGGTAATGTTTGATCAATCATGGCAACTGGGAGAAGCACCTGAAGACTTGGGGAAAGCAAATGTCACCAATATCCTCAGGAAGGGCAAGAAGTACAACCCAGGGAACTATAGGCCACCTTGATTCCTTGGAGGGTGGTGAACCTTCTAGTCCTGGAAGCCATTTCCAGGCACTTAAAGGACAAAAAAGTCATTGGGAGTAATCAGCATGGATTTGCCAGGGGGGAAGTCATGCTTGACCAACTTGATAAACTTCTCTTGTCTACCAGGCCAGTCATTCCATTGCAGGAGAACAGTGGATATTGTGTACCTGGACTTCAGGAAGGCCTTTGATGCTCTCTCCTGTAAGGTTCTCATAGACAAGATGTTGGTGTATGAGCTGGATAAGCAGATAGTGTGGTGGACTGAAAACTGACTGAAAGGCTGGGCCCAGAAGGTGGTCACCAGCAGCATGAAGTCTAGTTGGAGGCCAGTAACTGGTGGTGTACCCCAGGGGTCAGTGCAGGGCCCAGTCCTGTTTAACATCATCATTAATGATCTGGGTGATGGGGCAGAGTGTGCCCTCAGCAAGTCTGCAGACTGCACCGAATTGTGAGGAGTGGCAGGTGTGCCAGAGGGTCGTGCTGCTTTCCAGAGGGAGGAACAACCCCAAGTACCATTACGTGCTGGGAACTTTTTTGCTGGGAACCAAATTTGCCAGAAAAGGACTTTGCGGTGGTGGCACCAAGCTGAATGTGAGTGAGCAGTGTGCCCTTGTGACAAAGAAGGCACATGGTAACCACCTGGGCTACGTTGGGCAAAGTATTGCCAGCAGGTCAAGGGAGGTGATCCTTCCCTTCTACTCGGCATTGGTGAGGCCACACCTGGAGTCCTGTGTCCATTTCTGGGCTTCTTAGTACAAGAGGGGTGGACATGCTGAAGAGAGCCCAAGAACGGGCCATGAAGATGATGAAGGGACTAGAGCATTTCTCCTGTGAGGAAGGGCTGAGAGACTGGGACTGTTCAGCCTGGAGCAGAGAAGGCTCAGGGAGGAACTTCCCAATGTGTATAAATACCTGAAGGGACAGTGCAAAGAGGAGGGAGCCAGGCTCTTCTCAGCAGCACCCGGTGACAGGACCAGAAGCAATGGGCACAAGCTGAAACGCAGGAGGTTCTGTCTGAATATCAGGAAACACTTTACTGTGAGGATCACTGAGCCCTGGCACAGGTTGCCCAGGGAGGCTGTAGAGTCTTCATCTTTGGAGATAACCGTGCCCAGATGGCTTTTGGATATGGGCAGCTGGCTTTAGGTGACCCTGCTTGAGCAGGAGGGTTGGACCAGGTGACCTAGAGGTCCCTTCTAACCTCAGCCATTCTGTGACTGTGATTTGTGTATCCTCAACCTGTACTTAACTGGTAAGGGTTTAATTTTCTCTAATTGGAATTATGAAGTGCAGAGCACCTGCTCCGCTGTTTCATGTGAATTGTAGAATGACTGTTGGGCTTTATTAAGCTCGGGGTAGATTCTGCATGACTGCTCTAGTCTGTATTTTATTAAGGATGTTCCATTAATAATGATTTCATGGATGCATGTACTCTGGCTTTTGTACTGCTTGTCCAAGTGTGGCTTTTTAACAGCAGTCCCTAGGCCTAACTTTTTTTATTTTTTCTTCTTTAACAAGGCCCAGATCCTGGCATTTTTGACGCTGGGTTAGCTGCCTGACGTAGCAGCCTAGATATTTCAAGCTTGCTGGTGAAAGATAAGTTTTCCAAATTAAGAGCCCTTAGCATGAAATAGTAAAGCAACACCCTCCAGAGGAATGACGATGATCAGGTTTTCCTTCTGTTTCTCTGACAGGCAAGTTTTTACTGAGGCTTAACCTTTTGCTTGTCTTTTTATTTCCAGTTACTGTCATAAGTTCATTCACAAGTTCTCCATCTGTGGTGGTAGTCATAATAGTGCCAGCTCTTCACTGGGTTTTAGTTTCCTTCATGAGGGTACAGTATTTCATCATTTGTTAGTAGAATCAGATGTGCCTTTCTGTGCACACGCCATTCTGGTGTCTCAGACCACCCCCCCCCCCACCCCCCCACCCCCCCCCCATCGCTTTTAACCTTTGAAGTAATAATGTAAGGTCAACTTATGGGTAAATTGAGTAATGTATATTTTTCAATTTAAAATACCCAAAATATCTTCATGCTTTCCACATTTTGAAATACGTACTGTAGTCTCCAAAACATCAAAATACCGAACTGCAAGTTTTTGAAACATGAATTAGGCCCTTCTGCGTGTGTGTTGTGATGAGTTGAAAGTGACTAATTATTGTGATCATGCATGCATATTTATGCTGCTCTGAAGTGCTCAAGTGTATTTTAAGTAAGAGCAACATTCTGTTGCTGCCATGGGACTCAGTGGAGAGGTGGTTTTAGTTAACATGGGAAATAATTCATGCTGACAGTAGTATGGTCTGAGTATTTGTCAGAGGCAAGTACTGTGAGCTTTCAGTAACATCTGCTTATAAAGAAATCCTGCAAAGCTGACAAAAGAAACTGGCATGTGTGATATTTTACCTAATTGAATAGGAGGGGAAGAGGGTAGAAATAAGGTTGGTGCCCAAAGTTCAGGGTTTATGTTCATAATTTGACATCCTTGTACCCTGGCAATTTCTTACGAATTCCTTATGGGGGACAGCCCGTTTGCACTAGCCTGTGCATCAGAGGTAAGCAGCTGTCTTAACTTTTTTAAGAATGCAGTCCACTTCTGATAAAGGGGGAGGCTATGAATTTAATAAATTGGTTTTTAGCAACTGTCTGTTGGTAATCATTCTTTGCACATTAAGGTAAGATACTGAACTTTGCCCATTTCAGCCCAGGTTAATCTGGAACACATTTGGATTGGGTGGTGAAGGAAGTTCCCTCCTCATGCACCCACCTGGTGCAGTGGATACTGTTGGTTTATTGTGAAGAGGTTACCCCCCTCGGGGGAAGTGCTTCACCTGCTGAATGCTGTGTGGTAACTGAGAGGTTATGAAAGGCAGCAATTTAAATTATTCTTTAGAAACCTGCAAGTAGAGTTTAGATAAGGAAATTATAAGGTCTTTGATTTAGTAATTACAGGCTAATATTACCCATGGGGTGCACAGTGTTTACTGTTCTCAGATTGTTCATACAGTTTATTACTGATTTCCTGTATGCAACCGTTGCAAAGGCGGGGGATGGTGGATATTTTCTCTTGTATTTGAATCCTTATTGTTTTGGTGATGATATCCAGTGAGATAATAGGGTGAAGAATTTTGGACCATTACTTCCTCGGTTTCTGCAGTTGTGAATCAGTCCTAATCACGTGAGCTGAAGTTTGGACAAAGCTGCGGTTCAGAATCACTTCTGTCCTACAGGTGTCTTTCCTTGGTATGACCGCTAACTGGGAAGTCATGCTGGGCTGAAAGGCATGCACTGATGTTTCAGCTAGCAATAGTTAAAATCAAATGTTACCTTGTTTACTGCTCGTTAATTGAGCTAAAACCTGCAACTATTTAACTCAAAGCATATCAATGAGATAGTTCTGCTGTCACCTCGTAGGGCACCATGGCTGATTTTATATTGTTATGGCATGTCTGCCAGCAAGAGTCAGCAGAACATAAGAAGTAAAATTCACTGCTGAAACAAATCATATTCATTGAGAATTTCAGCATTTTTGTCTTCTCTTTTCATGTAGTTTTCCCATTTAGTTTCCTTCTACTTACTTTTATTTTCCTGTTGAGGTCTTTTCTTCCACACCTGTTGCAGAGGCTGATTGAATTGAGATTCTTAGAAACACGGGGAGATTTTAAACTGGATTTAATCCTTTTTCTGCTTGAGTCCACTTAAAATTTCTTCATTAATTTTTCTTAACTGTAAAACAGTGATTGCTCTCATCTGTTTCCCTGGGTGAACTGGAATGTCCTGTTTGCTAAAAAGTGAATCCACCTGTCTTTGTGCTTTTATTCTCTGTCCTTAATTTAGGTTTTTTTTCTTCCCTGTTTTCCTGGTGCTTTTTCATATCTCAGTCCCCTTGCCCCCATCTGCCCACATTCTCAGTAGTGTGTTTTGTATATTGTTTCAGTACTTCAAGCTATAACCTGCAGCTGTTATGAAGAAAAGCAGAATAAAGACTGTCAGAATAAATAGCATTGGTTACTGACAGCAACTGCAGGAGTACTTCAGTTTCTTTTAACCACTTTCTTTTTTCAGTATTTGGGGCTTATGAAGATTCTGATCTTGCAGGACTCCAGAGATGATGATTGACTGTAGTCAGTCTTAGTACAGAGGAGAGTAGAGTGAAGGTTCCATTTCAACCTCTGGTTTTAAAATCCACGGGATCATCACAGGTTTTGAAAGGTAATGAAGCTTTTGTAGAACTGAGCTGTCAGATCTCCCCTTGAGGAGAAGCTGGAGATTCCCCCTCCATTGCTGCCATCTCCCTCGTCTCTCTGGGTTGATGAATTCTGTTCTGAATGCCACCAAGGCTGTGTGGGGATGGTTGCTTACAAAACCCAGAACCTGTAGGAAGGTTGCTAGGTCAAAAGAAGGTTTGTGTGCCCTTATTAAGGGGGGGCAAATCCTTGCTGTTCTTGCATTGATCTCCAGGCTTTGGGATATCTATGTGACTATATTAATCACTGTTAATGTCTCCATCTGGTTGCATTCCAGTCCAGATTAATTTGTAATACTCAAGATAAAGTTGTTGAGCACTGCAGAAAGATCAGATGCTTGAGAATTGTTTTCACAGTGACATTGGTACCCTCTCCAGCACTCGGTCAGCATGTGTCGTACCCTGTGCTGTAAGTAACAGGTTGTGTGACAGGTACCAGAAAGAGAATTGGGCTGCCAGGTGGGCTGGTGCAGACGGGCTCACAGGCACGCTGCCCAGGAGTAGCAGCATCTGGCATCTGTAGCAGATTGTCAGAAAGCATGGCCTAAAATACATGGGGTGGGCTTCCTCTGGGGTGTGTGTGGTGGTTCTAAGACCTTACTATTTCATATGTCTGTTTTTAATAGGAGGTTGTATTGTGCCTGCCCAAGTGGCGGTGGTACATAGCATGGTGTTGAATGTTGCTTGTGCCAGGGTTGTGGTGAGAGGAGTATTGAGTGTTTGCAGAAACATGGCTTGTTGGGGTAGCTGTCAGCAGCGAGGGCAGTGCCCTGGGTGTGTGAGAAGGCAGTATGTGGGACCTGCCAGCTAATCCTGGGGTAAAAATTCATTGAACAGCTCTGAACAGCGAAAGTTTCTAGTTTGCTCTTCTGTTGTCACTGTTGGTTTTACAGGAGAGAGAAATGATGGAGGTATGGTTTTACCCTGGTATGTAAGTAAATACACCAAGGAGGTATGCTAAGTGAGTGTGAAGATTTTTGTAACTGAGTCCTGACATTTGCTTGCATTTGGGTCTGAAGTCTACATTTGTTCTGTCAGGTAATGCAGATGCTGGATACTGTTTTACTCCTCTTAGCATTATAAAATAATTACCTTCGGAAACAAGTTGTTGAGCTTACTATATCTGTGAAATATGTTACTGACTACTCTTCAAAGTTGCTCTCCAGTTCGTTAGCACGCACTACTTTCTACTCTCAGTTTGTAATATCAGCATGCAGCTTAGATTTGCAGATCCTCTTGGTTTTTATTTTTTTTAATTAGATGTATATAGCTGTCCTGAACTGTGTAGACTTCCTTGTTTTGTAGGTTTGTTGGATAAGCGTTGCTCTGTTGTGGATGTTTTCTTTCTTGTTCTGACAACAGAGCTAATCATACAACTGTTTTATTTGGAAAAGACTATAGAGCCCAACCAAAAACCTAGCACTGCCAAGCCCGCCATTAAGCCATGTCCCTAAGTGCCACATCTACATGTCTTTTGCATATTTCCAGGGATGATAATTCAACCATATCCCTGGGCAGCCTGTTCCAATGCTTGACAACCCTTTTGGCGAAAAAATTTTTCCTAATACTCAATCTAAACCTCCCTTGGTGTAATTTGAGACTGTTTCCTCTCATCCTATTGCTTGTTACTTGGGAATAAAGATTGATTCCCACCTTGCTACAGCCTCCTTTCAGGTGGTTGTAGAGAATGATCAGGTCTCCCCTGAGCCTCCTTTTGTCCAGGCTAAACACCCCCAGTTCCCTCAGCTGCTCCTCATAGGGCTTGTTCTCTGGACCCTTCACCAGCTTTGTTGCTCTTCTTTGGACGCTCTCCAGCACCTCAGTGGCTTAACGTTTAACCTCAAATAGGTATCAACAGAAGAAAAACTAGTTCTGTTCGTTCTTATGTTTCCTTTGGAGAGTAGCAGACCCATACTATCAATACCTTACAGGCTATTCTGATGGTTTCCTTTGTGGAGAATCAAGGGAAAGGGTGTAAATGAGAGCACTAAGCTAATTTTGCTGTGCATTTTAAAGCAATGAGGCAGATATCCATGTGGTCTCCAGTGTAATTCATCTAAGAGCTGAAAGAATTCACTGGAAAATGCCTCCAGGGCCGGGAGCCATGGAGAGGACTGATAGGAGCTCAGGCTTCCTTTTGTGTTTGTTTTGGTGATTCTATCCTTGTGTTCTTGGAAGACAAGATGGGGTGAAAAAAAGCCCTAGCCAAACCCCTCAAAAACTGTGGTTATTAATATGACTGCATGGCTTTCCCCGCAAGAACATCTTCCTCTCTTCCCCTGCCCTCCCCCCCATTTTCCCCCCTCCTTTCCATGTAATATTCTCTTCTCTGGTGTAGCCCCTCTTTTTTTTTTTTTTTAATTCTTTTTTTTTTTTTTCCTATTATCTGTCTCTGTGGTTGAAGTGGATGTGGAGATCCTTCCCTGTTAGTGGTAAGGTCACTGAAAACTGTGGCTTCCGTAGAGCAGCACTGTGCATTGCATGTGGATGGAGAGAGCAGGTCAGCCACTCCACATAGTGCTGCCGGCAGGGATAGCAGCTCTCATTCCCAACCAACCCTCAGGATCTCAGGCTGTATATTGACTAGTTCATTTTGTCAGTCCTAGGTCTGGTCCCGCATACATCGGCAAACTTTCCAGAAGGCACTTGGGCTGAACTAGTGGGAGTGTGGAGTTAAAGTATTCCTTCTGCCTGCAGTATCTCCCCAGGGTCTCATGTATGTTTTGAAAGCTGGTATAAAATAACCTTCTGTGTGTATGTTCTTTGATCCAGCCAGTTTCATGTGCATTGTCTTTAATCGCCTCCGCTTAGCCTCAGTCCTTGTTCTTCTCACAGACGGCAATTTTCTTGTGTGTTTTCCATATCAAAACTGTTATTAAAATTTCATTCTTTCTCTGCTATGAGATAATAATAACAGACAAAAGTATTCGCATGGCAACTATAGTATGATGGCAGTGAAAGGCTGTGTGAAAACGGAGCTCTTGAAAGAGGGCAGGAAAACAAAGTAGTGGATCCTCACAGACCTAACACTGAAAAACTGAACCTTTCCCTTGAAAAGCAGGAAGATTTGCCTCCTGCAGCAGCATTGAGAGGGGGATACTGGGCAAAGATCCGTAAGGTGGGACAGGCAGGCAGCAGGTACAGAGGAACAACTTCTGTTGCCAGTCAGGTATTGTGGGGTTCACACTGCGTTGTGCAGAGCAACGTAGCATCAGTAATACTCTTTCAGAAGAAAACAGATTAATTCTGTAGAGATTCATACGGTTTTCATTTTGGTGGGGGGAGCTAACTTTACTCATAGCCAGCAGAATCTCTTGCCTTGCAGCTGCTGTTAATTTTGGTATGAATAGCAGTAGTAAAGCCTGTGTATTGCCAGGCACTGTACACAGACATGACGTGGGGTAGTGGCTGTGCTTTCTGATCTGGGGGTGGGGCGTGGGGAAGTGGGAGCGGAGTACGAAGCAGGAAAGTGATTTGCCTAAAATCATGCAGCTGGTTTGTGGTTGAGCTAGGACCAAAGCTCAGTGTTGTACTTTGCAAGCAATAGTTCATACTTGCTGTTCCTTTCATGTTTTGTCATAGTCTGTTTTCACAATATCTCTGAAGGTACAGCAGCGGAGAGCAGTAGGAACTAACTTTTTTTTTTTTTTCAGGTTAAGTCACATTTTCTGACATTTGAAGAGCAAACAGCACCATGGCTCCATGAATTGTAAAGCTGCAGGAAGTGTGGCAGCCCTCCCTACCTCCAGCTTTCATTCCTTACTGTCACGTTCTTGGGACTTCTGGTTTCATCCCTGCTGGGTGTGCAGTGCCGTGCCTCTGCATCAGAGCCAAGGAAGCAGCTTACGGATCAGGGAGAGCCATGGCCTCAAGCTTGTATATCTTCCACCTCTTCTATAAGTTCAAAGTGTTGGTGCTTGTCACTTTGTGTTTGATGGTGCTATGGGCCACATTCAGTTACTTTGTGGACTCCAGACAGGAAATTTCTAAAGCTAAGAGCATGGTGGAGGATTTCAGAAAGGTAACTAGCCTGGAGGACGGTCAAAAGGAAGAGAAGATTGAATCAGTTGTGGAAGTTTCCACGGTGAAGTCGTCTCAGGGTCACTGCCCAGCTGTGTCTCCATATCTGCGTAAGTGATGGTGCTTTCCACTCCTTTCTAACAAGTTACATCTGCTTTGGTACTGCTGACTTGGTTTTCTTACTAGCCTTTTTACAGCTGGACACTTTTCCTGTGAAATAAATACTATGCAACCAGTTGCAGTAAGCACTTCTGGGTGAGGAAGCAACTTGCAGCACAGAGTGCCTGTGCTGGGTCAGACTGGGATAGTCTGTATGGTGCTGTGCTTCTCATTTGTGGCTAAAACAGCGTTGGGAACACACCAGGGCCTTGGCTACTGCTGAACGGTGTTTGTACACTGTTGAGGCTTTGTTTCTCTCTTTCCTGGCCCCCTAAAATCTGGTGGGCTGGGTGGTGTGGGTAAGAGGTTGGGAGTGGATGTAGGTGGGACAGCTGACCCCAACTAACTGAAGGGATATTCCATACCATATGACCATACCATTTGTCATGCTCAGCAATAAAAGCTCAGGGAAAGGAGGAAGGGAGGGGTGTTCATGGTTACAGTGTTTGTCTTCCCAACAACTGCCATATGTGCTGAAACCCTGCTTCCCAGGATATGGCTAGGCATCTGCCTGTCAATGGGAAGTAAGGAATGAAATTCTCTTTTTGACTTGCTTGTGTGTGCAACTTTTTGCTTTTTTTTATTAAACTATCTTTATATCTACTCTTTTCATCCTTCCTCGGTTTTTTGCCTTTTCACTGTTAGATGTACTTTTGTCTCTCTGTCTTGACAACTGAAGGACTTCACAGCTGCATTGGGGTTAGCACTACTTATGATGGACGTTCAAACAGGTGACTCTTTCCTTGGTTTGGCCATTTTTATTAGCCCACTGTTTGCATGTGGGGGTTTTGGCATGTTTTTTTAATTTTTTTTTCTTGGTACTGCTAGCAGTACCAGACTTCTGCTTTGCATTATCATGTCATTGTTGTCTTCCTCTTCCTTTTTGTGAACCTGGTTAGAGATTTGGTTGGGAAGCTGGATTCTTCCCCGGTGTAATCCAAAAGGCTGCTGTCTAGGTGCGCACGCCAACCCCTGCCCCCAAGACTTACTTGCTTCATGCACTGTGGCTGTAGCCGTCACAGTTGCCAGCTTTGTTCTTTCATGGAATCTGGAGGGGCTGGAATGGTAGCTCAGTGCGGAAGTGATGAAAATTTCATTTAGCTACAGAAAGCCTTGGTACATTTTATCTTACAAATTTATAGCCTTAAGCCTGTGATGCTCTTGTTCATGCTTTGTAAAGATGACTTCTCATGACCACAGTCCTGTGTCTCTTTCCACTTCCCTCTCTTCTGCTTTGCCCTGGTAGCTGTTTCTAGCCAATCCTCCTGCAGGAGGGTGGAACTTCTGATTATTATTTTTTAATGTATTTTATCATCACTACTCTATAAGCAGTTTAAGCAACTGAATGCTCAATGCTCTCTTGTTCCACTACCTGCGTAATATCCTTGTAGCACTACTGGTTTTTTTTCTTGGAAAGGCAAGGAAAGTGACTGGGGCTTGCACCTGGGTTTCTTACACTGGTTGCAGAGCACCTCGTTAGGTGACTGGAGTAGCCACAATCAGAAATGACTCGGGAAAGCTTCTTGTGCTTCTTCTACAGGAGGTGCCAGCAAACTCACCTTCAAAGCATCTCTCACGCTAGAAGAAGTGCAAAAGGAGAACCCTCAGGTAGCTGAGGGCCGGTATCACCCTACGGAGTGCTCAGCATTACAGCATGTGGCCATTCTCATCCCACACCGCAATCGAGAGAAGCATCTGCTGTACCTCCTGGAGCACCTCCACCCCTTCCTGCAACGGCAGCAGCTGGACTATGGCATCTACGTTATTCACCAGGTGAGGCAACTGTGCAGAGACGTGTTTAGGTGGGGATGCTGTCTGTGCTTTGCAGTCCAAGGAGAGGCATGATGCTCCCTCTGCTGTCTAACGTTGGCCCTCCAAGCCTGCTTTGAACACTTGTCGAGGTTTGCAGGGGTGCGTGCAGCCTTTGTTGGTAGCACTACAGGATCTCAGCTGCTGTTAGCAAAGCTGGGAAGTGTTAACTGGTGTCTAAATAACTTACTGTTTCCGAGTTAGCATTCAAGGTAAGCGTCTTTTGCATTACGGATTCAACTCACTTCTCTTGTAGTATACACATACTAACTAGGCTGACATGGTTTTGGTCTTTGAATTTGGAGTTGTTTGGATCAAAGGCCTCAGTTCCTATTTAGCTCTTCTCTCCCATCTGCTTGCTGCCTGTTGTGCTTAGTAAGCTGCGTGTATCATGCGGTTGTACTTCTGCTGTCTCAAACTAAACCTGGCAGCTATTGCTTATAGGTGCTTTACTTGCCAAGTAAGGGCTGTGGGAAGAAGTAGTCATGGCAGAGCACTTGGTTCCTGAAAGATTTATTTCTCTATTTGCATTCTTCCTAGCTCTGCTGAATAAGGGGATAAAATTTGAGCGTACAGACTTGTGCCGTGTTGTCTTTCATCTATAGTGGTGCTTATGTTCTAGTCATAGTATCACAGAATGGGTTGGTTGGAAGGGACCTTAAAGATCCTCTAGTTGCAATACCCTTCCCATGTGCAGGGACACCTTCCACTAGACCAGGTTGCACAAAGTCTCGTCCAATCTGACCTGGAACACTTCCAGGACGGGGCATCCACAGCTTCTCGGAGCAACCTGTGCCAGTGCCTCACCACCCTCACAGTAAACAATGTCTTCCTAACACCTGCTCTAAATCTACCCTCTTTCAGCTTAAAGCTGTTCCCCTTGTCCAATCACTACGTGCCCCTGCAAGAAGCCCCTCTCCAGCTTTCTCGTTGGCTCCCGTTAGGCACTGGCAGGCTGCTGTGAGGTCTGCCCAGGACCTTCCCTTCTCCAGGCTGGACAACCCCAGCTCTCTCAGCCTGTCTTCCCAGGTGCTCCAGCCCTCTGATCACCTTTGTGGTCTCCTCTGGGCTCGCTCCAACAGGTCCATGTCCTTCTTATGTTGGGGGCCCCAGAGCCGAGCACAGCACTGCAGGTGGGGTCTCACAAGAGTGGAATAGAGGGGGAGAATCACCTCCCTTGACCTGCTGGCCATGCTGCTTTTGATGCAGCCTGGGGTGCAGTTGGCCTTCTGGGCTCTGAGCACACATTCTGGGCCATGTTGAGCTTTGCGTCCATGAACACCCCCAGGTCTTCCTCAGGGCTGCTTTCAGTCCGTTCTCCACACAGCCTGGATTTGCACCTGGGATTGACCTGACCCCGGTGCAGGACCTTGCACTTGGCCTTGCTGAACTTCACACAAGCTCACCTCTCAAGCCTATCAAGGTCCCTCTGTACATCATCCCTTCCCTCCAGCGTGTGACCGCGCTGCACAGCTTGGTATCATCAGCAGACTTGCTCAGAGTGCACTCAGTCCCACGGTCCGTGTCGTGACAAAGATGTTAAACAGCTCCGTTCCCAGTACTGATACCTGAGGAGTGCCACTCATCACATCTGCCTAGCTGCATGACCTAAAAGCAGTATAGTTTGTGGTTTTTTGGTAATAGGTTATCTTTTCTTGATTTTTTTTTTTAATTGTTTCCTTTCTTCTACTGTTACTACGTTCTGCTTTGAATCTAAACAGGCTCTTCGGACAGCAGGAGAAAAAAGATGGTAAATTAATGTAGTTTTCCCTTCTCTAAAGAGGCTAGAGTCGATTAACGAGCGTGAGGCAGTGCATTCTAGGTGAAAGCTTATGCTTTTGTTCAGTGGCACAGAAGAGTAGCGAACTGTCATGGCAGGATATATACTTTCCGTTGGAATAGACTGTTCTTTCATTGTTTAGAGTCATCATGTGGCCTGTAGAGTGGAAAAAACTGAGGCTTTTCTTCTGCATTAGTATGTACTGTAATTGTACATCTAATGACTCACTCCAGCCAGCACGCAGTGGTTAGCACTGAATCATTGGGACATGGGCATGTGTTCTTTATTTAAATATGTGCGGTGGAGAATGGCCGTTGTCATGTTAGCAAAAAGTAATACAGAAGTATGAAAGTACTGCTCACATCAGGCAGAAGTGTCGAGTCTGGACTTGTTCTATCAGAGTTTTTACTTGGAGGATGGGAAGCTTCTGCTTAGCCTTTCCGTGTATATAAGCATATCCAAAGACTAGAAAGTGGGTCTAACAAAAACTCTTATGGAAAATCCATTTTCACTCTCTGTTTGTGTTGTCATTAGTTGTTTTAAGTATCTTTTGAGGGAAGAAATAGGTAAAACCAGGACTTTAATATTAAAATACACAGACTTACTTTTGGAGGAAGATTAAGAAATGGGCCTTCTGTGGTGTGGTTTTTTTCTCTGTGAGCCATTGAAGGCCATACTCCTGTTCTCTTCTTTATGGGCTGCTTGTAACATCTTGAAAATCATGTTTCTCTGCACACAATTGTGTGCACATTCGTGCAGAGAAGAGTATAGTGCTGAAAAATGTGATTGAAATTCCGAAAGGGTAAATAATTTCTTTCCCAATGTAAGTTTGTTTTGCAGTCAGTGTCCTTCTACCATAGAAACAAGGATAATTCTGTCCTCAATAAAAGATGAGAGTAAACTTTGCTGTTTGTTCAGCATGGGGTTTGGCATTGAAAATGCCCCAGGCAATTGTAGCTGTTGCTTGGCTACCTTTGTGCCAGAAGTGGGCTGTAGTGGCTGACAATGGGGAGACAGAATTGCAGCAAATTGTGGATGCTGTTGCTGAACTAGGCTGTGTTTGGTACCCAATACAAGTGAAGTTTGCTGCATGTGCTTTACCGGTCATCTGAATCGTTCTGTTCAGTCAGTAATGTGTGTTTTCATCATCAGGAGAAGATTATCTGATGGATATACAGGACACTTAAAACCAAAACCACTAGCCAAACAAAGAAGAACCCACTCAGAAATTTGATGTCATAGATTTTGGGTGAATTGCACTTAAATTTTTCTTTGAAAATTCCTTCCCTGACTCAGAATGGAAGCAACTGATTTCTCAGAGTGGGCACTGGGCTGTATTTCCCTAACTGCAGGTATGGAGCCATAAATCATCTTTGTGCAGGAGCAGATGGCTCTTAGTGATGGTGAACAAATGGCTTTTTCAGTGCAAAGTGTTACTTTTTAGAACAGTAAAACATGTTTTGTGTACAACTGCTTTTCCCTGTGGATAGCTTGCTCTCAGTCTGGGGAGGCCAGCTTCTTTCTCATCTTCCATGAAGCCTCTTTCGGTCCAGGGGCCTTCTAGCAAATGACCCCTTTCTCTTGAAAATCGCTTTTTTATTCTTTCAAGTACATCAGGTTCCTTGCTCTGGAATGTGACTGTCCTGTCAGTTTCTGGGAGCGCAGGACTTGGTCCTTTGACTCCCAGGTGGGAACTTGAGGCAACCTGCCACCTTGTCCTCAGGAGCAGGAAGCCTTCTACAGGCTGGTGTGTCTGTACAGACCAGTAAAAAATAAACAGCAAGATACGCAGACCTGTTGCCCCAGAGTGGATGGTGACTTGGTAAGCTTACAAAACTGCCAGGTGTGTGTATATATTACGTATACCTCAAAGGTAAAAAAAGGTATTTTTCAAAAGCAAAGATGCAATAACTTCCAGCAAAAGCAAACAATGAAGACTGGCAAAAGTCAAGCGAAGCCCTACGCTGGGGAAAGTCCCTCTGCAGCGTAATAATTAGGTTATAGATAGGAGTTTAAAATGGAGACCTGCTTTTTGTTTCCCGCTCTGCCACCTACTGTGTGACCTCGGGGAACGCAGTAAGCTCTTCCAGCATTGCTGGCCTCTAACTGAGTGGGTAAGCATAAATCATCTGTGGCAGGTGCTCTGACACCCGTAAACTAATTAGTATGGCAGTAAGGGTGCTTGGGTTTTTTTTTATTTTTGGCTTTTTAAAAAAACTTCTATAAGCCTTACTGACACAGGTGTATGGAGTGCCAGTTTCTAAACTGTTTACTGATACCTCTTTTGCTATGTAGCCTGATGGGAACTCCAGGACAGCATGCATACTCCTGGCCCTGGCTGCGTTTGTTCAGGAAAGGGAGAGACCAAAGAAATACTTTGCATCACTGGCCAGTCTGATACTGTGTCCAGTGTTATGGGGCAGCTTTTAGTGTAGTTACTACTTAGTGTAGTTACTGTTACATACTTCTATGACGCAGAAATGCGGTGGCAAACTATGCGATCAGAACAAATGCCTGCGAGCGGTTCTGGTTCAAAAGGCTTGACACCTTCTTCAGAGGTTTTTTCCATTCTCTTCCACAGGCTGGCAGCACCAAATTTAATCGAGCTAAACTGCTGAATGTAGGATACCTAGAGGCCCTAAAAGAAGCAAACTGGGACTGTTTCATTTTCCATGATGTGGATCTGGTGCCGGAAAATGACTTTAACATTTACATGTGTGACAGACAACCAAAGCACCTTGTAGTTGGCAGGAACAATACTGGATACAGGTAGGAAACCAGGAATATGGAAAGAATACCAACTGGGAAATGCTGTGTTACTGATAATGTTCCTCTTATGATGGTGCTGTGTGCTGGTATCTGCATTCCTCCTCACACCAGGTTTCTGGTGGTAACATTTCACCTTTGCGGAGTGTGTTCTGTCAAAAGAGAACTGTACAGACCTCTCTGAAGTCAGCCTTGTGGTCACCTGTACAAATGATCATGGTCATCCTTCTGGTTTCTGGGGTGAGGCAAAGGGTGTTCTGAGAGGAAAGCAATGTGCCAGAGGTTGTGCAGAGACCTTCTGTCAAAGCTAGAAATGCATTTGCAGTTTCCCAGGGCTGTGATCTGAGGGTGCGATCTTACTATAATGAAACTTGCCACTTACCTTTTGCTGCTGAAGAGGTAACATCTGGTATTGAGAGCTCAAGTCTGAAAATTTGCCAAGGGATGGGGTTGTCCTTTAATTATTTGGCTGGGCTGTGTCTAACACAGGATCGTTATGATTTTTAAAAGGGTCCCCTTAGTGCCAGTGTGATATAAATAATTAAAAGTGAAAAGTCAGGTTCAGTCTACCTGAGAAAAAAGGCTCCTGAGCTTGGTAATTTCAATGACTAGAATCTCTTCATTGAACTTGTTTCTTTGAAGATTCACCTCTTATGTCATGTCACTCTAAATATTAATTAGAAGTGGGCTTTTCAAAAGCTGATCTCAGAGTACTTTGAAGTAAAGCTCTGCTTTGCTTCTGGGTTTTCTTTCCCAAATACAAGAAAGGGATGGGATGTGCAAATTCTTACATGGAATAATATTCACTTTCCAGTCATTTAGGGAAAACTGGAACAAACACATGTGAACTTGGCTTGTGACAGGCTTCTGGAACGCTGTGCCTTGAATAGCTTTTGTTAATTGACAGCCATGTAGAAACCAGGCTAGCAACATGGCACAAAGCTTGAGGTGCTTTACTTAACCGCCTGTGCCCGAGTTACCGCAGGTGTTTTGCTTAGTTAAGCATGCAGATGGATTTTTTGCTTACGCTAAGGGATCTTCTTACTATTAATTTCCTCAGGCTTTTTCTGCTTGTGGAAATTAGCTGTTAGTTACAGATCAGCTTTAAGCTTTTGTTTAGAAGAGTATGGCCAAAGTGTTTCTGTTGTGAATTCTAGACGCAGGGTATTCACTAGGGCAGTGGTCGTTTGAATTTGAGTCACGCTTTATCTTCTGTGTCAGTACCTCTGTTCACACATCCAAGAAGTGGAGACAGTACTGTTCCACTTCCAAGGGAATTCCTGGGCACATCTGAAGGAATTCAGATCCTGAGCTCAAGAACGATACCTAAGCTGAGCTGAGACCATAGGTTGAAATCCCAGTTGAGTGACCTTGGTGTTCTGCTTGCGCTGAGGTGGGCATCATGAGACACGTTGCTCAGATGAGGTTGAGAATGCTGAAGTCATATGTGTTCTGCATTAAACCAAAATATCCTGGGCAGTAATGTGGGGGTTTTGTGGGTTTCCTGGGTTTTTTTGTTTGTCTGTTTTTCTTCCGGGGGATGTCTTCTGTGGCGATACAGTGTGTGGTGTTCTTAGCAGCCGTGCTTCTTTAGAGAGCAAGTACCTTTAGGTTTAGTCACGTAAAGTGCAACTCAGTTTCAGATTAGGGAAAAAAAAAAAGTTTATATATTAAAACTTTGAAGTTAAGGGTGGGAAAACTTTTTATCTTAGCTGTTTCCGTGACACCAGCACAACATCCTTGCCTAAAGACCATTTGTACTGTATAGTTTCTTCAGTCCGATTTTAAAAATCTCAAAGGAGCCGATACTGTCTTGTTCTCAGGGATGAGGTGGTTGAACCCTGTTGCAGGGTGGATTTTTGCAGGCGATGGCATCTAGGAGTGAGATGTGCCTGGGTCCTGCCAGTTCCGCTCTGCCCGAGGAGGGCTCAGTGGGCAGCATTGTCTTAGTTACAGCTCTGGCTCCTTTGCTGTCTGCCTCTCCAGTGGTGCAGGAGAATTATGGGGTGCATAAGCAAGCAGTGGGGTGTGTGGGTGGCAGTATGTGGTACTGTTGGGGACTGGCAGTGCAGCCTGAAAGCACAGCTGGGGAAGGCTCTTCCCTGCTGTTGCTGTTTGTGGGACCTCCTGGCTGTCCGTTCCACCTGTTCGCTGCATTTCTCTAGAGCCCTCCTCGCAGAAATCTCAAGGCAGTAATGCATAATTAAAACTTGATAGTGCCTGCCCTACCTTATGGTTGGTCTCCTCTAGGAGAGGAGATGAACGGGACAGTGCAAGGGAGAGTTAAAAATTCCTGAGGTAGAAAAGAAATAAAATGCAGGTAGAGCATGAGAGACTGCATCTGCCTAGAACAATCCTTTTCTGTATGTTTATATAAATAACGCCATCTTTGGGGAAGTGTCTCACAGTCCCAGCAGATGGTAGTTGAAGCCTTTTACAGAAAACTGGAAGAAGCCTCATGTATGCAGGCTGTGGTCCTCGTGGAAGACTTTAATCATCCTGGTATCTGCTGGAAGGGCAACACATCAGAAGTCTCCTGGATTACTTGTGCCCTGAAGTGAATTGATGATAACTTCCTGACACAGGTGGCCGGAGCTGGTGAAGGGAGGTGTTCTGCTGAATTTTATACTTACAGACAAGGAAGAACTGGTCAGGGACGTGAAGGTTAGAAAACAGAAAAGAATGAGGCAAATAGCAGGATCATAACCCTGGACTTCCTATTCAGGGATCTGCTTGGCTGAATCACTTGGGAGACAATCCTGGTGAGAAGAGGGGTTCAGGAGAGCTGGTAGATCTTCAGCAGTTGCCTCCTTCATGCTCAACAATGGTCCATTCCCATGTGCAGGAAGTCAGGCGAAGTTGGATGGAGGCCTGCACATGCCTGAGAACTCTAACAGAAAAAGGCAGCATGGAAGAGGTGGAAGCAGTCAGGTGACTTGTGAGGACACACGAGATGCTGTGTAAGCATGCAGGGATGGAGCTGTGAAAACCAGACCCCCCCCTGAAATTCTTGAAAGCATGAAGGGCAATGTGAAGGGCTTCTACAGGTACATCAGCTGCTGGGAAGACTAGGAAAAATGTGTACCTGCTGTGTGGCAGGGGACTTGGTGACAAAAGACAAGAAAAAGGCCAAGATACTCAATGGCTTCCCTGCCTTGATCCTTACTGGCAAGATTTGCCTTCGTGAATCCCAGGCATCTGATGCCGGTGGAAGAGCCTGGACTTACCCTTGCTGGAGTGGGATCAGATTAAGGAATACTTAAACAAACTGGGCATACACCATAAAACTGTGTGACCTGGTGGGGTGTATCCATGGGTACTAAGGCAACTGGTTGCTGTCAGAGTGAGGCCATTCTGTTATCTTTGAAAGGCCATGATGGTTGGGGGAGGCTCCTGAGGACTGGAAGAAAGCAAATGCTGCTTCTACCTTCAGGAGAGGCAAGGAGGAGGCTTTCAGGAACTGTAGGCTGGTCAACCTCACCTTTTAATCCCTGGGAAGGTGAGGAAACAAATCTGCTCACAAGTCACGCCTGACAAACTTGATAGCCGCCTTTGACTAGCTGGGTGGACAGGGGAGGGATAGCGGATAGTGTTTGTCTTGACTTAGAAAGGCTTTTGACGCTGTCTCCCATAACATCCCCATTGACAAAGCGATGAAGTACAGACTAGTAAGTGGACAACGAGATGGACTGAGAACTACCAAACTGCTGGGCTCAAAGGGTTTTGATCAGCAGAGCAAAGTCCATCTGGAGGCCAGTCATTAGTGGTTGACTCCCGAGTTTGGTACTGGGGCTGGTACTAGTTAGTGTCTTCGTTGGTAACCTGGATGCTCGGGCAGATGGCACCCTCGGCAGGTTTTCAGAAGATAGAAATCTTGGAGGGGTGGTTGGTGTTCCAGGGACTTCATCAGTCTGGAGAATGTGGCCAGAAGGAATCAAGTTCAGCAAAGGGAAGTGCAGCGTCCTGCGCCTGGAGAGGAGTAGCCCTGTGCACCGGCAGGTGCTGGAGGCCAGCCGTCTGGCGGGCAGCTTTACGGAGCAGGATCTGGGCCAGCAACGTGCCCTCGTGAAAGGCCAGTAGCACCTTGGGCTGCGTCGGGAGGGTGTTGTCAGCAGGCTGAGGGAGGCGGTTGTTCCCTTCTACTCAGCACCACTGAGGCAGTACCTGGAGTGCTGGGTCTGGTTCTGGGTTGCCCAGCACGGTAACAGCATGGGCGTACTGGAGCGAGGCCGGCAAAGAGCCGTGGAGGTGATGTAAGGGAACGCGGTGTCTGGCGTGAGGAGAGGCTGGGAGTGCTGGGACTGGTCAGCCTGGGGCAGAGGCGGCAGAGGGGGATCTTGTCAGTGCGACGCCTGATGGAAGGGAGTAAAGGCGGTGGAGCCAGACCCTTCTCAACGAAAGGCGAGAGGCAGTGGGCACGTACTGAAATAGAGGAGATTCCATTTAAACGTAAGCTTTTTACTGTGAGGGTGGTCAAATACTGGAGCAGGCTGCCCAGAGAGGTGGTGGAGTCTCTGTCCTTGGACACGCTCAGAGTCGGAATGGACACGGTCCTCAGCAGCTTGCTCTAGCGGACCCTGCTCTGAGCAGAGGGGTCGGGCTGCGTGATCTCCAGGGGCCCTTCAGCCTGTGCAGTTCTCCAGTGGCACTATGAAATCCAGGGACAGTATGAAATGAAAACCAGAAGCAGAAATCAGCCAGGAAAAATACTCTGGGGTAGGCTGTGTACGGTGTTTTGGGTGGTTTGTTGGTGTGTTTTGGGTGTGTTTAAATTGGGTTTGTGGTAAACTAGAAATGGTAATATGCTTTGTGCCTTTGCTTGTCTGCCATGTAAATTGCCGTAATAGATACTTCCTAGCCCTGGCCACTTGCTCATCTGTTTAGATTCACTTTAAATGAGAAAGAAAAACTCAATATGAAACCATGTGCACATCACCTCTGAAGCGTTGCAGTGTCACAGAGGCTGTGTTGTAATGCTTGCCTTAAGGGCCAAGGAGGAGTGTATCATGAAAAAGCAATTAGCAAAATGGTGTAAGAAGATAAATAAGCATGGTGTCTAAATGCCTTTTTTTAAGTAGGTGCAGCTTCCAGGACAAGGAAGGTAGAAATTAATCTCCTTTAGAGCCGAGCTTTATCACATTAGGTTACTTAGCAACTTGCACTGTACCTTCCTTGGAACGGTCCTGCAATATTCCATAGCATGTGCCCTGCTGCTGTGACCTGATTTCACTCCAGGTTTTTCCGATTCAGCTCTAACATAGTCGGTGGCTCGCTATTGTGATTGCAAAGCTGCTGCTACGATAGTGTGTAGCTTTGTTCCTTTTCGGCTCATTGGAGGCCTTGAGGTGCAGTGCCTTTTTGGCTGGCAAGGGGAGTTATGTAAAGAGAGAGAGAAACGAAGTTGGAGAGTTAACTTTTTCTGGCCTGAAACAAATTACCATCTTTTGGTGAAAAGAGGAAGAGAACAAGAGCCACCTCACGGATTTGTGCATCCTTAGCTCTGTGAAAGACAGGTCTAGATCCAGAGTTTCAAGGTGGTATTTTCATTGTTGTTAGAATCTGACTTTTAATTCTTCATTCTCTCTTGTGTACTTCTAGGTTACGATACCAGGGATATTTTGGAGGTGTAACTGCTCTAACAAGAGATCAGTTTTCTAAGGTGAATGGATTCTCTAACAACTACTGGGGTTGGGGTGGAGAAGATGATGACCTTCGAATCAGGTAAAATATATATAAAAAAAAAAAAATGCTAGAGGGAAATGGATGTCAGAGGTGGAGGAATTGGTTTAAAAAAAAATAAATATCAGTGTGACTTCCTACCTAGCCCCCAGAGGTGGAACACTACAGGAGCCTCAGTGCAAACCAGTTTTGCAGTGGGGAGTTGGGCTGCACGGTGCAGTTTTGTGAACAGTTTCCTCGTTGCAAAAGTTCAGGTGCGCCTGAGATCTGGGCCTCCTCCCGCAGCGTTGTTGGTTGTGTGTGCCTTTTGTCAGGGGTTTGTTTGGGTTTTGGGGTTTTTTTTTGGGGGGTGGGTTGGTTGGTTTTGTTTTTCTCAGCCACACAGTATTTGTACTCTCATGTGGAAATGGGTTGTAATGGAAATAAGGTTGAAGTCTGGAGTGTCGCTTGCCAGAGACACAAATGTGTGGAGTTCCGGTACTTTGCAAAAGTGTGGGAGTGTTTTGGTTTTGGTGGGATTGGGGTTTTTTGCATTCATTGACTGCCACGATTTACTCCAAGCAGGTCGTCGTTGGTATGTGGGTGGTGGTGATTATAGTTAAGGTGGTGAATAACTTGAATTCTAGAAAGCCTGCATACGTATCCGTACGCCCTTTGCTTGTGTTCAATCTAGTTTTGCAGATGTGCCTGTCAAATAAGGGAAACTTGTTAGCTGGAGAGGTTTAGTGGGACAAAAAAGTTAACAAAACTTTTATGTTGATCTTTTGCCCTTTGCCTAGAAGGAAACCTCTAATCTTGCATCACTGTTAGTGAGGGAAGGGGGGGGAGCGCGTGCACCCCCCCACACACACCTCCCCCATAAAACCACAACCCTGCAAGCTCTGCTGGCGGAGCCTGTCAGTTTGTAACTTGGGTGCGCTCTGTCATTCTGAAGTGTTTATTCTTTTCAGTTGCTTAAATATGCAAACAAACATTTTGGGGACGTACAGTTTGTATCCCCGGTGATGTTAAACAATGCCACTGGTGAAACCGAGCATGCTGAAGTTAAGAACTTCCAAATGAAATTTTTTTTTCTCTGTGTCAGTTCAGCAGATCAGTCAGCTGTATCTCAAGAAATCTAAAAGGTCTACTGGAGACGTGGATTTCTGTCCCTTCTTAATCA
The DNA here is from genome assembly GCF_023634155.1 of Falco peregrinus. Taxonomy (NCBI): domain Eukaryota; kingdom Metazoa; phylum Chordata; class Aves; order Falconiformes; family Falconidae; genus Falco; species Falco peregrinus. The sequence continues at coordinate 89,604,915 of NC_073726.1, read as the reverse complement.
CAACTTTTTCTTTTCTTTTTTTCCCCTCCCTACCCCTGGCTAGTGACACCAGCTCCTCTGTGGTAGTGGTGGGGTAAGGCGTGGTACCATCTCAGTCCCCAGAACTGTCACAGTTAATGAGCAAACAAAGGTGACAGCAGTGTTCCTTCAAATGTTCCTGCGGGCAGCGGAGAACCAGCCGTGCAGCACATCAGCAGGATTGACTGAGGGTCTCCGCAACGTTTGCAAGCGGTTGGAATCGGAAAGGGCCGCTCGCTTGTGCGTGGCACCTCTGAACCTGGCAGCTGTTGAGATCTTGGTGTGGAAACCAAATCGTATGACCCAGAGTCACCCTGCCCCTGGGCTTGGCGCATGCCCTTCCCCTGGGTGGGACCTTGGACTGGGCTGGCTGCCTGCCGCTGCAGGCCCCGTGGGAAGCTGGCTGGGCGGTGGGTTGTCACCCAGAGCCGTGCAGGCTTCCTCAGCGGAGCCGGCGGATGGCAGCGTCCCCTGCGGTGGCAGGAGCCCGGGCCAGGGTGCTCCTGGGTCCCACTGTTTTGCCTCTGTGCTTGCGTGGCGCGTGCCATGAAGATTTTTCAGGTCACTTGTTGTTATGTGGTAACCGACTGCGACAGTCAGTCATTGGGAAGCTGTGAGGGGCTCGGGTTTTCCTCAGCTCTTGGGTTTCCTATTGCTCTTTCAGCTGCTGCTGTGACTAGCAAAGACCTGGGCTATTCCCTTCATTCCACTGTCACGAAGTTAACCCTTTCTGCCGACAGAGCAAATGTCAGCAGAGTGGTTAAGCGGTTTAAATGTAGGCACCCGTGTTTAAGGCCGAAAGCTCCAATCAGGTGCCTGACGTCAGGCACTTACATCCACGCATGGGGCTTAGTGCTTGGCACTGTTCTGGGAAAGGAATTTTTCCTTCTTAATAACAAAAATTTTGCAGCTGTCTGCCAACTACTAAAAAAAAAAACCAAACTATTTTTTAAGTGGAGAACAATCAAGTGTAGGGGCTTTATTCAGGAGCTGAGATGAGCTTGTGGAAATACACACGTGGAAATATACATGCGTGGAAATATACACGTGGCAAAATACAGCCCTCCTAGGTAACGCGGGGCAGTGCTGACGAGACCAGACAACGCTGGTTTAAGTGTGCTCTGTGATAACGTGTGCTTAAAGCTCTGCCTGCCTCTGCTGCAGTAGCTACCTGCTTCTCTTCAAAAGAAGGGGGCACCCGTCACCCGACTGGACCTGTTCTGCAGAAATGCAACTCTGCGCCGCATTGCTGTGGCAAAATGGCTTGTGGAAGAGATGCAGATGAGTTTCCTACAGTTCCCTGTGCTTGCTTCCGTGGCATCTAGAGATCAGGTCTCCAGATGTTGTGGGGTTTTGTTTTCCTCAAGCACTTGTTTATAGGTGACATCTTGTTCAGGGCACTATTGCTTCTTCCAGGGTTGAGATGCAGAAGATGAAAGTGGTGAGGCCCTCTGCTGATGTGGCCAGGTACACGATGATATTCCACAAACGAGACCACGGTAACGAGGAGAATGGAGAGAGGTGAGTCAAGAACAGCGTTCCACCTTGAATGGTCCTCGGTTTGTGGCTCGGAGCTGGGCACCTGGGCACCCAGTTCCTTGCTCTAGGCGTTTGTGGTACCCAAGGCTCTGGGGGACACCCCTGTGACACCCCTGTCCCCAGCTGGCAGCTGTTCTGTACATCTGACAGGGTGTTCCTTGGAAACCACCTAAGTTGTAGTAACGTGGATATGATTTCAGAGATAAAACCAAAGGACTTTCTTTCCATCCCCCATCTGATTGTCCACGCTGAGGACAGGGAAGGCATAACTCTACACGCCCAGTAGATACAGAACAGCGGTAGCTCTGCTGCCAAGTTTACTAGTAGTAGGAAAGAGCTCAAAACTCCTCTCTTATGCATGTCACTGAAGATTTTTTTTTTTCTCCCCTTTTTCCTCAGAATGAAGCTTCTACGTCAGGTGTCTAGAACGTGGAAAACGGATGGGCTGAACTCTTGTTCCTATAAACTGCTCTCGGTGGAACATAACCCTTTGTATGTCAACATCACGGTGGATTTCAGCACGCAGCCCAAGGTCTCGTAAGGGCGAGCACCACACGGGTTACAGGAAACAGCAACGGATTGTGTTTGTGGCTGCTGTTACAGCCAGTGCCTCCCAGTGCGCTCCTTGAAAGAGTACTGCAGTAGCACAGAAGAAAGTTTTTCTTCACAGCATCTACTTGGTTGGTTGAGTTTCCTTTTGTGAGGACTGGAGGTGGGGACTGCCCCGAGGGACAGGTCCTCCTGCTCTGGGCACTTGCTGCTGGGACTTTTGCAAAAGTGTCCTTGTTTGGGCTGGGCCAGTGGAAGGGACTTAGTTAAGTCCCGCAAAAAAATTTGCTTATTAAAAGCACAAGGACTCTTCACCAACTACACGCTGCCTGAGAAAAGCTAGGGTTTTTTCCAGCCTGAGAAAAAAACTGCTTATGTGTAAGGGAAGGGCAATAATGGTAATGGGTGAGATGTTACAAATCTCTCAATAAATGCATTCCATTGAACTCAAAAGGCTTCTCTTGCCCTTCCTTCGCGAGCCCAGCTCCCGCTGCTGTGGGACTGCTGAAGTGTCTTAGGGCAAAAGGAGAGGCTCAGTTCTGCAGGGGCTGGCTGTGTCAGATGGAGAGAAATTCCTGTCCACCTCCTTCAGTGGTTTGGGCCATGCTGTTAGAGCGTGTCTGTGTACGTTGCCCAGGCTGCTGCTGTCTGCAATTCTTGTTCTAGAAGGCTGGTACCGGCCTGGGGATAGCTAACTGCCCCACTAAGCAGAAATCTTGAGTAAAGCATCTCCATACCCCATTATACCTAACTGTCCTTACATCTGCTTGTTGGCTACAAGGCCCTTGTGGGTAGATGCAAAACAGGCTTGGGAGAGTTTCTCTTGGGTATAACATATTAAAAAGCAACTTTGGTTTACTATAATCTTGAAGAGTGACTCTTGGCTAGCAGGCATGTTATTCCAACTGCAGGGAAGGCTGAAGCTTTAAATGAGTTCTCGGGTCTTGGTGGGATAGATGTGTACACGGAATTTTAACATCTCCAAGTGACAACAGCCCATGTTGTGCCTGCAAAGTAACTGGAGCTGGTCAGCGCTGCTGACTGACGGTGAAGACAGACTCCAGCAAGGGCACGGCCTGGGGCAGTCAGCATCAGTCCCAGTCAGGGAAGTACAAGTGCAGCCCTGCCAGGGGCAGAGCTCCACTGCTGACAGGTTTGACTTCAGTTTTCCTCTAGTATTTCAACATAAAATACTTCTGAGAAGTGAAGACAGATCCTTGAAAGATAATTAATGTTTGAGCAAAAGCTGAAATACTGTTTCCATGCTCTGAGCAGGCGGTTAGACTAGGTGACAGCCTCTGCTCCCTTTCAGCCTGCCTCCCTTAGAGCCACCATAAAAACATTTAAACACTTAGGGATCAGGCCAGAAAAAAAGATGGAAGCTCTAGTTTTGTCTGGTTTTGGGGCAACTTCCTCCTTTATTACATTCTTCTGAAATATTCTAGAAAGTCTTAACCCAAACACATAACTCCATTTATTTTAGTGAATTCACAACAGATATTTACAGAACTGTAACTGGCTTCACCCCTCAGGGGCCCAGACAGAACAGCTTGCGTCCCGATCAATACTTCAATAGAAAGCAGGACAGAGCGATCCAGCTGTGGAACACAGGGTCCAGAAACCCAGGGTCAGCTCACTGTCACGGAGACCTCGATCCCCCCGGCCCAGGAGGCGGGTCTGGCTCAGTTTGACAGTGCTTTTGACGACTTTTCGGGTAAGTCAGAGCCTGTTTATTAGCTCTCGTACCCCGTTCCTGAAGCCTTTTCTTCTAAATCTTAAACAGAACAGTGAAATGTATGAAAGAGGAGCAGCCGCCTCAGGTGGTGAAGGCTCCACAGGACAAGAGGAGGTCGTGGCAGAGCACCTGTATGCATGCTGCCAGGCCGAGCCCAAACTCTGCTTTTGTTTTCATTCTCTTAGGAAAACGGGGGAACATATCCAATGTCCACGGTGATGTTGGTATAAAGACGATGCTTTGTCCTGGAAAGGAGCTTGAACTCCAATGAATTCATTCCGTCATCTTTCCACGTTTTTTGGGTGTTGTGTCGGGAAGCAGGCCTGAAGAAGGAAGAATACCTGCAGTTAGAAGAACAAAGGCAATGCTTGCAACTGACACTGCGGAAGAAACCAGCCTCCCTGAGGCAGCAAGGGCTTAGCAGATGAAAGCTGCTAGCAGAAAAGCCCCAAACAATTCTCACAGAGTACAGAGAGAAGGCACTGTGTGAGACTAAACAGACCAGAGGAAGTTCATGCCGAGTGCTCTAAGCAGGGAGGGCAACTGGGACTGGAACCTCACTGGACAGGGAGACCAGAGAGGTGCCAACTACAGCCTGTAAGACCCAGGGAACTGGGAGAGCCCAGAGGCTGGCAGCAACGGTGGCCATAGCCTGCGGGAGGTGGGGGTTAAGCCAGGGTTCTTACGGAAACCTGAGGTTTGAGATGATAGAGGGAAACCTGCACTGTTGGTGTGGTATGAGAAGCCTCCACCGCACCTGACCCAATACCCTCCTCCAGCTCTTAAATAAAACTAAGCCTTTGCTAAGCTCTTGCATGTCTCCAAGCCTGCATCCTGCTTTCTGCTACTGTAATGGCACATCGTAAACTCCCCCAGACCGAAGAGCAACTTTTTGTGACAGGGAAGTTGTAACAAAGTGCCTCTTCAAACTGAACTCCCCCTATTTACAAAACAGGCAGCATTTTTTTTTTAAGTCTTATTCCCAGAATAATTTGACGCTTAAATCTGATATCTGTTGGCTTCCTACCTAGCGTGCGTCCTTAACAATGGGAAGAAAGTCAGAAACGAGGAGAAATCCTTCAACTGCAGAGATGAGCAGAATGGTTCAGTTAAAACTGCCTGGCACCCTTCTTTAAAGAGCCACATTAAGGTGGAAAAACAAGCAGTGGCATCAGGACACTTACTGCCTCTTCTGAGGAAGATGACGGTAAGAATCAACCTGCCGCAAGGCAAAGAGCAGCCTCCCAGCCACCGCCCCCCGAACAGTTACCTTCTCCACAGCTCCTGTCTCTCTGCCTCATCATCGTAGTCCATCACTTTGTAGCGCCCAAGGTGAGGTGATGTCCGGACTATTTTCATTCCCGCCAAACGAATCCTTTAAAACAAACAAAAATGTTTGCTTAGGCATAAAGATGCCATTTCTAGGCTCAGTTAGAGGAAAGTTCAGTCAGAGATGATTTTCAGTGTTAATGCAATAAAAGCAAAATGCGGAAGATTAAGGGAGTGACTTTAAGCCCACAGTGCCACGTTATCTTCTCTAGCAGGTTCTAACCAGGCTTGGCCTGGAAAGCTCCCAGCCCCAGCGCGCTTCGACAGGGTACAAAGAGGATTATAGCAAGCAGGGAATGAACAACAGCATGCAGAGCATTCAAGAGCAATTCCCACAAATCTGACAATTAAGCATTATTTTCACTTCCTTGTAAGAGCGGAGCTTTTACTGCCTCGAGGTCCCTCACCTAAATCTAAGAAAAACCAAAACAACCCAAACTTGCAGTTGCTGAAAGGAAGCCAGTCCCGAGTTTCAGATCCAGCTTAAGCCTCCCTCTGTTCTTTGAGAGGTGCCATTCATTCAGATGCCCCGATTAGAGTGCTGGCTTCGTAAAAGATTAGCGATAAATACAGGCACCAGACAAACCAATGCGAGCTGCTCAGCTGCAGGACAGTTAGATAAGAAAAAAGTGAACCAAAGGCTGAGAATTCCAGAACAGAGCTCTTAAAACCAGCATTTTGGGTGACTTTCAAGCAACCCACTGCTAATGGAATCTGTGTTAGTTCACCAATAAAAAGCACCTGTAATAGTGCTAGGGCAGGCAAACCTCTGTTATCATGGGGCAGCTCTTAGACAGAGAAAATTCCTGGGGAGGTTAAGAACGAATGTTTGCTCAATTGAGGTTATCTAACTGGCATGTTTGCAACGTTTGATTGCCTTCTGTTGAGATCTGGTACAGCAGCAAGCTGCACTGAGGCAGGAATGTTATAAAGCTGAAAGAGGCAACAGAACTGGAAATATTTGTTAGTCTAGAGCCATCAAATGATTAGAACACTTCACTGACAGTATGACAGTCTGACTGAGTTTTAGACAAGGTTTCTTGTTTTCTGAACGAAAGCTTATTGTGCATTCAGTGAAAAAGACAAGAAAAAGCAAGAATGCTAAACTGTCTTTGCTGTATCAGGTTCTGCATTGCAAGATTAAACCAAAACAATAATATGAAACAGTTAATGTATTCACTTACTGTTAAGAACCCAACAGGCTTTCCTGTAGCTGATAATGTTAACACAGAAGTGGTTAGAGTAGTGTTTTCTTCTAATAAAAGGGAGATCCCGGTGTCTGCTAGGACTAATGCTATAGAGCACTGCAGTCTGCCAACAATAAGTAGCAGCCAGTATGTTTCTGCACTAACTGCTTTAATAAGCAGTATCCCAGCTAAAAAAAAACACCTTTACACAGGACTTTTTTTTTTTTTGACATTTCAGTGTCCAATTTCAAATACTAATTAATTGTGTTGCTACATGGTTAGAAGTGCTTGAGCACCTACTAAAAATCCAAATCCCAGTAGATGCATCAAGCTGGCCATTAAAAATAGCCAGCTCATTCCTAACTTCTGCAGGTTGGGACTTCAGTATGTGAATAAATCATTAACAGGCACTGTCCATGGCCCCCGTGTACCTACGGGCCAGAACAATGCTCATCATAGTAGAAGTTCTCATGAGAAACAACACAATTTCCTTCCCTTCAAGAAAGGGCTATTTTGGGATCCACATAACCAACCTACCTGCCTTAAGAGATTCCTGTGAGGAAGTGCACTCCTACGTATAACTGGCATGTCTCTTTACCCTCAGCACTGAAACCCACATTATTAAATGCCTAAGCTGTACTAAGAACAGCTGAACAGAACGAGCATTGTAGCGTTTGATGTAAAGATCTATTTTCCTGGCATTCTATTCCTTTAATAAATGCTGTTCAGTAAATCTCTAAACAATCATACACCCTTTTAGTTAGCTTTTTCTGAAAGGAAAAGGAGGAATTCTATGTTAGCAAATCTGTCAATTCCCAGAAGAATACTGCTTTGTAAAAACTCCTACAGTCCTCGAACAGAACATTCCACCAAAACTGTGTACCTTGTCACACTGTGCAAGACCAAAAAACACACAAAGCTTTTATTGTCAGTTTAGTTCTATAAACTCCCCAGGAGCTTGCCTCAGTGCAGGATGATAAAGGTGCACAGTGCAACTACAAAGCTCAATAAAGCAGCTACAGTCATGATTTTGCACTTGAAGAAATCACATTAGGCAGAGTACCCGGAATTAAACTCATTGTATTCACTTCTATAGCATGTGCTGCCATGGCAACTAAAGTACAAAACCCCCCATCAGATCTTGCTGTCAGTGACTCACAGTAGTACACTCGGGCTTCTCCATCACCCAGCACTGCAGACAGCAGTTAGAATTCCTTGTGCTCCTTAATTCCAACTATTGGTCATTAGGTAATACTTGGAGCAGTCTAGATGCACTTAACATAACTTAAATTCCCAACTGTCTGAGAATTAATAGGTACCTTCTTGGCTGTCTTATTCATCAAGCTTGCAGATTCCTTCCCTCCCTTGGGGCTGTTAGATGTCAACGGAGTCACTTGTCAACTACTGGTAGTTACAATCCCTCGGATGCACTCCAGAGCGACTGAAGGCACAAGGATGTGAAGTAACATTCTGCCCTCGAAAGTCTGAGAAAAGCTTTGTCTTCCCAGCACACAAGGATTGGATTCATAGATACTGAGCATCTTCTGACATGAACCATTCCCAGCGCCAACAGCATTTTGGATTAGAATGATACCACAAGCACATTAAGGAACAATATCTTAGTTCCTTTCTTAAGGTAATGCCACATGTTTCACTAGCCAGCCTGGTTCTATTTTAAGCCTGTCCTGTACATTATTAGTACCTTGTAGCAATGTCATCATTTTCACCACCACTGCCCCAGTATGTGTTTGGAAACCCATTCATCTTCATGTAATGTTCTGGAGTCAGAGCAGATACACCCCCAAAAAAGGACTTGTATGGTAGGCTACAAAAGAAAGAAGAAAAAAAAAAAAAGCATCAGCATTGAAGGCTAATACAGTCCTCCACAAACTAACGTGATCCAAGTCCCCCATATATTACTCGTACACCTTACAGACAACTGTCATTACAGCGCCAAAACCCAAAACAGCAAAATCAGTGTAATTCCTACCACTTTCCACCCCACCCTCCCCCTCAAAGACCACACTAAAACTGGTTTTGAAATTCACAGCTTGGGTCAGTTCAAAATACCTGCATCCTATCACACATCTTCCACATGATCCAGTAATTCCCACCCCTATACTTTTATTCCGGAAGGGAAAGCAGACAGAAATCTGCCGGCCGTGTGCCAAGCTGAGCTAACAGCGCAACAGGGAACTGCAGGCAAGGAACTGCTCAAGGTTGCACGCTTCCGTCAAGGATACTATTTTCTGGGGAAGTCACTACTGCAAAACTAACAGACAACGTCCTAAAGGCTGCAGCTCTCACTGTCCTCGTTCATACCTCCTATCAGGAAGCGAACAGATTAGCATACATGCATCCAAAGCAACTAGAGGCACTTACGTGTACTGAAACTTGTCCATGGCACTAGCCATATGCTTGGGATAGTATTCATCGCAAACATAGAGATTATAATCATTCTCAGGTACAAGGTCGACATCGTGCAGGAGGAGGCAGTCCCAGTCTTCATCCTTCAGGGCTTCCCTGACACCAACGTTAAGCAGCTTTGCTCGGTTAAATGTACCATTCCCCACCTGGAAAAGAAAACCTGCGTTTCTTCACCAAAACAACAAAGACAATAACTCAATTAAAATTTACATTAGTAAAAAAAAAAAAAGTCTTATTCAATTGGAATGAATCAAAACTGGCTGCAAATTTCATGCCCCAGACTCTGAAAATTTCAACCATTCTCTTCACGATATTCTTAACAATTGTAAGCTTTTTGGTGTCAGCGGCTACATACTGTGGGCACCTGAAGCAGCTGACTTTTAAGAGACCAGCGAGTCAATCCTCAGGTGTACACCTGCACATCGACACTTTTTCCGTGACTGCTGCTGCTTATTAAAGCTTAGAAGGAGGGGGGTGGGGGTGGCATGGGGACCAAACAACCTTGGTCAAACAAAAAAGCTTCTTCTTCACCCCAATCAACAATGAATTTTAATTAATGATTCCAAAACTTGGTCTCTTGCCACTGATCTGTTGCAACACCAGTCCATATCGGTTAAAAATGGCCGTTTGACTTGCACAGGCTGCTCCACAGCAGGGTCAAGCCAGATATTTTTATTTGATAGAAAATAAAAATATCCAACTTCACTTTAGCATTCCATCTGAACTGCTTGGCTCAGTAGCCACATTGCCAAGATAGGGGCAAACCACATTCAACTCCTGAACAGCTGATAGTGCAGATTACCACTTAATGACAACTTTAATCCTCTAGAAGCAGGGGCGGTGGGGGGTGGGGGGGAATAGCAGAACCCATCAATAGCAGAATGATGATGTTGACAAGTGGGATGACATTTCAGTCACTAGCAGCCACAGAGATGGGACAGCACATAACTGACCTGCTCTCAATCCAGGCATAAAACGGTACTTCCACATTTCTTGTTCAGAACCTAGCCCTTAACCGGGAAGCTCAGCTACGCCACCAGGCACTTTTGATTTACATTTACCTGCTGAATCAAGTAGATACTGTAACTGAGCTGCTGGCGCTGCAAGAATGGATGAATATAGTAGAGAAGATGGTGAAGGTACTTCTCCTGGTTCCTGTAGGCTATGAGGATGGCTGACTTGTAGCGGGCCAAGCAGTGAGGTGGCCTGTAGCGGCCACCAGGTTGAACAAAAGGATTTTTTTTGATGATCATTCTTTCAGTAGGGATCACCCTGAAGGTGATGGTTAACGGACCAACTGTAAGGAGAGACAGGAGGGGGGGTAAAAAAGTAAGATCAGTGGTGTTTCTCAACCTTCATTCAAACCTATCAGATTAGCTATGTATGTTTACTACTCCAGGCACCAGCCCCACCACAGAGGAGGTAGCGCCACACAGATGTGCCCCCATGATGAACTCCACCACAGCCTGCTGGCCACCTCCCCAGGGCTCCCCAGGGAGGGGTGCTGGGCTCAGCACCAGGACAGCAAGGCGACCTGCCCAACGCACCCCAAATCCCAGCACAGCCAGCAAGTCCCACCAGGCTCCTGCACAGCTTGCTTTTTCCTGGTGTGGGCTCACTGCTACACAAAGCAACTCTCTTGCCTTGTGTTGCTTAGATGAAATTCATGAATAAATGTATTCACTGTAAGAATAGCGCTGGAAATGAACCCAGATGAACAGACATACCTGCTTTTGCTACCCATAAGGAAAACGTCCCTAAGCTTCTTCAAGGACAAAGATGTTCATAAGGATATTCAGCAGGTTGGGGTAGAAATAGTTTAAAGCTTGGGTGAATACAGCTGCTTCAGGAAATGTTAGCTTTATCTTTAAGAAGAAGTTTCAAGTTCAATTTTATGTTCTAATCACATGCCACAAGGGCTGTATTTGCTGTATTATTGAATTTTATACACTGTGACAAACAGGCAGTACTTCAAAATTTTGGGAGAAGCAGATGACAGAACTGAGAAGGAAGAAGAGAGATGGTACATTTTCAGGAACAGGCACAGAGTAGCAAAAGAAACTACATATAATAGTTATTCTACCCAGCACCTCAATTTTGAATACAAAACATACCAGATGTGTTCAACAGTTTTTACCTAATTAAAAAAGTAATCTGCATTTTTATATGAATTCTTCAATTCATCACATGGAAAAAGCTTGACAAGTCATAAGTAAGAAAGAATCAACATAAGGTGTCAATCACCATTTCAACATAAGCCTCATATTGTTACAATATGAATAAACAAATTCTAGTTATTTAAATGCCTGTCCTTCTGGGTAGTGAGAAAAGATTCCAGAACTAGCAGAAGAGTTATATTTATACACAAGTCTGCATGTCTTAATGGTTTCTAACCACCATCAACTTCTAAGAAAATAAAGCACACTCGCCGAACCAGATTAAAATCTGTTACTTAAATGAACTAGGAAGAAACCTTTACCTATATCACAATTAAAAGCAGACAATTTGACAATTTCAAATGAGTTTTAAGTAGGACCAACAATTCTCTACAGGCCATGATACACAAAGACAATTTTTTTTTGCATCAGGAGCCCGTGACGCAAAATAGCTATAAATAAAATTCTTTTCCTTCCAAGCTCATAGTTAATGCCGTGGCTGTCTTAAAGCAAGTTTTTACTACCTTGTAAGTCAAGACTCCCTCTTAAACCACTGAAATAAAATATAATGTCAAAAAACTTCTATAATAAAGCATGAGAGAAAAAGAACAAATATTTAGGTCTGGTGCTTAGTACCTTTCATTTAAGCAGGGAAAGGTACACGTGTCTTCAGTCTAAGCACTTCAGCAGGTGAGTCCAGAAGATATTTCTTACAACCCATTCCATACTCGAGCCTGTGCTATAATTTTAATGAAAAAAAAAAAATGAAGCCTGCACTCACCCACATCCTGTTTAACTGACACAGAAACAACATCCCTCCACTGGGTTTTGGGGTTGGGTTGTTTTTTGTTTGGGTTTGGTTTTTTTTGAGCACTAACAAGGCTCAGGGACTAAATTTGGTGTAAGATTCAGAACTGGGAAACATTTTGCTAGTATGTAGAAGTTGGTACACCTCACATTTCCGAGGTACCACTTTCCAGTCCTTCCCTCAGTATCTAAAATGCAGGGGGAATTTGATTTTGACTGAATTACCCTCAAGTACGAATCTAGAAAACATTGCCATAGCTTTGTACCCAAAATATTAGTGTAGTTCTTCAGAGAATCATGCTGTGGGTCCACAAATCTAGGTCACATTTACAGTTAAGGTTTTATGATGTTATTACCTACTTCTATGCAGACAATTTCCTATTCTGTCTTTAAAACTACCACATTTCAGTCCAAGGTTGTTTTTAACCTGTAGTTTATGTTGCTTTTTAGATATATGAACTCCCAGATTATCAGCTCTTTTAACTAAAGCACCATTAACCGCTGATTTGATGACAACTGGAGCTTGCTAAAGAAATGTTATATTCAGGCTGGATTTCAACTAAAGATCATTGTTCCAAGGAAAACACAAGAAAGGGAATTAATCCCTTTTGTTCTCCCACAAAGGCAGAGTTTTGTTTTCTGTAATGGAATTTGGGCTCTTTGTATTGCAGAGTAATATTCTGTAGCAATAATCCTTAAATTCCAAAGAATCAAATCTAAATTTGGACATAAGGGTATGATTAAGATAATGTGCAACAGTTTCACTCCTGTCGTCTCCTTCCATACCCAATGGATTCATGGGCCCATATGATCCATTAGGGTAACATCTGCATTCTTCAGGTTTTTCAAGATGTCACGTTGTCCCAAGCTGCCTGGCTCCGTACCTCAGATGACTCAGCTCAAACTCAGAAACTATATGCCAAGGAAAAGGGGAAAAAAAGAAGTTAGCCTGTGACTTATATCACCAAAACCTCTGACTGCCCTACATTCCTTGGCTACAAGCTAAATTCTGGCTCTCAGGTCTCCTTCCTACCCAATTAACAAAAGGCTAATGCACTGTAATCCAATTCAAACCCAGATGCGAACAGAGCAGTTGCAGGCTGGATCAAATAGGGAAAAATAAAACTGCTAAACCACAGCTTTGAGAAAGGACAAAAAAAATCACCTTACACATACTAGAAAGCACAGGATCCCAATGCAGACAAGGTACAGACAGAATCAACATCCCGAAGCATCGAAGCAATTTCTCTGTACTCTGGCCCCTAAGATCCTTCTGTGCCTGCACCATCATACAGAGGGTGTTTAATTAATATGAAAATTTAGTGTGTAGGGTTAAAACTCACAATTCCCTGTCTGTATTCTTAGCTGCTGCCAGTGACAGCATACTCCCTGCTTGCTTTGCTTTCTAGGTAACACATTTAACTATCAGGGGGATCTATTGATTTTGACCAGATCTATCCTAAGAAAGAAAGTAGGTAACTCCTAAGCATCTTGCTGCACATTTAGAGTTAGCAGCTATAATTACTGAGTTCAACCAGAATAAGTAGGAACTTATGCAAGGTAAGCAAATGGGAACAGCAGCATGGATGAATACCTCACTGCGAAAGTACAGCACCACACACCACATTAACAGAGTTGTATTTGTATAATTCTACCACTGTTTGAATGGAAGGGGAAAACAAAAAGCAGACCAACAGTCTTAATGTAAGCACCATTTTCTAATGGCAGAATACAAGGCTGCCTCAACTTCACCTGAAAATAAATCTCAGCATCACAACCTTTCAGCTTATTTTTAAATCCAAGAGAAGAGACTCCAGTGGGAGAGCATCCATTAGAAAATGTAGCAGGAGCTACTCATTACCACAACAGATGGTCACACTTATGAAAAGGTTATGACAGATGGGTGCGAAAGGGAGTAACTACTACAAGAAGGGCTTGGAAAAAAGTAAATCTTCTGTAGCAAGAGCAAATCATAAACAGCAGAGTTACAAACAGAACTTTCAACTATTAAAGTCCTCAAGGGCCAAACCAACCTGTTCAGCACATACTATGCATGAAGTAAGGTACCTCTTTAAAAAAAAATAATAAAAAAACCCAACCCTGAGTCTTCTAGCATAACTTCTTCCTGGTAAGAAGAAAAGATGAACCGAAGCGACACATCTTGTGTACAATGTAAGAAAGTCAGATTTTTAATTTAAATGCTACTTCGTTAAGTTTGAGTAAGCACAACGGTAGCATGTAAACATTTTGCTTTCCCCTAAAACAAAGGTGGTGGAAACAGTCAACTGGTTACTTCTGTAGAAACTTTAACCTTTAAGGAAATTGAGTAATTTATTCACAATATTAATGAAGACACTGAGTATCTAGTACAATGCTTTACAAGTTGTCGGTCACAAAAGGTTGAACGGAGACCACTATGTGTTAAAAAAGTAACATTAGTCAGCAACTCCCTAGTTCTTCCAAGGCAGAGGTGTTTAGCAATTATACTTTAATTCTCACTCCACAGCCCCAGAAGAACCAAGATGCTGTAGCTTCAGGAGGTAGGAAAAAGACAGATGAGCTGCAAGCTGATCTTACATTCAAAGTTATCAAAATGATCTACTATATACATAAGTGGAAAAAGTGCTGCGCTTCATAAAAGCCCTGATGCAGAAACCATTTAAGCCATTTGGCATTCTTCCAGTTACTTTAACACGCTTTGCAGTAGACACAGTGACTTATTACCAGCTCTGAATTGGAGACTGGAGCCCTCAAGAATTGATTTGAAATCTCATTTAATGGAGTTTATGAAATTAATATTAAAAGGCATCATTCTCTCTGATGTAATGCTTCCATGAGAGATCAGTCCCACAAGAGAAGATGGTAACAACCAATCAAGACATTTATAAAGTATTTATATGTCTACTCATATGCACCCATCATACACAAAACAAAGGGCAGCTACCTAGCAGAGTAGTATGCATTTCTTGGGTGAAAAAACCCCCACCAAAACACACAAACCACCCAGAAAAGGCTGGCACATAGTCATACCAGAAGGAATAATTTACTTTTTATATTTAAAAGGAAATAATCACCAAGCAGAAATTAAGAAATCCAAGTGCTCTGCTGCAACTTCAGCTGAATCCATATCAATGCTCCAAATAATGTTTTACAGCAACGCTTCATATGCTCAACTTTAATTTTTTGTGCAGCAAAACTCCCACAATTACTTTGCCTCCTATTTTTTTTGCTCCCAGTCAACCTACTGTTTGTTTCTGTCTATATCTAACATGATGTTTTCATTTTAACTCTGAAGTACCACATGCAGGCCAATCCCCTCAAGACTCTCAGGGATGAGCAGAAGGAGTCTTAGAAAGATTTCATAGCTTTGAGAACACCGATTAGTGTAATTTTACTCTGTGTCTGCCTCCTCCATATACGTCACTACTCTTGCTTATCTGATGGTTTGCAGTGAAGCTGCTCAGAATTGCATCTCATTTTGTTAGGGTTTTTTTTGTTGTTGTGGTGTTGGGTTTTTTTGAGACCAAAGCTTTCTCATTTGACATTTTTCAGGACAGTGGATTCTCCCCATAGTGGAGACAAGCAGGGTGCAGGCATGTTTCTGCCATGCTTTTTCAAAGAAAGCAATTAAGTCTGAAACATGGAATTGTAGCTTCCCTAAAGAACTGATGGGCTGTAGACAGTGATGAACAGAGACTGCACCAAGACCATTACAACTGGTACCTGGGCAAAAAGGCTCTGTACTATTTGTATTTCAGCATTTACTTAGTAGAGCTGTTTCTAAGGGAAATGCTGAAGCATATACCCAAAAGTTGTCACACAATTTCATCCTACATACTGCATGTATTTCATTTAACTTCAGCAACGGATGAAGGAAGAAAATTTCCCTAAAGAACAAGCATCATTCCAAAGACTGCAGTCTAAAAAGGCTCATCCAAAACGTCCCAGCAGTAAGCAACTCGACAGAAGACTAACCACAGCGCTGGCTTCCCATAATACTTTCACCTGTGAACCAAGGTCAGCCATTTGCTCTTACTGTGCTCCACGTGCAGTGATCAGCTTTCCTAGAACAGCAGGCCAACTATTAAGTAGTGCTCCAAGAATAAGTGTATGCAAGACTCAGATATGCAGCAACCTGTGCAGTATGGAAAACCAAAGAGTACCTTATACACAGAACTCTAAGAAGTAGGTGTCCCCAAACCAGCTGTAAGTGCATCTTACAGAGCTCATCCATTCTTGGCTGGCAGAGTTGAACTGATTCATTATTATCAGACACGTACCGCTTTACTGACAACAAACTTGCATTATGGGTTTAACTTTGTGTTCACTTAAAAGTTTCTCAACTGTTTTAGTTGTGCAGCAGCTGGATGAATGCTGCCTCTAGTACCAGCTCCAATTTGGTCCTCATGTAAACACAAATTAACCTGTGACCAGGGGAGAAGTTTCTAAGTCTGAAGGATGCACAACAATCCTAGGCCAAAAAGACGACCATGAAGAGCGAGGTACCAAGCTACATTCTCATACAGGCAGTATTTAAAGCCAATGCAACCAACTTACGTTGAACTACAGGTTTGATGTAGGGCTGAGACAAAGGACCCAGGAGTTACATTGAGTCAGAAGCCTCAATGCAGTTACTCAAGTACAATTGTCGGCACATTTTATACAGGAGTGCCAAGAAAAAAAAAGGGTTAGTAACTTGGTATTAACACCATGCACTGTGCTCGCTCATGTTCTGCAATCTCTGTGTAGCCAAATCCTTAAAATCAGATTTTTTTAAACTAATTACTTTTTCTCGCATAACCAATAAAACCGAGTTAATTAACACACGAAAACGTTGTCAATGTATTACATCTGTATACCACTTTTAAAGTGGAAAAGTTTGAAAAATACAGAACTTGGATTTACAAAGTGCCCAGCGTCCCCACGTACCAAAGCAGTGCCACCAGACGCCGTGGGTTCATACCTACCGAATATCGGTGACTGCGCCGAGCAGTACGGCATAGCTTCTTCGTCGGGGGCCGGGGTAAACAAGCTGAGGTTTGTGTACACGTCGTGAGTTTTGGAGTAATCCAGCACCTGAGGCGAGTCTAAAAACCCACGGAACACATTTGAAGGTCCACCTCGGTAGAGTATCAGGATAAATATCGCTTGGAAGACAAACAGAAAGAGCAGAAAGCAAGGGTTTTCGACGCGCGAGAGGGACATCGTTCCCAGCCCATGCTCCGGGGCCAGGCGGGTGAGGATGTAACCGCCTCCGGCAGCCGCCTTCAGGGGCCGCGCCCCGGGGACCCTCCTGGCCACACTTCCCGAGGCGAGGCGGCAGCCCGCTCCTCCAGCGCGGCCTCCTCAGGGCGCTGGGCGCCGAGCCGCCCCGTCCCGCTCCGGCGAGCTGAGGGAGGGAAAAAGCCGTCCAAGGCCGCCCGGAGGAAAGAGAGCGACGGGAGCAGCGGTCACCCTCATACGCCCTCACGCCTACCCCCGCGGGACAGGCTCGCCCGTACCGCCCCGTACCACCGCCTCCCGGAGGCTCCCGGCCGCCCAGCCTCGCCCCGCCTCAGCCCGGGGTGCGGCGGGGAGTTCCCCCCCGGCCGCCTCACAGCCAGCAGCGCGGCCCTTCCCACCCCGCCGCCGCGCACCCGCCCCCGCCCGCCTTCAGGCGAGACTACAGCTCCCAGCATGCACAGCGGGGCAGGGCGGCCCCGCCTGGCGGCATGCCGCAGGGCATGCTGGGAGATGTAGTTCCCGCCGTCAGCCGGGGTGGCCGCCGGGTAGCGGCGCTGTGGGGCTGAGGGGAGAGGGGCCGGGGCTGCTGTACCCTGGGCCTCTGTCAACCCGCGGCCGCCGGCCCGGCTTTAAATTAGTGTGCCCGACTTTAAATTAGTGATCGAACTGCGCAGAGAGGTGAACTGAAATGAATACACGAGTCGCTGCCTACCCCTGAAGGGACCCGCGTAGCCTCCACAGCGGGGGCCTCCTGTCATGGTCTGGCTGCACATACAAATCTGGGCTTTTACACCCATCTCATTCCTGACTGATTTTTTAACGAGATGGGGCTTACAAGCTGAACTGTCAGCCTGTCTGCCTGCTCTCATAATGGGTTCGCAACATGCTCCCCCTGCTCACTTAAATTTGGCAGAGGAAAAGGTCTGTGCAGGTGCTGCATCCCTACAAGGCTTCAGCGAAATTCGGCAGCTGGGTTTGCACTGAGGAGAGCAGCACAGAGGAAATTTGTGCCTGGGAGAGCACCCTCAGCTCAGCCTTTCACCCTGCTTTCCAAGGCCCAGCCTGTGCTGGCTCCCCTGCCACTGCCCTGGCCCCAAGCCAGGGCTGTTTGCCCTCCGAACAGGGTGGCATGGGGAACAGATGGGAGAGGGTGACAGCATTTATGTGGGGAGCTGGGAGTACTCCTGCTTCAGAGCTGGACCAAGACTTAGGGGCCATGTCTACAGGAAATTTGACCTCAGTCACTCTGCTGCACAGAACATTCAGTTTCAGTGGGTTGCTTGAGGCCTGGATGCAAATTGTCATGATCTCACATTTAATTTTAGCTTAATAGGTTTTTAAAATAAAAAAAATATATATGTGTTTAACATTTTTTTTTGCCTGGGCAAAGCTTTGCTTTATTGAGACCCACCCAACGCTGCTGCTGCAAAGATTGCTTTGCTTGCACACTGCTGTGAGCCTCTACCATTTACGTTCTCCCTGTGCTGTTCCCACCATGACCACAGCAAACCCACCCTGCTTGTCTTCCCCTCTGTAAAACAAAGCAACACTCGCTGTTCTGCTGAAAGCTCCAGCGAGTACAATGCCACAGACAGGAAAGAATTAATCTCTGCGTCAACTGTGAAACAAACAAAGGAACCAAGATTTTCATGGTATGACCTGGGGTTGCAGATAGCAATTGTTTTAGGACCTGGTGCTGTTTTACGCTTTATCCTTTGCTTGCAATCCTTACTTGGCTTACAGTAGGAAATCACGATGTAGGAACAACTTGGGCAAGGCCTGCCTGCTTCCATCCGTCTCACAAGTAGGGAGATGCCGGACCCACTGGAATTGTCCTGTGCTGGTGGCTCTGCTGACTTCCTTGCAGTCAGGGTTTAGCTGTAAAAATTGTCACCACGTGTCAGTCCCTGGGCAGAAGCAGCAGGTTGGCTGGAAAGACAGCAGCCTACCCCAGTCGGTGGGTTTACCTATGTGCATATGTGCTCTCAAGACTGGAAAACACAACTAGCCAGATCAGCTGCAGAGGAGCCGAACAGCACATGCTTCTGGGCGGGCTGGGAGAGCTAAATCTCCAGGAACATCTCCCTCAGGAGCCTTCCAAAACCAAATGCAGTTCCTCTTCTTCCCCTTCAGCCACTGTCACTGAAATGGGTGGATCAGAAACCACCACGAGCCTTTTTCTCACAAGGTGGCAAGCTGGGATGGACTGGAGAGCAGAGTACAGATCAGAACTTCATGGTGCCTGCAGGTCTGAGCCTTTTCAAGGTCACAGTGCTCCTGTTTTAAACAGAGCCATGGAAAGCTGGGGTGTGTTTTGAATTAAAAATGAATTGGATTGCTTAAATGCAAAAAAAAATAAATTTAACTGCCTGCACCAAAGCGTGGAAGGGAAGCGGCGGGCATTTTAGCAACCCCTGTGCACAGATTTATTGAGGGCAGTGATGGAGGAAAACAATGTGAGCCTGGATCTGTAAGAAGCAGGCACTGGGCTGTCTTCACAGTCAAAGGTCTGCCTTTCTCATTTTCACATGTCTGCCTGAGAAATTAAATTGAATGCATACCAAAAAAAAAAAAAAAAAGAAGACAAACACCATCTTCAACAGAGCTTGAAATTAAGTTTGTGTGAGAGCCTCTGGATTGTCCCAGGGGAGGGGGCTTCCCCTCCCTCCAAGTGCAATTTCACCTCCAGTCGGCCCTGAACGTGATGAGAGACTGAGAGAAGTACCTCACTCTGTTTAATAAGATTCTTGCTCTTGCTCTTTCCCCTTCTCTGCCATGCCTTGTCTCCTAGGGCCTGCACCAGATGCCTGTTGAAAATGCAGCAGAGTGTCTGGGAAGCTTGGCCCTGAAAATGCCGAGCAAAGAGGGAAGAAACGATGCGCGAGTGATACCAAGCAGGGTGCTCATGCAGTGTCAGTTGATGTGTCTTATCCACTGCCCTCCCAGTCCCCAGGGTTTCTATCAAAGGAAGTGGAAGGGAGTACTGGTGGACGAGAAGCTCAGCATGACCCAGCAATGTGTGCTCAGAGCCCAGAAAGCCAACTGTACCCCAGGCTGCATCATGAGAAGCACAGACAGCAGGTTGAAGGAGGGGGTTGTCCCCCTCTACTCCACTCTCATGAGGCCCCACCTGCAGTATTGTGTTTGGCTCTGGGGCCCCCAACATAAGAAGAACACGGACCTGTTGGAGCGAATGCAGAGGAGACAACGAAGGTGATCAGAGGGTTGGAGCACCTCCTCTGTGAAAACAGGCTGAGAGAGTTGGGGTTGTCCAGCCTGAGGAAGGGAAGGCTCCAGGGAGACCTTAAGCAGCCTGCCAGTACTTAACAGGGCTGACAAGAAAGCAGGAGGGGGACTTTTTACAAAGGCATGTAGTGATAGGACAAGGGGGAACAGCTTGAACAAGGGGGAAGCTGAAAGAGAGTAGATTTAGAGTAGGTGTTAGGAAGACATTCTTTACTGTGAGGGTGGTGAGGCACTGGCACAGGTTGCCCTGAGAAGCTGTGGATCCCTGGAATTGTTCCAGGCCAGGTTGGACGGGGCTTTGTGCAACCTGCTCTAGTGGAAGGTGTCCCTGCCCAGGGCAGGGGGGTTGGAACAGAGGCTAGAATCATTTAGGTTGGAAAAGACCTTTAAGATCATCAAGTCCAACTGTAACTTACCATACTGCTGCTGGGAGAGCTTGTCCTGGCTCTTCTCAGAGGGGAGGACAGTGAGCAGGAGCTGCCTGGCCCAACAGAGCTCAACTGGATACGGAGCACCTGCAGAGCAGACCTCTGCAGAGGTCAGGCAGCCTGCTCACTGCCAGCAGCAGCCTTCTTTAGGTGTGACCGTGCAACGCCGCTTGCTTGCTGTTTCACTAAGAGAGCTTGTGGCACCTTTCCCCTCTCCTTGTGATGGAGAACTGACTGCCTGCTCTGTGTTTTGACCACCACTCACTTCTGAGTAGTGGTCAGCACCTTTGCAAAGCATTATCAGCGATGGTCACCATGTCACCAAAACGACAGCTAGAGATGCTATGAGCCTACTGAGCTTAGGCTATATTCTCCTGTCTCCTTCTGTCTCTTTCCCTTACCTCCATATATCGCAGCAGTCTCAGGGACTGAAATATTTTTGCTTGAATTTCTTTTGTAGCATCTGGGTCAGATGAAGACTCAAGCGCGTACCCTTGAAACGAGAACAGCTAAAACGGATACATTCTCCATTACAGTCTGCTGTGTTTTCCTAGAAAAGGAGTAAGCACTTACACTGCAAGACAAGACAATGGTGCAATATCGTACTATTCACATCATATTTAATAACGCGCTAGTACCATTCAATATAAATAAATAACCATTAAAAAGTACTTTCTTGACATTCTCTTTCCTTTGTCAATAGTATTTTCTGCAACAGGAAATGTTAGTAATATTCACTGGTTGGTGAATTGGATGAATCTCAGGGAACATGAATATCAGGTACTAATATGCTAGTAAAAATCAGGCGCTGGGATGCCTTCTCTTCTTTGAATACTTCAGGCTTGATCTGCAGCTTCCCTCCTTATTGCATTCACTTTCCCTGAAGCCTGTAACTCTGACCGCTGCTCCACGCCTGGGTTCTCCCACCCAGCTCTGCTAACAGCCATCGTGTGGCGTCTGTTACTCACCCACCCTTAGCTGATACACCTCAGCCAGCAGCAGCAGCCCTTGCTGTCCTTAGGCTGCTCTACAGGGAAAAGAGTGTTTGTGCTGAACAGGTCCAAATGTCTGCTAGCCTGGAATATCAGCTGTTGTACATCCATGCTGTCCATACAAGGTCTTGGTCCTGCACAATTCAGTGACTGACAGAATTTCTTGATTCACAGAAACTCTCCTCCACAGGGCCACACTGGGGCAACAACAGAGATGGTGCGATAGGCCTGGCCTTGAGAGCAGACTCTGACCATCACTGAACTGACAGTGTAACACATACCACTGGGATCCAGGTCCCCAGTGGGAAAAATGGGAATAATAATTTTGCTTTCTTACAGGGATGCAGAGAGAACAACTCTCTAAAAACGTGTGTGGGTATCCTTTGCAATTGGAGTAGAACCTTGCTACAAACACCCACTGTCAGTGCCAAAACCCTATGTAGGACCCGTGTGAGACCAAAAACCAGGGAATTAATCACCATATTCCCTCCTGTTCATACGGGCAGAAACTCTGCCCATCTCAGAGGAGAAAACGGAGGTTCATAAATCAGCTCCTTTATTCCCTTGCTCTTGCTCGTTCACCGAAACCTCAAAGAGGACTTAATCTTGGTTTCACGCTGGGTGGAAGCATTGAGCCCACCTGCCTGGAGCAGGATGGGTTGGCAAAGCCCACTGGACTGCAAGGCCTGTTACCTCCTGCAGAGGACAGGACACAAAGCTCTGACAAATGGAGAACGAAAAGTGTTTTGTGGATGCTGGGCTTCCTTCATGCTACCCAGTGTCAGCACATCAGACCCTTGCTCTGTGAGGACCTTTCTAGGGCACAGAGAAGACAATGCTTTCATGGCCCATTTGGTATTTCTTCGTGCTGAGATGGCTGGCAGGGTGGCCTTGTCGTGCTGGGCGTGTTCATCCAGAAAGACCCTGGCCTAAGCCTCACTAAACACTGTCTCCATTACTCTATTTGTTGCCTATTCTTTGATTTCTCCTGCCCCGCTCTCTGTTAGGAGGCATCTCATCCTCTTGCCCCTTCCTGCACTTCAGCGTCCCTCCTATAGCAGGGTATGTGGCTGCTCGTTTCCCTTTTGAGGGAACATTGACCAACTCCCTCTCCCAGATACCTTTCAAAAAGCCCCCATCACGGAGGCTTCCTGAGATCCCATGGGGACTATCTGCTGAGCCAGGCACTCCTTTGCACATGGTTTTACCTCACTATGATTGCTCAGGAGTCAGAAACTTAGTGCCACCCACGTCTCTTGCATAAAGGAACTGTAATTCCCTTCGCTGTGCTCCCCTCCTTGCTGTGTTTCTGATTATTTTGTCACTTTAAGACACCATTGTAAAGAAACCCCAGGGAGCGCAGAACATATGACATTCATCAGTGAACGCTAAGCTCTACTGTTCCAGGGCGAGGGGGAAACATTCTTTCTTCATGAACGCATCAGGTGATCTAAGCTAAAAAACAAAACTAAACGAGGAATAGGCAGAGAAGAACTCTAGTATAAATAAATCAACAAATAAATAAGTTTCCTGCCAGCCCAGAACTTCTTGGGCAGGAGATGATTCAATTGCTCATAACTTTCCCCCAGCTGTGAAAACCTCAATGTGTTTTGAATGCCTAAAGCCTTGGTTCTCATGGCCTGAGTGAAGATGGTTTTCAAGATATGTTCAGAGGGGTTTCTGGGTCATTTGAGGAATCTTCCTGGAAAAGTCACAGCGACATCACTCCCCACGCACACACATGGTACCAACACTTGTGCTTTTAATCCAGTGCATGCTTCCTTCAGCCCTCATTTGCCACCTCCTCCTTTGTGGGCTGCCTTCCACCTGGCTGTCTTCCTGTTTTATCAAGGGAAAGGGAAACCCTTCCACGTGACACCGTCTCCTCTCTCTTCACAGCGCCACACATGCTTTTCAAAATTCACTTGGAAGAGCTTGTCACATTTGCTATTTCAGTTGTCATCTATGTGCCCAAGAGCTGTTTCCCAATGATGTCTCTCTGCATTTCTTGATGTTCTCACAGGAGATGAGTGCAGGCTGAGGGTTCCTCTCCTACAAGCACTTCTCACCCACCTTCACCTCAGAGAGGTGTTTCCCTCTCTGGAGCTCTAGGAAGCAAGTCTGTATACACGATTTACGGCTACCGAAGCACCTGATGGTGCAGCAGCAGGCTTCCAGGCTAGGAACAACACTTTCAAGTCCACCCATCTTTGCCCCTGCTTTCTGGTCTCTGCAGCAAGACATGGAGGGATGGCCTTTGAGGTGCAGTATCTGCCGGGTCTCCCTGAGTGGGAGAGAAACTTTATCCAGAGGCCTTTGGGCCTGGGGATTGGGGCAGCATTTTCCAAAACCACTTCAAGCGAGGGCAGTTCAGGGTGTCAGCCAAGGCGTAAGCACCAGATCCCTTCCGAACTCCCAAACCCCAAATGAGGCGCTTCAGCACAGCTCCCTCTCCAACACTGAAGGCTGATCCATGTAGGTATCTGAGTGCATCCTTCAGTGGGAAAGCCTCTCTCAGGCTAGCTTTGTTTGAAAGCTGTTTTGAGAGCATAACAGCCTCAGGCTGACATGTCTGTGTTTGTGCTCTTGCGACAACTCCTGTCCTTGAACCACCGCAGCTCGCAGCTGCTGTACTGAAGCTCAGGTTTTACAGTATGCCAGGAGAGACCTTCAGAGGCACCCGCACCCATCCTGGATTTCAGCCTGTATGCTGACACAGCCGAGAATGGAGGTCACGTCTAATAAATTTTAACGAATGGTTAAAAACACAGAGCCTGCAGGGGAATGGAAGCACTCCTCTCCCAGGTGGGGAACGGGAGCCAGCGCACAAAGTCAAAGGTGAAGAGCTGTAGGATTGCAGGGCACCACATCAGCTCTGTCCCTGCTGGTTACCACCATTGGGGCAGTGGGAGCTGATCGGCGTGGTGACGTTTGGGGGTGTTTATCATCCTCCAGCAGTGGAGCAGAGCGCTGGGCAGAACAGGCAGGGTGCACAGCTGCTCTGGTTGCTGACAGACTTTGGGAACAATCACTGCCCACTGCCTCTGTCAAAAGAAACACAAGACGGGGTAAGAAGGAGATAGAGGTGTTGATACCACATCCAGTGCAACAGGGCAGGAGACGTTTTTCCAACAAGGCTGTCCCCTGGCTCAGGTAGATGCCAGGCAGGCATCAGTAAACAGGTTCCTCAACCACACTATGCACAGCTTTGGGCTGGGACGTGGCTGAAGAGCTGCTTGTTCTATCCGCACTACAAAGTCCTAGCTGGGAGATTTTATTTATAAATTAGAAAAAGGTTTTGAAGGATTATTTTTCCCCTCCCCATAAAAATCATTATTTTAACCTTTCTGATAATTTTGTAAAGAAACAACAGGAGGATGAGGTCTGAGGATTCTTGTTCAGTCTGTTTGGAAGCTCTGAAATGCAGATGAACTTCTTTCCCCCTTTCCAAATATCAGAAGGAAGGAGGAATTCTATGCTAACCTAAGCAAACTCTTCTCTCAGTTGCCTGTAAATAGATGTTAGTAATAAGAATGGGAGGGTTTTATAACATCAGTCTTAAAGTGATAGTTTTCAGGGCTTTAAAAAAGGAAAATATGAAGAGAAATTAATGTCTGTCTCCTACTCTCAGAAGACAAACCTGTGTTTCGAGGGGGTTTCAATACAGGCAGCAGGGACGTGTCTGTCACAGGTTTCGGTTGCTCTGTGGCCCCTGTTGCAATCCAGACAATCCCAAGGATTTTCCTCATCCGCCACATCCCCCTTCATACTCTACGTGACCCCAGTGTTTCTCAGAGGCCAGGCTTACGACCAGCTTCCACATCTCCACAGTGAAAGCCTTTGTCCAGCCGAAGATGGGCTCAGAGACCCCCTTTTTGTCCCTCCTGCTTCTCCACTTTGCATAAAGAGGCTGGGGAAGTAGCTGAGGCTCTCAGCCCTGATCCGCAATCCCAGCATATCTCAGATCCTGCCTGATGGTTCTCAGGGCAGCAAAAAAAGCAGAATTTCTAGTGCAGAAAAGAAAAATGCTTTCCTTTTTCTAAATGTTGAGTTATTTTTTTTTTTTCTTGTGAAAAACAAAACCCTGATGTGTTTTATTGCTCCCCCTGTGCAGATCTGCTCTGATCTGGCGCAAAGAGTTTTTTCCCCCCAGACTCAGCTGGGTGGTGGGAATGTGGAGAAGGGTGGACTCCAGTTGGGACAAAATATCTGCTATTTATTCAGCACCTGTTGGAGCCTGATCTTCACATAATCAGCAGGTCCCTTGACACTGTGTCTGTGGCAACCCACCAACTAGGCACACGTGCCAAGCAGCCATGCAAGCGGTCAAAGCAGAGGTTAACAGAGCACCAGACAGTGTCTGCCTGGCTCATATCTGCAGGTGTGAAAGGGGAAGGAGGCCTCTGGGAGGTCTGGGACTCATCTGATCCTCCACGAGGACTAACTGCCATGAGGGAAAGACAGAAATAGTCTCCCTATTCTGTCTAAGAACAAAATATCCTCAGGGGAGCAATTTTACCTCTTTTTTTTTTTTTTTTTTTATTCCTCAGGGATGGCTTATCTAGATCATGTCTGTCAGGGTTCTGAAGCTCAGTGGCCTTGATAGTAAGGACCCAGTCAAGCAATTTACCTTGCAGGTGTCTCCTGAAGTGGTGTCACCTGCCCACTTAGGTCAGAGCAGCTGCCCCACATAGCAGACCATGGTGTGGAAGGGACTGTGGTCGAATTTGCTGTTAATGCATGTGAAAGCTCCTTCAAAAGCTACAGAGCTGGCCCAGCTGGCACTCTGGCCTGAATGCACCGGGGGGGCCGGCGCTAGGTAAGGGTGCTGGTGCATGAGTGCAAGTGGCTTGATCTCTCAGACTGATTGCTTCCCTTTCCCACAACAAATGACATATGAGGAACCATTCCCATGAAAATCCATAGTGGGTGTGTGGCATTGCTCATAGAGGATGGCAGAGTGGTTGGCCAGGGAGAGAGGGTGAGGATGAAAGCACCGATACATACACGGCACATTTATGAAAACGTCCCATCCACGCTCTGCGTCTGTAGGGGTGCAGTCAACCCCTCCTCTGACAAGTAGGCAAGGCAGGTCTAATCTGTCTGAGGTTTTATAAGCCTGCTCATCCTTTACAAATTAAGTGGTACCTCCAGATCAGTTAACTGGATTCTAAGTCATTATGAGCTGAGTTTAGGCAGTCATAGCTTTAGCTACTGCAAACCCAGCATGGATGGGTATGTGAAATGAGCCTGGTACTGCTAGTGGATTTCACAGAAGCACAGGTTAAAAGAAGGGCTGCTGCCTAAGCCTAGGTGTCTAGCATCATCTATGGGTTGCTAGGATATCTGATGTATTAATGAAAAGCTGGCAGAGGCAGTAAAGAGTCTGTGCCCCACAGGAGGGCCAGGTAGGCCACCCCAGGGTCCCTGCGGCAGCACCACGTGCCTGGTTTCGGCAGCTGACTCCTGTCCCGCCTGTCTGCTGCTGGGTGTGCAGGCGCTGGGATTGCTTTGCACTCTTTGTACAGCTGTCATTCAGAGATGATGAGATGACGTGGAAATGCTGTATGCAGCTACTAGTAATGCACACAGCAGGTCAGTGCAGAAGTTAAAATACTCATGACTGCCTATACAAAAGCTATCGGTTTTATTTCCACTGGTAGAGCTGAGATGAGATGTACATTGGGGTCAGGACTGAAAGCAGCCCTGGAATATCTTCCAAAGTAGGAGCAAATCATTCAGCATCCTGTAGTCTGCCACAGATTCCGGGAAGAGCTGGGCACTCCTAAACTGGATACCTTTATTCTTTTGGGACATTTGGGCTAGGAATCTGCCAAGGGCAAATATTGGGATCAGATGGCATGGCAGCTGGCAGAGGAGGTCACAGCTCCTCTGAAGCCTGTTCTTCATCAGTCTCTAAGAACATATCATCATTATGTTCTAAGAACATATCACTGATCACCTCTAATATGTTCTTGCCCTCAGCTATGGTGGTTGCCATAGTTCCCCATCCTGCCACTAAACCTGGCTCTGTGGACTACAGAGGCACTCCGAGTGCCTTCATTATTTCTCCTCAACAACAGATGTATTCCTGGCTGTGGTAATGTTGGTAGCAAGCCCCTCAAACTCTGAAAGTCTGTATAGGTTGTGCTTTGCTGGTTCCTGTTTTGAGGTGGTGTAAGTGTCCCATCAGCCTTTCCCTGCTGCGCTCCCACCACGGCTGTTAATGCAGGATGAAAACTGAAGGTGGATGCCACCTACAGAGGTGGTAGGGCTGCTGGGGGAAAAGCTCGTCTGCAGGAGTGTGATGTCTTGCCACACGCTGTAGGACAACTCCCACACTAAAGGGAGTTTGGACCTGGCAGAAATAGGAGAGCAAGGAATTTGGCTTGTCATTATTAGTCAGTGAAACCATGGGATTCTTCTGCCACTTTTCTCTCTGTCTGTATGCAGGCAAAGCTTCCATGTGGACTGCAGGGAGGCTTGAATGAGTATGAAATGCAGACCACAAGTGGGTAAAGATGAGGTTCTACTTCTTATGCAAAGGGTGGCATGGTAAGGGAGTTACTGGGACAATTATATATGGAGCCTTTAAGGAAATAATAGCATAAATAAGGAAACCGCTACAGATCATTTGCCTTGCCAAAACCAATAAGGACAAGAGTACTCACACCCTGGAGCTGGCTCTCTGCTTACACCTCTACTCTGGGGTCTGTAAATCCACGCTTGCCTTCGTTAACCAGAGTGGGCCTCTCAGTTCTTGTGTGCCAGACCAACACCTAGAAGGAATCATGGAGAGTTCAGGGGCTCTGGATGCCATGGAAATGCTGAGAGTAGCACACATCCCTCGGGTGGGATCCTCAGCAACCTGGGGCTCACAGCTGTTTGAAGCATGCGATGATTCAACCGGATTGAGCCTGGGAGAGACTTTACATGCGCATGAAACAGTGTCAAGGAGGAGGGGTTGTTCTGGAGCAAAAAAACAGACTCAACCTTCTGCCAACCCTCCTCTTCAAAGAAAGTAGCCTGGGCACGAATTTTATGCCTGAGGCTCTTTATTAACACAGAGTGCATAGCACTGACTGTTCCTCAGCACTCCCTGAGCTTCACATCTGTGAAGAATTTGGCAGGCTCTGCCCATCTGTCCCAGCACCATTCGGCACTGACACGTGCCAGCAGAGGGCAGGCATAGTGGAGGGTGGAGGAGCATGGCAGGAGGCTGTAAAAGCAGCCAGGACACGGCGAGGAGAACGTATCTTTCAAAGTCCCTTGTCCTACTCACCTTCGTGCAGTTGGCTGCTTTGGGCTCCAGCCCATCCATAGTCACTAGATCCTTCAGCAAACTAGTTTCCTGGTAGCCTCCTTTAACACCCTCCAGCTTGAAACTGGCCTGAGGCTTCTCCAGGATCAGCTTGATGCTGATAGCAAATCCAGCCATGTCAATAGCAAAGGGTCGGTTAGGATCAAAGACGGTTTTCCAGCCCACCACCTTCCCTGCTGGGCTCACTTTTGGGGATTCGTACCGCAGCCCCCCAACAAAAGCCACCGGCCAGACGGACACCCGCCTCGTGTAGCGCATCTGTGTGCCAGAAAGAAACAGTGCTGTGAGAATTCAACCCCGCATTGTCTGTCCCGACCCATTCGTGTACCATCTTCTGCACCTGTCCTCCCCCGCGGAGCTCCCACACAATCACACAGCTCCAGGCAGCACAAGCTCCTGTTCGCCTGTGCTACTGCCTGAAGCTACAGCTTGCAGAGACACGAGGCTGTTACAGCACGGACTTCTCTGACCACCAAACTCACTGCTTTTCTGTGCTCGCGTTCAGTCCCTCAGAAGAAGGAAAACCTTTGGTTTTCTGCTCTCATCTGAACTTCTATCATCTTTTTAAAATGCTATCATTTTGGTAAATGCCAAACACAACTTCTACCAAGCCTCTAGCTCTGTATTATCAACTCCACTCACACCAGCTTCACCCTCATGCAAGTAATCTCCCTCCCTGACTGATGCTTCTTTGTCCTCATTTATTGTGAATTCCCTCCACCCTTGTTCTTCCATCCATGGCTACTAACCTAAAAGAGTGGGGTTTTACTGAAATGATCAGAAAGGATCAGGAAAGAAGTAAGAAAAGATGAGCGTAACAGAGATTTCAAAAATTCTGAAAACTGGAAACGTGTTCTGATGCATAACTCTGTATTGCAAGTGGCATAGTACAGTTTGGCTTAAATTGGCAACGAGGGACTTTACTGGATTTTTGCAAGTTTACAATAGACTTGGCATCTCAAAAAATCCAGGTTTCCAGCAGAAGTCTGGGCAAGGTTCTGTGATCCCAGGGGCACAGCCCTGTTGTGGTGGCTGGAACTCACAGTACAGAAGGGCAGCCAGGGAGAAAAGGTGGATTAAAAAGTCAGTCAACATTTCTAACATCTCCTACCCATCACACCCCTTCAACAGTGCGGATCTGTGCTTTGCCAGGAGTTTGTCTTTGATGCTTATTTAAATCAGGTCAGTGCTCCCTGAGGAGAGGTATAAATTCTGGAGTATATATCCTCTGGTCCCTGGCAAAAGGGGCTCTGGCTAGTGCAGTGCTGTGTGAGCCGCATCTGCAGCCTATACCATGGCAGATGTGCTCTTTGCTCTTTCAGCCCTTTGCAGCACGGCTGCTGGGTTTGCATAGCTATAGGTTTGCATCTGCCCTAGACCCAGCTCCCGCTGAGTGCAGAGCAGGTGAGGAAGGCTCCAGGCAGCGTGCCAGAGCCCTTGCCTCCCGGCTGATGCTGAGTCCGATGGTAGCCCTTTCTTAAAGGTCTTTGCAAGTGCGCCTGGCCTTAAGAGGCTTTGTAGCTGTGTGCTGCTTTTCTGTCCCAAGTAATTTTACAGTTCTTACCTCTTCAAAGAGCTCCAGGCTGTAGGTGTTATCATCATCAGCAAAATACACTACCCCTTCTGGAGGCGCTGTGTTGCTGAAGCTGTCCCTCAGCCAGTGCAGCCCCAGGTTCCTCTGTAGTGTCCCCCTTGGGGTGTGGGATGGGATCCAGGACAGCCCCAGCTTCAGACTCTTGGGTGTTTCCACATTGAGGTGGGTGAAGTTGAGCCCTGCCTTCTCCAGCAGGTTGGATACCAGGTTGGTCCTCCGGGGCGAGTCCTCCACCACCACCCAGTGGAGGTTCTGTACGTGTAGGAAGGTGTTGGCCAGACGGGTCAGCTCAGCTTTTTGCACTGGCCGGGTGTAGGTAGGGGTGATAACGAAGATGGTTGGCAGGGTGTCTGACCATGGTGGAGGCCTGGAGTACACATAATTCTGGATGACTTTAGGCGTTGCCCCTATGCTTTGCTGCTGCCGAATGCATGACGGGAGGCCTTCTTCTCTCAGTGCAGATGTACCATTGAGGAGAGCTTTAGAGGTCACGTTCTCATCTGTTTCTTCTGGGGCAGAAGGAAGGAAGGAAGGAAGAAGAAGAAAGATGTTAGAGAACTAATCGCTGCTGGGCTGCCTCCTCTCCAGGGAGTGCTGGGGACACACCTGCTTGGAGCCAGTGCTCAGCACATCAGCATCCTCTCCCCAAAGCCAGCCTAAGGTGCATGTTTAACGCACTCTTAAAAACAGTTTGTGTGCCTGCTATAGGCAAACCCTGAGGGGGCCTGCAGGCAAGTTTGTCTTTGTTTAACCCATCCCTCAAGAGAGCATCTCCTATAGAGGGTTCGCACCAGCAATCATCACAACCACCAGCACACTGACAGCAGAACTCTTGCACTTACTTCTCAGCAGGCTGAGGTAGTGGGTGGTTGGGTACTGGTGCCACAAGGTTAGGAGAAGAGCCCATGGCAAGGCAATCAGGAGCGTGGTAAGAAGGTTACGTCTCCTCAGCATGCTGCAGAGAGCTTCCAATGCCCAGGCATCTCTCTAACTTTCAGAGCAGAAAAAAAAGTGTAAGGGCCCTGAAATATCAGTCACCGCAAACATTAGGGCAGTAAGTCTAGAGGCCAAATTAATGGATTGTGTTTGACTTGCTTGGAGGGAAGGCACGATAAATGTTGGGCCCCGATCCAGCGAAGCGTTTGTCTAAGTATAAGTTTACAAGGAGCCCCATTAATGTGGCAGGCCTGAACCATTATCCAGCTGCCCTGGCCAATTCCTGTGCTATTGAACAGAAGTTTTTATCTATTTATGTTGCTATAAAGAACCTCCTGCTGCCCCGTGATGAACCCACTGTCCTTGACTTAGGGTTGATCATGTTGCTGATTCTGAAGCCAGAGAGGACTGTTACTTGCCCCCTCTCTGGAGTTGGTATTCAATCCCGAGCTTTGTGATGACCGCTTAATTTGCTTCCTTTGTCGAATTTTTTAAAACTGTGTGCAAGATTTGTGTTCCTGCATATGCAAGTGGACAAACCAGAAAATGTCAGGTATCTTCAAGACAGCAAGCATCTCATTCACTCCTGCAGTTTTAATTCATTCTCCTTATGCATATACATTGAGGCAATCAGGGATGTACACTATCACCTACTGAGTTTTCCACAAAATCCCTGCCTCGGTCATTCCACAGTGCTGGTGATGCCTGCTGAAAATTTAATTATTCTGTGTCCCTTTCTACTCCTGGCTTGCAGTGTTTGGCCACAGCAGCATTAGTTTAAATCACAGACTTCAGAATACTTTAATGCCTTTCTTAGCATTTCTGTGATGTACATAGTCGTGAGATCTGAGGGATCGCAATATTTATTTTCAAAACTCTTTCTGTAAGATGAGAGGAACTAAAAGAAAATAAAGAGAAATAAAGGACAGAAGTATCAGGAACAGTCAGCTACAGGGGGTGGCTTATTTACAGATGGTCCAAGATACAGTGATCCTAATCCTGTGCTTGATTTTTCGCAATTGTTGAGCACCTTCAGCTCCCACTAGTTAATATGATTAGTAAGCGGTCTGTCTGCCTGGAGGTCAGATCCTTGGCTTCTCAAGGTAGCCGTGCCTTCAACAAAATATCCAACATTAATGATCCATTTGGAAAGTACAGACTGAAGTTTTAGGATGTCTACTGCAGACCACTTACTTGTTCAGGGACATAACTCAGCCCTGTGTAAAGCCATAGCGGGATGAGATCCCAGTCCTGGCTCACCTGTCTGAAAGACCCTTGTGTGCAGTAAATCGCAGACGCATGAGAACCCAGAGATGACTTCTGGAAATCCAACATCAGATGGGCTTGCCTAGTGCATGTGCTGCCTTCTGTAGGCTCTGGCCATACGGTCAGGAACATTTTCTTCTAGCTTCTGCTTTAGTCCCTCTCAGGGTATAAAATCTCCCAGTGCTGTTATTACACACCAGCAACAAAAGCAGTGCTCCAGAAAGAGGGATCCACTTCTGCTGCTGCACAACAGCAGCCTGTGGAAACATAGAAGGATGCAGAGCAGAGTGACTTGTTACCACCTGAGGCCTTTCTGCTATCACTCCAAGCAGGCTGCCTGACGTTTGATAGTTGGGTTTTATTCCCCCCTCTCTCCTTCCCCTCTCTTTCCTGGTAACGTCTGTAATCTGTTTCTTCTGGGATTACCTTTCTGATGCCAAATACTTCTCCTGGTGGACTTCCTCACTACCACAGCGATGCTCACTAGGAGGCAAAGGGAGCATAAAACTTTCATTAGCCTCCTGCAGAGAGATTTCTGTCGGGGAAACTACAGTCACATGCCCTGGGAACTGGAGAGCTGCTGAACAGCACAGCCCCACCGAGCCCTCTTGCTCTCCTAGGCTGAAGGCAGTTTGAAGGAAGACAGCGACAGCATCACACTGGTACAAAGGATGGAAAGGAGGTTCAAACCAGTTGGCTCTAAATTCCTGCTCTGCCAGGGGTTTCCTAGGTGTACAGAAGGCCAGTCATCTAAAACCAGGGTCCTCAAAGGGATGTGGGCACATTTTGTGCAAAGGAAACTCCTTGCTGGGATCGGGGGTCAGCAGCTCCTCATCTGTCCGAAGGGGAAGGGTTGCCTTGCTTCAGCCTCAGAGAACCGTGTGAGAGGAAACGTGATGACTGGTCCAACAGGGCTCTGCTTTGCAGTGACAGCAGCCACATGGTGCACCTGGAAGATGTCAGGGGATGCTATTCTAAATTGATCCTCTGGGACCTTCTTAGGGCCTGTCTTTGTTTTTTTCCCTGACATTTTACCTTGGTATCCTAAAAACCCAAGGATTATGCAATTGCAGGGCTCATCAGTGCCCGACTCCCAGTAACCATCAAACCCATTTCAGCCAAATCTGACAGAAGACTAGCATGTCTCAGCAAGTCTTCTGGCAGGCAAGTAGATACTCACTAGCCCTATCAAGGAAATTGCTGTAACATGAGCTTGTTCCTTGTCAGACACCAACGGTACAACGTTGGAACAAACCCTCAAGGAAACCTGTCTTCACTGTTACCCAAACCAACTGTTTGTGGTGATAATCTCTAACGCTTCTTACTCCTCACTCAGGAAACACCTTGGTGCCCATTCCTCTACTATCAAGTGATGGAAAACTGATGAAGAAGTGGGCCAAGGAACCTGTGTGGCCAGGGGCACATAGGAGTGCTTTGGTGATGCCAGCAGCAGCCTTGTGCAGCAAACATGCTGGCTCGCATAACTCCATTGCTTTCTGACAGCTGGGTCCAGGGCAAGTACAAATGTCTCCTTCAAGCTTTAGTGCCAAAGGTGTACGTGTTTGGTAAGGTAGAGATCTAGGCTGGATGCGAGGGGGTGCGGTGTTACCCACACCAGGGGTTGCCTTCCTTCCAGGAAATCCCTTCCCTTACCAGTGTACCAGTACAGAGCAAAGCTTCCCATCACTCAGGGCCATGAGAACAGACAAAGCCACCAAAGAAATACAAGGAGGGTTCTGCACTGCCTCGTAACGGCAGCAGACACCTAGGTCCACCCTGGGCCCTGGCTTGGGGTCATTGTAGCTCTTTGCTTCCTCTAGTATGCTTACAATTACAAATGTCCCTGCACTAAAGTGAGGCAGCCAGGGTTTTTTCCCTTTGATAAAATGCCTTGATAATACAGGCACAGTTTCTATGCAGCAGGCCTGCCACTGCTGCAAACTCAGGTCGCTTCTGGAGTGAGGAGAGGAGGAGGTGGTGGTGGCAGCTGTGTTACCAAGAGAGCACAGAGGAGAGTGGATCAGAGTTAGAAGAGCTTTAACAAATTCCCTTTCTAGTTCTTTCTCCTCCTCCTCACAGCCAGCCCTGTTCATGCTTCCCAGACACTGCAAACAAGTGGAGATGCTGTCTGTGTGTGCAAGTCCCCTGGTGCTCCTGGCTCATTTATTTCTACACGCATCTTCTCTCTATTGCTTTTCCAAAGCATGCAATGCTGAACAAGTTAAACCCCACACAAAGCACCAGGTTGCTTGCGAACCTCACAGAGGAGCTGACTTTAACCCCATTTTCAGACAATCTGTCTTGGAATATTTTATTTTCTCGTTAAAACATTACATTCTCTCTCCCACTGCCATCCCCTGCATCCATCATGCTTGTGCTCTTTTTGGTTCGTTTACATCTTTCACCTGCTTTTTCTCAGTCGCTGAGAGTGTCTCTTTCCCCCTGTTTCCAGGACTAGAGGAATCCCCTGGCCTACTAACAATTTTAGCCTTTGTCTTTTCGCCTTCCTTCCCCACACAAAGACCCTTTGCATTTTCTTCATGTCCATCCCACATGGAATATTTCCCACTAAGTGGTCCATTAAAGCATCAGCCCATCCTTTTGTAAACACAGCATCAAAACCCAGTCACACATCAATGCCTCTGGGTAGCCTGCTGATGGCCCCAGTGGGGCTTGCAGAGGTTTACAGCACGTATTTTTACCTACTTTTTATAATTAAAACCCAAGTCTCCTAAGTGGCTCAGATGAATTGCGTGCCTGGCTGGCAGGCATTGCTGTGTGTATTCTTGGCACAACCACCTACCTTCCCTCTGCCTTTAAACCCATTCAGAGCAGGTCCTATTAAATGAGAGTCAAGATCCGAAGAAAATTTTGTGATGATCTAGGCCCACCTCCAGCGATCATCCCGTAATTCCTGGGTTTAAACTGTAGAGGGCAGGGGCTGTCTCTTAATGTGCTTGTACGGTCCCGAACTGATCCCAACAGGAGCCTTTGGATGCGTTTGCAATACAAATATTATTGATTGCACTCTCTTGCTGGCTCTTTTCCTCCCTTGCTGTTTCCCCTGTCCTGCCTATTCCCCTTTCTCTTCCCTTCCGTTTTCTTTTCTTTTTTCCCCCTAGTGTCTCCTGCAGCCCTTGTTTGTGTTAAACACACCCTTAACAACATTAGCTGGATGTTTGATGGATGCCTTCAATATGCTGCCTGTAGCCTTCTTGAGCTGTTTTCCAATTACACATCCCTCTTCTTAATTTCATCCATCAATCTTCCGTTCTCCATTAAAAAATAAACAAACACACATTCACAGAGTACAAAGCTGAGTATGATAGGGACAAAATGTTTCTCGTACTACTCTCGCTTCACGCTGCTTTGACAGTCTTCTCAATTCCCAGGACACAACACCAGCCAGTCTCTTTTTAAGCTCATGTGCTGATGCAGGGGGCATTAACCTGAAAGGATTCAGGAGAAGAGAATGAAAGAAGCACATGCAGGGGAGAAAAGCCCAGCCCCAGCCTGGATGCCCCAGATTGGTGCTGAAGAGAAGCAAGATCTGGCTGAGGTTCAGAGCATCGCATGTGACTGATCTCTTCAACTGCTGTTGACTAATTACCAACAGGGTACAATTTGTTACAGGCAGGGCAGCTCAGATGTTGGGAGAGGGATAAGGATTCCCAGGCTGGAGAACAACTCAGGCAGCTTCACTGTTCAGATACAACTTTAAGAGTTCACATATGTGACTTTTTCCCTGAGTTGCAGAGTAGTTTGGAAGGACGCGTAGGGTGAATGGTAGAGAAAGGTGGAAGTCAGGGAGAGGCCCAGCTAACTGGGAATTGTAAAGCTGACATGGGAGTTCAGGTTCCTGCGATTCTCCCAGAACCCTGCCAAAAAGCCGCTCAATTTACATCCTCTTTGATAACTCAGAAATGGTGAGGATCATACGGCCTTTGGTAGTTCTGCTCTGAGGTTTCAGTTCTGCCCTCCACCTGCCTGATTCGCATGAGAACCATACCTTTCAAAAAGTTTGCTCTGCAAGAAAGGTGCTTTTGCAGCCTCTGGTTCAGGGCAGCCAGCCTGTCTGAGCTGGGCTTAGAAGACCCTGAACACTGGACCGACCCCAGCCCCAGGGCTGTCTGTCTGTAGCCTGAGATGCAGATTCTAAAGATCATTATCTTCCCAGAGGGACAAATTTCACAGTTCAAACTGTCCCCCGGGAACACCCTGCCATCCAGTGTAGAGATTTTCTAGGCAATCACCCAAAGCAAACTAGTCTCAGCTAACGGAGCCAAAAGCTTCCAGAAACACCCCGTAATCTTGGTTTGTACCATGTCTGCGAAGCTACTGTTCTGTGTGTACCCTGGGAGGAGAGATGTGCGGGGAGGGGAGAGGGGCAGGAGGGGCAGAACTGGAGCAGAGCTGCTGGCAGGTGCAGATGACTCTCAATTTCACCCACTGAAACTGTCAGCAGGGTTTTGGGTTTGTTTTGCCTGCGTTGTGCTGCCTCTCCCCACAGCCACCTTGAGGAAGTCCATGCAGATTTCATGAGTTCCCTAACTCCCGGTGTGGGAGATGCGATGTTGAAGGCAGAGCAGGGAGCTTTCAATTATTGATGAGAGCGACCTCTCTTTAAACAAGGAATGCATAATTCATGGCGGTGCCGGTATTTGTGGTGATCAGCAACGGCTCTGTCTCTGCTTTGCTGAGATCCACAGGAAGCTGCTGTCCCTTCTCCCCCCATTCCCTCGGGCCCGTCAGAGCCTTCAGCCGAAACTCCAATACTGTTTAAAATTGAGACACGCCAAGATGCCGCAGCGCTTCCCCTCGCCGGGCAGCCTCCTGCCTGTTCGAGATGTGCACAATCAAGTGGGAGGACGGATTCAAGGAACCACAGAAGTGGGTGGAACGGGTTATTGCTCTGGGATAAGCAGGGGTAATTACTGTGCAAACACAGCCGCAACAGGATATTTCTCAGCAGCAGGACTCCTCTGACCCTCAGACAGGTCCGCAGGAACGACAGCGATGTAGGACAGAAAGGGCAGGCTAGACCTAAAGGACAGAGCCTGAGGGTTCAAGTCCAGCTGTACTTCTCGTGGGGGTAGGAAGCAGAAAGGGGAACGGAAGATTAGGTTTTCTGCTCAAGAAGCAGGAATTTCTCCCTTAAACTCTGCTGGAACCGGGGGGTGGAAAAGCGGAGGGGAAAAAAAGAAGGAAAAGTATTTTTTTCTAGGAAAGGAAATGTTAATAATGGAACAGGGAAGGGAAAGGCTCCTTGCTAAACCCGCCACTGGGATCTTATCCTCCCAGTAGCACAGACAATGAGGACCACTGTGGTCCTGGCGGAAGGTAGAAGGGTGCTCTTCTGCTGGGGGTTGTAATCACCCCTCTGCTGCCGACCTTGGGAATGGCTCGGGGCGAGCAATGCTGCCATCTGAACGGGGTGAGCACCTCCTTACCGCTTGTGGGGACAGAGGGCAAGGCAAAATTAACTGAGCCCCCTGGAAAGACAAACCCCAGAGAACTTCAAATAATAAAACAATACGGGGAAGGATGGCCAGGTCCTTCCCCAGGGCAGGAAGAGCAGAACTACCAGCAGCTGTGGGGTTTCAAGGCTCAGCCCCATCTACGCTCTGTCACTCAGTGCACAGGCTCCTGCAGGGACAACTTCCCCGGGATGTGAGTCACTCCCAGCCGAACAGCCGCCCTTCCCAAGCCCCCGCGCTTCTTCCTCAGATGCAAAGAAAAGCTTCATCCTCTCCCTGCCAGCTCCAATCTCTTCGCCATATGGGAGTGCGGTTACTTCAGCCCAGAAACCAGGCTTGTCCTTGGGGAATGCGCCATGCACCCCCCCATCCCGCCACCACCTGTGCAAGCCCAAGTCAAGCATCTTCCTCCAAGCTTGGTCCATAAACAGCTCAGCACGGCACCTTTCCCAAGAGCATCCTTATCCCAGACGTGTGGCTAGTGCCTGAGCAGCACGGAGTGGGGGAGGGTGATGCTTTTTACAGGGCTTTGTTCTGAAGTTGTTTTTTTTTTTTAAAAAAAAAAAAAAAGGCAAAAAACCACCCAACAGAAAACAAAAAAGAAATGTTGACGAAGCTAATTAAATCTGCTGGCTAGGTCCCGCGGGAGCCAATACTTTCGAGATAGCACGTGGCTCAGCCTGCTATCCCCAGGTAGATCAAGGGTATCCAGGTCCTATCTGGGCTATCAGCAGGGACAGAGATAACCCATTTCAGATACAGGCTAGACCTTGAACTTGGCTGCAAAGCCCAGCTATGCAGGGAGCCTTCCAGAGCCTGCAAAGGAGGTCTAAACCAGGCTATTTTTAATTAGCCCAGACCCAAATGTCC
The DNA here is from genome assembly GCF_023634155.1 of Falco peregrinus. Lineage (NCBI taxonomy): Eukaryota > Metazoa > Chordata > Aves > Falconiformes > Falconidae > Falco > Falco peregrinus. The sequence continues at coordinate 89,565,815 of NC_073726.1, read as the reverse complement.
TTCATGATTGACCCATGCGACCTGCCATTGCCTTCCTGTCCCCCTGAGCTTTTGTGAGGGTGGGCTGTGACTCAGAGGGACGCAGCCCTCTGCCCTGTCCCAATTTCCCTGTGCTGCAAAGTCATAATCCAGCGATGCCAGAAATACCTGGGAAATGATTGGCAGCTCCGGCCCAAACAGAAGCAGGAGGTACCAGATGTCTCCTGAGAAAGCCAGCTCTCTCCTGACAGAGCTCTCTGCCTGCAGTTATCCTCTCCTGACAGGGAAGTTTGGGGCTTATTCAAACATCGGCTTCTCTCTCCTGCTGCCGAGCTCTGGCAGAACAGAGATCCTTTTTAGACACTGATGACTATTACAGAATAATCATTCCAAATGTATCAGCATGAATCAGCCCAATAGCTGCATTATCAGAAAAAAAAAAAGGGGGGGGAAAAAAAAAAGGGGGCTTGCTTTTTTCTGAGAAAGCAAAATAATTCTAAGGAAGCAAAAACAATACCGGATTGTTCCAAAGTATCTGTACATTTTATCCAGAGCTTTCCCTAGTGAGTTAACAGCTGATGCCTGTTCAGCAGGAGTGGGAGCTGTCATTTTACAGGTTTCTTACAAAAGCAGAAAGGAAAAACCCATAGTATTTGCTTCCAGAACATTTTCAAAGACGGAGAGGAATTACTTTTTCAGAGAAAAAAGGTATTAGTTGATGGATAATTACATTTCACAGGTGCTTGTTTGAGGGGAAAAAAATAAAATATCACGTTGATCACAAGCTCTTTGTAAAGATATGGGGCCCAAAGGCCAGTGCTGTTCCTCTGGTAGCAGCCAGGATGCAGAGATGGGCTTTGATCTTAGCTATGTGTCAATATGACATCAAATGCAGACCTCCAGAGGAAAACACTATCACTAATGCACACTCTTGATTGATTTAGACAGCTTGTTTTCCTCCTGCTTTCAAAGGCAATGTTAAAATGCTCTTCCCTGCTGGACTTCCTGGTTACTCCTAGGGAGGGCAAAAGAAACCGAAGGAGAAGCTGCTGTGGCTGAAATCACACTGCAAATGAGCGGAACAGTAATTATGTCATTTAAAACACAGATGTACCTAAAGATGTCTACTGTCTTCCCGAAACCTGTGGAAATACTGACATTTTAAAGCCTACACATGTGTGCTCGCACCCTGAAGAATCAGGGTCCAGACCCCTTATTTCACGGAAACAGCTGTGGGCAGAGGATGCGTGCAGGGTGTGGGCAACAATCCCCCGGAGTTTTTATTTAGGAATGCTGACTGAATTAAGTGATCAATAAAAGCATCACGCAAAGAGCAAATCTGGGAGAATGTTTTTGTGGGTGGATGCTCCATAGATTAGCAGAGAGCAGACGCTGGCCATCACCAATGTGTTGCCACCGCATCACGCAGGTGCTGGTTAAGTGAGAAGTGGAAAGAGGAGAAACACCACTTTGGTCTCCTTGATGGACATTTTTGCTGTTGCAGCTCTCTGAGCTGTGTGAAATACGCTCGCTTTGTAACTAGCTGAGATGGTCCAAAATGCTAATTTTGATTTCTTCCTCTGAATAAATCATCAGCACTCATTAGATTTGCCATTTGCTGTGTGGCATCCAAGTGTCGTGCAGACACTTTTAAAAACGAACATAGAACGGAGAAATAAAGTGTCACCTAGAGAATTGTCTTTTGCAATAGATATATGTTATGGTCCGCTGCTTGATTTGTACCTTAAATGCCACAGCTGATTGGTATAGCTGGAGCTCGATTAAAAGAAACACCAGAATGAAAATGAGAGAGTCAGAAGATGACAATGTTTATTCTCCTGCCCTCTGTGTGTGAAATGAAGAGGGAGGAAGGGAGCACAGGAAAAAAGGGGCAGGAAGGCGACAGCCAGTGTCCTGCCGGGGCTGTCCTGCTGTCCTCCCCTGTCCTAACAGGGAAGCTGTTCCCTCCGGACCACAGGCAGGCCACAGCCAAACTAGATGCCAGGGCATCTGAGATCAAGAGACTCGTACTCAATTCCCACCTTCTGGGAATGCCAGGAGAGCAGTCAGTGCAACAGTAGAAATATCTAACTTAGGCACCAGCAGCAGCTGCCAGAAGATAAGCCTACCTCATGAACGTTGAGTTTTTCTTTGTAGAAAAAGTACACAGTGGATGCATTTGGGCAAAGAAAGGTAGAGCTGAGGAGCAGCAAGAGCTAAATGCCCCTTTCTGACAGCAATCCAGTCCTACCAGAAAGAAAAGGTGTAGGTTTTGGTTTCTGGTTTTCCATGTCTTGCACTGTTAAAATGGAAGAGTCTGTTGGGAAGGCAAGGAAAGCTGCGAGGGAACTGAGGGCAGACACGCTCACAGCATGAGAACCAGCCTCTGCTTTCCCTCTTAGAGTGCATAGGGCTTGCTTGTGTAGGGCTTGCTCTCTGCTGTGCTCCATAACTGCACATGGGCTGAAAGTGGTCTTTGCAGGTGGTGTGTACAAACCTGCCCTTGGGAGGGAGGCCGGCCCACGCTGTACTGTACTTGTGGGCTTACCTGTGAATTTGTGTGCTTCGGGGCAGCTTGAGATCTGGACACAAGGAGGGGTTGGATGCTACCCTCCAAGCTGGTAAGTTGTCTGGTCCATCTGTCCCTTGAGCTTGGAGTGTTGTCTTTGCACAAATAAGAGCAAGAAAATAGCTCCTCTGCCCAACTCTTACATTTCTGCACTCGGGTCTGCTGGGGAGTGCTGTCCTCCTTGCCTCCCTTCCACATGCCCGGGCTGCCAGTTAGCCTTGGACAGAGCAACTGAGAAGCAGATACAACTGCTTGGAGGGTAAAGATGGACTGGGCTTTGCTTTTTGAACCCTTCTCGGCACTTTAAGAGCCCTTTGAGCTCACTTCAAAGGCAGATCAGGTTGGCCTGAAACATCAAGGCAGACAAAAAGCAGGCTCTCGTTGAAACAAGAAATGGGCTGCTGCTGTAAATCTTAGAGGTGGATATGATTCTCTCCTGATTCTGGGGGTGAATCTGGCTCTTTCCTTGTGCTGGGGGGAGGAAAGCACCTTTCAATTATTTAAAAGTTTTCTGAGCACTGGGGTAAGTCTCCCCACTGATAGTGAAGCTGGTAAAAGTGGCAGCTGCAGAACTAGAAACTGGATCTCTGGAAACTCAGGAACACCTTAAAACAGAGGTCCGATTTGTCCTTGCTGGACAACGAACCCCTGCCCCGGAGCACACTTCTGGTTGCTTCTCACAGCCTTTGTCTTTAACCAGATTCTGTACATTATGTGACTGGTGAACAGTCTTTTCTCTCTGCAGCAAAGTCTCCCTCAACTTATTAACTGTCTCCCAGCAGAGGGATGCTGGCTATGACCCAAACGGGACTGGCCTCAGGGTGATGTTACTAAGGTTGCTCCCATCCACTTCCCCCTCCCAACCCCTGCAAGCGTGCACACACCCTCCATCTCTGGCTGGTGCCTGGCGTGCCAGTCTTCTGTCAACAGTTGTCTTGTAAGTGTGTTCTCAGCATGACAGACACCTCGGTGTTTCTGAGCTACAGCAGGACGAGGCCAAAAGCAGTTCTCTAAGAGGACATTTGTGGAAGTCAACAAGCCAGATGAGGCATTCCCAGCTTCCCACATGCATGCGTGAACTACTATTCCTCGCCAGCTCTGCAAAAAATACCCCTGAAGGGCCAGCAACAGTTCCTAGGCAGAGGAAACATCCCAAAACCTCTTGAAGAAGAAGAAGGAAGAAACTAGCTTCGTGGTCCTGCTGTCGTAACTAATTTCTAGGCTATTTGTTTGTTCTGAAGCTCAGGGCAGGACCCATGTTGGGGTTAGGAGAGAAACACCTAGTATCAGATTTTATCTGTCTGGTAAGTGCAATGCAGAAGGGAGCACAGAATTCATACCTAGTGACTGTTTTGCACCAGTGTTAACAGCTACAGGACTTGGTTTGACTTCCAGGGAGCTACAGTCCAAGCATGGCTTGTCTTGAGGTACTATGAACAGAGCTTGCTGATGGCAGCTTATCTGCCGATGAATGGGAGCAAGCATTGACAGAAGAGCCACGAGGATCCCTTGCAGCACCTCTGGAAAAGCCTGCTAGGTGGGATGAAGTGTGCAGAGTTTGTCTAGTGGGCTAATGTTACTGGGAGTGCAAGCAAGGAGTCTGCTCATGATACATGAACAGTACTGGGTTTGTTCTCAAGAGGGTGACAAGAGAAGGGAGCACCATGCACGAAGGCTCTTGGAGGTGGCAAGAGGAATTTTTATTTATCCTTTCCCAAAGATTCTTTTGGGGTAAACTACATTCACCCTCAAAAGTCTTTAGTGCATAGTGGTCAGCAATGATGACTGGATCTTAGCAAAGTGCTTAGCAGTGTCCTGTGCCTTCCCTTGTAATGGAGCTGCTGATGCATATCAAGTCATAAGAGATTTGTTGTGTTTTCCTTAATGCTCCAGGAGTCCTGTTCTAACACAGAAGTTAGAAACATCACTTCTGCTGTAAAGAAAGCTCCTTTTATAATTTGATAATGTGCTGCCAGGCGCTGTAGGTTTGAGGGAAACAGAAAACAACACAAAAGAGCTGCTAACCAGAATGGGAAACACACTGGGGTTTACTGGAGGAGCTATGGAGAAGCCTACGGGCTGCTACAGTGCAAAAGGAGCCGATACACCAAGGTGGAGGGGGGATGTGTGAGTGAAGGCCGAGCAGGGGGCTGGATTGGAAAGAACACCTGAAATATCTAGTTGTTGACAAAACAGAGACTGCAAGGAGTTGATGGGAATAGGATGGAGGAGGTGGTTCCAAGGGGGAGGAAAAAACCAACGGGGTGGGGGAGAAACGCTGGCCAGGCTGAGATCTACCACTTGATAGCGCTTGCCAAAATGCAAATAATTTGTCCTTTCTAAAGATATGCCAAAGGATATTTCAGCTGCCTGGAGCCCTTACTGCCTTTCCTATTGCCCCACAGGCACAAGGAGCTGGCACGCATGTCTGAGGGAGGAAAGAAACTTGGTTCGGACCTTGGAGCAGTAGGATTTGCCAGCTTGCCTCCGAGTACCCAGCCCAGCCCTGAGAGAGAGCTCCGCCAGGCTCGTGTTGGACTTTAGCAGATGCTGCCTGTGGGCTTTGTAGAGGTGCACAGGGATAATCAGGATTTGGTTTCTGTTTGCTTGCTAATTTGAGCCCCTGCTGTGAGATTTGGATGTTTCTGAGGATTCTATATTAGCTTTAATGATTAAAAAATTATTTCAGTGCTTAGTGAAGAAGATGCGTGATCTATCATTGAAGCCGCTTAGCAACAGGACTCATTAAGACACATATTAGTACAGAAAGATACCCTTGCCCCAGCATCCTCTCGGAATGACTATCCACTCATCTAAACAAGATAAAGGTCTTTGCTGGCCTCCTCTGAGGCCAGAGGATAAAGCACTCAACTGTGAAACAAGATTTCTTGGTTCTTTTTCTGGCTTCAACTATGTGTAAGTATGTGGAACTGGGCAAATCATTTCACCTGCTTCAGTGCCTCAGTTCCCCCACAGGTAAGATAAGCACAACAATGTATAAGCACTCTGGGGAAATTACTTTCAAGTGCCTAAGCTCATTAGAGAAAAAACAACCCTTGCAGTGAATAAAAATGCCTCAGCCCCTTGAGAGTAGCTTATACGAACCACACGGTCCGCATTGCCCTCTTGAAGCCTGATGTACAGTTTGCTAATTATAGGGAGGGGAAAAAAGGTCTTCCCCTAACCCCTTACCACCTGGTGGTAGCCAAGTAGAGATGGTAAAAACCTGTTATCTGGCTCAAAAGAATTAATTTTAGGCAAAGCATGGCGAAGTATTTCTGGTTACCCTTCGAGGAGAAAGAGGGCCTGCCAGTTCTGGGGCAGGACCTAATTTTGCTCACAGGCACGTGCCCGAGAGAAGAGTAACGCTTCATGTGCTTTATTCCCAGAGTCATTCACTGACTCTCTCAGGCAGCACCATTCTCCTTGTGAGGAGAAACTGAGGCAGGGTGGAGGAAGGAGGTATAAAAGGAGGGATGTCGGTCCACAGTGTCAAAGCTGCCGTGCTCCTGGCTCCTGGGCTCGCGTGCAGGACATTGAACATCCTACCTGAATGCACAAGCCTCGGGTAGGTTGTGTGGGGTGGGGGTGAGGGAAGCATAGGTGAAAGGAAGGTGGCGGAAGAAGAATAGGTGTAGGTGAGATACTAAGGTGTGACTTGGAAGTGGTTCCTGAGGGAAGGAGAGGGAACAGGAAAAGAGATGAGGTTAATGGGAATGAGAGAGTGGGGGAAAGTAGGAGGAGGAATGAACAAGGGTGAGGGAGCAGGAGACCAAGTGGGACAGCAAGCAGGAGGCACAGTCAAAGCATCTGAGCTCTCCCTGAAAAGATTGCCTATTTTACTTCTGCCTTTTTTTGTGTGTGATCTTGCCTTAAAATTGCAGGAATGTGGCAGCACAGCACTGGCGCTCTGATTTATTAATTCCATCCCGTCCCACCAGCCCATAAAACAAAAGCATCTGTGTTTGCTCAAGAGGAGCACATGAAGGGCCTCATTCACATCAGAGGTGGAGAGAGAAGCTGGCAGATACAGGGAAGTCATCTGCGCCTCCTTCCTTTTCACCTTTGTGTGGATCTGGGCTGGGGGAAGGGCTGCGGGAGGGAAGGATCCAGGGGATGGGGGGACAGGAGGGAGAAAGCTAAGATGGCCCTGGCATCTGTGCAGGAGAAAGTGGAGGGAGGACCCAAGGAGCACACCAGGCTGGACCAGCTCCAGTGAGGAAGGCCCCCCAGCACTGCAGGGACGACGAGACCCCTTGCTGCCACCCAGGCTGTCCCAGCGTGGCCTCCGAGGTGGCGCTTTGTGCCGTTTTGCCTCGGTGAACGGCAGTCCTATTGCTGTGGTCACAGCCAGGGCTTTCACGGAGCCCAGCACTGTTGCCTGACCTGTGGCTATGGACATAGCCATAATGATAAATTAAACCTGCCACTCGTAGGAGAAGTATCCCCTTACAGCTGTTTTTTAGCATGCTCTCAGAATGAGGAAGGCTGAGGGAGAGATGATTATTAATTATCCTGCCTTAATGACTGGGGCATGAAAGGGGAGAGGAGCCAGCAACCCCTGCTCCTGCCAGGCAAGGATCAACCATGCTGCTTCTAGCAAGAGGTACCGGGAGATTTTTGTCGGACACAGAGGACCTTGCTAAAACCACATCTCTACCCCTGCCCTTACGGAAGTGTCTTTAGGAGCCAGGCTGCCTTGTAATGCCACACGGAGCGTCACCTCAGGGTCTGCAAGCTACTGCTGCCTGCCTGGTCCTTGGCTTTTCCTCCAAGTTCTCCCACACAGGGACTGCTGAGGAGCAATCCTGCTTTCCTAGCAAAACGCAGTTCCCATGTGCCCTGTACTCCCACACACAAACCCACCGCGAACTTAGAGAATGAGACAATATTGCCGCTCTAAAATGTTTTATCCAGAGCTGAGATTGTCTGACTGCTAACCCTGTTCAGCTTCGGGTAATCCCAGCACTTTGCTTGGCCAGAGGCTGGCTGTACTGGGAATAAATGCCCTTGCTCTCATTGCCAGGGGTAACATCCAAAGAATAGGACCATACCATTCTCTTTTATAATGCAGCATATTCATAAACCGGCACCACACAAAGTTGCCAGGATGCTGGCAGTCTGTTAAAATCAACAGCACAGGCAGGGGAAGCAGCAGCATAAGCAACACTGGATCAGCGCAAATCTCATCAGAACTTAACCTGAACCCGCTCCAGCTGACAAGAACCAAACTGATGAGAGCTAAGTGTCAGCACACAGGCTGGAGAACACATATTTTTTGCTTCTGTGTGGAAATGAAAATATGCCCCAGTGATCTCCACTCAAACATGTCTGCCTCCTTTTGTCCTTTGTCTCTTACATTGATCAATGTTGTGCGTTTTGGAAAGTACAAGAAATCCTATGCTAGACAATTGTGGGAGGTTGAAGCCTGAAGATTTAGATCTGTTTCAAATGGACTGTCCTGTCCAGTGATGAATATCTGCTATCCATCAAAATGTCTCCTCTTTTCCCGAATCCTACACTCAGCACCAGCAGCATCTTGTAGCAGCGAGTTCCGTATGTCACTATGCACAGCATGGGAAAATACTTACTTTTATCATCAAATTGCTACCTTTCACATTTTCCTGAATGCAATCCAGATCCTCTACTCAGAAAAGCCGTGTAGAGACAAACTCATTCTCCCTCTTCTATGCTGTTGATGGCTTTGTTTCTCACCCGAATGTCCCTCCTCATTTGTCTCCCTGAGCTAACTAGCCCCATCTTAACGAGTCTCTCTATGTGCATCAGGCATTAGTGCGATTACCTGCTCAGAGGAGGGATGAACGGCAAACAAAATCTAAAGGTCCCTGTGCCAGAGCTGTGTATCCCAGCTCTGTGTCACAGCCCTGGGAAGTCGTGTTTCCTGAGGAAACTCAGCTCACATTTTATAAATCTAAGGCATTTGCAAAGGGCAATGTTTTTGTCTCAGGGAGAAGGATCTCAGACATCTCCCTGCACCGCGCGGCGGAGGAAGCCAACAAGGCAGTTGATTGAACACTTGGGAACATTGGCAAAGTAGATAAATTTGAGCTCTTAAGGAAAGTCCTTCGAGAGCACTAATGTCACATGAGAGTGAGCTAGAAGAGACTTCAAGCTCTTAATTATGAGCCTGCACAGCTTAAAAGAGCACGGAAGGATAATGGACCAAGATATTATAAGTGTGCTGACCACAGCTCAGGGTGCAGTTTGGAGATACTCCCCAACCTGGAGGAATCAGTGGGGTCTGACCAGTGTCCCCTCCGAAGAGCAGGCTTCAGGCAGTCACGCCTGCACCCAAGAGGAGGGTGCCGACAGCCACGGCTCTCATCTGCACGCCGTATTTACTAGTCTCCGATGGTACTGGTAGGTTTTAAATTGCAGTCTGGTTTGGCTGAGCTGCTTCCCAGCAAGTGCTTCTCAGAGATACAGGGGCCTTGCCTGGGAGACAGACGATCTGGGGCTGTCTCAGCTCTGACGCTGTCAGCTGCAGTGTCTCCCTTGTAAAGTGGGGGTAGTCATCCTGACAAACAGCTCTGTATGTGGGCAGGGAATACTCTTAATCACATATGCGGAGTACTTTGAGATCTCGGGATGGGAAGCAGTGCAGACAAGCATAATGCTTATTATTAGACAGAAAGGCCAGGAGGAAAAAGAGCACAGCGATTCTGGACTTCTCCGGACCCCTGCAGGTGTGTGGGACCTGGCTTCCAGTCTGGTTTATTATCACCTTCTTAAGCTTCTTCTTTTATTAGGAACAATTAAATACAAGGAGGAAGGGGACAGATATCATCTTTCCTGTGTACATCCTGCAGAATAATTGCAGAGCTTTCCAGAGCAATTTTGCATGCTTAGTAAAGGGCATCTTCGGAGCCTATCAAATATCTCATCCCTCGTAGGCATAACATGAAGGCTTGCAGCATAATTCAGGAGATCTCTTTATTGCTCCCAAATATTGGGAATAAGAAAGACAACTGAGAGTGCTGAAAAGGAGGAAGAAGAGGCCTTGGAAGAAGCTCTGGGAGGTGATGGGATCGTGGGGTGGCTCCTCATGGCTGGGACAGCAACATTGCCTACTGGGGCATCGGTGAGAAGCTGGAGGTGACTGTGCCTGCAGCACCAGCACCCCGAGGCAGGGGGGCAGGGGGGGCTAAAGCCATGGAGACACTGACAAACAGGGGGGGTGCAGGGCAGTGCCGCTGGCAGGTGAAGAGGGGAGGAAGGCCATTCAGGGGTATGGCTGGAGCGAAGCCACTCCAGGCTCCTGCCGGCAAGCTGCCTGCTAGGTACCACTTTGCTCTCAAACACGGACATCTCCTGGTCTGTCGCTGAGGCAGAGGGAAGTTCCCTGCCAGAAAGCACCTCTACAGATGCCTCACAGGCAAGAGGAAAGGATGCTGGGTACGCGGGAGACAGCCTTGAGCTGTCCAGTACCACCTCAGACACTCTGCAGGGAAGATGCCATTAGAGGACACAAGCACTTGTCACAAAGATGTTCCCAAACCATGGAAAGAATGTGAATTTAAGGGCTGTACTCTGGAAGTTTATTCTCTCTTGCATACATTTAGCTGCTCTATAGCTCTGTACAGCTCCCTAGGCAACAGTCTTCCTTCCCAAATGACACCAGAACAAAGCTCAGAGGTGCAGGAGCCTCGCTCATTAGAAATCCTTGCCGTGGGAGCAAGTGTCCTCAGCCCAACTGCTTACCTTCTATCTGGTGGCTGCTAAACATCTTGCGAGTCAGGCTGAGGCCCTTGCACTGTAAAGGTGGCTGCATCTCAGCTGTGCTCCGTATCAGCTTGTTGAATTGCTTTGGGATTGCAAGTTTGCCTAAATGGTTTATCAATTATTGTAATTATTATTACTACACTGAAAATGTCAAAGAAGCCAAGAGCTTTAATTTGATCTCATCCGATTCCCGAAATACCCGATGATACTACGTGTTATCTGCTCAGTGCATCTACCTCCGTGTATTAACTGCCCTCTGGAGCCTTAATTCAGCGCAGACTGAAGTGCCCTGAAAGCGATACTGAAGTAGCTCCCGGGAGGGAGGGAGGGGAGGAATCACAGCCCCCGGGCTCCTGGCCTCGTGCAGGGCCAGCACACCGTGTGCTCGGCCGCCGGCACTCACGTATGGTCTGTGTCCCAGGCGTGCCCGCTAATGGATAGCTTCTAGGAAATCATGGAGCAGGCACCGACCGAAAGCGATCCCGGCCCCTACATCCTGCTCCAAGGCACAGAGAGAAGGGTATTAATGGCATGCGCAGCTGCAAACAGATGTGACACAGGCTGTCACACGCAGCTCTGCTGGTGGCCCCCTCCGGCCCTGTAACCCTCTCTCTGACATGGGTCTGATCTCCCCATGATCTCCTACCAAGGTATCTCATTTTGGAGCAACAACAGGCTCCTTTCCGCGAGGGTTCCATCCTGCCGTCTCCGTGCACCCATCTCCCAACTAGCTATCGGGCCCCTGTTCCCAGCCCTGCCTGAGGCCGTTTGGTGGTCCAGGGATGCAAGGCACGAACCTCGCCATCCATTTTTGACTTTTTGCACCAGACAAGGTTTAAGTCTGAGCAAAGGTGCGTGATCACACTTGTGTGTAAAGCCACTGTACCCTGCTATACATTCCACATACGCGTGCTTTGCACAAAGAGGCCTCCTCTGGGTCCAGGGAAAGAGCTGAAAGCACCTGCAGAGGCTGCATCGTTCATGTTCTCCCACTCCCTCGCGGAGCTGTGCAGACTACAACTTACCAGATGGATATTTATCACTTATCGTTACTGCTCTGCTACGGTGCTGCCCTGCTGATCCCAACACCCCTTCTCCCAAGTGCACACAGGAATTGCCCCTTGGCAGGTTTCCCTAAGGAGTTCCTGAGGAACCAGCTGCTTCTCTCCAGATTTGCAGCACCTGGGGGGTTTCTCCCTCTCATTCACTAGCTGCTGAGCCTACCACTCCTCTCCCCTGACCGCAGGCTGGCTGGGTGAGTGGCAGGAGGGTGGAAAAAAAAAAAGCCACCACCAGAAGTACTTTTCAACTCATCTAGGAATAGCCACCCCCAAACTCTGCTCCAGAAAACCAGCAAGCACATCCCTGGGCAGACACCCATATGCCAGGCAAGGATGAGAAGGGCCGGGACCTTCCTCAGCCCTCCGGCTTTTCCCCTCTCCCAGTCCCCCCCTCTAGGGCTCCTGGTGGGGATGGACGCCCACTCGGGGTCGGCTCCCACGGGGGCTGCACATAACCCCCGTCGCCCCCCTGTACTTCCACGGTGTTTGTCACAAAGAAGCATAATAAAACCTGGGGGGAAGGCGGGGGGCGGGAAGTGGGGTGGCCGGGACCCGCGCTGAGGTGACCCGGTGGGGGACCCCGGCGGCATCGGCTCACCGGCTGCTGCAGCCACGCGTGGACAGACACCAGGACCGGGGGCATCACCCCACAGCTGGAAAATTCCAGTCTGGGAGTGGGATGTTGCTCCTCTGGAAGGTGCCCGGGCCGGGGCGGGGGGAGTGATGGTGCAAGGACAGGGGGTCCTCGTAAAAAGCGGCGCCGGTTTGGGCACCGAGCACGGATGAAGTTTGGGGACCCGGCTGCTGGTGACGGGGCAGGGTACCCCTCCCGGTGCCAAGCACTGAGCGCCCGGGGGGACCGCAAGGTCACCCCTGCATCCCGAGCGCTCCCCACCCCCAAACACCCAGCGTCCGAACGCGGGGGGCTCCCGCTTACCTGGCGAGATGCTCCGGGTCACGGCGGAGATGCCGGGGCGCCGAGCGCGGGGCGGCACCGAGCCGGGGGCTGCCGGGGGCGCATCGCCCGCCGCCGGGCGAAGGTGCGTCCTCCGGGACCGGGACCGGGACCGGCCCGTCGGCGCTGCCGGTGGATGGCGGCGAACGCCTTCAGACGGCGCCGGCGATGCGGCTACGCGCGGCGCGGAGCCGATTTAAGGCCACCCTGTGCCGGGGGTGGGGGAGCGCCGAGGGCCGCCCGCAGCCGGCTCCTGCGCGCCGCGCATCCCGCGGGGCCACCTTAAGCGGGGAAGGGGCGAGAGCGGCGACCCGAGGGGGGGTGGGGGGGGGCGAGCGGGGCCGGGCACCACCGCAGCGCTGCCCCCGCAGCCGGGCCCTGCCCTTTCCCTCCCCGCGGCGGGGGCGGGCTCCCCCCCGGGCCGGGCCGTGCTCTCCGCGGGAAGGACGAGCGGGTGCGATGGTTTTTATCCGTCCCGGGGGGCTTGTTCTGCTGCTGACCGGGCGCTGGGTTGAATTCTCGCTCCCCACCGAGGCTCAGGCTGCTCCAAGGAGGAGCCACCGGCCACGGCTAACTGAGCGGGAGGGATGGCTAACGATAAGGCAACCAACTGGGCACAGCCCGAAGCCGGGGGCCACAATGCTTCAGCACTGTGGTCACCCCCACTCGCTGCCTGGTGGCTGACATCGCTGCTGCGTGCCTCAGTTTCCCTTCTAGCTCTGAGGTGGGCAAGGAAGGTTAGTGCAACGTGTCAGTGCAACCACTTCCCGCTGCGGCGGCCGTGGAGTGGTGTCTTGTTTTGGCCACACGAGCAGCTGCAGCCCAGGTTTGTCCGGCAGGTTCTGTGGGAGCAGAAGATGGGCCCGCTTCGGTTGTGCCCTGCCAGCCTTGCTTAGAGCTGCGTCTCCCAGCCGTGAAGTCACCGTGCTGCTTGAAGGGGTGCGTGAAGCGACTCTTCAGCTTCTCAGCTGGGGCCGAATGCAGAAGGCAGAAGTGAGGGTTGTCACAGCCCAGCCCAGGTCAGAGACTTCTCTCCATCCAGCCTTCTCGCCTAGGGCTGGGCAGCACACATCTGCCCCCTGCTTACTCTCCTGAGGGCTGTGACTGCCACATCCCAGGAGTTTCTCCTGAAGAGGTTGCCGCAGCTTTCACCAGAGCAGGAGGCACAGAAGGTAGCCCAGTCCCAGGCTCAGGCGGGGACTTGTTGGTCAAGTTTGGCTTCAGGTAACAAAGCTCCTGCTGGGGGATGCACTAAGCAGCTAAGCAGGGCAAAATGTTTTGAGATCCTTGGCTGGAAAGTGCTCTTGGAGAAGAACAAGAGAAGTCTGTCTGCCTAGGTTAGCTGGCAGGTCTCCGCCACGTTTCTGGAGCAGACGTTGCTGCAAACACCTCAGAAGGAAAGATATCAAGTGACATTTTACAGCCCAAATGACATTTACAAAGTGCAACACAGAGGCGAACCCAACACGGGCAGAGCAGCAGGCGCGTGTGTGCCGGTGCCTTCGCTCACCCACTTCTCCCCTTGCCAGAGAGATGCTCTGAGGACCTCCTGCCCCGCTCCCTGCTGCCGTGCCCCTGCCCCTGACTGTGCCCACCCGCTGCCTGTATCCTCACGCACCGCTCCCTCGGAGCGGGCAGGAATCGCCGCTCTCCTTCACCGAGGGCGCTGAGGGCTGGCACTATCCTGCCCTGGCATCCCAGGCTGCTGCCCCCGGGAGCAAGCTCGCCACCCCGCCAGCCACCCAGCTGCCCTCAGCGCGGGAGGCAGAGCCCCCAGGTTTGTACGTTGGGCCCAGAAGAGTCCTGTGCGCCCAGGGCTGAGAGCCAGCATGTGGGTGTCAGGAAATGGCGAGACGCTTCCCCGCAGATGGCTCAGCAGAAGCCTGAATTACTCCTGCACTACTGGCAGAAGCATTACCCTGCTCCAGGAATTAGCTAGCTGGGGTGCTCCAGCTCCGCAGCGCCTTGCTTTTAGGCAAACCTGCACCGATTGATTGCCCACCCCCCCTGCAAGGCGCTGAGTCTCTCAGCATCCCCCGGTACAGGACAGAGACTTCATCCTCCTGTGGCTGGGGAAGGGACTGGTGGAGGAGATAAATGACTGATTATTAGCCACAGATATCTTGCGTGGTCATCGAGTTGGAGACAATCCTTGGGTGAACATGCTAACCCTGGGGCCTCGCCAGGAGAGGCTGGTTAAGAAGGACTTTGACTCCCGATGTAACTTTGGAATGCAACGGCAGGAGGAAGAGATCAGATCCAAGGCTTCTGGCAACTCTGGAAGCTCAAACCACTCAGGCTTTGTTTACTCATGATCCAGGCTCTCCATTTTTATGTCCATAAACTTTGACATGACTGTTTCACCGCTACACACAGAGACATAGTTTAGGCAGTGCCCCCCATGGTTGCACTGGAGAGGCTGAGGGTCAGCTCTGCAGGAATATGCTTTCCCCACCTGGTCAGAGCTGGCTCCTGGCAAAAGCTGCACATGTCTGAACTGAGACTCAGCTCTGGGGAAGGTGGGTCTGTACAGAGCCATTTCTCTTGGCTAGAGCAGCCAGAGTGGATTTATTGGAGAGGACAGTGGGGTATCCAGTGTGCCATATCCTTCCTTATCCATCCTGAAAGCACCGCCTGGGGCAGCCTGTGCTCCCAACCACATGGCAGTGGAGTTGCTGCACTGGTAAGGCCTTCCTCCTTCCACCACGACTGTGTCCAGCCCAGACAAATGCAGCAATCCCCATTCCAGTGCTCTGGGTGGCAGCTTTCACCTGGCATTCGGTGCCTTCCTAGGCCACCTGCCACTCTATCTGCCCAGACATCCCCCACTGAAAGTACAACGTGAGGTGAAAAGCTCCATGAAATGTCCATCCTGAGGTCACCACAAAGCTGAACTCCTTCCCAAATGGTAAGTGCTTCAAGATCCTGGAAGAGATGCTGCTGAAGAAGGTAGCTTACTGTTGCCATCTGTGTACAATTTATTCCTGCAACCTGCTTTTCTTGCTTTTTCACTGCCATACCCTAAGGGGCCTGATGCTGTGCCAGCCTCGAGGCAGACCCAGAGACCACATCCCTAAGCCTTGCAGCAGCATAGGAGAGGAAACACTGTGGAAAACGTTCCCTGACTCGTGCTGCAAAGGAGTAAGCTGTACCTCGGTGCTGCGAGCCTCCTGAGGTCTTACGCCATCTGGGCTGAGTGGCTGCAGCTGCTCCCTGCTCAGGCAGCTCACCCCTCCTGCCGCTGCTCCTACGAGCAGTGCATGGCATCGTGAGTGTCTGAGGCACCTTATAGGACTGAGGGAGTGGATCTTCATGCTTCCCACTGTCTCTTTTGGGAATGAATTTGGCTACAGGGCATGAGGGACCTTGGTGGCGTCCTCTGCTGCAGGCAGGTGTGTGATGCTGGGCTGTGGGTACCCACGGGTTAACAGCTGTACTGAGAACTTGCCTCTTTATTGCACTCAAAGTAGGGGAAAAGCAAGCAGAGCTGTTGCTGGTTCCCAGCTGGCGTAGTGTATTGCACAAACAAAAGGTGAGCGACAGCCACCAGCAGCCCTGGAGGGGGGCAGAGAGGGGATGGGGGGGCAGGAGGGAAACCTAGTGTCAAAGTCAGCTGAGCGTCATGCCCACAGCTGACATGGCCTGTAAAGCATTGCTAGGGACTGGCATCACACTGTCTCTATAAATACAAATCTCAGAACACCACATGTACTAAAGTGAGTGAAACCTTCCCTGTGAGCTGAGGGGGTGACACCTCCCTTTCTGCTGAGGATGAGCCCTGGAGAAGGCAAGTGGTTCCCTCAAAGTTACCCCTGAAACCTGTATCTGAGGGATATGATAAGATGCCCACGGTCTTGCCTGCCAAGCCCCTGGTCAGGCTATAGCCTTATCATATTTTCAGAGAGCTTGCTGAGCTATCTTCTGCCTAGCCACTCCTCTGTCCCCAAGGCAGACCCCCTTCCCGACTCCTTTTCTTCCCAGCCTTGGTGAAGGGGTGATGGCAGGAGGTGGGGGGGGGTCAGGTGCATCTCTCCCAAGGTCCAAAGCTGTGGCAGTGCCCCTCTCCTGGTTGTAAATCTGCCTTAGAAGATATGTGACAGAACGAGCAGTCCTTGATCTAAAACCTGCCATCCTTTGAAGAGCCTGTGCTTCAACGAACCAGCCGGCAGTTGCTGCCTGAAGAAAGCTGAAAAGCCGCTCTGCAAGCTCTGCAGTTTCATTTCTCTCCCCCTTGAAGCACCAGAACTGTACACTAATCAAGCTATTTCTGCTACGAACTGGGGAGGAAAGAAAGGGAGATTGTTAGTGTTAATGCTATTTTTAAATACTTTGCAGGCTCTTGAATAGGATGATGATGGGGGCCCTGTAAGGACCCAGACAGACAGATTGATGTGTGGTAAACGCATCTGTTATTCTTCAGTTGGGGGGGCAGCTCTTTCGGCAGCGCAACTCCAAAGGTGCAGCAAGGAGCTGCTGTGAGGAGGGCTCGGCTCGCAGCCTCCTCCAGCCCCCTCTGCCTCTTAGCCATCCGCCAGGCGCCCTGACTGCCAAGGGGCTCCGAGCTTTGCCAAAGAATCCCCTGGGAATCAGCTTAGAGTTACACAGCATGTGTGAGGGTCGCTGCGTGTGTGCCAGAGCCTTTATGCACCTTCTGCGTGGGTTAAGATATTGCCTGCCTCTGCGTGTACCTTGTGCCCCAGGGATGGGGTGTCTCAGTGAACAGCGAGAGAGAGCCTGAGTGACTGCCTTTCCCCAGATCCCGCAAAATGAAATCATTCCTGCCCACCAGCTAAAGAAATGCACAACAAAAGAAAGTCTCAGGCTTTGGTCTCACCCCAGCAGCAGGGAATATTCCCCCATGAGGACGGGAGCACAGGAGGGGAGAGGAGAGGTGAGAAGGAGCGTTGTACTGATGGAGAAGTTTAAAGAAACCCAAGCTCAGGAGACAAATTCAGATTGAATTTTCCCTAAGCCCCAGCAGCAGGTGAAAAACTTGAAAATACATAGCCATCACCTGAAGGCAGCCAGCCCTTCTGGTCTCCCTGAACTATTGAACTGTTTGGGCAGGGGCTCCATGTGCACCCACAGGATGGCACTTCAACATCCTGCCCCTCTGGAAAAGTTTTGCAGAGGGAAAATATGTATTTACCTTCCAATTGATTTATAAGCCATCACTTAATGTTGAGCAGAGTTATATCCTGTGGGTTGATTTCTGTAGGATGGCTTAAAAAACAAACAAACAAACAAAAAGACATTCTCTATTAAAATGTCAGCTTTAAGAAAAACTTCTGTGCCATTCTCTCAGTCTCATCTCTGTTAAATTCAATAAGGCTTTTCCATGAAGGTATGGAACTGCTTTTAGAAGGAACTACTTCTTAAGTGAGCTATCTGTTGAAAGCACAGGCCAGATCCTCTGTGCCATTACATCCAGCTGATGCAGGAGCAGCTTTTGAAAGCACTGCCATAGAGACCCCGGTCTCTCCAAGGAGACGCTGCCACTCAGCACACGCCGACCACGGCAGATCTCCCTGCACCGCCACTCCTAACAGCCAGCATTAATCTCACGCCCAGAAGGATGCGAAGGGCCGTGCTTTCCACAACCGCTCTACTGACAGCGATGTCAAGTCCTCCTTTTTCCAAAAGCAGATCACGACACATCCTTTGTCCGTTCCCTTTGGGAGGCGGAGGGAGGCTGGGGGTGGAGAACAGAGGGCAGTTGTCACCCAGCTCCTCGGCTATATGAGAAAGTGGCTTCTGTTTCCGAGCTTCGCTCCGCTCCACGGCTTTCATCGACATCGAATTAAACAAGACTTTCTTTTGTACGAGGGGAATGAATGGTCCGCATAAGGGTCAAATAGCATTGCCTGCACAGGCTGGAACCTGCCTCACACAGTATGGGCTTGTCCTGGAGACACACAATGGCCGTCAGTTGTGTGCCCCCCAGGCCGGCTCCCCTCCTGGCGCTGGACACATGGGGGCAGAGTCCATACATCCAGGCAGGGAAGGAGGCAAATGCCAGGGCAGTGCTGCCCTCTGCACCATCCAGTGCTGCACCTGCGCAACATCTAGCGGCGGCACAGGGCCCCCGCCACGGGCTGGGTGAGGGCTGGGGTGTGCATCTGGGTTTGGTGGAGCCGCAGCTGTAAAGTCCTGCACGAGAGACCTACGCTTGGAGGTCAGATGGGAAATGTCTCTTGATGTCCTAATCCAGGTAACGGCTCTAGTCGTGATTTTTGGTCTTTCAATGAGAGGTGGCCATGAATCCCTATGGATTCGGAGTCAGCCACGTGCCTCCCTCCTCCAACACAAGCTCGTGAAGAGATCTCACAAATGCGACAGAAGCTTTTGATCATCCTTTGCTAGAACAGGATCTGCCTCCTGCTGTCAGTTATGGACACACTGAAAGGTGCATGCTGGTCTTTGTTGGTATGCACTCAGATGTTTGTTCCTCCAGTCTTCTGGTGTGTATGGGTCCCTCTGACTGTATCACCCACTGACACCAGCCTTCTGACGCTGGGCAGAGCCTTTCTCTATGTGAGGTCTGAATCTGTTGATGCCAGAGCAGAATTTGTCAAGGCAGAGAAGTCCATGGTGTGCAGTTTGCTTTGCAACGTGGTTTCCCCTAAGCTTGCCATCTCTCCCTCAGCATGGACAGCTTCCACCACTCCAGTGCAGTCCTGCTTAGGTTTCTGCTTGGAAAGATAGTTTGGATATTACTGATTCACTGCATTTAACAGTCCTCACTTGCTTACTGGAAATCTCTTGAGCTCTGTTCAGGCCAAGGTGATTACAGCTGTGCTGAGCAGCATGGCAAAATAAAAGAACTGAATGCCAGGACGTGCTGTTTCCGTGTCAATCAGCAGTGAAGAATTATGTGTCCATGGGCTTGAACAGGATGGCTGGCTCCAAATGTAAGGGTCTGTAGAAGAACCAAGGACTCTTGGTGACTGCTGTATTGTGCTATGCTAGCAAATGGAAAGGCCACTGTGCGAGGCTTTTTGATAAAGGCATCTCAACCTTCAAGCCACCACTTTTGCCTGCTTGTAATGCATGGCTAGGTAAGTAGTTTTTGCAACATGAAGCTCTCTTTCCAGCCTGAAATACTGTGTCGCAAAGTGGTGCTGGGACGGTGTGATGTGGTAATGCCATAAGAGGACTCAGAAAGCCTTCAGAGCCCTGGATGATCCTCTGCATGGGTTATACTCATGCTGATGGGCTGCCTTTAAGAACAAGAGGCAGTCCCACCCAACCTGAAACAGGTGGAAATACTCTCTGTGCAAGGAAATGGGATGAGCTCATGAGCACTGATATGGAATTCCCTTTCTCTCCATCCTCCTCCATCTGTTGACCTCATCTCAGCGCTGAAGAGGCCACTCTGTGTGGGAGACTCGAACGGCAATTCAGACTTTGGGCTTGTTTGGCTCTCAGCACCTCGCCCACACAAATCCTGCCAATAGTCATTATTGTGATATCTTCAGAGCTACTTCCAGTGAGAAATATTGGGAGAAAAATGATGGGTGGGTGTAACGTAATATGCCGACACCACACGCACCTCATATCCCCTCCTTATTTCAGCCTCATCTGTGATGAAAGGCCTTCATTTTATTTCTGTGTTTCCCATCCCAGAATCAGCCAGGGATCAAGCCAGGGACATGAAATAAGCATTAATGTACAAAGGCTCCATGTATGTGGGCGCTGATGTGTGTCCATATGGGGACATACGTGCACACCAATACT
Source organism: Falco peregrinus (assembly GCF_023634155.1). Lineage (NCBI taxonomy): Eukaryota > Metazoa > Chordata > Aves > Falconiformes > Falconidae > Falco > Falco peregrinus. The sequence continues at coordinate 89,545,771 of NC_073726.1, read as the reverse complement.
GCACACCGGGGCTGCTCAATAAATAAAGTCAATATTAACTCCTCAAACAAGTCATGGTTCATCTTTCACCTGCCTTTGCAGGTCTAATTTCATCAAGCAAGACTAATGTTTTCAATAGGGTGTCTATATGCAACTTTGACCCAAGGAGAGCTATATACTCTCAAGAAGAAAAAGAGTACACATGTACTTTTGCATCCTTTAAGACTTGAATATACTGGGAATTTGAGTAGTGTGGCAATAGAATAACAGTTATTTCTCTAGCTATGTTATTTTAACTCCCTCATGTGCATAATCTATTCTGGAATAAGGGTAATTACTCCAAAGTAAGAAAAAGCTTTTATTCTAGAACAGCAGTTCCCTGAGGGTGAATTATACTAAGAGCAGGGAGTGAACTAGTTTTTCCTGCCTTACCAAACTTCAGGATGCAAAAATTATTTTCTGATCTGCACCAGAATGAAATTCAGATTCTTTTGAGATTTTTCAAAGAGCGTAAATCAGAGAGGTCAGGAAGAGCTCCTTAGCAGCCTGCCGATGAGCGTCCGCTATGGGTGGAGGATCCACAGTTTTCGGTCCTTTGACTGTCTGATTCATGGATGGGTATTTACTTGGAAATCCTGCTTAGAGAGAAATGTCCCGAAAACAGTTCACTGTAATAAGTGTGGGTTCTGACTCCTATTATCTTTCTTTTTTTTTCTTTTTTTTTTTTTTTTGAGTTGAACTGTGCTTGTCCTTGAGAAAAGTTACATCTTTGATAAAATCAGTTGGTATTTTCCAATGAAACACTGGTTTGTTAAAAAATTCATGACGAGCCTTAGTAGTATTAGCATAGATTTAATGGTATAATTATCTAACTATAGTTATGCTGGTCAGTTCCCTGAGGTACCAAAGCTCTAAGCTCATTTTTTCGCGTGCGTGTGAGCTCAAATGATAATGCAACTCAAATAATCTTCTCTCCTGAACATCAGCATCTCATATCTTCCCTGAAACTACCCTTGCAAGCAGTGCTCAATAGTACCTATGTGATCCTGCCCGTGCCCCATCCCGCCCTGCAGCCCCCTGCCCTGCCCTTGCCGGGCTTCCCACACATATGCTAACATCTGCTGTAACGTGGGATGCTCCTGAGGTTTCAGAAGCACCTCGCTTTTCTAATGTACAAAATCCCCACCTGCTGCAGGGCCTTAACCCCCTTGCTCTCCCCTATTGCAGCACTGCTTGCACCCAGGACTGCTCTCAGGCTGGTGACCTTGAAGCAGCAAGCTCTGTTATCACATCACCAGCCTGCCTGCCCGCCAGCTTGCCTTCTCCTTCCCGCTGCATCCTCCCCCTCTGCAGGCACACTTTGAGCTGCTTGTAGCATCTGCTGCCCTCTCATTTGGAGTCTCACGGTGAACGCTGCTGCCCTCAGCTAACTGTCAGTATCTATCATGACATCCCATTAGCACAATCCACACTAATGACTGTGAAAGATGCATCCATTTCCATTTTCTAAAGGGCTTCCGCTGGCTGAAATCCAGCCGCAGGGTGAGGCTGGGGAGGGTAGCAGGGGGACAAATCTTCGTGCTGACAGAGCAAAGCGTACACATCATTACCGAGCGCTCTTCTGTCTAACGGCTCGGCTCAGCAGCTGTCAGGGGCGAGTGAGGGATTCCTCTCTTGGCAGCTCAGTGCTCAGTCAGGGCACCGCAAGGTGTGAGCCGGCCGGGGGAGATGGGGAAATCGCCTGCCTTCTGCCGTCTGCACGGACAGGGCAGCCTTCCAGTGGACCAGGCTGCAATCACCCCAAGCTGCCGCTTCCCTCCAAAGCACGTGTTAAGAGTTAAATCTGCAGTTGCAGGTCCAGTGTGGAAGAGCCAGGAGATAGGATGCCAAAAGTTAATAGGCAGCCCCTTGGGAAGGGGGTGTATGTGGTGGGGAGAGGGGGCAGGATTGGGGAACCACGATACAGCCTCTCCCAGCCCTACAGAGCACTCAGGTCACCCCAGATGTGCAAGTCTTATCTCCTGGGGTCTATGTCTGTATGGCCCCACTTTGATTTTTCCTCCTCAGATAACTTCTGGTGAGGAAGGATTCACTTCTCCCAGATGTCCAGTACCCTTCCCCCGCTCCTTTCCAACACTTCCTTAATCCGAACCCTGTTTGTGCCCCTGAATGGGACTTTACTACAAAGGAACTGAGTGACTTGACTAACACTCTTGTCTGGAGAGAGGCAATGGGTCCACAGGAGATGCTTGTAGCTCCTGCTGTGCTGTGTCTTTCTGGGTAAAGATGAGTCTGTTCTGTTACAATGAGATGGAAAAATAAGGGTTATGAGAAATCAAGTTTGTATTCTGAGCCAAACCCCGATCCCTTGCAGCAATCCCTGGTACATGTTTTCGTTCAGGTGGAAGTGGAAGAGCATATGGCAGGCAGAAACCCAGGTCAATCAGTTGAAGTGGCACTGGTCCCCTCTTAGGCTCTGACACCATTTTCTCCTTGCCCCTCTCATGTCCTGACTCCAAAAACTCCCACCGGCTGCTGGCACGGGTCACTCCGTGTTACCCAGCACAGAGGCCACGGCACAAGTGAAATGAAGCAGAATGTGCTTCGATTTCTGCCCACAGGAAAGTTTTCCATGAGCAGCTTCGGCCACCTAACTTTCTTGACACCAAATTGGAAATACCCTCTTTTGCTCCTGCTTATGCCAGCTTGTCACCCTGCCTCCTTAGCAGCCTTGCTCTTTGGCTCTTGAGGAATATCTGTGTTCACTTTTGGTCATCTATTATCCCACAGATATAGATTTAACTTCTGTAATACTTGCTGTAAATTTGACCTTCTAACCCTCTGACTGGTCTCATCATTTTTCTCTGATCTCCAGTTTCAGAAATTGCCAGAAGTGCTACAAGTAAACAGCTGATGTAAACTCTTGCCAGAGTCAGATTTTTCCCCATCTTTGTCAGGCGCCCAAAGCAACAAGGACCATTTTCAGCACATTTTTATATTAAAACCTTCTGTTCAGTTGGTGCTTCCCCTCCCTAGGACCTATGCTGTTACCAGAAACATTTCACATATCTTCTATTTGCTGAGTATGTGCTAGTAATATTTTAGCCTTGAATTTTTAAAATGAATCCCATCTGGACGTTTATTGCTGAGGTTTCCAATCTCTCTCGCTCTGTTCCTTGTTTGCTTTGGTCTTCATTATTTCACCCCCAAGGATCCAAGAAATGGTTCTGTAGTCCTCCTTTGATGTCTATCCTTGTCTCCACTGCCTGTGCGCTCTCCTTTTGCATTTTAATTCATTGAGAAGCTCCTTGCTTATCCAAACGGGCCTTATGCTGAAATACCCAGTCTTCCTGCCCAGTAAGGTTGTTTGCTCCTAAGCTCTCAATAATTTTGCTTTAAGAATCAGTCAGCCCTCCTGGGTATCTTAACTCCTCACGACAGCTTCTCAAGTGATTCTACCTAGAAAGGCTCTAAAAAAAGGCAAAGTTTGCTCTGTGAAATCCAGAGCATTAACTGCTGTTTACCTTCCCAGACATCCTCTAGATCTTGAACTCAATTGTTGTACCATTACTGTGGTCTCAACTACTCTCTGTGGCCACATTCACCACCATTTCCCCCCATTTGTGAGCAGGAGGAAGAGCATCGCTTTGTCCCTGCAGCATTTTGAGCTTCCCGTGAAATTCCTGGGTTTCCTGTTGCCCTCCCAGCAGATGTCTGGATGGTTGATATCCCCCGTGAAGATCAGGGCCTGCAGTAAGGAGACTTCTGTTAGCTGTTTTTAGAAAGCCTGATTCGCTTCCTCCTCTCGGGCAGGTGGTTTGTGGTAGAACCCCAATACAACATCCTCACGTTTCTTTCTCTGCTGGCCTCGATTCACAGACTGACCAGGTCATTGTGGTTCTGTGCAGCCGACGAGCTCCTTTACGTAGGGTTGAACTCCCCATCCTCTTCTCCCTGGCCTGTTCTCCCTAAACAACCTGCAACTCACCCATGACCATAGTTTCAATTGCGACATCCCACCACGTCTCTGTGATTCCACATGATCCTCCCGTGCTCACTGCAGTCTGCAAGATGGAAAGGAAGCTGGATGCAGGTTCACCCTGTTCCTCCATGTGGCTTCCCTTGGGGCAAGAAACCTCTTGCAGTCTGCATTGGCTCCTGGCCATGTTCCCTTACCTTGTGATCCTCCGTACTGTGGCACACTGGTTCCTCCCCTGCTACTGTCTGAAAAACTCTTGTTTGGTGTTACTGAGCAGAAGGAAGTGTTTTCTGAGGCATGATGGTGAAAAAAGCCTAAAACAAACACAGAGACATAGATATTGAGATGTCCAGATTCAGAATAAGGAAAAAAAGAATAAATAGGCCTTAGCAATGAATCATTTTACAGCTATAGCTTGATTTTCACTGCTGCCCTGTGAGATGGGTACTATACATTATATGCTGTGACAGGGTGGTCTTGCTGAAAGCAAAATGCTGTGTAATGTGAGTGAGAGATTCATGGTGCATTGGAGACTGTCTTGTCTTGCTTGTCTGGCTGAGCCTTGTGTGAAACTGATAAGCTCTGATTATCTGTGATAATATGACCTGATGGCCAGAGGGAGCTCCATTACACAGCACTACAGCAGAAAGAGCTCTGCAAGACTTGGTTAAACATTTCTGAGTAGGCTAAGAAACTCTGATGGAGTAGAGGACTAGTTCCAGGCTTTCTTCCCCCAGGAAAAGCCGTTGGATGTCTTTTGATCATCACTGGGTGAACAAATTAGTAGAGAGGATGAATCAGGCCCTAAGAAGAAACATAAGCAGGTGAATGCAGCTCAGGTGATTTTTGTCCTACATTTCGTTTGTCCAGCGGGAGGTTGCACAGGATTCAGCAGGACCTTCTCTGCTTGATGAATTGAATGGCTGACAGCCTAAAGCCTCCTGGACCTCAGTCCAAAGCTAAACCCCAAACACTTCCACCACAGTTTAGAGATAACAGAGAGAAGCTTGTAGGGGAAAATCTCAGACAAAAGCAGCAAGGCAGGCTGGCTGATAAAACTAATCAGGCTGGCAATGAGGAAGAGATTTGTTGTTACTACCTGCAGCTGAAGATAAACTACTGGCAAAAATGGCCAGAGCTGTTTGGGCTGAGCAGGGAAGGGGGATGTGATGTTTATGGGATGGAGCGGTCCGAGGAGAATCTTTGAAGTTGATTTACTATGACTCTGGCCTGAATGAAATCCCAGGAAGCTCTGAACTGTACTTCAAAGGTGGAAAAAAAATATTCCCTCCCTTCTTGCATTTTAATAGGGAGGAGCACCCAGTCGTCGTGGGAATGGGGGTGGGGGGGGGGGCTATGCAGCCAAGGGGTCAGCTAGTGGAAGAGCTCACAGCCTTAACAAGTTTGGCAAAGTGTTCGTTTGTAGGCAAAGGCAGATCAATGCCGAGCAAGGCATGATATCAAAAAGACATGCTTTCCCCCCAAAACAGTCCTCCAGACCCTGGCTGAAGAAAGGAAGCAGCACAGGCAGTGGTGTCTGCAGCTGACAAGCACCGCCTGTGCTGTCTCTTCATAGCACTCTGCTTCCTGAGAGCTGGCTTCTGCTTTGAAACACCAGTTAGTTACCCTCTGCTTCGCCCAGGTGATCTGCTTCACCTAGGTGATCCGCTAGATCTGCAGAACAAAGCCGGGTACATCACCACACTAGACCCTTGCCGGTGGGTACGGCTGATTGCCCCGGGGTAGGGGTGCACGGGTAAATCTGCTTTGCCATCTCTAAAAGTCTACACTGGGGCCACAGACAGCCCTCCTGCAGCTCGTGGATTTGTTGCTGCAGCTCCAAGTGGAGGATATGGCAGCCTAGTTAGAGGACATGTTCTCTTACAGGTCTGATTGAAGCAGTGTTCAACCCCAGAGAAATTAGTTCAAAACCTAAATAGTCAAAGTGGGGATGCCTATCAGCTGCCCCCTTCGTTACCTTCCTTGCTAAACATACACTGGCTGGTTCAGAGTGCTGATACTTGAAGTATCTGATGGGCACTGGAAAAATCAAACCCAAGTAGTTTCTAAAGTGGGAGTTGTAGGGGAAGTGCTGAATTCCTAGCTTCAAAATGCAAGACAATTTTAGGGGTAGAAGGTTATTACCAGAGATCTATTTTTGGATTTTTGCTTATTACCATGTCCCTCTGACCAGCTTGCTGAAAAAAAGCCAAAAAGAAGAGAAGTAAATTAGATGGAAGAATGTCAATGCACCTTTGATGCAATAAAAGAAGAAGCCCCAAGCCCAGAGCCAATGTTGATAAGCTGTGATTTTAGGAGACCATTTATAGCACAAATGTATATGACCAAAATAGGACTGGGAGCAGTAGCCAAGAGAAGGACATGAAGAACAGTGTATTTTATATCAGGAAGAAAATGTGCCCTTGGGAGCCACGGTGCAGGACTGTAGAGAGGCTGTCTGGCAGTAACACAGTTCTGCAGAGCCTCCAGGTCTGTGCTTGTTGTAGGGAGAGGCCAGCACCCTCCAGCTTGCTTAAATACACAGAGAGGCAAGGACGTGCCTATAACAGGGTGCCGCTTGGTTTTGCAGTCCCGAGGTGAAAAAAACAACAAGAACCCAGGGAAAATAATGGTTAATCATGGGGAGGATGTAATTCATGCCTATGGGGAGCAACCGTGTGTGTGCACTGCGCGGAGCGAGGGAGGCAGTGCTGTCTGGCCGTGGTGGCAGTGGTTTTTTTGCTCCTCCAAAAGTGTAATGGTTCCGCTGGGGAACTGGTAGGTTAACAGCGCTGGCAGGCAGCCTGATAAAAGCAAGCTAATTGCCCACCAGCTCCTGTGTAGCCGGCCGGCAGTGAGTGAATGAGAGAGAGCAGGAAGCGCTAGCTCTGGGGTGGGAAAATATTTGTGTTGCTTCCATGAGGATATTAGAACTGGAAAGTTATTTGGATTTATTCTTCTGATAAAGCTGATGGCTATTCCTCAGGAAAAAAAACCCAACCACCACCAACAAACCGATTGTATGAAGCCAGATCTAGCACTGAACTCTGCTAAATGCTACACGCAAGCACACGCCTAATTGCTCAGCATCAACAGTGATTTTTTGCTTCCCGTAGTATGTTTAGACCCCCCCGTGTTGTGCTGAGCTCTGTCACTGCCATCAGCCCTAACTCACAGGCAGGAAAACAAGCTCAGCAAAGGGAGGTGGTTTGCCTGCAAGGGTCGTGCAGTGAGTCAGCCTCAGAGTTGAACAAGAGAACGTGTGACTTCTCCGATTCGTGCCCAGACCTCCGGCTATTCCTCCCCCCGAAACCTGCTCCAGGCCCCGGCTGGGATTTCTCTGCTCAGCCCAGGCAATGTGCTGTGTATTAGCAGAGAGGGGCCACAGCCAGTCAGTCATTTTATTGACAGGACACCGCTTCACCTGAAAGACACCAGGATTTCCCCTTCCCTGCATTGATCTTCCCCTAAATGACTCGGGGAAGAAATGGCCATGCAGGAAATGTCGACTACCAGGCTGGCAGCCTTGATGCAAATGTCCAAAGCAGCCAGGTCTGGATGACATTAATCCTTTCAATGAAAGACTGCGGCAATAAATCGGCATAAGGGGCGGCAAGGTCTGATGTATGAAGACAGTTTAAAACAACTAAATATGTGTACTGTAGCTTGCCTGAACGATTCACACCTGCCAAGTGACACCCACACATTTCATTGTGCCTGTCAGTCTGCCCAAGCCCAGAAGGAGGAAAAAAAAAAAAAAAAAAAGTGGTGGTTTTTTTTCCTTGCTACTCCTGATACTGCCCTTCTGGGTTTTTGTGAGGCAGGTAACGTCCTTTCTCCTGCTGCCCCATTTGCTGAGGTGGCTTTCATGCTGAGCTACTGCATCCCGAAGAAAGGAACCCAGTCAGGTATGGAATCCTTGGGAAGTGCCTAGATGAAGGGTAGCAGCCACGTCGTGAGGAGCCGTTGTGCTAGGGCTTCTCTGGGATAGAGCAGATGGGAACGGTAGCTTCAAGAAGTGGTACTCCATGACCATAGATTCTTATAGCTCTGACCTCTTGAGATCAAAACTCCAGGGAGAAATAATTTCCTCCCAAGTCTCATGGTTCCTGTCTGACTACAAGCCCTGCAGCACCGATGGCTGGCTGAACACAAGCCACGCTCGTGGCACAAAGGACTGATCTTCCCCAATCTTGCCTGTCTCCTGGGCTGAAAAGCGATGAGGGCTCCAGCGAGAGACAGCTTCTGCCTCTGCCCCCTGTTCCTTACTCTCTCCCATCCCATTGCCTTCTCTCAGGAAGGAAGGAGATACTTTTCAGGGTTGGGCTTGGGAAGGTGAAGCGGTTATGGCTAGTGCTGCCTCGAGATGGAGGGTTTCAGGTGGGGAAGAAAGAGCTCAGCCAGGAGCTGCAGGAGCACATCTGGAAGAACAAGGTTGCTGTGGAGCTGAAGGTCTCCATCTGCAGGAAAGGCCAGGGTGCACATACAAGTTTTGGGGGGTGACATGAGGGAAGGTACAAGCATTACTTTCATGAACCTTTGAGGGAAAAGCTGGGAACTCTTCAACAGGGGCCAAATCATTTGGTTTTATGTATTTTGAGACAGCGAGCGGTAGTGTTTTTTTCATTCCCCCTGCCACATATATGTGGTTGCAGAGAGGGGGCAGAGTCCCTCTGCATATTTATGTGTGTGTGAGAGAGAAAGAGAGAGTAAAAAATGCACAATCATCTTCTTTGCTTGATCTAAGGTATGTGGGAAGGGATCTGACTCAGCATTTGGGGTTAGACACTGCACCAGAGAAAGAAATAACTCCAGACAAAAGTTGGAGGACAACATAGTTGCAGGGAATTTTAACCTAAGCAATATAGGGTCTTCATAAATACTCTTCCCCTGGTTCTCAGATTGACAGGAGGCTGTGCTCCGTCTAAAACCAAGGCGTCTCAGAGAGGTCTTTCTGGAAGACAAGAGGGGGTGGTCCAGCAGCCTGGCTTAGCACTATATCATTTAAATAGAATTCTGCCTTCAACTCTTCCCATGAGATTTCATGCACCTGATTTAGCATCCTAAATAAGATATCAAATATTAATACAAAATATTGCCTCCACCTCAGGGACTCACAAGCTGTTCTTGCCATATACTCAGGGCTTTCATTAAACAGGCTGGGGCTGCAGCTGTATTATCCTTCCAGGAACAGATCACTTTTTCTGTGTCGGAGCACTGCTGTTGTACAGCTATGAGAGAGGCAATATGAGAGAAAACAGTATGGAGCAAAAGAGATGATGGAAGAGAGGGAGATATAGGGAGCAGAAACTGGAAAACAGTAGCCTGGGAAAGAAGGATCAGAGAAAGGAATGAAGGTGTATGATGATGGGAAGGGGAAAAGAGGCAAAAGAAAGGAAAAAGATGTGGCAAAAGGGAGAGAAGGAGAAAAGCTTGTTTCTGATTCATAAGACTAAGGCATAGTCCTCAGGGGATGAAGGAACTACTCTGGAAAAGCTGGGAAACTGCAGATGACTAATAATTAGCTACAAGATAAAGCTGAGGTTTTTTTCCCTTTGGCGTTTCCTTTTTTTCCCTTTGCTCAGATTGCAGGGAGAGGTTACCCAGTGGCACCCACTGGCAGGCAAACAGCACACACACGTTCGTGCCTCACACGGGAAGTGAGGTGCAGTGTCCTCTGGCTGGTGGACACCAGTACATGGTCTGTCAGTGGTGGAGATCCCCCACAAATCGAGGCAATTCTTCCCCTCCTATGGTCTGTGCTGTGCAGCCAGTCTGACTCAATGACTAAACCAGCCCCGAACTGTTTTGGAGGTATTATCTTGGACTGCAATGATGTTTTGTCCTGGGAATTAAAGCTCTTCTGTGGCTCTGCGGCTGCCTGCAGCTGGTCCTGCGTTGTACAAATTCTTTCCCTGCTGCACTAGAGCACAACACGTTACTGAGTAATACCGAAGGGGTTTGGTTAAAGACAGTCCTCCAGGTGGGAGACATGAGATCAACACTCTCCACCACGCTGTGACACAGAGGCTTTTGTGCTCACGTTTTGCTGATGTTTAGGGATTGCTACTCAAACCTCTAAAGGCAACGAAAAGGAAGACAGATGAAGGAGCGTGTTAGTTTTGATTCTCCAAGCTCCCCGTCCGCTTTCACGGTGGATGGTCGGTAGAGGGGAATAACAGGTTCACAGGCGGCAGTAGCAGACCCTCTCTTTATTTCTCAGATTTTTACAACATGGCTCATTTGGCCAAGTGAACGCAAATGCAATTCCTGGGTCTGCCGAGTTTCAGGCTAAAAGGAATCACAGTTTGATCAAGCAGTCTGACCTTTTGTGCACTGCTGGTCTTGCGTATTCTTATTCCATTGCCATCTTAATGACAGGAAGAACTTGCATTTGATGAAAGCATCTTTTTTTCAGGTGAGTATTTAGTCTTGATTTAAGAACAGCAGGGGATGGGATGTCAGTATCTTATGCCAGTGGCTGTTTCCTGGTTAACCACCCCCTCGTTGAACTTCACGCTTCATCTTCAGCACAAATTTCTTCAGCTTCCAGTCAGTGACTCCTGCTCTGTTTTTTTTCTGCTAGATTAGAGATCCCTTTAGCGGCTGGCATTTTCTCCCCATGGAGGTACTTGTATGTTGTAATCAAGTCACTTCTTAGCCTTCTTTTTGATAAGCTAAACAAACTAGATGCTGAGATTCCCATTGTAAGGTACTTTCACCAGCCCTCTGAACGTTTTAGTGGCTATTTTTTTTTTCTCTTTGATTTTTCAGCATCCTTTAAGGGATGAACGCCAGGACCAAATGTATTATTCTAGACTTGGTCTCACGAATAGTTATACAAACATAAAATAATCTCTCTACATCAGAGAAGAAACATTTTTTCCCTCTGCACTGAAGACTCTTATTAGCCCCCTTTATCTCCTGATGGTACAAGATGATCATTGCTTGTCTGGCACAGCCACTGCACTCTTCAGAGTCAATGTGCACGGAGGCACTCGTGGTAGGAGTAGGAATGGCTGGTACTTCTTAGCTTTGCACTGAACCACATCAAAATGCATTTTGTCTGTAAGCACCCACTTGCTATTGAACACAATTCAGGGTCCCTGACTGCCTTTTTTCTTATATTTACTACTCTGCCAAACTTTATGTCTCTATAAACTCTACTGGCCGTGATTTTTTATTTACTTCCAGATCATTAGGCATCAGGCCCAGTTCTGATTGTGGAGCTGTGTGAGACATCGTCCCCGTTCGAAGAGTTGTTCTTCCTGACAGCTCTTTTTAGGGGTCTAACAGCTGTTTATTCCTAATCCACTTTTGATGTGCTTTACGGATGCTGTAAAACCAACACAGGTCTATTTTTTTATCAGAATTTCATGCACTACTAAGTGAAGAAATCTATGTGGCTATTTTCATCAGCTAATCTTTGCAAATCCAAGAAAATCACAGCAGGTTTCACATGTTCTCTTTTAGTAAGAACATGTTGATTGGCATTAATTGTATTTCTGCTCATTACTTTGTCAGCAGCCGATGTCTGGCTATCTGACCTACCATTACTTGGAACGAGCTGCTTGCATCTTTTGCTGCATTAACACAGCATTAGTGTTCTCCCAGTCTTCAGAGATTTTCCCTCCGTACCCAGGTCTGTTTACTGTAGATTACTGTCTCTAATCAATAGGTGACACAGCGAACTCTTTAGGACTCTTGGGTACAAGTTATTCAGGTCTGGAAACATTAAAATATCTAACCTTAGCAGGTGATGGTTAATATCTTCAGACACTAATGGAATACAAAGTACTTCTTCATCCTCTTACGGTGGGGATTTTTTTAATACAGACCAGAAGAAGTACTTAAGTCAGTCTCCCTTTTCCCAACATATAATAAAATATGATCTCCATTAGTCACGAACCCATGCAATTGATAGAATTTATTTAGCTCTTAACACACTTAAACTTCTCCTTATTTTCCTTAGCTCTACCAGTCACTTGTTTTCAACTTGCTTTAGTTTCCTTTATCAATTTTCTGTATTCACAACTTCTAATTTATATTGACTGCCGTCTATTTCTTGATACAGTAAGTATAACCCATTTATCATACATTTTTTCCAGTTTCTGATTGCTGCTTTGACTTTGCAGCTGAATAAGGATGATGAGCTCTCAGCCAAAGCATGCCTTTTGTTGATTGCAAAGCCATACTTTTTTCTAACAAACTCTTCTGTAAGACCTGCCAATTTTCATTCATCTTTCATGCCTAATTTTTTCCCCATCAATTTTGCTTGTATTTTTCTTCTACTGCTGAGAAATTAGTCCTTTGCAACTGCCCTCTGTTTGCCCACATTTAATGTAATCATCTCGCAGTCATTATCATCTGTAATTTTAGAAACCTTTAAACTCTTTCAGCTCCAGCATATATCCTTACAATCAAAGCTCCTTAAAAGAGTGCTTTCATTTTTTCCTTCTGCAGTAGGTATGAAGAAGAGACAGGTGCTTAAAGAATAACTCACCTTATTTTCCTGTTTGATTTAGCAGTCTGGAACATGCCTGCACCAGCATGCCTCCAGGGTTTTATTAGGTAACACATTAATCCGTATGCATTCAACATTCTTTGGTTGTGGATTATCAATAACTCTAAATCAAGTAATGATGTCTTTAATGCAGACTGCCACCTCCACTTCTTTTATCTGCTCACTTATTCCTAAACTGATTAAACCCGTGGATTTTAACATTCTAGTCATGCGAATTGTCCCACCAGGTTTCAGCAATGCCAATTATATCAATGAGAATCTCTAATTTCTTTTGCTTGTTACGGAGTCTCTTTGCACTGCAACATGAGCAGCTGAAACATTTCTTGCCATATATACTGCCACATCAGTGCAGTTTATCTGTGATGAGCCGAGTTCAATGCCAGTTTTTAACTCCTGCACTTTACAGCTTGGCTCTCAGGGTGTGGAGTGTGTGATCTGGTATCAGGATTGCATCAGCACCCTTGTTTTCTAACAGTGCTAGAGGCTGGTGTTGGGGATGGCTTGCTCTTTTGCCTACAAGAACGGTGAAAGCTACTGCATTAGAACTTGGCACCTGACAAGTCCGTCTGTCCTCAGTAAGCTCATGATAGGATATTTAATGCCAAATCATATTAAATAAAGAAAGGGAAAATGGTCTTTGCGTCTCCTATTTACAGCTGCAGGGAGTTCTGTGGGGAGTTTGTAGAAAAGGTACCTCTTGTACTTTGGTCCAAAGCTGATGAGATAAAGAGTCCAGGACACAGATGAATCTGGGTAACTGCTTGGGAGGGCAGGGAGTCCCTTAACTAGTGGCCGTAAGGCAAGTCAGAATATATCCCTCTATGCTTCAGCTAAATGTCTTTCTTGCCCGAGTTGCTCTCCCTCCAGTTAAATATCACAGGGTTCATTGAAACTGGGCCAGTGGTGCTGGCTGTGTCACATGCTGAGTTGTTTAGCAGCAGCCCAGGAGTCAGTGACATCTCTCCATCTTCCCAAGGGATTTCAGGGGTAGCGTTTTAAGTCAGGCAGGCAGGAGCTTCCGAGACAGATGAGCAACTATCCATCATAACAGGATGCCTCCTCGGTAGCCTCCCCGGGGCCTGGGTTACAAGGACAGTTGGCTGAGCAGGGGATAGACAGTTAGATGGGAGAAAAATATTTGCAGCAGAAATACATCAAATACCAAATAATAAATCCGAGACAGGAGATTTTGCAACACTGATAGTTGTATACTATAGATAGAGTGATAATACAGATTAAAATTTCAGTATTGTCGCTTAAAAAATTTCTTGTTCTTTTAAGGAGCAAATCCCACAGATGTTGTGATCTCACACATTGGTTTTGAATCCTTGGGATCGCCAGGAAAGAGAAGTTCACTCAATTAACCAGTGGTTTCCCAACCCATAACAGTCTTGTTGGGCTCCACTGGAGCAGGCTGCAGGGAGAGAGCCAGCACTGGTTCTTCTGGGAGCAAGACAAGCATCTACCCAGGCAGTGTCCTCACCTCCTGGGTGAGGGAAAGACTCATTGGTTACACTGCTTGGTGTTCCTCCAGCAGTGGCTAATTAAGGAACAAACCAAAGCAAGAAAAAACAGATCTCCCTAGGACAAGACATACCTTTATCAGAAACTTGCTCTTGGTCCATGCTTACTGTTAGTTTAGACTCTCAGGCACAATCTCTGACGCTTTTATCACTAAGTGCAACACCAGACAGAGATCTTATTTGCTCATATGCTTCAGCTTGCTTTTGTACAGCATAAACAAACAGTAAACACCCAAGAGGCCAATGAGCGGTTTATCTGGGAAATGCAGTGTGTAAAATGGCAATTAGTCCAAAATCTCATTCCAATGTATGTTCACGACACAGTCTTTATGCAAAAACATGCGGGATATTGTTTTCCAGCTTGCTGCAAGCCATAGTTTCCATTGCTATTGAATGTGGGTCAGGATAGACACCCTATTCCTTTGCCTCAGGTTGCAACCACTTTCCCTGCCTGCCTGTGATTCAGCTCTTCCCCTGTCACATTCCACACATCGTGAGCATCAAGTCACCAAGTACCAGCACTTGTGTCACTCTGGGCTGAGGAAAAGCTCAGGTGCCTGCTCCAGTGCAAATCATTCAGGAGATGCTTGGTCACCTCTCAGCTGAGTCAAGCATTTAAGAGAGAATACACCAGAGAAAGGGGCACATCAGCTGTTTCCTCAGCCTTTCATACCGCTGCCTGCATGATAAAATAGAAGAGGAGCTCAGCTCCGTCTGAACAGTATTAATCATGGCTGGATAATCAGCAGTGCTACAGGCAAAAGGGTTTAACAGTAGTGTCACGGAAGAGAAACAGATTTGTCACAAAAGCTGAGGGCTCCCTGATGGTGGCAGAGGGTACTGGAGTGAAACCCTGGGCTGATGGGGGTTTGGTTTCAGGTGGCTCTTACCTTTCCTGGCTCTCAGAGTTGTGGTGTTCCGATCTCCCAGTAAAGGCTACAGACAAAACAAAAATAATCACAGTATTGCATTGCAGCATGCCTTGGTGGGGCTTAAAGAGCGCTCTTGCAGGGAGCCACCTCGGGACACGCGCACCACAGTTCGTACTGCCTACGCTCTGAGCAAGGCATGATTTACACCCCAAGCTTCCCTGTGCAAGTGTGCTCGGTGCCTTCAGGACTGAAATGTCAGGATTTATTCTACCAGACTGAGATAATATGACAAATTTGCATTTTCAACTAGCTCTCACAAATTCCACCACTTCCCCCAGCACATAGCTGTACCCCGCTCCATCACTAGCAGCTCTCTTTATTTCAGCAGGACAGCTGGGGGAATAAGATATTATTCATTGTGAATAAAAGAAATAGCAGATAACACTTAAGGAAACTACAATGAGTAAACCGTCCTACGGGTCAGATGTTCAGCCTGGAGCAGTGAGAACCAGGAGTATGACCAGCAGTTTAGCTTGCAGTGGGGCAAAATGCTGCAGGCTTTCACATTGGACGCTCTTTACTAATTAGCTGGAAAATTCTTCAGCTAGATGCGCAATTATCGAGGAACATATGAATGCAAGAGTTCTCCAAGGTGATTTAATCTAGCTCCTGCTAACAAAAGCGGCTGTACCACAATACTTCTTATAAACTGACCAAGTCCCAAGTAGCTATGGAGCTTGATTCCTCTCTCCCTTGGACCCCACAACATAGAAGACCAAAGACTACGAAAGGCTTTGAAGCGTCTGGACAGAGAGAGGCAAAAACTGCCATAGTGGCAGAGAAAGTTCAGCTGCTGAATGCTGACACATTCAAAGAAAACATCTCACTAAGCCCTAAATGTTACAGGACCTAAATTAGCTGTCTCTAATGATCACGGTATTGAAAACTTATGCTTTATTGCAGTGTTAGTCAAATCCGAACAGAGGGAGGAAGGAAGAAGGTTACAGCACATCTGTACATGTTGGTAGAAATATTTATTGAACCTTCTGTTTGTGATCGCAGAATTTTCATTCTGTGGTGGCTTGTGCTGACCAGAGTGGTTACAACTGTCTGCAGCACGGCGGGTCTGAACGCTGAGTGGGTGCTTCTTGTCTTCAAGTCTGTCTGTAAAGCACACAATTTTAAATGATGCTGTGTTAAACCGTAGTTATTATAATAATATAGAATAAATCACTTGCAAAAATCATCTAGGCTAGGAATTTTTACAGCGTTTGTCTTAATGGAAAGAGCTCCAAGAAATGCTAACTCTGCTCTTTATGTTCCATTTACTGTTACATATTCCCTTAACCTAACTATTCTTATTTGTCTCTTCTTAAAACTAAAGGATTGCATCCTTCTCAATCTTTCTTTAACAGCAGCCTCCCAAGCAGATAATCATTCATGCCACCCGTCTCTGAACTTCTTTCATTTCTACTGCAGCCACTTGATGGCTGGTGACTAGGACTGAACACAATATTCCAAGTGAAAGCACACTATTGATTTATTGAATGGCTTTATATTTTCTGTAATCTCCTTAACGCACACTTTCTTGCTACTGATGCTAGAAGAGTAAATGGATAAAAAATGTCCCTTAAATGCACTAAAATGGAAAATCTTGAGTAGAATCTTTTCCTTCCCCCTGGAAAAGTAACACATCTGACACCCTGTGTGTTGCAGAATGTGCACATCCATCTTGGCTTTTCAGAGAGGCGAACTTTTGACTTTCAGTGTGACTTTCAAGAAAGTTGATATTTATTGTGTTACTGACATTTTCAAAGTACCTGTCTCTTATTTACAGAGGTGGGATTCAGTTAGCTGAAAATGTGAATATCTTTTATTAGGCTGAGTTACGTTAAAGAAGGGGATGCTAAAGGACTTTCCTTTGCCAGTAACCATTTCTGTAGGTGAATTTTAGCATTAGGCATCTGTAACTGTTTTAACAAAGGATTCTTTTTTCATATAAAATATCTGGGTCATCCATAACACAATGTCTTATAATATGGTGGCATGAGAATATATAACAGAGTTGAATTCCTGAAATCAGGCCCCGAATATGTACAGAGACACTCAGGTTAGGCATTAGAAACCTCTTTTTCTTTAAAGCCTTTGTTTTGAAATTTCTGTCTGTGTAGGAATCACCCCTATGAATATATCAGCCCTTGGAACCACACAAGCACAGAACGATTTGGGTTGAAGGGGACCTTTCAAGATTATCTAGTCCCCCTTCCCCGCCCCCCCCCCTCCCCCCCATGGGCAGGAACATCTTTCACTAGATCAGGCTCCTTAAAGCACTCACCAATCTGACCTTGAACACTTCCAGCCATGGGGCATCCACAGCTTCTCAGGGCAACCTGGTCCCGTGTCTCACCACCCTTATTGTAGAGAATTTCTTCCTTATGTCAAATCTAAGTCTACCCTCTTGCAGTTTAAGACCATTGTGCCTTGTCCTGTCACCGCAGGCCTTGGTAAAAAGCCTCTCTCCATCTTTCTTATAAGCCTCCTTTAAGTATTGAAAGGTTGCAATACGAAACACATTAGCAGTCTGAAAGTTTGTTATACCCTAAAAAAAAAAAAAAATGAACCATTTTAAGGGAGGGAGAACCCCCCCTCTCTATATCCTGTGGAAAATAAAAATCAAGAACTTTTAGGAAGTTGAGAGTCACTGATTCCTTCTGGCCACCTCTTGGCACGCTCTTCACCATCTCCTGGACCCCTGGAAGGTGCAGTTGGACTTTAAGAGGAGGGGGAGCAGGCTCCTCGTGTCCCTAAAGCAGCAGTGCAGGCACACTGGCAGGCAGCTTCGGACTGAGCGCTGGCAGCCTTCCTGCTGACTCTGAGATTTTTCTGCTCCTGTAAGGACTTAAGGATGAAGCTTCTAGACATACAGGCACTTAGACTCTATCTATCTTGGCATATGCCAGCGTAGATAAAAGAGTATATGTCTATGTGCTGAAGCTGTCTGCTAGAGCCAATTGACGAGAAATAAATGAAAAACTTAACGGTTGTCATTATCACCGGGTGTCTTCTAGACAACATGGATCACCCTCACGGGCCAGGAGGCCAGGCTCACGAGTGCCTAATGAAACAGGCAGTAAGGTGACTGCGCATCCACCTTTCCATCTCTTGTCCTCTCCAACCTCCAGCACTAGTGTTGCTCAGCGTACAGCCATACTGCATGGTCCACTAATCTTTTCAGGAGTTAATCCTAATAAAAATAGGCAACTGTGTGAATAATGACACACCTAATTTTACTTTTTTTTTGGCTATTGAAAGCCACCTGGAGTTATTGGTATTGCTGTAGAACCAATCCGGGCCTGGAGAGTAACCCCAGCCTCCGTTGTAGCCATGACTACAGAAATGAACATTAGGCATCTGCAGAACTTTATTATTCACTTGTGACTCCACGCGTGTTAGACAGGTCTCCTATACTCAGTGATGTTCCCCGGGTGCTTATAAGAAGCATTAAGCTGTTATAATGGAATTGCAAGTATGAAATATGAGTCTTTGAGTGTATCTTTGGGATTAAGAACAGTTGTGCCTCTGAATTCTACAAAGCACGTATTTGTTGTCAGTGTACCTATCAGCAAGCAGCGCAGGTGATTAACAGACGTGGATCTAAAAAAATAATGTCTAAGGAGGCTAGGACTCCGTGCAAATACCTGTGGATTAAACAGCATCTTAGAGAGTCTGCTAGATGTGATGCATTTAAAAGTGATATGGAGAGCTGCTCAGTCTGTTATTTGATCTTGCTCATGCTTATCACCAAAGAATCTGAATATTTAATAGCCAATGCATACAAATCCTGCAGTGAAACAGCAGGGACGTGGTGGTCAGTCAGCAGGGCAGTTATCTGCTAGAGAGTTCCTCTCTGAACAGCTCTTTTCGCATCACATTCTCCTGCTATGATCAGATACATTGCTGTGGTGGGAAGAGGAGGAGATAAACAGATGCATAAAATGGATTATATGGTTCAGGATTATATGGTTCAGATCACTAACCGTTAGTCTGATGGGTCAAGTACAGTCTCCATTCTTGGACATTTTCAAGATCAGACTGGAGAAAGCCCTGAGCAACTCAGTCTGACCTCACAGCTGACCCTGCTTTGAGCAGGGGATTAGACTAGATGACCTCCTGAGGTCCCTTTCAACCTGAATTAAATTACCCTATGATCCTTTTGTGTGTGTGTGGACACACACACACGACACAATGACACAGTAATCTGCATTATCTAAGAACCTACAAGTCAGTAAGAGCTATCTGACAGGTCCTGTTGTGACAGTCCCAAATCCGTGCTCTGATGCCAGGACACCTCCCCAGTCTGGCATGCTTTCTTAGCTGACTGCAATCTTGCTCTTAGCTTCACTCGTTGCAGTGTACACTTTGAAAGCATTCTGCATTACGTGAAGCCAAAGGTCTAGAAAAAGAATATCAACAGGGAGCTGTGGCTGTGAAATGCACAGCCACAGTCTGACTAAAATTGATGAACAGTAACTATGAACTCCCATCACTTTACCCAAACACATTTATCTTTCATTAAGGGTAGAAAAATATGGTGGCTGGTTCCCACACAGGATGCCCGCGCCCCAGATATACAGCTTTCCTTTTTTTCCCAAGGTTTCACCCACTCCCAAGTTGGTTTCATTTAGGAATGAACACTAAATCATAACTTCTGTTTCATTTAATGTGGACCATCTTTCTTTGGTCATATCCAGCAATTTCATCCTATTTGAGTTCTAATAGAAAAACATTTGTTTGTTTGAATACCCCTTCCCCAGCCTAAACAAACAAAAATTTGGAAAACAACCAAGTGCTTTTTTTATTCTGAAGAATTAAAATCTCCAAAAGAACAAATGTTTCTCATGAGCATCTGTTCTTTTGAGAACTCAGGTTTTTTCCAGAAAAAAAAAAAAAAAAAAAAGAAGAAGAAAAGCAAGCCTTTGATGAACATATTAGCAGCTCACTCTAACCACAATAATTAATGAAACCCTCTAGAACCAAGAAGAGCCAAATAGCCTCTTAAAACAGATAGCTGCCTGTGATGGCTTTTTATGGACTGATGATCTTGGCACAGCAAGCTCCTACACAGCTTCTACAAGACGCTCTCCCGCCTCCAGCTCAGGGCTACTGTGCCATAGAAATCCTTATACCATAGGAGGAATCTCTCTGCGAACGGCTGCAATGCATATAGGGGCTATATATAGTCTGAAATCAGGTTAATTGTCTATAATAGTGCCCTTCACTCTCTTTGCCAAGTTTATTGTTGCTGAAAGATGTCAGCCTGACAGCTGCTGAGACTGAAATCCCCCACCTTCCGCAGGAGAGTGGCATACTCTGAATGTAGGACAGGTTCCAGCAACTTGTCATCCCTTCTGATGAGACTGGGGATAAGGGGGACAACTGCAGTGACAGTTTTGTGACCTGGACAGTTCCTCAAGACCAGCAGGACAGGATCATCGACAAGAGATAGCCATTATGAGGTGGTAGTCACTCATGGTTACTTTTGAATGGAAGAGATCTGAGGTGGTCATATTATTTTAAAGCCATAGGCTTCACATGTGTTGGTGTATATGCAGGTTTCTGTATCTTTTCAGCTCCGTGAACTCCTGGGGCAACACCGAGAGTAAATGACAACCCCTTGGAGTATGCTGTTCATGCCATAAATCAACCAGGAGGATAATGGAAGGGAGGACAAGAGGGTTGGCAAGGGTGATTGCAGCATAGGTGGTACCCTCACCGGCCAGGCACAGTCCCAAAGCACCAGGCAGGGTGCTGATAGACACACAGTCCACTGACAGCCCCAGGCAAGGCAAAGTGATGAGTCAAGTCCAAGGTCCTTCCAGGGAAGAAGACAAGGCTTTCTACAAGGTGGATCCAGCATCTCTCTGGGAAAACCATTCAGTAAGCCAAGATAGAGCTGAGCATAGGTACAAAGGCAACGTAGCCCAGGAGCTTTACTTAAGCTCAGGTCTGCGGTAACGGGCAGAGGGTGGATGGATGGAGGGCCCAGGTAAGTCAGCCAGGGTAGTTATGGTCTGGTAGTGCCTTCAAGGCATGGCAGATAAAAGGTTGTAAATAAGGGGGAGCACCATTGAACAGAGAATGTGAACACAGAATCACAGGGAGCTGGCTCATAGCATCTTGTGAACAATTGCCTTAGGGCTAAGTGTCAATTGATTATGCCAAGGTTTTTTTGGGGTTTTTTTTGTGGTTTTGTTTGTTTGTTTGTTTGTTTGTTTGTAAAGGGCAGAAAGCATTTTCTTTTTGCATTGGCCTACAGGCAGTAATACCCAGGCACAAAGGAGACCTCGCTCAGGAGAACAGCTGTGGATTCAACACAGAACAGCAAGGTGTATTAGAGAGAGATCAAGGGCAGGGGGAGAAGAAGAGGTTAGCCCATGGAAAAGAGTAGAATTTGCAGAGCTACCCAGCAGGTGAAAACAACCATGGCAGCCAATTGTCATGTGTCAAGGCTGAAGTGGGTCACCATCAGGAAGGCATTTCTTTACAAAATATACACAAAACCATGAGATGTGTCGTCAGCTATTTTCCTACGTCTTAGAACACATCTGTCTGGTCGTTTTTCAGGAGAGGATACTATGATAGATGATGAACAGAGCTGCTCTAGCATGAAAACTTCTGCTATTCCTCTGGCTCCTTTGGATATGCTGAGCGGCATGCCCCAGGGAGATGGGGCTGGTGGAGCCTAAAACATCAGGTGTGAAGATGAGGCAGCAATGGGCATTGCAATAATCAGAAAAAATCTTTGTTCCTGTCTGGAAACATTATTAGGACTTGTTAACTTTTGTGGGCCAGCCCCTAGAAAAATGTGGCATACCACTGCCTCCTAGTACCCCTGCACACGCTTCGTGTGTTATTTGCACATGAGAAGGAGACTTAGACAGCAGATGCTGCAGAAAAGGGTGTCAGTGAATATTTACTCAGATTCTGCACAGCTGCTCATCTCCACTCCTCCCCCACTCTCTTTTGTTTCTTATTCATGAGGACTGCTGTGAATGGGGTTCTGCCTGGCATGTAACGTTTGGGACACAGCTGCGGCAGGGGTATTTTCTGCATGAGAAAGGAGAAATCTTGTAATTGAAAGTATTCTGACATGCAGTTCAAGAGCATCAGTGAGGGAGCCACTTACACTGCCTGAGCAGGGGAGGGGAGCAAGCTGCAGACACCTCCCACAGACTGAAATTTATTTGCATGAACCATTCATGAAATAATTACCAAGAGCAACAAAAAGCAAAGTCTGTTTGCTAATGATTCATGAGCTGGATAAAGGGTTGAATTAGTCGGATAATTTATTTGTAAAAATAATCTAGCCAGCTGTAATTAGAAGGATAGAGTGATCTAGAAAGAGAAGAGAAACATTCCCAACAGCACCCGACCTTCCAGAGGGTATTGTTGTTTTCCCAAGTGCCTGTGAATTTCCCTGGGTGCAGGGTGGATGTGGTGGAGGCCTAGGAACCAGGATGCTTTTTTTTTTTTTTTTTTAATGTAGGGATCCTTTCCTTTCTTGGCTTTGGCCTATTTGAGCAGTTGGTGCAATTCCCGGTGGCTTTTGGGTGTAGATCAAAGTGTTGCTGAAATCACTTTCAAGTCAAGCAGGGAGCGTTTGGAATTAGATCAGCAAGTAGCTTGATTTTAAAAGAGTTAGAGATTTTCTGTTGAGAAGAAAAGTTTGTTTTGAAACACAGTAGGGCATTAACTTTCCTGAAAGTCTTTCGATACAGTTCAAGTTTTCTCCCCAACTCCAGCTCTTTAACTACGGAGTTGAGACAGGGATGCCCCTGGTGTGAAGCACCATCCTCTGGGAACGGTGCATTTAGCCTGGATGAATATCTATGGGTCTGTGTGTGATCGATCCCAGCACCGCTCATTTAGCTTGCCAAAGGGTTGAGCTCAAATGATTCCTTGTCTGCCAGCTGGCCTGACCCTGACACCAGCAGTGGGGGCTGACAATCCGGCGTTGTCCTCAGCCTTGCTGCAGGGCTGTTTTCTTCTCAGCTGAGCAGGGGGCACAGAGGACAAAGAACTCGGCTCAGCAACAGGCAGAGGGATAGAGGGCCATAGGCAGGTAGGAAGCTCTTGGTGCTGTCATGATGGTGTGGAGATGAGGAGTAACCCACCTGCTGCTTTGTGCAGAGCATTGCTGCGTCCTTTTCACACAGCCATCAAGCCAGCATTTGCCATGGACCTTACCCTGAGCGCTCACCTCCAGCCATGTACGCACACTAAGAGCTGTGGAAATGGTGGAGCAGTGCCTTTGGAGGTGACCTGCCTCTCCACGGCCACTGAGGAGTTCCCCTCTGAGCACTGCCTCCCTGTTTCAGCCTAGCAAGCTGTGTGACTGGAGGCAGGACCCTCATCTGTCAAAGGGAAAATCCTCTGGACAGAAGACAAGCGCTGGCTGACCCAAACATCAGCAGTTGTGTCAAGCTCACCTCAGCTGGTCTGTAGTTTAATCATCCCTGCCTGTTTTTGTTGGCTTGCTCTGCAGCCCTTGGAACAACACTCCAAGGGGCCTTTCCTTGAAGCTGGAGTGAGATGTTAAAGGCACTGTTGCAGCTCTCCATTGCACCATGAAGCAACGAGAGAAGATAATACACTAACTGTGCCGCTGGTTTGCTGACAAAGGGCTCTCATAAGTGTTCTCCCTCTAAACTATGCCGAGTCCTCGCTTCCAGCGTGACAGGCAACAAAACTCTCTTTCATACTCATGGGATGCTGCCGCTCAAGCCAAGCCCTTCCTGACCTGCCCCTTGCTGGAAGGAGCTCTGTCCTGCTGCCAGGGAGGGCCAAGGCCCAGCTGGTGCCAGCCAACACAGGGTGAAAGCTTCAGACAGGGGTTAAAAGGACCTCACATGGAGAAGCCTATTTTTGAACAGCTATGCAAATCAGTGTAATCATTTTAAGGATCTTGGAGATTGCTCTTCTAAGGTATATCCTCTAGCCATGGGGGATTTTTCATGTCTCCAGGGGGAAAGTCAGTAACATTCCATGAAAAGCAAGTCCCTCAGATGCTGAAAAGCAACTGTTTGTTGCCATCTATGTAACAGACCTGTAGAGAAGGACTTGAGAAAAGGGTGGGTGGGAAGGGTTTCCACCAGATCAAAATAAGGCTGTGAATCATCAATGTCACACTGCTGTAAAAATGTGTAAGACCATACTAAGAAGTATGGCTAGACTCCTGTTAAGACTTGGGAAGTAATCCTTCAGCACTAGTGTTGGTATGAAAAGGCTTGTGGATCAACTGGGCAAAGCCCAGGAGGAGGGTGCCAGCAGGGGTCCAAGGAGCAAGAAAACAAGATCTGTGAGAAAAGACCGAAAGTGCTGGGCTGGCTTTAATCTAGCAAAGATGACATTGCTAGAGGAAGAGGATGTGATGCAGTCTTCAACACATCAAAGGCTGCTGCAAAAAGTATGGGAATAATCCTTTTTTCATATCTGTGCTGGGGGAAGGACATGTAATGAACTGCAGCAAAAGGAATTCAAGCTGGACATCAAAGTTTCAGGGGTAGGGCTACAGACACGCTGAAGGAGATTGTCTGGGATGGGTGAGTTTCCACCATGGCAAACTTAGATAAATACCTGCCAGGAATGGCTCAGATAGAAGTAATTCTCTTTTGGGCAGGAGATGGATAAAATTAATGTTTGAGGTCCCTTCTAATGCATATTTATTATTTTACAATCAAAACGACAAAGCCTTACACTAGCCACACACAGGGGATAGGATTTTGGCACTGGAATACGGGGAGAAGGAATGGACATTTGTTACAAAGGTCGCTGAGCCTTGAGAAGGGAATCAGAGAGTTTCCAAGTCAGAATATGCAGTCAGAAAGGATTCCTTTAATGCATTAGTATGCCAAGCAGAACGCCGTCCACACATCATTAGAAGTCAAGGCCTTTAAAGTCTGCTGTACACTGGCACAGAAAACAGAGTTTACCCCAGTAGCCAGTGTAAAAACAAATAATAATAATAAAAAAATTCTCCTTCATGCCCAGCTGTAATGCACTGGCTACTGAACGCAATTTGTTTGTCACCCTCCAGCCTGGCGATGGTTGCCTTCCAGCAGCGCAGCGAGAACAGCAGAAAGGTGCGCAGAATGCTTCAGGATGGAAGTTTCTCCCTACAGAGCCATATGGCCACGAGCAGATAACGCTGTGAGCAGCATTCATTAACAATTTCCAAATCTGCAGCAGCTGGAGCGTGGGATCATTTAAAACATGACTGATTTACTTCCTGCAGCCTTGAAAAGGAGGGATCGGTTGGAACCCAAATGCACAACACATTTCTCCGGACTTATCAAATGAAGCCACATGCCTCTCATTACCATCACACACACTCACCAAAGTTACCTCTTGGGGAGGGTACTGGAGAGGCACGCAGGACAGATGCTCTGTGGAGCACTGGCGGGGGACCAGGTATCCCAGTTGTGGGGATAGCTCCAGAAACTGAGCAGAATAGAGCAAGAGGAAAGAATATCTATAATAATCCTGATGAAAGCAAAGTGTTGGGCTACTATTTTATTTTAACCACAGCAAGTACAACAATAAAAGCTGTCAGAGGCAAGGACCGTTCTTTCAGCAAAATTGTTCTGTGAAGGCTTGTAATGAGCTGTGCTCACTGAAAAATAGTGTTCAGGTTAACACAGCGTACCTTAATTTGTGGGACAGTGATCCATCTTTGCACCTACCAGATGTTTCTTCATTAATTATTGACAATAACATGGCATTTCTATAGCACTTCATGGTGTTAAAAGTTTTATAAATAGATAGATAAAAAATTAATCAATCAATTTTGTTAGACAATTAACTACCATCTACTGTTTTAGACTGAGATGATGCCAAGATGATTTTTTATTTCTTTAAAGCATGCAAGAAGGGAGAGACTGAGCTTGCCAGAAAAAAAGAGAAATGCTTCCAACCTAAAAAATGTGGAATAATTTCTGAATGTTGAGCAATGGGGTAAGCATTTAGAGCCTCCAAAAATGTTGGGCACCGGCACGGAATTCATCTCCTTCAGCTTGATTGAATGCAGACGTTTGCAGCTAGGCTCATCATCGTGGACTCCCTTTATAGTCAGCAAAAAGAAATGAACCATGCCCTTCAAGTGCCTGTTCCTTTCGGTTGATGATAAAAAGAGATATTGTAGATGACAAGCTGTGACGTCGGCCTCGCACAGCTGGGGGAGAAGAATCCTCCCCTGACAGCTCCTTTGAAAATCTGTTGGGAAAAACATTTTGAGCTCCAGCCCTGGAGCTGCTGCAATTTCGTTCTTTAAAGATGAGGTGAGATGGGACCTCAGGGGAAGAACTGCCTGGCACATGGCGGGCACAGGTCCCGGCCAGCACAAAAACTTCTTCTGCAAAGGCGTCGTGTAAGGAGGGCACCAGCCAGGGGGCATGGAAAGCTCTGCTCCTCCGGTGCTTCAGCGTGGGCACTGCCCGTGAGCTGCACTGCTGCAGAGAGTAAGTCTCCGAGGTCTGGGTGATGAAGGCAACTGTTACCCAGAAGCAGTGGGCAGGTTTAACCTGGCTGGTGGGTTCATGTTTAAATTGTGGTGATGCTGGGGCTCTTGCTGGGATG
Organism: Falco peregrinus; assembly: GCF_023634155.1. Lineage (NCBI taxonomy): Eukaryota > Metazoa > Chordata > Aves > Falconiformes > Falconidae > Falco > Falco peregrinus. The sequence goes on along the minus strand of NC_073726.1, from coordinate 89,519,260 downwards.
GCCGTGGGGGATGCTGGAAGCACAGTGGGTGGCGATCACTGGCCGCAATGTACCCTGCCAGCCCGGCTCTGTGCTTTGCGCTGGCTGTGTGGGCTCAAGGGGCTGAGGCAGACAAAGAAGCCAGCCCAGCTATGGGCTGAAGGGGCATTACTGATAAATAGGAACAATATCCAGAAATGGATTGCTAAAGCCCTTGCTCTCTTGTGCCTGCAAGAGGCATCAGAGCTGCTGATGCACTGTGATACATAGCTTCTTTCAGCCATTTCTCCATAGCAAATAAACCGGTGTTTGTTTTATTATGCTTTTTAGGTTGTAAGAGGTCAGCTGAGGAACAAAAGCGTGGAGAGCTGATATTGTGCAGGCAATACAGCCTGCCCATAAGGCAGAGGGATGTCCTGGTTTCGGCTGGGATAGAGTTAATTTTCTTCTTAGTAGCTGGTGCAGTGCTGTGCGTTGGATTTGGTGGGAGAACAATGTTGATAGCACACTGATGGTTTAGTTGTTGCTAGGTAATGTTTGTACTAAGTCAAGGACTTTTCAGTTTCTCGGGCCTTGCCAGTGAGAAGGCTGGGGGGGCACAAGAAATTGGGAGGGGACACAGGCACGACAGCTGACCTGCACTAGCCAAAGGGATATTCCATACCATGGGATGTCATGCTCAGGATATAAAGTAGGGGGAGGTGGCCCAGGCCTGCTGGTCATGGTTTGGGGACCGGCTGGACATCGGTCAGCGGTGGGTGAGCAGTTGTACTGTGCATCGCTTGGGTTCTTTCCTCCCTTCCCTTTGGATTTCATTCCTCTCCCCTTCTCCCTCGTTTTCATTGTAACTGTTGCTACTATTATTATTGTTGGTTTTGTCTTATTTTATTTCAGTTATTAAACGGCTCTTACCTCAACCCTCGAGTTTTATATTTCTTTCCCATTCTCCTCCCCATCCCTCTGGGTGAGGGGGGAGCGAGCGAGCAGCTGCATGGTGCTCTGTCACCAGTCAGGATTAAACCACGACAGAGACTTGCAGTGTAAAACACCAGGACTGAGATCCCCTCTCTGCACAGCAGAAGCCAGCACTCACCTGATTATTCAGAATTTCACCTTCCCAGCTGGAAAGGACTGTAGGATCTGCTGTTAGAGGAGATGTGATGGGAGAAGAAAGGGAGAGGGAGAACTTCTATAAGGGGGGGATGAAAACCTTATTTCTTCCTCCTGTTTTGAAGGCCAAGATCAGAACAGTTCTTAGCTTGGGGACAGCAGCAGCCAGCCCCACCTGTGCTTTATAAATGTCACTAAAATCTTTCCTTGTCATTTTGTTTGAACACAATGTACAGTCACAGCACAATGCAACAGGTGTTTAAGGGAACAATATTGCACAAAGCAAGATCAGCACTGGTTATCATTATCAAAATAATACTAACAAGACAAGAACATTTTGTTCTTCTGTGTTGGAAGACAGAAGACATGGCCATTACCTTGTAAAGGACTAACCTTTACAGCCTTTTCCTACACAGCCTTTGTTGGGTCAATCTGAGGTGCCAATCTCCAAAATATTCCAGTGGTATTCAAAAAAATATATCCATGGAAACTTGTTAAGAGTACTTATGATGAGTTCCCATAGATTTATACACTTTCTTAATAATGCTTAAACATTTTAGAATTCTGCATTTGTGCTTCTGTGCAGTAGTCCTCAGTGGGGATTTCACTGGCTGTCCCCAGGCTTGGAGGTGGACATGCAGCAGCACAGGCTGATTGCAAAGATGGGACATGTAGGAGAAGGCTACAAGGTCTTTTAGAAGAGTGTGGCCATTTTTTTCCTGTTTTCAGCCCTCCACCCTGAAAGAACCTTATATACTTTCACCTTGATAGTAATATCTTGATTATGAATGATGTTTCATTGTTGTTGTCGGATCTTCTTCCTTTACACCTCTATCACATTATACATGCATAAGCATATCCACTACACATTTTTCTTTCAAGATCCCCACCAGCTAGGAAACACTAGAGCTGCCACTGGCCAGGATGCTGATTTTTTTGCCTTGGATCTCCTGTTACTGTGAGATTTTCTCCTCTTTCTGTAGTCGTGCCTGGTTTCTAGTGGCAACTTTATTATGGTGTTTGTGTTGTGCCACAAATGTTTGTGGCATCTTCCTGGCAGATAGACAGAGGAGCTCTCAACTACAGCTAGGTTAAAAAAAAAAGGGGGGGGGGGGGGGGAGAAAAGAAGGATAGAAATGTGATGATAGAAGGAAGAGAGTGAAATGCAAGGCTTTTAGGGAATTACTTGTGCAGATTTCCCCTGCTCCACACCAGGAAGGGATGCTCTGTATCTCTCCTCAGAATTAAGGATCTCATTGGGAAACCACACCAGCTCCTCTGAGTGTCTGAGGAAGCATGGAGCTGCGAAGTGTGTAACAGGGCTGTGAACAGTCTGAGACTGGGATACTCAGACCTTGTGGCTATTTACGGTGTGCGAATGGGCCGTGGGCCAGAGCAAGAACAGGGCCAACAGGAGATTTCCCTTACCACAGGCCAGTGCTCACTGATGTTTCTTCTTTCCACCTCTTGCACCTGGAGACTTCTGCAACCCAGAGACTTACTCAGAGGAAAAGCCGGGTTCCCATCCACCTGCTAGGGGAAGCCAACCCATCCTGCCTCTTCAGCCAGCCAGGCCCTTTGCCTGATGTCCTAAACAGATGAGTACTTCCAAGCAGGCAGGCTCGTAAGGTGGGCCAAAGCTTTTGACTTTTCAGTTGAACATCCCCATATGTATCTGTTGGACGCTCACAAATCTCAGGTTTGTTTCTGCCAGGAAAAGGCTGAAAAGGCAATTTTCAGGTGACCAGCTGAGCTACATGCTGAGGAGTGATAAATCTGCACACTTCAACACACTCCAGAGACTAAGAAATTGCTCCCCAGGGAGCAAACATCATTTTATTGCACCAGAGAGTGGACTTCAAACGTGGTTTGCACTGTAGCACATAGGCTTCACATAATGATACTGGAGAGGCTGGGCGCTACCCCTGCCTTAACACCACAGAAACAGGGTTTGCTCCCCAGGGAGGGAGGGGGAATGGAGTCTTTCTACTCTGTTATATCTGGAGGACAAGGTATGTGATTTCATCAGCTCTAACCCATAACTGCTATTCTGATTTAAGCGTTATTTTAATTTTTTCCCTCTCTAAAAATAATTAGAAAGAAAACAATTGCCCTAAATGCTCCAGGACTCTTCATATAATTTCTAATTACCATTTATTCTTTTCATTTTGGCAGCTGTACACAGTGGGCCAAATTCATCCCTGGTGAATTATTACTAACTCTTGTACACATAATCTAAAGTTTCCAGGCAGATGAAGAAACTGCCTGACCGCTGCCAGTTGATTTTTAGTGCTAAGGAGCAAATCTTGCAAGTTCGGAGGGGCTGCTCACCCTTGCAGTCCACGCTGAGTTTCTTAGAGCTAGAAGCCAACCAAACATTCTGAAAGCATGTGATTTCCCTCTGAGATTTTGAGTGATTTTGGACTAAAATCATGATTCTGAAGGGATAATGATAGTTTCCCATTCTGATTGTAGGAAATGTGGAGAAGTATAAAAATAAGGAAGGTTTCAATCTCTTTGTAACCCTCTAAAAGTCTGAGCTTGGGCTGCTGTTCATATCACCTGAATAATTTTTCTCTTCCCAACATTTTCGTTTAATAAAGATGGCTTTATCTGTGCATTCATTATTCAGTTCCTAGCAGCAGTTCGGCTTCACAAGACTCTCCTGGTTGCAATCATAAATGGCACCAATCAAACCTGAAGCTGAAATAACCCAAATTTCTTCAAACTCAGCCTCCTAGCAGACTTCAGAATTAACTATTTAGACATCTTCTGTTGCTTTGCTTGGGTTAAGACCCTACTGCTCTTGCTTCATTAGCATGGTAAAAGCATGCACAATGATCTAAGAGATCACAAGCAAAGAGATCAAAACAAAAATCTTAAAAGATGTTGCTTTTCTGGATAAAATATGACCTGGGCCTACCTCTTAGCTGATTTTCTCCCACAATCAGATGTCACTGCAGGATGAGAAGGTGCGTAATACCAAGGTGTGTACATGCGGCACCCAAGGGTGTAGCTGATGGATGGAGGGACCCTCCCGCAGCTTGCCTGATGTGGGACCAGCGGGAGCTCTGGGATGATACCACACAGTACCACTAGATGTCAAACTGTGTCCCCAGTCCCCCCAGTCCCTCTAGTGTCCAGTGGGGAGGCCCCTACATGCTGTTCCTGCCGCAGCCATCTCAGCAACAGTGTCAGGGTAGATTTTAATTTTTCCTCAGAGGAAAGTGATTGACGTGTTTAAAGGGCTTTAGCTACTGCAGACACAGGGATTTCCAAATTTGCCCAGAGAGGCAGGCTGAGGTGTTACTAACAGCTAGTAACCATGATTTAGTTAAAAAATTAAATCTACCTGCTTGCACCATTAATGAAACAAGCAATTAATACAGGTCCGTAGAGAAAAAGTTAACTTATCAACAACAGAACCTTTGCTCCTTTTGGCCAGTTTGAATTTCTTTAAAACAAAATAAGTAAGAGAAAAAAACGAGGAGCCTTTAGATTAGGAGTGCAGCTCAGAGTGAAGCACAGAAGTCGTGATCAGCATTTGGATCAGGGATCCCCCTGCACACAACAAAACCTGCAAGAGCAACGGATTCATTGGCGTGCCCCAGTTTGGGAGCAGTGGAGGTGCTCCCTTTCAGATGAGCTGAACACTGAAGCCTCTAACGAAGGGTGTTTATTCAAAGTCCCATGTTTCCTTCCTCAGGAAAGGTCTATGGCACCGTTACTCTGGCCAGGTTTGAACCCATCACTTTCCACATGTTTGATTTCTCAGATGTGTGCTTCTTTTTATCATCTTTGTGGTTAAATGACAGCTTTGCTACCGCTTAGGTAGGGTTGCTTCTCAGCAGGAGGTGAAGAAATTCCCTTCTAACTAAATGCCCTTTCCATGAAAGCTAGTACGTAAAGGATGAGATCTTGCCTTCAGCATGTGTAGGCTTCTGAAAGGACACTGCTGGGGCTCTTTTTAGCCTCACCAGCATCCTTCCTGTTTCTACCAAAAATAAACACACCAAGGTTTTTCTTTAGCACATTTAATCTTTCTTGGCGTTGTCACACGTTGTGTCACAGGATATCCCACATGACCACAACATAACACATCACCACAGCATGACATGCGCTGAGATCAGCTCAGCCCTTTCTTGCGTGGTGCAGTGGCTGGGCCTCTCCTGCAGTTCCTCCTCCTCATCTCCCAGTGGATCAAGGGTGACCAGGTACAACACAGGTGTGTGCTCCCTCCACAGCTTAGTCGGGAGGGTTTCATCACTTCATTTTTACCTTCTTGGTTAGCAATGGTGCCTTACACCTCTGAAAGCTGTAAGGTACCCAAGCTCCCTCCCTGATACAGCCACAATCTTTTCCCTGTCCATCCTCTACACAAGTTTAGTATGCAAACAACATTTAGTCATTTAAAGCATCCCTGAGGAGAAGGACTTGGGGGTGCTGGTGGACGAGGAGCTCAGCATGGCCCAGCAACGCGTGCTCACAGCCCAGAAAGCCAGCTGTGCCCTGGGCTGCATCAAAAGCAGCGTGGGCAGTGGGCTGAGGGGGGTGACTCTCACCCTCTGCTCTGCTCTCGTGAGACCCCACCTGCAGTGCTGCGCTCGGCTCTGGGGCCCCCAACATAAGAAGGACATGGACCTGTTGGAGTGAGTCCAAAGGAGGCCATGAAGGTGATCAGAGGGCTGGAGCACCTGTGAAGACAGGCTGAGAGAGTTGGGGTTGTCCAGCCTGAGAAGGGAAGGTCCTGGGCAGACCTCACAGCAGCCTGCCAGTGCCTAACGGGAGCCAACGAGAAAGCTGGAGAGGGGCTTCTTGCAGGGGCACGTAGTGATTGGACAAGGGGAACAGCTTTAAGCTGAAAGAGGGTAGATTTAGAGCAGGTGTTAGGAAGACATTCTTTACTGTGAGGGTGGTGAGGCACTGGTGCAGGTTGCTCCGAGAAGCTGTGGATGCCCCGTCCTGGAAGTGTTCCAGGTCAGGTTGGATGGGGCTTTGCGCTTCCAACCAACCCATCCTATGATTCTATGATTCTATGGCTTGTATCCCTCATTTGTTTCTCCTCAGTTCCCTCCTCCTGTGTCTTCCATGACCAGCAAGGCAGTAAGGGGCCCTGAGGCACAGATGTGTAAGGCCGACAGGTCTGTCAAACATGGCATGGTGGCCATCCACGTCCTGCATGGGGAATGGAGGCTCTGGCTGTAGCTGAGAGCCAAAGAGCTGTGTGGGAAGGAAAGCCTGTCTTGGCCTGAAGTCCTTCAGTCACACCTGTGACATTATCTGAAGGCCCACACCAGGTCGTCTTTGGCTGTCCTGTTCCTGTGCGCAGGGCAGCAGGTCTGAGAGGAGGGTCTCCTTGACCAAACAGGCTGCAGAACAAGCGTGGTTAGAAAAGCTGCTGGTTCTGGTTAGTTGTCCCCAGAGCTATCTCGTCAGCCAGAAAATTTCATCTCGACACATGAGGAGGGCCTCCTCAGTGAGTGTGATCTATCAAAACCAGGGAAGAAAGGGCCTTGTGCCAACAAAACCAGGCCAAAACTATGAAACCAGACCTCCAGCAAGTTTAAAAATATCTCTGGGTCCCTCTACATCCCACTTCTCCTGGCTCCCTTTCCCTCAATGCGGGGAAGGACTCTAGCTAGCTGGGGTTTGGGATGTGGCTGAGACGTTTCTGTGGTAAAAGGGTGGAGTTCCCTTGTTTTCTTCTTTTTCCCCAGACTACTCTGGCTCTCGGGCAGTGCCTGTTCAAAGCAATCATTGCTATTCCCCTCAGCTCCCTTCTCTCACTGGGAAGGTGAATGAAGGAGCTCAGTGGTGACAGGCGCCTGCGGCAGACCCACCTCTCATTCCACCAGCCCTCCCGCTGCAGCGCGGTCAGCCATGACAAGTGCTGTCCTTCAAGTGCCCTCCTTCATGCTGTACCCACATCAGGACACCCCTTCGTGGGATTTCTTTCCTATGGCAACCCACACGGTGCTTAGAGGAAGGTTCATTTTGGTTTTTAGCTGTGTGACTACCTGCTCCACTTGCCTTCGGAGCCACCTCCTGCAACCGAAGGACAAATTGGCAAGGGCTGGGATGGGGACATGGGAACACTGGGTGCCCCAGGATAGCAATGAAATGAAGTGGCTGTTGGCAGCTTGGCAATATAATTTCTTAGTCGCTGTTTCTCTCATTTACAGCCTTTTATATGTGAGGCTATATCCTGTTCTGAATATAAGGAAAAAGTTATTCCCCTTTGATGGCATGCAGTCCTATATTTAAGTGACTCTCCCTTCAACATCCTTCTTTCAGATGCACTTTCCTTAAGTGAAAGATGCAGATATAAAAGTTAACAGCAACTTAAAGTAATGCCGATGATCTTTTTGCAGTCAAACATGGGCACGTGACTATGCTCTCGATTTTTTTCAAGCCGTGCTGTCTCACTCGTCACAACTGGCCCATATGCCTGAAACTGCCACTAGCCAAATACCTCCCTCAAAGTTCGCAGTCGATCCATGGATGAGAGGAAGAAACTGCAGAAAACTTGCCAGATAACATAAGATAGTAAAGAACCTGAGGAAATGGCAATCTGCTCTAGGATACTCCAAAAATGGAAAAAGAAGCGAGATTTGCTGAATAAACAGTTCATTGCAAAATTATTCGCTGAGCTCTAGGATCCAAACAAAAGGAGGGAGAAGGATCCAGAATATGTTACAGTAATAGAAGGTATGGTGGTATTGGCACAGAGGGAATGTACTTCCTAGGAGCAATGACAAAGGGGATCTGTCTCCTTATTGGCATTTTTCAGAGGCAGAACAAGAGGTAAGTCTCTAGAAGAAAAATAGAAGCAGTTTTTATCCACAACCCATAGATCCTGGGGCCCCAGAGCTGAGCTGTCACTTCTTATTTTTATATCCTACTCCCAGTGTGTGAGTGTTTTACCAAGATGTTTTCTTTTCTCCCATTTCATATTTTCAGCAATCGCTATTGTTCTGCAGCCTACAAACGGGCTCTGGGAACCCAAGGACAGCCTGAAAAGCTGAAGTATGGGAAGCGTTGTGCCAGGAAAGGGCAGAGCCAGAGGACTGATAGGGGTGACAGAGACTCCAAGGGCTTCTGGAAATGCGGCGCCTGACTATCCCTGATGCAAGAGCTGGGCTCGGATGCAGTGGCCCTTCCAAGCTTAGGCAGCAAGTTAAAAATTTTTTTGTAACCCTCAGGTATTGAGTGACTGTGGTTTCACATGCCTGTAATAAATAGTAGGTAGACTACAGTGAACAGAAAAAAAGCATTCTTTTGTTATTTTTTCTTTTGTTTGGAGGTTGCTAAGCACATACTAAATGTTGAGGGTCTCCACTGCTATTCAGTTCTGCGCTGGCTATAAAGGATGAGTAAAGACAGCAAACACATGAGAAACTGCGGTACTTATGGCAAAGGTTAACCTGGAAAGAATTGATCCAGCTCAAACTCATTTGTGGGTAGCCTAGATAGTTTAAAAGGAAGACAACTGTGAGTTGGCACGCACTGAGGTATCTTAGAAAAGCGTTTGTAAAATTTCCACATGACTGATGTGTGATAATGTCTGTTCAAGATGGTGAGATTTAAAAATACCAAATAGCAAAAAAGGATGATTGGAGCAATCTATTTAAATTATGCTTCATATTTGTAGTTACTTCCAAAGTCCCAGAAAAATTACCAGAAAACAAAACAGAACTAAACTAAAAAGGTTGCTTCCTGTTAGCTGGTAATTAAACATCCTGACTTGAAACTAAATATAGCCCTTCCACTAAATTTGGTAATTTTTTGCTAGCCTGGGCTCTCTGCACATGTAAATAGAACAATCTAATTGCTCACATTTATTCAAATCCATAATTTGCATTTAGTTATGTTAGAAAATAGTGAATGGCTTTGCTTATTTACATGATAATTATTTTTTTACTTTGATTTGTGTCAAGCTATTTTTGGACGAGAATTGGAATTCAATTAAGATGCAGAAAGCCACTATTTTAATTTTGCTTTTTATTAGATAATGAAGCTACACAGTAGCTGTGCAGGATATAGAAGACAGGTTGATCAAAACTGATTAAGCAAGGAAAGGACATATTATCTGTAGGTAGCGAACTGAATTTTTTCTTTTTGGTCAGTATGTCTTACAAGGTTTTAGAGCTAATATATCTCAGCCTTTCCAGCCTCATTTATGGTGAGACCAAAAAACGAAGATCCAGACCTCCTTTGTTTTCCAGCTTGCTATGAGCTATGTAGTGCTGATCAGAATTAGTTACTGAATCACAACAATAATAATAATGAATAAATTTAAGAAAACCACCTAGAACTTTCAGATAAGGCTGCAAATTGTAGGGAAAGGAACTCCTGGACTTCAGCAAACTTCTCCCAGACTGTGCACTGGCGGCTTACCTCACTTTGCTTGGTGTGAGATTAGGACTTTATTACACTGTGTAAAAATTTCACATTCATTTTTCAAACAGCTTCACTTTCTAAAAGGAAGGTGCATTTCATTTAAAGGCTAAAAATGCCATTAAAAAACCCTCACAATGATTCCTCCCCCAGTACTCCTTCCATTGCTCCTACTCCATTTCATGTCTAAACAAAAGTTTCAAGAGGCTCCTCCCAGAACAGAGTCCACCATGCAACCACCAAACACAGGTTTTTGCCTCAGGTTCCACAGAAAATTAGCACCATTTCAGCAGCCATTTCCTTGCCATCTCTGAGCTTCTTATTAATCCACCTTCTTCTTCTGATCCTCCCCGCTGGTAAGTTTTTCTTTCTCCTGTTCAGCTGGAATTCAGGACTCCCTCCACCTGGCCATGCTGCCACATCAGGTCACAAGAGGAGCCCAAGTGTAACATCTCCGTGGCCATTCAAGGAGCTTCCCAGTGGCTTTCTCATAGGTAAGGGGCTGCAGCGCTGTCTCGTAGAGAGTCGGAGGGGGGAAGTGGCTGCAGGCCAATCCCTCTCACATCTCCTAAGCAACCACTAAAATAGATGAACGGCCTTTTCATAATGGCATCATGACAAAGTGATTTGACGAAATGAGAATATAATATCCTGTTGACTGTTAAAGCTCCACAAATGATCTGTGGTCACTGAGCACAGTGGCTCTGTGTTCTGCAATAAACAGCAAGAATGGAATAACCCCATTTATTATTGCAACATGAACCAAGAGGATCCCAGATTTCTCAGCTGCCCTTTGCGCACCGAATCAGAAGCTGCTATAGAGACAGGCTTTGGTTTTTTAGCCTGCCAACAAAAAATTTCCAAGGTTTTATGATTTGCATCTTTAAAATTTCCCTGTACACTAGTAAAAGCTGTAACTTTTCTGGTACTGGTTTCTACTGAAAGCTGAGAGTCTTGCAAGAAATTCCCTGAATCCAGGAGCTGGGACTTACTAGTTACTAGTTGGCGAGTTGCTAGGTATGACAATATTACAACCCAGAAAACCCAATGCATATGAAACTGCCTTAATTCCTATGACAAGGGCCATCTCCAATTGACTCCTTCAGTTTTATTAGTGACCTTTGAGTTATTCAAGATGCCTTCTGTGATATGTTGAGGTGTAACAGTGCAGAGTCCTGTTTACTGTACCCTATAGACCCTGTCTGCTAGGGGTCAGTCTGAAATGCAGCCTTTCCTTGTGGCATTAATTTCTCCCTTTTACCTGATTTACCTGCTGTAACACTCGAATTACTCACTGTACCCTCCACTCATCCATGCAGTTTCTACCTAAGACTGCTGTCCTACAATGCCTGTGAATCGGTGCCGTGTGCCCACGGTGTCAAAATATTATTATGTACTTATTTCTTCCCCAGCTGCATTTTTCCTGCCAGCATGCATTCTCCTAAACTGTTCTTAAAAGTTGGTTCCATTTTCAAGTTGCAAATACTTGGTGTTGTTACAAAAAAGATGCTACGTCACTATAACTCAAACTGTTGGAGTCATCCCAGCATCTCTTAAATTTGCCAGAGAACAGGGTGTACGTGGTGGTTGGTGTAATGAAAGTGTGATACTCTGGCACTGGGGGCACACGCACTCCCCCTGTTCCCCACAGGAGATTCACACCCCTCTTCTCAGGCAGGACCAGCAGATGCCTGTGGGTTTGGGCAGATACCTTTTTAAGTGGTCTTTCTCTTGGCCTAAATTTTGCTATGGTTCTGGTACTCAGCACCTTTCTTCCCCTGCTGGAAATGTTTGCATCTATTATTTTTTTATTATTATTATTATTTTTTTTGCAAGCTCTGACCTCTCTAATGCTTCTAGGCCTAAAGGAAAACCCAAAACAGATCCAGCTGAAGGATGTTCCTGGAATCTCCCTCCGGGATACACATGTCCTTTTCTAACTGGAGAGTGTTTGGCTCAGGAGGCCAAAAGAAGCAACAAAGTTGGAACCAAAGGTAATGGAACAAAATTTGCTTTGGATGCAAATCTGCGATTTCCAGGCTCTCACCATTCAGACTGCTGTGGATCAGGCAGACGCCTCACCTTAAAGAAACCTCTGTTTGTTCTCTCTTCTCCCTGTCTGGCTTTTTGTTGTTGTTGTTGGTTTGGGTTTTTTGGGGTTTTTGTTTGTTTGTTTGTTTGTTTGTTTGTTTGTTTGTTTTCCCCCCTTGTCCTTTGGGTTTTTCTTTGGCTCCATGTTTTAAAAGAAGCAAAAGTAATCTTAATGTGCCTGTTGCTCTTCATGCCAGTAGGGCTGGGGCTGCATTTCTTTCCCCCTACAGTGCTGATGTTGTAGAAAATGGTGGCCAAGCACCACAAGAGCACAGAAAAGAAACACGGGGTGAGTGAGAAGGGCATGTGACCGCACGTGTAACCCTATATGTACATGAGCAGCCACCTCTACAATCAGAGAAGATAGCAAAGGCTTTCCTGGAACAACCTGCTGCTGAACCATACTCTGGAAGGAATACAGGAGTAGGGGTGAGGGAGAAGAAAGCGCAGATCTTACATTGCTCCTTGCCATACGGATCTGTTGCTGCTTGGCATTCCCCGCCATGTCTTCTGACATCTCCTCAAGGACAGTCCTTGGGGCAAGGCCACACCACAGAGCTCTTAGCACAGGGAAAAAGCCCGTGCTAGAGGTTGAAGCAAGCGGGACAATTGCTTTCCATTTCCCAGTACAGTATGTTAAAAAGGGCCGTTGCAAAGCTTGGCCGCCTGACAGTTTTCATGTGCAAGAGCTCTGGCCCATTTCCAAGCAATTCTTTCAGGTCTCATTGTTTGGTAGGAAACAAACAAGGGGAACAGCGCTGGGTGGGCACACCAGAAGAGGGTCTAAATATAGCAGGGCAGCATCAGGGAGCCAGGCTTCTCAGCCAAAGCATACTCTAAAGGTAACAACCCCCTTCTGCTAGTCTACAGAAGAGACACCGGTTCAACTACAGGCACCCCAGTGACACAGGAGAGGGCTCCCTAGATGGCCCAATCATACTGGCCAGCTACAGCAATGCTACACTAGCCATAAAAGTTGAAAGCAGCCTGTTAAGCTGTGTAAGTAATTGCAAAGCACAGAGAGAATATTATTGGTTACAGCCTGAAGTCTTCCGAGTACTTTCTGCTATAATTCACACCCAGTATAACTTCAGCATGAGTCAGGAAATAATCTGAACTAGAGATTTAGACAATGAGGTGTCAGAGTGAAAGCAAGCCAAGCCCTTTTGGCCTGTGATGGAAAGAAGATAACTTTGTGCCACCTTTGCCTGGAGGTGTTGAGGCTCAGTAGGATTCAAGCTAAATCATGTTGCTGACAGCACTGCAGGGCTGGTGACATTTCTGAAAACAGAGGAAAAGAGAAAGTGAGTGTGCCAAAGAAGTTTAAAAACATCCTCCACAACCTGGCGTATCCCTACAGAAAACAATTCCTGCTAGAACAGCCAGGGCACAGGTAAGGATATGTTAATGCTAAGGAAATGTGGCTTTCCCTGAGGGAGCATGCGGAGACCTTTAATATTATATGTCCTGAGAAAGGGGGCACTTGAATCTGAGGCAGAAGGAATCTCCCCATGTAGGTGATTTCTCAGCTCGGTACCCTCAGCATCTGAGAGCACAGTAGAAAAGCAAGTACGTTTTTCCGCTTAGCCTAGGCACCCATCTGACTGTGAAGAGGGATGTGGTGCAAGGCAGGAAGAGAAAGCCTAGAAGGGAGAGGGGATATGGTCAGCCTGGCCGAGAAGACAATAGGAGATCATTTGTGCAGACCCACCCGTGCTTTCCCTACAGGGACTTAGCTCAGCGAGTAGAAATAAGAAACAACACATGTGCTGGAGCCTGCCACTTGCAAGAACACCTGGCCTTGCCTGCCACAGCTGCTAGCACTCTACCCATCACAGCTGACGGCCCTTTTGTAGAGGTGTTTGCAAAGGGGACATGTGGCTTTTGCAAACTCGTATTTCCTCTCTTCCCCCTTCCTGCCACCAAATCATACTTTGCCTTGCTAGAGACAGAGAAAAGGGGTGAAGTAGCGGTCTGTCCTAGCTGAAGACCATCATCCTAGCTGGTGATTCTTCATAGGAGCTCTTCCTTGTGGTACTGGACATTCAGACACAATAAAAGGAGTTTTAGTTGAAAGCTTGTGCTAAAACAAGGCATAACTCTCTCATAGGGAAGATGATTCTCACAAGTGATCGAGAGAAAACTCCAGAATAAAAGAAGTCAGGTTTTAAGTGACTTCTAAAAATAACATGTAACAGGCTAGCTTTTATCCCTAAAATAGTGAGCATCCCCCGAGCTATTTTTTATTATTTTTTGTTATTTTTTTTTTTAACAAATAAAGAGTATTACAAAATAGCCCTTATCTTCTACAGGAAGTGATCAAAATAGATTATTGCTTGAGTGAACCCCTAAACTCATTTCTTTCCTCCCTTCCAGCTTAGTTCTTATAATAGAGATTCATTCTCAGTCCTTAGCCTTGCATGACCATTAAAATAATCCAAGTGCAATGGATTGCTGTTTTTATGCAGTCAGGTTAACCCACAACTTCCTTCTGTCATGGCAATATGATTAGCAGGACGGATAATTAAGAGAGGGACAAATGAAGGTGGAAATACAGGCAGTGAAGTGAGTGTTGGTGCCAGGGTCCTGTGAGTGGTGGTGAGCTGGGCTAATCAGAAATTATACGTGTGGGATCCTTTATAACTTACTACCCATGCTGCTGTGGGCAGGAGTGAGAGGAGGAGACACCAAATAGTTTCTCTTCTTGCATTATAGGCCTCTGGCTCAACAGATTTCTTATTTCTGCTAGAACTTATAGGATAAAGGGTGGGCAAAATCCTGTGAAACCAGTGCGGTGCAAATGTGGAGGAACAGATACTGAAAGTTGCCTGCTCTCCCTTAGGCTGTGGTAGTATAGCAAGCAACAGGTGTCTGAAGTGACAGATGGAACTCCTCAGGATTTTCTTCCTCAATTAAGTTTTCTCAGCTCCTAGAGATCCTGGCTGTGCTTGAGAATCCTGGTTATCACTTGTATTCACAGGCTGGCAAGACATGAGAAGCAATGGGCTTATGGTTAAGGCATTTCCCACGTTCATAGGTGCTGTTGATCTGCCTTTTGCTTTGCTATTGCGTCACAGCATAGTTTAAAGCGTGTTGTTTAATTTCGGAAAGCTTCTTTGGTTACCTGATCAGGGGGGAGAAAGGAGGAGAAACATTTGCTGGTTTGGTGGGAATCCTCACTGTTGTTATTTGCAGTGAGGCAAAGTGTTGAAGAAAACATGTCTCTCTCTCTCTGACACACTATCTTGTACACAGCACAGGGCTGCCAGCTGCCTCTGCCATGTAATCCAAAAGGCTGCTGGCAGGATGCTCGTGAAAATGTCTGTGTGAGTTTGGAATGGCTCCACAGTGCGAGGTTTGTGGCCTTCCTGCCTCACCAAATGGGTCGTCTTGTTGAGAAGATGCTTGGAGAAGGTTCAGAACATGCCTCTGAGATGAAGGAAGGTTTTGCTAGCTGCATGGCTTGTCTGGTAGAGTTTTTCTCTGAATGTTTGTTTCGTAATACTATCATATATTATTATGCTATCAATAGAGTTTTACACTGGGAGGCATAAAGCCTTTCTATAATGGTCTTTATGTTGTTTAAATAAAGAACAATCAGAGTCCCCAGTCAAGAATTAGAGCTCCTCTGTGCTAGATGCTGTACAAACATACATTTTTTTAGGTTGCCTATAAATGGTTTTAGGTTGCAATTAGGTTGCCTAATTTTAGGATTAGGCAACCGTCACTCTTCAGACAAGTTTGCGCTCTGGGTAAGGGAAGGCAAATACTTTCCTCACCTGTTTTTCTGCACGCAAGACACCTCTGAAATGACTGTGAATGGTGGGAGAAGGCAGCCTGGCTGAAAACATAGCTGTGTGTTTTATAGTTGTGGTGTGTGCAGTCAGTAACAGAATATCATGCTGTATTAGGTCATTTATGTACCTCAGACTTCACTGCACCTGGGACGATACTCAAGGTACTCAAGGAGGTGGAATGGGCAGGTGTATATGCCTGCTCCTACAGTGACTACACCTGGTCCTCTGGCTGTAGATCCTTGCTCTGTGCCCTAACCAAGTGGTTTATGCCACTAACAAAGTGGGAGAAAAGTACCTTCCTGGCAGAAGGGGCGTTCTTTTTGTTCTCTTCTTGTTGCCTTCTATGACATTACTGTGATAACATCACATCATCACGCAGCCTCATAACCAGAGCCTCCTGGGCATAGGTCTGTTGTACGTCCTGGTTACACCGCTGTGTTGTGGGTAGGCAGCCAGCAGTAAGTAGACTCGGTAGCATGCGAGAATGAAGTGCACTCCTTCACTTGTAGCCAAAGTGCCGGGATCTGCAAAATAGCTAACAGAACGTTTGCATGGGGCTGGCAGACGCACAGAAGATGTGTCGTGATGTGGGGAGAGAGGGTCCTCTGGAAGGAGGGAGGGGAGGTGAGAGCTGGGGGAACAAGGGTTGTGGCTGGGAATGAGGGAAATTAGGAACGGAGAGCGATGGATGCCCTTGTGACAAGGGAAGCTGAAGGGTAGCCCCATAGTTTGGGGTCCAGCGTGTACTCAGAGAAACAGAAGCCTCCACGCCAGGCTTTAGGCTGCACAGTATGCTCCAGCTTTGGCCATGGAGATGGGAGTAGGCAGGAAACTGGGCTGGAGAGGGGCAGGAGAGGAAAGAGAGTATGTCAAGGGGTGGGGAGGGAGGGTGAACTGGCGTGTCAGGGTCTAACAATGAACTGTCTGTGTCAGGAAAACAATTGCATTTGGCAGGGCTATTTTTAGGGGTTCAGATCCCACCCACCCCCGCCTCCCTGGGTCTTCCCCTCCCCAGCCCCCTCCGCTCTTTTGTGCTGAGTGGCGCCTGGCAGCTTGGTGGAGATTTTAAAGCCACGGATAGGAAAGAGCTCAAACATAATGAAGGAAACGCAGCAGGGAGGGGAGAGATGGGTGCCCAGAAATAGCCTGCGTGATGTCTCTGCTGCAGGCCCCCGCTCTTAGAAAGGGAAGGAGTACTTAGGCCTGATGGCCAAAGCTGTTCCCCAGGCTCTCTGATTCTGGGGTCACTGATACTTTGGCTGTGAGAGTGGAGAGAACTGTAACGTCATTCTCCATCCTACATTCATTCACAGGCAAAGGCTGGCTTGCCATGTCCGTTCTCAAGGTGGAGGGCGAGGCGTTGCAGATAGGCAGCGGAGCGGGATGGGAAGGTCCCCACCTTCCTGCATCAGCCCACATCCCTCTCTGACAGGGAGGCTTTTGTGACTAACTTCAGATCCTGACCTATTTTTACAGGTTCAAAGGGAAGGAATTAAAGTAAGTGTTGTGGACCATGACTTCCTGACTTGGGCTGTGGCACCACGGGGCAGCTGGCCATCACACCGTTTGTGTGGTGGTGGGGACTAGGAAGTAATCTCTACAGAGAGATTCCTTCTGTGAGAGCTCCACTTGGCTTGGTGCTGCTCTTACTCTACAGACTCACTTTTTTCCTTTCCTTTTTTTTTTCTCTTTGGAGGGAAGGAAATTCCCCCTTCTTTTCCAGCTAGTTTAGTTTTGAACTCCTTTTTTGCTTTCCATATTTCTGGCCCAAGCTTTTTTCCTCTCTGGCTTTGCCTGTTCTGGTCTGTGAAAGCTTTTCCAGGAGGGACACTGGCTTTACTCCTTAGCCCTGTTTCTCACTCTGTTGCAGAGACCTGCCCTGCCTCCTGGGCTGCACAAATCCAGACTTATTTTTTCCTCTGTGGAGGAGAACATCGCCCCTTTCCCTCAGAAAAATCCCCTGGCTCAGCACTAATTTCAGGCTCCAATATGAAGCGCTTTGTTTGTAAAGCCTCCCTTGTTTGGTTCCCACTCACCTTGCCTGACCTCCTCCTCCTCCCAGGCTCTCCGGGCAATCCCACAGCGACCTCCCCTCTGTCCTCTCACTGAACCTCATCCTGGCATGGGGTAAGCCACCCTCATGCCTGGCAAAAGCTCTCCTGGAGCTCCTCGTACCTTCTTCTGCTCACCACAGCACATGCCTCTTTCACCACACCATTTCCTTTCTCTGTCTCCCTCTTCCCTTCGTGGGGCACCTGGCATGGGGTGGCCAGGCAACAAACTGCAACACCTGAAAAAGTCTCTATGAATTACTGATAATCCTCCCTGTTTTGTTTCTAGCTCATCTTCCCTGCACTTGTACTTCAAATATTGTTTTTCCTTGGCACGGAGGTGTCGGTCCCCCACCATGGCACCCCGGTGACAATGGCTGATGGTGGTTCTGGACAGGTGTCACCCACCTGTAGCCTGGCTGGGGCCAGGGCACCACAAAACAGCCCCTAAACAACCAAAATCTGATGGCAGCGCTCAATTTTTGTGGCATTCATCAGCCAGTGGGACCCCCTGCCATGGCTTCCAAAGATGGTGCCTTCATCTGCAGGGAGCTGCCACAGAGCCTACTCCAAGAAATGGTGCTTTCAGCTGAAAATGCCTACAGGCCAGTGAGAAATGCCAAGAGGTGAGGGTGGTGGGTTGACCTGGCAGCCCTTCTGAGTCCCCATGCTCTGGGCCCATGGGCCACCAAGACCCCTGGGAGGGGGCCCATGCCATATGGTGGCCATGCCAGGGTGCTGCCTGCTGTGCCTGGGGTCCCTCACTGGTGACATAAGGAAGGTCTATACATGCAGGGGTTGATTTTATTTATTGAATTTGTTTTAATTTAAATGAAGCCATCCTCTTCTGAAGACATCCTGTTTGGATAGACTTGCAAGGGAGGAGTGGGGAAACCATATCTTAAGATGAAGGAGAGCATGGAGGTGAGGACAGGAGTGGGGTATGGTAGGTCACCAGGCAGAGGGGACACAGACCCTGTTAGTGAGGCCATATGACATAGCATGAAGGAAGAGACCAGCACGGTGAGTTTAAAACGTCCTGTTTGGTTCATGGAGGGAAGGAGGTATCTGCAGCGGGGAGTTCAGAACTTTGAAGAAGGTGGTGGGGTTACTCACTGTGGTGAAACTGTTCCCCACTGCTGGTTTGCTGCTGGGGCTCAGCACTGTGGGAGAGGGCTGGTGTGGACAGGAGGACATGCGTCCTCACCGAGGGGGCAAGGAGAGGGCTTTCTCTTCTTACAGTAGGCAGCCAGCTGCCCAGGCGGTGGGAGGTCAGCCTGGCGAGACACCCAAGTCTAAGCGTCCTGTTGTCTGTCTGACCCGTTTGAAGTCTGCCCGTGGGCAGGCAGGCAGGATGCGCTGCAGCACGCGATGGGTTTGGCCGTGCGCCGGTGCAGGGAAGGATCCCGTGCACTGACTTGACATCAAGATGCTGTGAGAAGCCCAGAATAAATTCAAGGAAGTTTTAAGTGTTTCATGAACATTGAGGGTCCCTGAGAAGAACTCTGGTTTGGTGGCAAGAGCTCAGTTTTCTCCTTAGCCTGGGAGCAGGAGGTTGGGAGCAGACAGGCTAGGCATCTCTTTGGCAACTTTTTGCAAATCATTTTCCTCTCAACCCATCAGCCAGAAAGCTGTAAAATGGGGATAATGATGATAATTACAGTGATAAACTGCACAATAGGAGTTATAATTGCTCAAGGTCCTTCACTACGGCTCTTGGTGTTTTTTCCTGTATGTGAAGTGGTAACATCCAACACTTTTGAGGAAAAAAAGAAGTCACCATACCAACAGACAGAACCTGAATTGCTTTTGGCAGCGGTGGGATCACAGTTGGAGGCTTGATTTCTCTGAAAAACAACTCTGTCAAAAAAAAGGGGGAGAAGTGGTGAGCTTACAGAGGTCTGTGGGAAGAGATGGAGCGTTTCTCTGCCATATGAGGGTGAGGACCCCAGGGCTGAGGAGGGAGGTGGGTTAAGGGAGTCTTTTGCCCTGTTTCTTAGCCACTTTTCCTCCAAACCAAAACTACTCTCCTTGTCTATGGTCTAATTTTTTGGCGAAAAGCTGCAATTTCCTGTTTTTCATTTGTTTGTTTATTTTTTCACCCAGACCTGTTCAGTTCTATTTGGCACAGAGAAGAGGGGGCAGTGAAGCCTGAGCAGAGTTAAGTTTGCCTCCCTAGGTGAAGTGTGTGGCCCACCAGCATACCCAGCCCTGTAAAGATTTTCTGGGAATCTTTCTGGGATTGTAAATGAATTTCTGGGATTAAAAACATAGAGTAAGTGCAAGCGACCGCTCTTAGGAGCAAAGATATGCGTGTCCTGAAAAATGGACTGGAAAAGTGTTGTGGAGGGGAGCAAGACTCAGGGCTTGAGGGCAGACCCATCCCATTTCCCTTCTTGCTGCTACGAGAGTGATTTTCTGTTATCTCTACACACCTTCATTGGTCAAGAGGAGCCTTTTTTTGGGAGCTGACTCAAAGATACATGAACTTAGATGCCTGGACGGCATCTGTTTCTGCTTGCCAGGGAGGAGAGAGCTGAAGGTTTCCCTCCTCCTCCCTCTCTCTAGTTCCCCAGCTTTCTACCCCCTTCTTGCACTGCGGTGGCTCCAGCCTGCGCCTCTGCAAAGGAAGGCAAACGCTGAAGTGACGGAGCCGTGTTGGAGGGCAGGAAGGCGCCTTGCGACGAATGACTTGATGAACAGCGGCAGAGATTTTACTGGGGCGGCTCCTGGTCTCTCTCCTCCTCGCCGGCCCCTTGTTGGGCCTTTTCAGAGCTGAGCATTGGCAGCGCGGGAAGGTCTGAGTGCGCTGCGGGCTGCGGCTCGGCTGGCAGTGATTTCCTCTCAGGCAGTCCGTTATCTGCCGACTGTCAGGACAGGCTTTCCCTCTTCCTCCCCCTCGTACCCCAACTCCTCTCCCCGCCCTCCCGCAGCCTCTCTGTACGCGTGCACACACACACACACACATGCAGGCACGTTACTGCCAAAAACTGTCCTCCGCCCCCCTTCTCAACTAACTTCCCTTCAGCATTTTTTTGAGCTGGATAATCCTAGGATTTGTAAAACGGGGGAATGGAGCGAGCGAGCGAGCGGGAGTCAGGACAGGAAGCTGGTTTCTCATTCCTCTAACTGTCCGAAGGCAGGAGGAGGGGAAGGGGGGGAGCCAACGAGGAGCCTTGTGCAGAGTCTTCCCCAGTCCCTTTTCATTAGTCCGTTTGAACTTCCAGTCTCCTCCAAAAGCTGAGAGAAGGACGACCAGGCTGGGACGCTTGCTGCTGGAAGTGGTGACAGTGTGGCTGACGAAACCCAGAAGGTGGCTGTGGAGGGTCCCGGGACCACGCTGAGGGAAAGACGTGTGTGTGTCCCCCCCCCCCACTGCCTGCCCCCAACTTGCCAGCTCCGATGCGGGCACCCGTTCACCACCCACTTCCCTCTGATGAGAACCCTTCCGGGCTCGGGCTATGATCGCTGCTGCTGCTGGCTGGGGAGCCTCCTCTCGCCCTGACCTTCCTCTGCCACAGGAGCAGCCCAGCATCTGGTGGGGATTAATGTTTACTTCTCCGGCTGGACGGTGTACGGGACCCCTGATGTTGCTCCCTGGGAACGGGACACGGGCAGTGGTCTGAGGAGAAGAGCAAGATTTTTGTTGCCCAGCGTGAGGCCGGGGGGAGGGGGGCAAGCAGGAGGGGGGTGAACCTCTTTTGGGACTAACCTCATGAAGAACAAGGGAGCCAAACAGAAACTCAAGAGGAAGGGAGCCGCGAGCGCATTCGGCTGCGACCTGACGGAGTATCTGGAGAGCTCTGGGCAGGATGGTAAATGCCTCTTTATTCTCATTCGGGTTGCGGAGAAGCAGAGCGTGCCCCCCCGGTTTTAAGCCATAGGACTGCCATTGAGACCTTTCACAAGGCTGAGGGAGCTGGGTTACCCCTGGGAAGCGGAGTCACTGCCCGCTTACTCAAGATGAATGAACGATCGGAAGATTGCTTTGGTGATGCATCTGCATGTCCCTTGCATGAGTAGCACTGTGTGTGCACAAAGGGCTGGGCTGTGGCTCTCGGGCTGCCTAAGGTGTGGGCAGAGGCAGTGAGCCGTATGGTGGGATGCCTTCTCCCATCTGCCTGGCCATGGAAGGGAGCAGCAGGCTTTCAGAGAGCTAGGCTGGGAAATCGGAATGGCGCTTAGCGTTGCCTGCTCCCGGACTTCAAAATTGTCCCAAGACTAGAGTGTTGCAGGGCTGTAGGGAGGAACTGGGAACGTTCTGTCTGCCCCTCCTGGACTCCAGTACAGTTCCCGTAATGTCCTTTCCCTGCTGGACACAGACAGGATTGAGACCAGGGGGTGAGGTGGAGTAGGGATGGGTGTGAGGTGTAGGGGGCAACTGAGCTTATGTTTTCACTCCCCTGCCTGTTACCTTTCTCTCGTTTCCTCCTCCTCCTGACCTCCATGCCCCCAGGTATCAGATGAGAACGTGGTAGCTCAGACAAGAGGTAACTCCAATAAATCAGAGGTGAAATGGTCAGTCCTTGATGAGGGAAGGAGCAGAATGGTTTTTCTTACAGAGGGTTGGCTGATGAGAGAAGCAGTTGTGAGTTTGGCATAAAGACCTGCTGTTTAGCAAGAGGAAAAATAAATATATGCCTGTTACCATCCCTGACGTTAGCATTATCTTTCAGGTTTAGCATTATGTTCCAGTTTGAATTAACTGACTTTTAGCAAGGTCAGGCTACCCTGTGCAAAAAAAAAAAAAAAAAAAAAGCTTCTAGCAGCAATGTCAGCTTTGTACGGGGAGGGCTGTACAATCAGGTCTTTCATTTGCCGATGAGCATGGCTGATGAAGTGCAGGGTGGAACTGCACTGGCAGAGGGATGGACTACATCACAGCACTCCTTTCCGTTGCACAGCGAAGACGGCAGTACATGTATCACCAAGATAAATTGTTATATACGTGCATTTACTTAGGTACGGGGGAAAGCCAGTCATTCAATTTCACTGTGAGTCATCCATAACAATTACTGTATCTTTTAACTTATATAGCCCTTAATGGCAGTTGAGTTGAAATAGCAAAAATAACAGACTTAATGAACTGATAGCACTTTGCCAGCGTGAGGTACAGATAGATAAATTCCATCCAGTGCTAACATGAGCTGCTGTGGTGGAGGAACAATTTACAGCTGTTTACAGGAACACTGAAAAACAACGCAGGGAAGGCAGGCACAGGCAGTATATTCAGCTGAAGCAGCAAGGGGGATTTTAAAGGGAGAAACACAGTTACTGCAGTTGAAATTATGCCAGAAGAGCAAAATTTATTACCTAAAATCTCATCGTTTTTTAAAATAGTTTTTGGGCACAAGAAAGAAGGACATTGCCTCAAGACTCATTTGTGGGATGGTTCACAGTTCCAACCTACTTGTCTCTCCGTGCTGAGGAGCAGTGGGGGAGAATATGAAGTTCCTTTCCCTTTATGCAGTATTGTTGAATAGCACATCCCGTTGCCCAGTGCCGTGGGATCCAGAAATGAAAGACTCAATTGTTATAGGTTTATTGAGAAGGGTGTAAGTCAGATTGGTACAATTCCATTCGTCAGGACAGGGGGAGAAGAAGGGAGAGTGTTACAGATATTCACTTGGTTGCTAGTAGGGCTCTCAGGATTAATAGGAATGTGACCAAGTATGCCAAAGTGACATCTTGGGAAGAAATGAAGGTTCAGATGTCACCAGGACTTCATAAATTTGCTACCTGTAACTATAAAACAAAATTAGAAGAACATTTAGGGTATGAGAGGTGGTTGATTTGGGGATAATTGAATTGTCCTGCTAAGAATTATTTCCAGTGACAAGCCAGTGCTCCTGCAAGGGAGGGCTTTGGTAGAGAATTAAAGTAGTAACTTTGTCTCTGCTTTAGATAGATGCGTTTCACTGGCAGGATGCAGGCTGTGGTTGTTCCCTACTTGGAAGCAATGAAGACTTAAGACTGTGCGCCGTGTGTGGGAGTGATGAGGACCGGGAGAGCACTTTGGCTGCTGTCCAGAAAATGTTTTGTTATGGACCTTTGTGAAAGCAGGTTTTGAAATGCACCCAGAAGGGTTAACTGGGAAAGAAGAAGAGGCTGTGGGACAGGCAGGACACAAGTCAGGTTGGTTGGTCTTTCATGCTGGGGTCTGCTTTATGCCATCCTGCAGTGTTGCTTTGTGTGACTGGTCCTGCACATCTCGCACAGGCGAAGAGAAGCGGAGACCAGCTTTGCTGGGGATGGGGATGGCAAAGGGAGCACGGGGAGGGGGTGGGTGTGGATGGCCGAGGCTAGTGTAGACAATTCAGTTTAGCTTTTTTCCCTCCGGATTAGTACATGGCCGTTACAGTTAGGGGGTGCTGCACCACTTGTGTGATGCTTTGTGGAGGAGATGCACAATTTGAGTCCCTACATACTTGCGGTTATTGAAGAGCAGCTTGTGATTTCTGCAAGGACCTTAGTCCCCGTGTAGTTGCCAAATTCCAGTGGAGAGAATTTTATTCTGCTTAAGGTATCAGCATTTCCTCCCTGTCATTTAACTGTTTAGTAGCTTGCTATAGCCTGCTTCAGAGATGGCTGCATTTCAGCGAAGGGTGAAAAGATCCCACTGTCTCCCTAATCAGACAGATGTATCTAAGGCTCTGTTACCAAGAGCTTTATGATAATACAATAAAAGCTGCAGCAGAACTACAAAGTATTTAAAAGCAGTGTAGACAGAAAGACTTTGGCAGGTATAGTGAGGCAGCTTGGGAAACTAAAAATGTGATACAAAGCCTTTAGCCTTAAGCTGATTTTTTGGATCTGACCCAGGTCAGTGGCGATGGACAGATGCTGCTGTCTGGTAGCTGGTTGGAAGCTCAGATGTGTTAAATTTACTGTATTTCAAGTCAGTTCCTGTCACTAACGCATTTGACCCTACTTGGCCTTTTCCTGCTGACAGTCTCTACACAGAGGCTGGTCATGCTCCTTATGCGGGCAGACTGCTATCAGTGCTCCCAAGCATTTAAAGTCATGACTCAGGCCACAAAGAACATGAGATAAAATAAAAATCAGTGCTGGGTTTTTTTCTGCTTTCTGTTTTCTGAAACTTCATTGTGCATCTGAGTTACGTTTTCCAGTCCTTCCCCTGGCAAGAAGGTTAGAAACTTGGGAAAAAATTAAGTTTTTCTTCCTTCCCACTAACATTCTCAAACAATGACTCTAATAGCAGTGGATTTGAGGGAAAGCTCACATAAGACATAAAAGAATGGTGGCTGGCGATACCAATGAGTAAAAGTTGTCTGATTTCACACGGTCCCTCTTCTGTTGCTGCCAGCACTGAATCCACACACGGAGGCAAGAGATCTTTGGGAGTGTCAGGGTTTCACTGGAAAGCAGTGCCAGGCTTTTGGGGATGGATAGACAGACATGCAGGAGGCAGTTAGTGCTAATGCTCTCTACTAAACCGTTTTCCTGTGCCAGATTTTACCAAAGTGGTGTGCAGGTGCAATGGAGCTATTAGCTCTGAAGGATTAACATTAGAGCCATGTTTTGGCCTCTTGCTAACCAGCCTGGTTTCCAGAACAAAAAAGCACATGGTGCCTCTGCTGAGGTCAGTGGGGGCTGCACGTCAGCCCCCCAGTTCCTCTAATAACAACAGTATAATTCTCTAGTGACGGATGGGCCAGCAGAGAAGACAAGATGCAGGGCTGGGCACAGACCTTAGCTGGGGCAGGACAGCCTGAACTGCTTAAGAAAAGTCACAAAGAGTGATCTTGCTTCTGGTTATATCACAGAACTGTTGTAAGAGGGGGCTGGAAAACTGAAAGCTGTTAAAGTGAGGGGGGCTAAGTCAAAATGGAGTTTGATACTCCTGGTACTTCTAACCAAGGGAGATTCAGACTGGAATTTCAGGTACACAGCCAGGTACAACTGCCACTTTTTACAATGAAAATACACACAGCATGTACAAAAATTGGGTCGTGCTGGTAAAAGATAATCCAATTTTTTGCATAGGAGCTGCTACTAGTTCAGATCTACCTTTGCTTACTTGCTTAGAGCCAGGAAGGACTTGGAGAAAGGCTGAATCATTTCCTTTATTTTTAGTATGATGGTCTCTAGATGTGATAGGAGGTGCTACCAGGACTGCAAAAAGCCAAATCTCAGATTAGACGCCTTGTTCTCAGGGTGCAGGTCAGCTCTATGTGTCTGAGCTGCTCCTATCTTCTGGAGAGTTAATTCTGCTGTTGCTGTACCCCTCTGTGGTTTCTTGCACATCTGTTTCCTGCCTTATGTGTCTGGTTGGGATGCAATGAGCTCAGCTTTTCCCCTTAACCCCCTCCCACACTCCCCACAGCTCCCTCAATGGCTCTCATCCTGAGCATGTAGCACCCAAAGCCCTTTCTGTCTCTTTGTCTAATGCTGCTTATTGGCGGTGTTATTCGCTGTAGAAATAGGGCTGCTTCATCTGAGGAGCTCTGAAGCCACCAAATCCCTCGTGCCCTGCACTTGAGGCTCCTTCTTGCCATGGCAGAGCGCAGGGCTGGCCATCAGCACTCTGGAACAGCAGCCAGGCAGGGAAAGGGAGCTGTTGCCTGCAAATGTAAGGGTGAGGAAAACCTTACAAGCCCCTGGATTGTAATATGGGGAAGGAGACAACAAGATGGGTAGGCCATATGATATTCTTCTGAGCCGTGTGGCTGTGCAATGATTGCTTCTGCCTTGTCACAACTGCGTTTGGATGAAAGAGTGAGGAAAAGTCCTCATGTAGTGTTAGTGGTCTCATAAAAACATGGTAGCTCTGGCTTGCACTGGTTCTCCAAGCAGGATCTTAACCGCTTCTGGGAGCTGCAGTGGGTCAAGACTTTGCTGTAGAATAGGCAAGTATTTCTGAGGGAAAATAGTAACAGTAATTTGGCGATCATATGCTTTGTAGAGAGGACAGGTGGCCTTGGATACCCTGGCTGTTTTGGTACAGCCCCTTGGCATGCCATCTTCTGCCTGACTTTGACGCAGTGGGTTTCATTGAGAAGCTGCCTTGTCCACCCCCAGATGGATGAGGAGACCTGTCACTCAGGAAGAAAGCAGTTCGCTTCGAGAACAGGCTCCCTTCGGAGCCAACTGCTAAACCTGCTACCCAGATGTGAAGCAGCTTTTCTGGGTCGTGTGGCTTTCCTTCCTCACACTCGCATGTGCAGCTGCATACGTTTTGGGATAAGAGCATGCAGGGATGTGCGTGAGGGTGTATGTGAGCCCGTAGCACATGTAAGTGTGTACTACACCAAGATGCATTTGTGTCCACTTAGTATATTTATTTTAAGATGCTTTTCCTGTGTTGGTGTTTTGAAGTGAATGCATGCCCAGACTGTTGGGTAGGTGCTTTTGGTTAGCAATGCATGCAGAAAAGCCTAGGAAAATTGCTGAAGGATTGTTAATGGCAATGTGGAGGAAAAGATGAGGCCCTTTTTTTTTTTTTTTGAAGTCCCCTTGGAAAAATGAAAATGGCAAACACTCATTTAATCTGCTGCAGAAGAATGAAGAGCTGCATTCATCCCACTCTCAAAATTAGAAACTGTGGCACTGGGGATTTCTGTCTTAAGAACTGATGGAGCTGAAAAGAAACCTTTTTCTCTTTCTGTAGCCAAACTGATTTCAATCCAGATCTCTTCCCTGACCTACCTCACTCAGGCTAGGCAAACACTTGTCTCCCTGCAAGGAAGGAAGCAGCAGGGTCTGGGAGGAGAACGGGACAAGAACAGCCTCTTGAGCTGGCTTGAAATGCATTGATCCTCTTTTTTTTTTTTTTTTTTTTTTTTTGTCTGGCATGTTGCTGCAGCCTGCTCTGCATTTTCACACTGCTGATATCCTAAGAAGCTCCCTGACCTGCGCTTTGTGGGGTCTACCCCTGGCTGTAGCTGTGCAGCCTGCGTGGATACCTAAGGCTGCATCCTCTCATCTTTGTGATGGGAGCAAAAGGGTCAGCTGAGCTCTGAAGTCTGGGGACAAGAGAAGGGGAACTGTATTATTGTACAGTGGAGGAGAGTGGTGGCAGAGGGGCCCTGAGGGCTGAGTACATGAATTGGCAGGTGGAGGAGCTGGGCTGGGGCTGGGGGGGGAAACCAGCTCCTTGGCCTTTCAGAGTCTGCCAAGGCATGTCCAGCAGACAGGGGAGTGAGAAACATTGCTGCCAAAATGGAGAATGTGGGGGAAATTATTAATAACATAAAGGTTGCTTTTTCTCCACCCACTCTCACAAGTGGAGCATCACATTATGAGTCCCAGATATCAGCCTCTATGGCAACAAAGTGAGAGCAAGAAGACACTGGGAACAACGGGAGCAGGAGCCATCTGTCTGCTTCTGTTGCTCCACTGTTCCTCCTTGTTTTGGATGATGTTCGTGTTACTTCCTCAATCTGTTTCTGGTTCTTGGGAGCTGGATTTTTGTGCCTCTGTGGCACAGTGTTACTGCAGTTAAACACGCATGTTGCGAGCTCAGCTCCTTGTTCTGTGTTAACTTTCCATTGCTGGCGCTGTGTGATTAGCAGAGAGCTCTTCCATGCTGCCTCCTGCTTTACATTTCCCTTACCAAGCGCTGCAGGAGGCACACGTGTCGTTTGCATGCACTAAGCCCCACTTTGATCCTGCATTCTCCCCCACTCCCTGCGAACAGCGTGAATCACATGTCTTGCCTGCAGATTCTAGATTAGAAAACATATTTTGATTTAGCAAATGTTTTCCCTTTGTTGGTAACAGCTGATTTCATCTGAACTTGGGAAACCAAGGAGTAGGGGCTTCTCTGCATGGTGGTATCACAGCTCAAGAAGGCTCAAGGGAATCACTGCCATGGATGAAATGCTGGCGCTGCGCAGGGTGGTTGTGCAACATAGGTTGATGTAGGCACGGTGAACCACCAGTCCGGCGTGTTTGGATCCAAAGTTTTGGTGTAGGCCTGGTTCTAAGTTTGGAGAGCTTATGACCCAAACAAAATACTAGAAAGCTTGCGTCTGTAACTCAGGCTTTGCGTATATGATGCAGTTCTACAGCAGCAACATTTGCTGGCAGTCAGGGCTGTGCCAAAGATTTATGTTCCAGTGTTTCATTTCTCCTCTAACAGTAACAGGGGAAATGAAAACAGCCCGTCAGTAACAGGATACCTGGTCCTTCTCTGAAAGACCTGGGGTGGGGTGGCTTCGACTGGATCTCCGATCTGCATTGGATGCCGTTTTCCTAAGCGTGAAATATAAATGGAGGATGATTAAAGGATGGAGAGCTACTGGCGTCTGCCTCCAGTCCTGAACCACTGACAGGGTGCCAGATGCACTTAGAGCTTTGACATGGAAACCTACAGATACCTTATTACAATACAAAAGCTGCTAATTGGCTCGCACCGCTGGTTGCTTTAAAGGCAACTGGTCTTGCTAGTTGCCTACTAGTGTCTACTTTCCATACGTCCCCAGAGCCTCAAGCCCCAGATGTCCTTTGTTCCTATGCCAAAGCTTTCAGCTTCTCTGCTGATAACTTCAGTGAATGTGTTTTGCATTGTCAACAAAAATAAATAAATAAATCTGCAGCATGTTTACAATGGACACAGACAGAGAACAGTGTAACAGAAATTGAATTTAGTGTCGAATTAAATAATGTGGGGCAACTGCGCTGACTGTATTATTAACTTTCATACTTAATTCAATAATGTAACGCTCTGTTTTCTATATTAAACTGAAACTACAAGCAGACTTTCTGGTCTTCTGCACCAGTGTGATTGCAGATATGAAAGTACTTGCCATGGGCTTAAGACCTAGCTTGTTGTCAAATGTTTATGCCCTTGCAGACAGTGAAATTATAGACACCAATACTAAACTTCACCCTCACTCAAGTGCCAGATCAATGCTACCGTTGTGTGTGAAAGCAACAAGTTCAGTCCCTAATGCTACAAGTCTTTTGCGCACACCACGTAAGTGGACAGGGAGGTCCTAGTCCTCTTCTGTCTCACCCTCCTGCCTTGAACACGACCCTGCAGCTGGATCAGGCTCCCATTTTCAGCCCAGTGGAGACATTTTTGGTCTTAACAGCGCACCGAAAGGGCTAGAGCAAAACCCATGCTTTTTGCACTTGCCTTTGGTTCCTCTGCCTCGGTTGCTATCCTCAAACCAGCCTGTCTCCATCCTCATGCCAGCAGCTGGTGCTGTGTGACAGCCCCAGTTCCAGCCATGCTGGGTTGGCTGGATGGCTTCTTCAGCTTTGGTGATTTAATGTCCATATAGGAAGAGTCACCTTAACAGCAGTAGAAAATGTTACAGAATCACAAAATTACTGAGATGAGCAGGGACTTCTTGAGTTTATCTAGACCAAAACCCTCTGCTCAAGCGAGGTCAGCTTGAACCAGTTGTCCGGGGCCGTTTCCAACTGACTTTGGAATACCTCCATGGATGGAGACCCCACAACCTCTGTGAGTAACCTGACCCAGCCTTTGACTACCATCACAATAAAAAAGTATTGTGTTCAGATGGAATCTCATGGGTTTCAATTTGTGCCTCTTGTCCTGTCAGCTGGCACCACTGGGAAGACCCTGCCTGACTCCCTGTTCTTCCCGTCCCCCCCCCCCCCCCCCCGTCAGATATTTGTTCACAACAATAAGATCCCTCCTGATCCTTCTCTTATCTAGGCTTAACAATCCCAGCCTCTCCTCATATGAGAGATGTCCCAGTCCCTTAATCATCTGTGTGGCCCTGAGCTGGGCTTGCTCCAGTAAGTCTTTCTTGTGCCAGCCTAGGCTGGCAATTTCAGTCAATAACTAACATGCGGTTGGGACAGTGAAAAGGATTCTTTCTGCCCTGGTTAATGGTGCAAATGAATTGTTTTTTCATAAAGGGCCCCTGTTCTTTAATGGTTTCTGCAGTCTTGCTGCTGGCTGGCTTGAATTAATGTATGCTTTATATAATATGCTGATACGCTGCATTTTATGAAAGCTGTGTGGAGCCTTGGTTTAAGAGAAAGCCTACAAATAACGCTGTGAAGCAGCACACCTTTCTCAGGTGGTGGTTGTACACCTCCCCAGAGGCACTGTGCACCAAACTGGGGACTTGTGGCCAGATTTGCTTCTTTTGTGGTGGCTATTACATGCCCTTCTCCAGCACGGGGACCAGGCAAGGGGAGGCGAAACGTGCATCCTTGCATCCTTGTGCAGGATTCTCAGCTGTGGCTGCTGCCCTCAGAAATATGCCCTCAGCAGCTGAGCTGGGTTCACAGCCATTTATCTCCAGCTCCTCTCTCTGCCGTCTTCTACACTCAAGGCTCAGCTAACTAAATGCCTTTGGAAATGCTATTATCTCCCGTGCTCTCTGGGACCAGGAGCAGCTTGAAGATTTATCATCTGGAACAGGAGGCTTTGTTTAGTTCTGTAAAGCACAGAACAGTTAAAGAAAGAACAAAAACTAAACCCCAAACCAAATGCAAAGCTCTCTTTACATCTCATGTCCTTTCTTTGCTCTCTCCCATCTGGAAACGTGTGCATTTGGTTTTGTAACGTCATTAGATACCGTCACGTGGTGAAATGGTTACAGGAGCTATACCTGCAGCTCTGAAATAGGGATTGAACATCCAAAGGGCCAGGAGACGTTCCTGCTGTACCTAAGTTGTGTAACTTGTTTCCTAAAGAGTATTAGACAGGAGACCAGGTCAGATTCTCCAGTACAAACTTCATTTAAAGGATACCAGGCTGGTTTTCACCAGACATGGCAGCATTAGTCCTGCCCTTTTTTCTGAAGGGTGCTGACGTGCTCACAAACTTTCTCTACATGTGAGATGCAGGGCTGAGAATCCAGGCTAGATCTGTGCCTGATCTCACCCTCTATATTCACTGCCTCATCAAAAAATGCTGATTTAGCAAACCCAGAACACTGGGAGAAAAGGGCTGGGGATAGGGTGGTGTTTACCTGGATTTGAATATTTCAGCTGGGATATTTTTGATACTGTTAGCGTTCTGTATTTGCCATCTCAGCAGTGAACGTGGCTGTCAGTCCTGTTGCAGACAGGAGGTTTGACAGCGAAACAGGACCAACCAGCATGGGGAAACCCCTTTGCTCCATGTGCAGCTAGTGCTTGTTTTCCTGTTCATCTCACATTATGGTGCTGCTGGTAGGGATGGCAGTCACACCTCGGGAGGTTCAGAGGTGTGATCGGGCAGGGTGACCCTCCTTCTGGATCTCTTGCATCTGTGCTGCAATTGTGTGAAATAAATAAGCTGTCAGCAGGACTGAATTGCTTGCTTGCCTTATGCAAAATCCGAGAGGGGAACAGCTTCCCCATTTTGCTCTTTCATCTTCCTAGGGTGCTCCACTTGGTATTGCATTTTCCTTACCCTTGCTCTGGTCAGGTAGTTTCAGATACATGAGAGGCTAAATGAGAACAAACTCTCTTGTGAGATTTATTGCATCTTCTGCTTCTAATCAAGCCAGAAAAATAGAGCAACAGACTTCCTTCTATAATCCTGTTCTTTCCACTCCAGT
The DNA here is from genome assembly GCF_023634155.1 of Falco peregrinus. Classification (NCBI taxonomy): domain Eukaryota; kingdom Metazoa; phylum Chordata; class Aves; order Falconiformes; family Falconidae; genus Falco; species Falco peregrinus. The sequence goes on along the minus strand of NC_073726.1, from coordinate 89,487,340 downwards.
CCCGGTTGGAAACCCAAAGTACAACAAGGTAGAGGAATGCAGCAAAAAGAAGTTAAAACAAATGCCCTGGAATCTCTAAAAGGAGCTTGGTTTTTTGCCTGAGGCGACAGCTCATAGTTACAGAAGTGTTGTGGGGGATTCTCCTTTTTCTCAAAAGTTTTCAGTTCCTCTTAGGGTGGGTTTTTTTTTTCCTTTTTTTTTTTTTTTTGTTTGTTTGTTTTATTTTGTCGTCGTCCCCCCCCCTCCATTTCAATAACTTTATTGCCAGGATGGCAGTACGCACATGTTGCCAAAGGCAATACATCAAGCGCCTGTGCCTAAGGCGGGCTTAGGAGCGGTAAATGGGAAGAGCTGGTTTTGATCTATTGAGCCCATTATTCTACCTTCCTGGCTCGACAGCGAGCACCAGTCACACGCTGCTGCCCAAGGTTTGCTGTGTAAAGCCACAAACGGGGTCTGAGTCAGGAAATTCAGTTCCAAATCCCAATAGCTCCAGTTTGGGGTGCTGGGGGTGGCAGGCAGAGCATGGCGGTGGAGGCAGCCCCCCGGCATTGCTCGCAAACGTGCTTCAGAGGCGCAGATGGAACCAATGTAGTAAATACAAAGAAGGGCTAGGAGTCCTAATTAGTCCTCATTTCTAGCCTGCTAAAACACCCGTCACTCTGCTGCAATAATGAGATTTGAGAAGATTAACTGGATACTGCTTAGGCTCCTCAACATGGCAGCTCAGTAAATGTGCTGCTGTTCAGCCTTAAGCCGCGGTTGCAGCAATTACACCCTAAGCAGGTTTATGTCTGGTTAGCGCTTGCATGGGAGTTGCCCAAAAAAATCTGTGGCAGGAATGGGTAATCTGGATGATTCAGAAGATGGCAAGCGTAGGATCACTTCAGTCAAGTTGCTGCCATGGCATCATTTAGGGAAACATTGCCATTTGGGCACAGGGAAAAGCAAGGGCCCCAACCCTTTAAAAAAGCTCTGGTTTATTTTTTGTTTCTAAGGGATAGGGACTTTTGTACACATGTCCATACTTTTCCTTTCCAGGAGCAATTTCAGCTGGAACCATGATTTGTGTTTTTTTACCCGATGTCCTAAAGTGTCACGTAGCCTTGCTCTGCTCAGCTCAACAGCTGCCACCTCCCAGCCTAGAGGTGGTTGGAGTGAGTCTTGTTTTTGCAGTTTGTGAAATATTTCAGGATGTAAGGCACTCATTAAATTATTGATGTTAGCTCTTGGGCATTACAGACAGACATGAACTGCAGCTCTGGATCCTAAGGGCTTTGGAGGCTTATGCCTGCCCTAATAATGGTTCCCTACTTGGGATTTTTCATGCATCTCTTACTACAGATTTGAACTCACTGTGAGATGGTGGGAGGATTTAGCAGGTGGACGAAGGGTGACAGCAAGGCTTTTCTTTGCAACATTATATACCTATAAAGCCAATTTAAGTGAGGATTGGTAGAAAAATGGGGGAGAGACATGTGTTTTCTTTGGGAGAATGGGGAAAATCAGAATAATGTGTTCCTGCCTCTTGACAGAGACTGTTTGCAGGATATAAAAAGATTTTGTATAGTTGTGATTCAGGGGACAGCGCGGGTGCACCCAACATCAGTTCTTGTGCTTAAGGGAAGATATTTTAGCCTGTAAAGTGCCTTAATTTCCATCCCTTTCCCCACTTCTGCCTCCTTGAAAAGAGGCTGATAGCAATAGCACCACTTGCTTTACCTCTTGGCAATGTCGGTGTAGAGTTTGGGACGTTCAGTGCAGCCTTGTCTCTGCAGTGCTTTCAGCCCTTCGGCTGGGCTGTGGTGGTGAGGAGCAGGACCTCAGTCAATGGGGGACAAGGGACAGAAGGCAGCAAGAGCGGCACTGAGTGCTGCTGAGATCTCTGGGTGGCTTTGGGGGCTGCTCACAAGTTCACAGGGAGCCGAATGCAAGTGAAAACCGGGATATGGCAGGAAAATCCTCTCCCGTGTCTGATGAGGGGTCTTGTATTTGGGTTTGAATGGGAAGTGTTCAAGAAGCTTCTCCCTTTGCCTCCCCTTCCCCATCCTTCTACCTTCAGGACGTTGTGGTTGTGCACAAACCTCCTGCTTACTATGGGGGTGAGGAAGGGGTGAGGGCCACCTCTGACCCTCTCCTTCCCTTGGCAGTTTTCATGTTAATTAGCTCGTCCCTAGGAGACAAGCCCACAGCCCGACAGTGCGGTGATTCAGTGGCCAAACAATGTCCAATTATCCCGGCCCAGGGAGCAAGAGGCCAGCCCCTGGCACGTGGGCTCCATGCCCCTGGCTTGGTAGCTCCTCGAATGCACTTGGCCAGGCCAGTAACGCTGCTTGGGGCGATTTGACACGTGTCAGCAGTTTTGGTTGAGTGCTTTTCCGAGCTACCAGCAGCACAGTTGTCTGAAATGTTGGGAAGAGCTCCATGCATGCCCTGGGCAGTGCCATCCACTCCGTGCCCTGTGCCAAGGCAGTACCGGTGGCTCGAACAGAGCGTGGATGTTCACATGTGAAATGAGATTTTGTACCTTCAGCATGGTTTCCTTTATCCTGCATCTGGTTTGGTGACCTGGCGGACATGGAAGCAGTTTAAAAGCACACCTTTTGCTTTTCCCTTTACATTCTGGTGTTTGGAAGTGACTCAAGGCTGAGCTTCTCAGACTGGAGTTGGAACTACACAGAGCAAAGGTGGTAGGAGCTACACTGGTGGCATGCTGCAGGCTACGGCAAGCTCTGCTCCTTCCATTGCTTGACTCAGAGATCTTAGGCTACTCCTTCTTCTTCCACATTCTACTTCCCTCAGTGGTTAGATGATGCTGGTATTGTCTTCTTTTCCATACAAAGTTCTCAGTATTATTATTGTTTTTATTATTATTATTAAATGTGGAGGGTCTCAGCTGTTTTCGTCACCCAGTACTGAAAAGTGGGCTCCTGCAGCTGTGGGGAATGCCGCACTGGATGACAGTGGGGGCAGGGAAGGGTGGCACTTGCCCAGCTTGCCTGTCTCAGGCAGCCCCCATACCAAGAGCCTCAGAGGGAGGTGTGAGGAACACCAGGGTGGCATCACAGACCCGGAGAGGAAGGTTGCTAGTGCCTCCTCCTGAGTCAGTGAGGCCTCTGCCCCGATACATGATGATTTAGCTTTGAAGAGAACGTGACAGCCATTTACCCCCTAACCTCTGGGTCTAGGAAGTGGAAAAACAATGCAGCATCTATCTGAAATAGCAGAAGAGATTACCCTAAAGTGGAATTTGGCCAGGATGCTGTCCTTAGTTCTGCTAATCTTTACAAAAAACCACACACGCACACACACACACAAAAAAAAAGACAAAGAAAAAGAAAGAGAAAAAAACACCCCTGCTACAAAGACTTTCTGCAAGAGTGCAAACTTCACTTTATAGTCTCTGATTTGGAAGGGAGAATATGCAATAACACAGCTTTCTCTTTGCACACCATGGGATGTGGTGCGTTACTGGATCGGGGAAAGGACTGTCCCTTACAAGTCACTGGCAGCAATTTCAATTTATTCTGATTTTGGCACCAGACTCAGTCTTAGGTTCATGACAGAAGCTAGTGATAATATCCAAATAAACAGCTGGGAGGGAAGAAGTGTGGCAGAGAAAAGGAAAAGGAGACTACAGGGGCTGAATGGGGAAAGGGAATAAGGGCAAAGGTGGAGTGGAGAAAGCATGTGAGGAAATTCCAGTATGTTTGAAATGGAGGAGAGGAAGGTTGGAAAAACTAGCTTGAGAGCAAAACTGACCTTATTGGAACAACTGGAGCCTGCCAATGGATGGTGGGAGAGAGAGGGCTATAAGTGGGAGCAAGGTTCAAAATCCTGGCATCTTTGGTAGTAAGGATAGGATGAAGAGTTGCTTTTCTGGGTGCAGCCAGCCAGAGGATAGATGGGAACAGCCTTCATCAGAAACAGCAGAGAGTAAAGGAAAGGTGCTCACAGTGCCAACAACTCTTGTTATCCAAAACTCTTCCAGATTCTTACCCAAAACTGAGCCAGTGTGAGAGGTGAGGGAATTATTTCTGGCTCCTTTCAGCCCTTAAACAAGCTTGGTTTTGGAAAGTGCAAGGACATGCCATTGAGTTACTGCATTGAGAGTGATGCAGTTTTTCATCAGCTAACTACATTTTTTCATTCCCCCTTTGCTGCCTAACTCATGTTAAAATGAACTTCAGTCTCTGATCAGCTCCAGAGTATATGGGTATGAGCAAGAGCAGCTTTGTCTCGCTTGGATAAGCTTTCAAGACTTAACATTTAACTGTGCTCAGTCAGCTTCATTGCCTGCTGAGGGCATGCAGTGCCTCAGCTTCCTTTGCTTTGGAAGCCTGTGCTATGAATCAAAACTTCTCTGGTTTTGTAGTCTCCAGTATGTTTCTGCTTTTAGATCATGCTGTTTGTCGCCCTTTGAGAGATGAGAAGGGGATGAACTCAGCTGGGTGGTTTTTTTCCTCTGAAACCCATCAGCCATGTGCTAACATCAGGATACAGGTCCTGGCCTGAAGTGTGTGGCTCAGCTGTGCTGGCTGCGGAGACCTGCAAAGGCAAAGAGATGATTGACTTATACAGCAGTACTGTAGCTATCAAAATGTAAGGAAGTTTGATTAAGCATGATCTCAACGCCCTTTTCCTGCAACACCCCTTCTTGTGTTTGCAACGTGTTTGTTAGTGTCTGAAAGCCCTTAGTACAGCAAGATCCAGGAGTCAGAAAGACAAAAGAAACACAACCCAGAAACCCAACTTCTTGGCATTTGCCTTTGAAGAAATGTACTGCATTAAAAGACTTTTTGTTGTTGTTGTTGCTTCCTCTCTCCTTGCTTCCTCCAATCTTCGTTATTCCCCGCAATGACTGTATTTACTTATTTGCCTCTTCCCAAACCACTGGACAGGCAGGGTCTTCATCAGGGAGCAGTTTACAGGGCTGCTGGAGTGGGCAAAACAATGGGGCTTTAATCAGGGCGCCTCCAGCAGCCGCGGCTGGCCAGAGGCTTCTCTGAATTCCCAACACGGAACAGTTGCCTCTTTCATGAAGTGCCTGTGGGATGAGCACAGGATTGCTACACCCAAAGTATTTTCATGCAGCAGCAGCTCTCTGAAAGGAAACGCTGCCGAGGACACCGCCTGCAACGCCCCAAGCTACTGGGGTGTCCAGTATGAGAGCCTCTTTCTTCCAGGCCTGTGCTGTGTTTGCCTTCCACATGCAATTTGTGAATAGCTCAAGTCTGGAAAGTGTTTAGGAAAGCATCTAACTTTTCTCTTAAAGGAGAAAAAAAAAAAAAAAAGGAGAGGGAAAAAACCCCCATCAGGGGTAATGAAATAGTTTCCAATGACTTGATGCAGTGTGGCCAAACCATTTGTAATAATTTCCTTTAAATTCCTTTTATATAGAAAGAATTAAATATGAAATCATGAATCAGGAAGCAGTCATCCTGCCAGCCAGTGACATGTACAGAGAGATCAGAGCAAAGTGAGAAAGACATAGAACAGCAGGAGACTTGCAAAAACCTTTTTTAGCCCTCTCTTTTTCTTCCTCTTTTTGTTTAGTGTACACATCCATGTAGTGCTAACATTTCTTACCCAAAAGAAGCTGCGGGAATCTCCTGCTGTTCCTCGTCTCTCCGATGGCAGCCCTGAACCTTCCTGTCTTGATGTGTCTCATCTGTCTGTGTTTCCTGATGGATTTTGCAGTCCCCAGATGTTTGGATACCTGATTCATCTCAAAGGAGACTGTGAAACATTAAGTATTTTTAAATACCCAGCTTTATAATTGCTTTGTTTAACTTTGCAACATTCTGAACTCATATAAGGCAATAATAAAAATCACTGCTGTTTTCTTTCAAAGGATTTTGCTGTTGCTGCTTCTAAATTTGTGTGCGAGCAACAGATTTTGCCTCTGTGCTAGCAAGGTTGTAACATTCCTGTTTTCCAAATTCATATTTTTCCAATACTTTTTTTCCAAACCCTCTATAAAGATCCCTGTCAGGAGTGCCCAGGCTGTTGTGTAAAAGAGGACTAAGGTTACCCAAATGCTACCAATTCAAAGTTAGGAAATTCCCCAACAAAACCTGGAATCAGAAGAAAAAAAGACCTTCTCTCTGTTGTCTACAGAGATCTACAGGTCTACGAAGCTGTGAGTTACACTGGAGTTTTGCGTATCTCAAAAGCCTGCCTGGATTACACTCCAGAGTTCTGGCACTGGCCTCTGCTGCCTCCTGCCCAAAGTGGGAGATGAAGATGCCTGTCTGGACCCTAGCTCATTTTGAACTGGTTCTTCTCAGATTGCTCTGATCAGGGCTGAATTTGAAGTACAGACGCCTGAGTTCCAGTTCCCTGAAATCCAGGGTGTTTAGCTGCAGGGGTTTTATCTGAGTCTGTCTCTAGCTTGGCTCCAAAGGAAGGGAGAGTAAATACTACAGGCCAGGAGACTACAGATGCAAAAAATTATAGGCTTTAAAATGTCACTAGCTGAGCACATAATGGATATTCTTCAGATTTTATGATTAGCTGTTGTGTTCTGTTGGCCAATGCTGTCTTACTGATGAGATTTATAAAGGAGTCTCAGGTCGCAGCCGGGCAAGCTAGGTTCAAACGTGGATTCCCAGGGAACATTACTATCTTTTTTGTGATGCTTCCTTTGTTTCTTCTGAGTGGGACAAACTTGCTGATGTACACCTGCCTGTGACTCCCCCCTGCTTTACCGTCTCCTCTTCCAAGTCCAACAAGACATCGTTCACCCAAATGTCTGCTTGCACACTACACAGCCGAGGGGGTTATGAACCAGGCTATGCTGCTAAATCGTGTCATTATGCCCAACATTTCAGGATCTAGGGTAGTGGATTCATCCAACTGACTCCCATCTCTAGCCAGAGCCATCCTAAAACCTGGGATGGCCTGCATGCTGCATGTGAAGCCAGGCTCTAACTCTACATGGGACCAGCTGTGCCCAGGGGACCAGGGCACTGGTCTGTACTCCATAACAGCTGTGTCTGCGCTTCGTGCATTCGTTTTGATGTGTCTCCCTGCAGCGGCTTTGCTACTCTGCTCAGGTGGCACAGCTGGCCTGACTCAATGTCCCCTGCCCGGCTACCCTCTGGTGCATGAAGCTATGGAGTAGAAAGGAATGTCAGGGCTGTGTGGCAGAGTTGGATGGAGCAGGGCTCTGCAAGCCAAGGGATCCAGTTAGGAACACATTCCTTGGCTGCACATTGCACAGCAGGTCTTCCCTAGCATGTGGCTCTCAACACCTTGTGTCCCTTCAAGTGCTCCAACACACAGGGTCTCTCACAGTGGGACACAAGAAATGTAAGGGATTCACGTGCTGGTAGAGAAAGGGTGTCTTCATTTTGTTACTGGGGCTCTGAAAAGTTTTCCAGCACCTTGCAGCACTCTGACACCTTGCCACCATTTCAGCATACTGCTTTTTGCCATCGAGCTCCTCCAGAAGCACAGGCTGTGGTGGCGTCGGACCAGCTTCTGACCTCAGGGACACCAGTATAAAGCTGGGATGCTGCAGCCAACTGGTGTGGAAGTACTTCAGATCTGCATATACGGCAAGTGTTCCCAGATGTAAAGGGGCTTATGATTTAGGCTGGTGAAACAGCAGAACAAAAGCAACGTCTGCATGACGTGGGTACTTGCAAATCTCCCCTGTGACTAAGTGCTTCCACAACATCCATGCTTTCCCTGTTAACACCAGAGTGAGCTACAAATAGGCTCCAGGGAACTCCAAGGAATGCACCGGAACACAACTGGTGTCAAGAGTGTAAAAAAGAACCAATTTTTAGGTGGATTTGTCAACAGCAGCTAGCGCTACTGTAATATACTGCAGCTGGCATTGAAGATGGTGGTAGCACCAACTCCTATAGAAGTAGATTGTGTTGGCCTAAATCTCTTGAAGGACAGACTAATGAGAAAGTATTGGTGAGACTGGATGGGTATCAGAGGAGCACCCAAGTTGAAAGCTTTGATGACAGTGCCTGGATGGGAGGTTCTGGAGACCTGGAGACAAGGCATTGTCTGTTTTAAGAGTGCTTGACCGCAGTATGACCTTCCTTAAATGAAGCCAAGCTGCAGACAAATATGATCTTTTTTGAGACATGCTGCAAAATTCCTCCTTGGCCAGGGCCCTTTTCTGCTGTAATTGGAGAAAATGAATTAATAATAAACAGAGAGAGAAAAGCATCGTGGTAGGAAAAGATCAACTGAACCTGAGACGTGCAGAGCAGAGAGCAGGAAGACTCTCTGCTCATTCCGAAATACGATCACATCCTTAAGGTGATGGCTAGCAGGGAAGCGCAGCAGAGCAGTGCTACTTGGGCTCGTCAGGCTGAAGCCAAACACCTTACTAATTTCAGATGCAGATGAGAGGCAACGGCTGCTATTTTGCAGCATGTTGGCGGGCAAAGTGGAGAGGGCAGGACAAATGTCCTAGAAGCCCTGAGATCCCCCTTGTACAAACCCTTCGGGTGGGCAGAGGGATGATGCTAAGGCAACCCCTCCTGGGTGGTGCAGGCTGAAAGTGGTTCCTGTGATGGGGCAGAGAAATACGGCCGGTGACTGGCAGTTTCTCCCATCCCTCCTTGAACTGCCCTGTGATGCTGTGACAGGAGGGAGACACATTTTGTGGGTGTTTGCCACAGGTGACAGGAGATGCCTAGGGTAGGACATGCCTGTCCCCCCCCTCCCTGGACTTCAGAAAAACCATTTCCACTTGAAGTGGAACAGCTGTGAGGGCTGTGAGCTCCGACAGCCCTGCAGTCTGTTGGCTCAGGAGGCAGCAGCAGCACATATATTTTGAGCCTTCCTCCAGACAAAGTGGGGAATGTCAGAAGGGGTGGATATCCATCCCAATATCCGAGGAGAGCCCTGAGTTCCCAGCATGGTTTCCTGTCCTCCTGGCAGCATCGGCAGCTGCTGGTTTGGAACAAACAGTCTGCGTGTCCCTGTGTGAGCCAGGGCAGCTGGAGGTGGATTTGTTTTCTGTTGATTTCATGGCAGTGTTGCTGCTTCAGGCCACTGCCTTGGTGTGAGGAACAGCAACATCCTAGAGGAGACACCCAGTGAATTGCTGACTGCTCCACGGCTACCCAATCTGCATGCCCAGCGTGGGAAGCGGTCAGACCACCCTGACGGCATCAACAAAGCCATGTTTGCTGACATTTCAAGGGAACAGAGACGGGAACAAAAAGCTGGGAACAAAACCTAGGAACAAAAGTCTTTGAACCAGTTGAGATCTGCAGTTGGAAGATATGGGCTTGAATCATAAATGCCAGATCCAAGCACCTTTTGGCTGGGGAGGGATTTTAAACCTCAGGCCAGCTCCCAAAGGTGGGGCTTGACTTTAGTCTCCATGGCAAGAAAGTGATGCTGAAAACGGAGTGCCCTGTGAAATGAAAACAAAAGGTAAAGTAAGGAAACCAGTGGAGAGTTGAGGAGATGGAAGAAGTCAGAAGGCAGGGAATGCAAGAATTATAACTGATGTGCACAGACAGGACATCTTACCCAGTGAATTCAGGCCTCCCCTCCCACCCCCCACCAACCTCACTTCCCTGAAACTATCAGAAATAATGCAGTTTCTCCCCAGATGGCCTCTGGGTAGCTTCTTGCCATTATTGTGGTATTTAGTTATGAGAGAATCATTCAAGAGAGAAAAAAAGAGAAGAATGAGAAGTGAGACCAAGCCACAAAGTGTGGATCCAATTCCAGACATTCCCAGGCACAGGGATACTGAAGTCTGGTCTTTTGGTACAAGACTAACTTTTAGGACAGCCAGCCCAAAAGGTTGCTCCAAGAATCTGATCGGCAATATCTGACTCAGATCTCTGACTTTCTGCCGTTTTAGTCCACGTGTCCAGATTTTGGCTAGAAGTTTGGGTAGGGAGGGTCTTTCTGGTTTGGTAGAAGCTTGGGAAGAACTGAGCCTCTCCCGGAAAAACACATCTGTGTGAGACTTTCAACTCGACTTTCTGGGTCAGGAATACTGATAAATCAGTTGCAATTTCTGCGTGCCTTACCAACTTTGGAGCTTTTGAAGGTAAGTTTCTCTTCACCAGGTGTTCAGCTACAAGAAAACTGGCTGTGTGTTTTAGCTGCAGAGCAGGAATCAAAGCTGTGGGCTCTAACCCTAGCTGATCCACTAGCTCATTGCAAGACCTCAGGCTGCCAACTCATTTCTGTTTCTCATTTTTTGCACCTATGGGATGAGAACGATATTTCTCCTCTGTTAGTTCATGAGTCCTTGCCAAGGGGTTAGAATTTTGCTGATGGAAGCAAAGCACGTTCTGTGAGACTGTGCTGAGGTTTTATCCTCGCAATGAGGGACATCAGATACAAGCAAGATTCCAAATGAGGTTTTTTTGTATCCTGAGGGTTGAAAAGCAAACCCTAGGATGCTCACTTCCTTATTCTCTCGCTCACTGACAAGAAACACACACAATATTCTGGGCTTCAGCTTGCAAGGAACGGTGCTGCCATCCTCAGAAGTGTACAGAGAGGAGCAAACACTAACCAGTCACTGATGATATCACTCGATATCCATTAGAGCCAGGTCCTGCTTTGCACTGTGCTCCGGCTGCCTCTGCCACAAGGATTCCTTTCAAACCGCAATCAGAATAAAAACCCCAGAAACTTCCCCAAAATAAAAAATCTCTAAAAGGTTCTGTTGCATTGAAAATAATAATATGGAAGTGAACATCACCTTCTAGAAACAATATATTGGAGTATTTCTTTGGTTGAAAAATCGAACTGAATCCGATGAAACAGTTTGGTTCTGTGAAATGCACTCTTTCCCACTGGAAAATCGTTCTGCTGGAAGATTTTCAAGCAGCCTTTCTTCCCGCATGCTTTAGTATCCAATTTAAACTCCAGCTGCTGGTTGCGGCTGTCCCTTGTAGTAGCGAGTGCTGGCACTATATGCTTTCCTTTATAATTAACACAGCAAGGTCTTCTAGGCGATCTCACCGTGGCTTAAAAGGCATCACCTGATAATGGCATGGGAAGGCCTGGAAGATTGTTTTGTCATTGTCACAGCGTCCAGTGCAGGACCGTTCCCTTCAGGGTAATCTCCTGCCACATTTTAAATTTCCAGGCAGCACAGTTCCCACCCCCTCCCTTGAGAAGGCAATTCTACATGATGCTATGTCTCACTCTTAGGAGGTTTTTCCTACCATTCAACCTAAATTTCCATTCAGCCACTCCTAGTTACAACCCCTTGATCATCCAGAACGAGCCGTTTCCCTCGGTGGTATTTATACCCCGTGCATACCACTGTTGTGCGCGTTCGTTTCTCTCCTGGTAATTCGGGCCAGCTGTGCCTCTTCACCACCACCACTTTGTTCTTCCTCGCCAGTCAGTCCCTGTAGATCGTTAGTTTCTGCTCCTTTTCTTTTCCTCCTCCCCACGTGCAGCAGGGTATCCTGTTTTCCTTGTAACTGTAGCCACGCTACAGGGCTAAGAGATTGAAGGATTTTTCTGTTAATAATCCCCACACCCTTTTCCTGGTCAGTACATTGCTTAAGAGGGATTGAGGTAATTCATTCATGAATAGCGAGCCGTACGAAGAGACAGGGGGAGTGTGATGGGAAAATGTGAGCACGGTGGAGCCTGTTTCTCTGGAGTGTTCCTTCGTCAAAGTGCGGGTTTGCTCCCAGAGCAGCTTTGGGAATGGGGTCCCATCCTGCAAAGCACTCACGGGTTTTAGCTGGCACCGCCGGCTGCTAGGCACCTTCCAGAAAAGCCACCGACACTGTGTAGGCTGGAGCTCCCTAAAATAATCCGGGAGACCTCCTCTCCCTGTCCCCCATCCCGCTCTTGCGTGCGAGCAGCGGCACAGCTCCAGCGCGGTCCAGCCGTGCGGGGCGCATCTTCTGCGGCCACAAGGGCTCGCCTAAATGTCAGCCCTGCGAATTTCAGCAGCCCTGGCCAACTTCTGCTGTGAGAACGTAGGTGGGCTTTTTTCCTTCGCATCTTACACCCACACCGGCTGTCAAGATTTTGCAATTGCACCTCGAGTAAGAATTTCTTCTTGTGTGGAAAACTAAGCCCCAGTTCACTCTCTTGCAAGTCTGCTGGCTCTGCCAGACTTGGGGCCACATCTGCTGCTGGCTACAGTTGCATAAAGCTGGAGTGATTTTGTCAGCCTCTGTGGCAATTTATGGCCAGAAATTGGAAGTGTAACCCTTTGCTTAGCTCCTACAGTGATACAGGAGGGTGAAAGGATAGGAAAAGAAGGAGAAAATCACGTTATAATATATTTTATTGAAATCCCAGAGGAGCATTAAAAGCAGTAGTTGAGAGTCTAAGGGGCAGGTCCTGTTCTGGCTCTTGCTAAGGACCCCTTAGTAAACCCCCTCCCCTCCCCACCCCACCTATTTGGCCATAGTTTTAGATGTGGTATAGAAAATGCTGGGGAAACCTCTGGTTGCAGGGGAAGGTGTCCCAACACGGGCCAGCTTCTCGCCTGGTGCAGGAGGCTAAGGGAGCCGCGTGGCTGAAATGCTGCGGAGCGCAGGGAACGCCGCTGCCACGGCTGGCTGTGCTCCTCGTGCCTCGTGCCCTGCCCCTCCATGTACCCACCACGACGGAGCCTGTAATCACAGGGTCCTGGGCTGTGTCTTATACTGTGAAGCAAACTGATAACCTCCCGGTGGGAGCTGGGACAAGCCCATCAGCTCCCCTACCAGGACAAATGCAAACCTTGAATGCCATGGACCAGGGGAGGTCCGGAATGATGTCTGGTTAGCTTTTCCCTTCTCTGCTGTGGCAGTGGCTCGTGCAAGGGCAGTCTGCGGAGCTGAAGGGCTTCAGCTTGGCATAAGCCGTGTTCTGCAATCGTCATCCACCACTGTTGATGAAACAGTGCTGGCAGCGGTAAAGATTCCTCCATTTGAAAGAATAAAACCGAAGGCAATGGTCTGGTGTAAAGGTCTTGGCATCTCCCACAGCTTATGACAGCGCCGCTGGAGCACGGAGGCCATGGCTGTAGCTTTTCTTTTGTGAGCTTACATTCCTTAGCAGTGGGAAATCAGCAGCTGTAATTAGTCTCTGATGTTCTCTGCTAATAAGTGATTTCTCTGGTACTTGCAAATACCGGCATCCCCGAGACACAGCTCTATTGTTTTGACCTTTTATCTCTTCTCTCTCCTCCTCATTGAGAGGGACCCCAGATGTTCTTCAACACTGCTAGGAAAAAAAATACCAACATCCACCCCTGCTCCTCCCCATTATATCCCTGTCTCCACTACCATAGCGTTTTTTTTTTTTTTTTCCTCGGGCGCTGTGTAGGAAAATGGCTCCTGCTAGTCCTCATGGAAAAGGACACAGATGCCATCAGGAAGCCCATTTGCTTTGGGAGGAAGAGGGACCTGACATCAACAGGAAGAGCTGTGCGGCAGGGCTGCTCCTGCCTGCGAGCGAGGGGGGCCCTGAAAACAATGTCAGCTGGCGGCTGAGGACTGGCGGGCAGGAAACGCGTGCACGCTGGTGTGTGCTGTGCAGAGGAAATGATAAGCGCTACCTGGCCTGAGTTGGAGCAGAGATAGCATGGTAAAAAAAAAAAAAAAAAAAAAAAAAAAAAGAAGGGGGGGAAGGTTGTTTTTCTTCACACGGGTTCGGAGCCTGTCCTTTGCCAAATGGAAAAGAAAATAAAAGCAAAATATGGAATATATCAGGGATCCGTTGGGGGGCTTGGAAACTGAGGAGTGCAGTTGTGAAGTGACTAGATTTACTACTTCAGTAACAGCTGGATATTGCCTTTTTTCCCATTGTTAGCACTGAGAATGACCCTCAGCTTGATAACCCCTGGCATGCGTATTTGTTGAGAGATGGAGGGAGGGAGAGGCTTATATCCTATGTGGAACTGGGGGGATTTTCTGTGGGGGAGGAGAGTCATGGGGACAGCTGCTCCTGCTGGGGGCAGAAGGGCCTTGGGAATACAAAGAAGAGTAGTGTATAGATAGATATCTCTCCTGACTTGTCCCTGCCAGGTGAGGGGACAGAAGACTGGGGAATAAAAAGATACCGTCATACTGGAATATTTTATTTGGCTTTGTTACTTGCCTGTAAAAGCCCTATTGTGCCTCATTTCATCACTGGCTTTGTGTAACGGAACTAGTTTTTTTTTTCTGATACCCTCGCCCCTCTGGCAGGCGGTTGCAGAGGTACAACCCGGGCAGGTTAGCTCTGAGAAACCACGGCGTGTGCTCTGGGTGCATCCCGGTAGTTACATACCGACATCCTGGGGTGGAGGTAGACACAAACAGCAGGGCAGGAAATATTTTCTTCTAAACAATCCCAGTCCAGCATCAGCCTCTAGAAGGCTGGGAGGCTGCGCGACACCATCTGCAAATGCTGTTCTGCCTCCTCTGCTGTCCTTGATGACTCTCAGAGGCTTGGAGAACAAGCAAGCTGCCCTCTTGCAACATATGCGAAGTGCTGATGTGCCACAAGGTTGATGGATGGAGCAGAGCTCTCTTCCCTGCTGTTTCTGAAAGAAGCCCTGAAGGTGCAGTGCCACATCCAGATGTTGGAGCCAGGCTGCTCAGCAGCTTGTTTTAGAGCTTTTTACCCTCCCTGGTATATGTTAAGCAAAATACGATCCTGGTGATCAAGGCTGTAAGGTATGCTTTAGAGGACTGCAGCCTCTGGAGAGGGAAAGGTGTAGCCAAAATGACCCGTATCGCATGGGCTACCTTTCTTCATTAAGCTCCCGAGTGAAACCGATCCCTTGAGACTGGTTTTGGACTTGCTGATGTAGAAATCCATGCGCGCCTGAGGAATCCACCCCCAAACCAACAGCTTTCCTTGGCTGAGGGTAAGGACTTCACCCAGAAAGACCTTCAGCACAGCAGCAGCGTGCAGGGCCATGCGCTAGCTACGTGCATTTGGCTGGGACAGGGGAGCAGGGCAAATGGCTGTGGCCATGGCTTGTTCTCTGGCTGGCTAAGCAAGCTTCAACAAGCAAGAGCATCAGCATATGGCGATGTGTCCCCTGTACCTACGACACCAGCCTAGCAAGGCTTTTGCAGCTTTTGGCTCTGTAAATGTCACCTTCAGGTATTACGTTTTGATTGACGCCTTATTTGACAAAATTAAAAAAACCCTATTTCTTTAAGAGGAATTTCCTGGTAATGCACATAAACCCCCTCTCTCACACACACATATATGCATCCATAAATGAATATGGTTGCATATGTAAAAATACATGCATATATCTATATATATACACACACATACATGCTGATATATACATAGATATACCTTTATTTATGTATAGAGGTATGATCTGACCAGGTGCTGCTTCTGGCTGAATTTTCTCCATGCTGCTGGGACACAGAAGCTGAGCCCACAGGCTGCGGCAATCATACGCCCTGGGCATTACTTAGGATGAGTAGAACAGCACCTTGTTTCACCAGACAAACATCAGCGATCCAAGTCACCCACAGCTTAATCCTCTCCAAATAAAGACTGACCTGTTTTCAGGCTCCTCTGAGCAGGGCTGGGAGGAGTGTTCCTAGGTGACCTTCCACTGCCAGCAGCAGCCTTAATTCTCCACTCTGTGTTCAACCTCACAACATCATTTTATGTGCCTGTAAAGCTGGTGAAAATGCTTCTGTCATTCCTACACCTCGTTTGCTAGTATTTGCATGCCACAGTAAGAAGTAAGAGTGGAACAAGCAGATTTTTTATTTTTTTTTTAAACATTGCTGAATTCAATGGGATTTTTTGTATGAGCGTGGTTCTTTGGGTCAGACCCAGACAGCCTTGCAGTGAAAACACTCAGTCTAAATATATGCTCAGCAACTGAGCAAAGATGGAATGGATTTTGTGCAGCTTGGCTTCAAATTATAATGACTGATTATTGCTAGTGCCTTCGCATGTTTGTTTTCAATCAGATTGACATCATAAAGCCTTATTTACTTTTTCTCTAAAGTCTGTTTTCATTTGCTTTTCACTTCTCATTTGCAGCTTTTACGGGTTTGTATTTAGGCTCCTCATCTGTCCATCTGTGATATATAATGATCCTCAGCAATTTTCCCTGCTCTTTGCCCTAAGTTGTTGACTGTCCATAAAACAGCCCATTTGGAATAACCTCTGGAAATTGCTGTACCACTCTTCACTAGGAGAGCCCTAGAGGCAAGATCAGTGAGAGGCCTGAGCGAAAGAACATTGCTGCATAAACTACTGTCAGCCTGCATCCATCCATCAATCTGACAGAGGGCAAAATAATAAGAGAAAAGATATAATATGTGCCATGAGATTCAGCCATGCAATTTTTCATCCATAGGAGGGCTTGGTCCAGGACCATCTTCTCAGTTACTTCGTACCTTGCTACCAAATATTAACCTGGGCTCTCAGAGGGATGATTGGCCCCTGCTCCCCCTTTCACACACCTGAGCTCGTTGGCACTGCCGTTCTGCATTAGCTGGCACAGCTGGATGTGTGCTTTAAAGCTGTCATACATACTTGTAAATGACTTGCTGTGCAGCAAGCATGGCAGGAGAAGGAGCGCTGATGGACCTCTAGCCTATCCTTGCACGTTCGAAGGGACAACAGAAAATCCCTGGGAAAGAGTAGCAGGGAATGCTGTAGAGCAGCCCACTGTGCTGCAGCACCAGTCTTCATGAGACAACTGCCCAGCTCCTCGCTCCACCCTGTCTCTTCACCAGCAGGGTACCAGCAGCATCATTTACCCTGAGGCCTCCCAAGAGCATTTATTTGGGAGTTAGTTGCTTTGTCCCAGCATGCCATCGCTGTGAAAGTGGACTAAGGATCTTTCTAACAGCAAGACAGCGTGACAGAACAGAACAGAAAGTACAGACAAATTCTGTATCTTACTGACATTGCTATAGATTTCAGTGGTGGTGTTTGTGAAAGGCATGGTAAACAGGACTTCAAAATTGTTTAACTAGTAGCTGATATTTTTCAAATGTCCATCAAGATCTAAGCACAATTTCTTTCTAACTTCAAAAGGCTTCCTTATAAAGAGAAACCTGGAATCCCTATTGCCTGGCATGCTAAAGTCTGAGGCAAAAAAGAATAAGGGACAAACTAGCACTGACAGCCAGGTAGGGAGTATGTCTTGATCCCCCTGAGTTGCCTTTCTCCAGATTCTGGCATCCTAAGAATCCCGTGTAAGAGTTCCCATGTGCCAAAGGAGCTGTTGGTTTCTATGCTCTTTTTATAATCAATAAATGGGTGTAATAGCTTACAATTCACCCTTAGAGTATTTTCAGGACTGTAAGAAACTGAGCAAGTCTCCGTCAGCTAGCAGGGTCAGGTAAAAGATGGAGACCGTGCACTGTTTGTTTTCTAACTAGCTCCCAAAGCCCTTGTAAATGAAAACATGTAGGTCAAAATCTGTTGAGAGGAGGAGAAAACTTACGAAATCCACATATTTTCCTTGCTTTTTTGCCAGCAGTTAAGTAGGTTAGCATGGCTTACATTGGTGTTCATGCTTAAGGAGAGCAGAGAAAGGAAGGAAAACATGATAGTGTGACACCTGCAGCCCGTAAGCTTGTTTATTGATCTGGATGAAAGACAGTGGGCACTCCAGAGACTTCAGATGGAGCCCCCATCACGGGCTGTCCATCCCGGTGCTCAGCACTTACCTGGACTCTCCCCTTGCAGGCTGCTTCTCCCAGCTCCCTTGAGCTGCAGCATTGCCCTGCTCACTCCTATGCTCCATCAGCGCTGACACAGCCTTTGGATTTGGTAACATTTTTAGTGTGTGTCATCAGTAATGAGGTTAATGGCAGAATTCCTGTCTCACAGTCTGCTTATCCTCATAGGAGCTAGGCGTTTACTGAGGCGAAGGTCAACTCATTATATGCAGCTTCAAAATGACGCTGATCTTTGCTATACTTAGACGCAAGTCCCTTCTCTGAGACAGCATATATTGTCCCCTTACTCCCACCTCTGGAATTAACTGCCCCAATTGCTTGTGCTGTGGTGAACAAAACACCAGACAATATCCACCCTGATCTGCTGTGGATCAGAGTTAGGATTCAAATGGCAGGCTGAGGACGGGCACAGCTCATTGACCTGCCCTGCAGAACCTAAGCCACTGCTTTCCAAGGTGGCTGTACCACAGTCACAAAAGTTAGGAGTGGAGATATCCTGTTCAGTTATCTGGTCTTTTTTTTTTTTTTTTTTTTTTTTTTTCTTTTTTTTTTTCAGGAAGCCCACAGCAGGATGTTTTCCTAACAAAACTATTCTAGTATTTAGTGCAACCTCTTTTCAAAAGTGCTTGCATGACAGAATTTGCCAGCTAAGTCAAGGTATTTAGTCATGTTTTGGAGGGGCATGGTGACTGCTGGGGCTGAGAGTCAGAATTCAGTGTCTGCTTGTGCAGTGCTTTCTCTTAGTTTTGCTTTTGGGTTGTTTTTTTTTGGTTTGTTTTTTTTTTTTTTTTGATGTGTGGTGTTGATGAGCCAGCCAGGTCTGCTGCCTGCTCTTTAATTTCTGCCTGGAACATCACAGTTGTCAGATCTGCTCTGGAAAATCGGGTGTTCCTACATATCTTCTTTAGATATGCCAGGTGTAAGCTGGGTATAATATCAATGGGAAAAAACGCTCTTGGTAGCGGTGCCATCGACTTTATTCAGACTCACCCTGGGCCTGCAGGCTGTGTTGAAATGCATTTGCTCGGAATCAGCGTGCTGCATCACCAACAGCTCGGCATCTCCACTTCCCGCCAGGCCACGGAGGGTGATGCCTCGCAGCAACTGACAGATCTGAGATCCCTTTTTCCTACGCCTTTGCTCACCAGAATCACAACAGTGTTCAGGGTGGTGCTTTCATCGCAGGGAACGGCACTGTTGTCCTAACCTTTGTGACACTGCAGAGACATTTCCCACAGAAATAGGGGAGAAAAAAAAAAAACTTAAGTGTGTGACTTCCGTGGTGATTCAGTTGTGCTGTCCATGCAGAGAGGATCACCTCAGCGCCAGCTATCTGCCTTTTTTAAACTGTCTTTATGGCAGCTAAGGGGGAAGAGGCGAGGAGGAGGAGAAGCTGATTTGTTTTTTAGCCTGTTTGGTGGTGTTTGGCTGCCTCACACTATTCAAACACAGGTGTGTGTGCGCGGGGGGGTTGTGGTAGCTCAGTGCTAGCAGCCAACTAAGCGCTGAAATTTGATGGTGAGACAGTTTATTTTTTCTTCTTCTGTAAAATGAATTTAGTGCTGGTGAAAAGTATGCATAGACATCCTGGAGCCTGAAGCCCTCTGTTTGTCCTTGTAGCAATTACGTCCAGGCAGGGCAAACCCTCCCCTTCCCCAGCTCTGCCAACTTCATCTCTGAGCAGGACTGATCCTCTGCAGTGATTTCGGATGCTGTGGTCCCTTCCAGCTCTGGCCACCACTGAAAAGGAGACAGTAGAAGGCAAAGGAGATGATATGTGGGGGCACGGCAGGATTTATCCTTAGCTGCCACGGATTAGGGCTATGCATTGGGAGGCAAACTGGAATCGTGACTTCTGTGCTGGACCAGGGCTCTGGCGAGCTGCAGGGAGGAGAGCACAGCTTGCTCTCCTCTGGAATCTGTTTCCCAGCCAACCTTATGCCTAGTAAAAATCAGACAAGATCAGCAAAAAAAAAAAAAAAAAAAAAGAAAGAAATCTAGTGAATCAGCATTAAAGCTCGTGATTTACAGTAGGAAGCATCAGGAAATGCAGAAAAATGTCACATCAGAGATACTGACTCTCAAGTACGTTCCCATTTATACAATATTGTTCCTTTCCTGTGATTGGGAGGCCAAGTTAATATATTAGTATGTTCTAAAATGCGTACTGGTTTGTTATTTTTGTTTGTGCAAAATAACAACTTGATTGGGAAGCCAAGTTAATAGTATATTCTAAAATGTGTACTGTTTTGTTATTTTTGTTTTGTACAAAATAACAACTCTTGCTTAGTACAGACTGGAACGCTTATTTTTTAGGAGGAAATATTTCTTAATTTAGCCATGTAAATTGAAACAAGAGACTCTTTTGACCTTTATTGTCACGCTATTGACATGTTATGATAGGAAGCATGCACTGCTATTGAGGGGAATGGGCAACAATGCAAAAAAATACTAATATGTAACAAAACCGAAATGGTGGAATAAAAATGCCCACAACTTTTTTTATGGCTCAGAATTCATTTTTAGGAGAAATAAAAAAAACCCTAAAGCTTTTTCCTGCAAGACAAACATCAAAAATTTGGTGTTTCAGGTGAAATGAAAGGTCTGCATTTACCCTCCCATTACTTGAACTAAAGTTAAAATAAAATTAGAGAGGATGTGAAACCTCCTCCACGTGGCATAAACCAACCACCAAGGAGGACCTGAGTAGCTCTGTCACTAATTTTTATCCTTGCAAGGAGCCCTCTGAGAGAACAGCAGAAGGTAAAAGACAAAAATGAAGCCTGCTGCTGTCCTGCCCAGCTCAGTGCAGTGCAATCTGAACTCATGGCCCAGTCCAGGTTAATTAACCTTTCACAGTCTTGCTGGACAGTATTCACAGGGACTGGTTAGGGTAGCTGGGTCAGCAGCCTCCTCCCTAGGGTCCTTCTGTAGCCCAGGGAGACTAAGGGTTTCTCCTAGAAGTGGTGGCCACAGGGCATTGATGGCATCTCCTGCTGGACCAGGGCCTTTCTCACTCTTTGCTGGTTTTGGTGGGAGGCCAGGAGGCCATCCTTCCACTGGTCATTAGATGTGGTGACTTCCTCTCTTCCTAGTGCCCCCTCCTACTTGGGCTGTTTGGTGATTTAGGTACGTGCTTAAAGGTCTCCCCGGCTTTGATCCAAAATGCTCAACTTTGTGCCAGGTGGAGCCTTTATCAGGCAGGCAAAGAGTGAGCCCCTTGGAGGGGAGGTTTGGTGGGTGGTGGCGTCATGGCTGGGAAGGGACAGAATAAGGAGAGCTCCCCCCATGCCAGCAATGCTGGGAGGTGAGAGGCTCAGTGCCCGTTGCTGGCACTGGAAGCCAGAAGGGTCGGAACGGGAGGGAGGTGCAAGGCTTGACCTAGCAGGAGCAGCACACGGTGGTGGGGTCACGGAGGTGGCACGAGCTGCGGTCATGGAAAAGACCCTGGTGAAGGTGAATGTCTGTGTATGCTGAGCTCAGGGGTGATATCCAGTGAGAGTGGAACGAGTTACTGCGACTGCCCTTCTGGTTTATTTTTGTCTAGGGGAAGAGAAGTATTGTCTTTTGTGTGCAGTATGTTTATAACTCAATTTCCCTTCTGACTGATGCCTTGCTCCACGCTCTCTTCTCCTCCTCCATCTGGTTTCTATTGTAGTTTTAAATGAGGATAGTTTGGCTGTCTGGCAGAACAAGCGGGGTCTGTGTGACACCAGCTGCCTCTTCCAATTTCTCAGCCTCCAGCACAGTTTTAATTATAGAAGTGTCAAGATTGGGGACACCCCCCCCCCCCTCCCCTTTCCATGCCTGCATGTACATGCACAGCCCCAGCTACAAAACCCATCCACGTCTGATCTTCCTTCGGGAGAGACCCAGCCCTGTGATTTATGTGTGCCCTACAATGCCAAATTCCCTGTTGCAAAGCACGTGCTAGAGGCTGTACCTCACCGCATTCAGGGTTGATCAGGAGCCACATCTGATATAATCAAACCACCTCAAAACCATGCGAGGGAGATGCTCGCTGGTGCTCTAACCTCACCTCCCCCAAGTGCCCGAAAGACTCAGCTTTGTAGGAGCTCAGAGCTGCTCAGGAATTTCAGAGCTGCAGGTTCTGCTCAAAGAAAGCATTTGTTGTGCTCCAGTTTCATACAAGCGCTGCATTTAGGGGCTTGCTTCGCAGAAAGCTGATGCAGTCCCTTTACCTCCAGGGATCTGAGGTCAAAGTCCGTAATTTTCGGTTGCAAGTGAAATGTGTCCTGTGTTGTTGGCACACATTTTGGTGTAACTGGCAGTTTCTCTTCATAAGAACCAAAGAACCTCGTATGGCAGGAAATCATGTACATGGTGAGTGAAAGGCACTGGCAGAGACAGGTGAGGAGCCCAGGGCTGGAAAAGCAGGGAAGACTGCAGGTCTGCAGTACGAGACACCCGCAGAGCTCAGTGCATATTGTCTATCTGCAGTCTGCAGGTTGTCTGCACCGTGGAGTCTTCACCTGCTTTTAAAAATAAGTTGAATTTTATACGTATGCTATAGATCGCTCCCCTCAGGCCCCTTTTTTTGCTTACTGGTTCTCGGCAGATGGATCTAGCCTTCTCTGGTTTGTGTATAAGAGGTTTGCTTACCTGCCTGAGGCCTCTTGACCTAGTTTATCCCAAGGAAACTTAAAACTCAGCATAAAAAGAGTATGATTTAATAGGTCTTACTTTCAAGAGGTCAAATTAGTCACAACAAACATCAGTATATGCATTTTTAGTTGGTGTGTTTATTCTTAACACTGAAGTTTTAAGAAGTATCTAACAGGGCACCATGGGCATGGACCCCATTTTTGTGGCAGCTAGGTACCATCATATGAAGTTTGTCTGTACGAAACACCCTTTAATTTTTAAACAAACTTCGTCACATGGCTGTTCTGATCAAATAGGTTTTCTGTTCAATCAGTTCTCCTTTTTCCAGGTAGCATGGAATGGTTCACCCATTCTCCACCCAAATAGAACTGAAGTGAACATGGTTCTGCGTAGCTTTAATTTTTGCTGTTTACATTAGATGCATTCCCGTAGACCCCTACCAAAAAGGAAATGTTAATATGCCATGTATGCATAGCTCCTGCCACAAAGGTGGCACAGCCTGACCACCCAGGAATGAAGAAGAGGCTTGAAGTAATTTCCCTTGCCTTTTTTTTTTTTTTTTCTAATTCTGGCATGCTCATCGTCATATGATCCGAATTCCCTATTGCAGCCACACATAATCAGGTCTTACTCAGAGATAGGAAGTTCCTCTTTACTGATGCGTCACTTGGGCTTTTCTTGGTAGGATTTTAAGGAAATTTCATGCTTCCCTTTTGCTCCATCTCCTTCCACATCATCTAGTCATCTTAAGAAGTAGGTGCTGTACTCAGTGAAAGGAATGCTTCCCATATACCTTCTGGAAGGCACTGATGTGTCTTCTCAAAAAATCCTTGGAAGAGTATCCTATAGCTCTGCAACTGCTGTGGACAAAGCTTTGACTCTGTAGACTTCACCCGTCCACTTGGTGATTTCATGGTTTCACATGAACGTTGTTGTAGTAGGCTAGAGCCCAGGCCAGAAGCCCGGCCATCAGTCTTAGCCCAACAACCTGAGGGTCCTAAACATCAGCCCAAGGGCTTTGAGTGTAACACAACATGACTAATGTGCCTGCATGATGAGTCCCTGCTCAAAACCCCCTAAAGTCAACTGTTCCCTGTTGTTTTGGAGACGCTCCTTTAACTGAGGAGAATTAGTCTGTTTGGATCTTTCAGGCTTCCAAGTAATCCCTGGTACTTTGTGTACTCCTGCAGTTGGGCTGGCCAGCTGAGAAAGGACACACAAGAAGGACCTCTGCCTCCCTTGGTAAGAGCTGGGAGGCAGAAGGGTAGCACTTTCCAGACCGACTGTGCTCAGGAATAGCGTGCCACTGAGGTAGGGACTAGCTTGGGAGCCCTTCTCACCAAAGCCTGTGCCCTGGGCTGCTTCGTAGGGGCAAGTTCACCCATGAGCTGGCTCTGGTCTCAGTGGCACCCATGAGAAATACAATACCGTACCAGCTGGTTTTTGTTCAGGCTGGCCTTGGAGTGCTGTCCTTAGATGCCAGCTGCTGAAGCCCACTTTCATATGTCATTATGGTCCTGAACTTCGAGCAGAAGACCTCAGGGAAGGTCCAGCCAGAGGCAATATCTCTGTGGTGTTGCAAAGACGCAGTAATTGCTAAGCCTGGATTTCCAGCCAAACTTGTGGCTTAGTCTGTTTTCTTCCACACAGCTTCCCGAATGCGCAGTGCAGCAGAGTCAGCACTACAGCGAGGAACTTCAACTTCTGCATTTACTGACTTTTGCGCTTATGGCTGTGTGAAGCATTGCATTAAATATACACTAGTTTCTAGTACCTAATAAGGAAGGGCTCCCTTACTGTTATTGTTATAGTTAGGGTTGTTATAGTACTGGGGACAGGGAGGCTTGGTTTGACCAAGAGGATGAAGGTTTCCTATACCTATATAATGGGGGCAAGAATAAACATACACTTTGGGTCCAGGTCTGGATATAAATGTTGTGCCTCAGGCTCCTCTCAGCTTTAAGGCTGGTTAAGTCTTTGGCTCATTATGTCGATGGAGTTCTTTTGCAGCCAATGTCAAATTTTGTCAGTGTGCAGATCTAGTCAATATTTGAACTTTATACCCCCTCTGTGGGAGTTTATGAGCGCTAAACTGTGGGTATATAGGCTTATATGGAAGTGTGAATGCTTCTCTGATTTTTATCCAAGCCAGTCAGACCTTTTGGCACAATGCAGCGAGGCTGGAGCTCTGTCTTGGGGAGGGGGGACGTTCCCAGGACCTCAAGCTTTACTTCATGCTTTCAATTAGAATGAAAATGCTTCTTTTTTCTGGAAAGAAAAGAAAAAGAGAGATAAAGAAAGCTTACCTTTCTTCCCACAATGTTTCTGTGACTTTAGGGATAGTCACTGTCATGTTAATGAGTGTGGCATGGCACAACCATAACATGTCCTCACTTTGCAAACTGGCTACGGCCACTTTGTGGGCTTTATTCTTGGTTTGCCCTGTATTTCTCCCATTGCTGTACCCTTCCCTTCATCTGCAGAGAGCTTCTGCTGTTGTTTCATGAAACTGTCTCCACTGTGGTGACTTGTGGAAGTTCTCGGTGTGTATTCATTGGGCACCTTGCCTTGCTTTCCTCTCCTAGTCCCCTACGTACTGAAGAGCTGTGCGGAGTTCATCGAAACTCATGGCATTGTGGATGGCATCTACCGCCTCTCAGGAGTGACATCCAACATCCAAAAGCTGAGGTAAGGGCAACCTCTCAGTGCCAGAGGGATGTGGTGGCACTGATCAGCACCTTTTCGCTGTTAGTCCCTCAGGTGTAGACCGGGGCTGGCAGAGCTCACGATCATGCAGAAAATAAACTGTCTCTGAAGCTGGTAACAGGGAAATACAACATTTCAGGGATTAGTCCATGAACAACAAAAAAAACCCGACCAAAACCCCCCCAACCACAAAACAATCTCCCTGTGCAGCTGTTAATGGGAAAGGCACGGAGGGTCTCTGCAGAAATGCTAAGTTTTTCTCTCTCCAAGACAAAGCGATCTCTTTATATCAGGTTGAGGTTCACTCATAGGGCTCTCGGGGAAAACAGAGATTAGTTGAAACCTCGGGGCTCGACCCCTGGAGACAACCTGGGCCAGGCTGCAGAGACATCTCTGCTTGCCCGTTTGTTTTTTTCTTCTAGCTGTAAGAGCACTCAGGGTGGAGTACTGGGATGCTAAAGCTTTTATTGGCCTACGCTGTTGTGTTTCCATGTTGTTTCAGACAAGAGTTTGTTTCTGACCAATGCCCGGATCTGACAAGGGAAGTTTACCTCCAGGACATCCACTGCGTGGGGTCACTCTGCAAACTGTACTTCAGGGAGCTGCCCAACCCTCTCCTCACTTATGAGCTCTACAAAAAATTCACGGTGAGAGCCTCTGCTGTTCTCGTTCCTCTCCAGCGGTGCGGATGCATGTTCCTCCATGATAGCTGTTTGGGATTCACTCCAGTGCCCTGGCTTCTGGTGCATCTATCTGTGTAAACACTTCTCAGTGCTCTTCCCTTCTCATCTTGTGCTGGCTTTCTTTCTCTGTCCTTGTTTTTTTTCCACCATTTCATGTTTATTTCTCAGTTTCTCTGCTGTTTCCTCCCCTTCATCTTGCTCATTTTTTCACCACATTGCTTCCCTGCTGTTACTTTTCTCCCCACTGTGCACCTCCTCCGAGAACTAATTCTCTTTCTTTTCCTCATGACTGTCCATCACTGAGTGTCTTCTGGGTCACCTGTGGCTTGTGATCACAATCACAAAGTTTCCTCCTGCCTGTCCCTCCAACAGTCACTGACACCTGCACAAACTGATGGCTCAGCCCATGTGTAAAGCACCATCTTTTCTGCTTCTGTAGCATTTTTCACACAGTTTGTCTGAGTGCAAATGATGACACAGGTTACTCCAGCTATGGCATATCAGGTCCATCGTGATCATGTCATAAATACAAATGGCAGAGGAAAGTGGCAGCTGGCCAAGCAGAAATCTCTAACCATGTTTAAAAAGATTGTAATTCAAAGAGTAGTTATGAGACTCTGCAAAACAACCATAGATTATACATGGATATAGCTGGAGCCTAGGAGCAGACTGCGGGGGAGCAGAAAAATAAGACCACAAAGCCTGAATTTTTAAGAGAGTTAGCTAATTTTGATGACAGATAATATTTTATTAAAAGGTGGCACAGCAAGCTATGCTTGTTATAGTTACCTGCTTCTTACCGCTCTAAATCCACTTTCGGTTGTTTATGACAACAACAAATTTAAATCCAGCTATCCAGGCAGAAACCTTACGTGCCAGAGGTGTGACTTTTCAGCTGAAAGAATTCACCAACTTCTTAAAACAACTGGGGGTGGGGGGTGGCAAAGATTGTTTTCTCAGTGTTAGAAACATCCGTCCTTTGTTAAGAATTTCTGTCATCCCACTCTTTCCCATTTGCTGGGACAGACATCGCCAAAAATGTCAGCAGTTGCAGAGATTTTTTGCAAAATCCTGTCCAAATGAAACGGGAAGAGGCAAGTAACCTTCGCTTCAGGTGTCGCCCTCTGCATCGCCTCTGTCCTGAATCAAGCGCTTCCAAGTGGCACTGCTATGGCACAGACGGCGCGGAGAGAGATCCATGGGGTCCACAAAGACTCTCCCCAAAGACACCCTGTTGTCTGCTGTGGGAAAAGGCAGGCACATCTCTGCGAGGGGGCTTGCTGTGGGGCGAAGCCAGGTGGGAGTAGCCAAGCAGCAACCTGCTATAAGGTGGCAGGTAGCTGTTGGGGATGACAGCGGGGCTGGGAACACGGCGTGGGAGCTGGCTCGCTGTGCTGCCCGGCAGATACACAACAGAGTTAGGGGTCTTGCTGTTTTGATGCTGAAATTTAAGCAAGGTTGGTTGGTGTTTCAAGGTGGTGTGTAGTCAAAATTTTGAGCAGATTTGAAAAGTTGACCTATACCCTCAGGATAGAGAGATCCCGAGGATATAGGATAGGATCCCTAAGCTAGAGACAGCCAGGATGAATAGGATCTCAAAAATACAGGGTATCACTCAACCATTCACAGTAACTGATGAGTCTCATTCTTGTTGAAGCTATTTGGCTGGTGTCTTTCTGGCTATCACTACTGATTTATGAAAGAAAAATGCTCTAAAGGAAACATGAAGATTTAGATGGAAACTTTTTTAGGAAAGAATGTTTGCTGAAAAGTGCAGTTTTGGGATGATGACTTGCAGATTTTCGGTAGATACATTTGGTAAATAGTTTTATTCAAAAACAAAAGGGAAAACATTTCTGTAACTGTCTAAATGTTTCTTTTACAAATACTTTCTAAAGGAAATGTTTGAACATTAAATCAACACATCTAACTCTTAAATAAAATGCCTTTCAGAAAAGGGTTAAACAGCCCCAAATTTAAATGATAACTTCTTTCAGTTATGGTTGAGTGTGATGCTTTAGTCAACCTTGAACAAATGTTTTTTAAAATCCCAGCTCCCCAAATTGTTATCACTTTGGATTCACCTACAATGGATTTTATTTTTTTTTTTTAATCTCTGGCTTTTTCGTTTGTCTGCTCAGCCACAAAATCTGTTATTCACGTAAGTGTACTCAGTGAGGATGTATAATGGGTAACCCAGCTGACAGGAAGCACAGTCAGATACCAGGAGGAAAGAAAGAAAAAAAAGACCAGTTCCCCAAGGAGCAGAAAAACTGCGAGGAGCATGTGTATGCGTGGGGTGTCTGAACAGGGGACGGTGGCAGCTGCGCCGCAGCAGAAGAGCGCTGGTAGGAGTAAAGGATGTATGCTAATCCCAGCCTGAGTCAGTCGGAGCTGTCTCTGAGATGGGATAGGCTCTGCTTTGAGTCACCAGAGTGATTCAGACATTTGTGGCTAAAGAAAGTCAAATTCTTAATGAATAGAGAGGGGTTGGGATTTTGGTCATCACTATGTCAAGTTCACAGATGTAACATCCCAGTCACGACCTCACTGGCTATCAGCTTTTGCAAAATGATCTCCCCTCATGCTCTCCGTCTTGCCATCTTGTATTCTAGTGGTGGATGCTGGTTTCACAGGATAGATAAGTTGACCCTGCTTGGCTTGTTCTAGCCTGGGCATAGAGGGACCGATACTCCCTCAGAGCAAACCAGCTGCAGGAGACCAAGCCTAGCTCATCTCTCCAGACTCTGTTCCACTTGTTAACCCGGGCTTATGAATTGTGGACTGCCAGAATCACCAGTGGAGGAAAAAAAAATCCTAAATTACATAAATTCATACCATGATTAACAGACATGTAATAAATGTAGTTATTGGTTTTTCCTTAAAATCTGTATTCCGCTGCTGTAATCCTGAGTTTTGGAGGGGGCCTCAGATTTCAAAGGCACAAGACATAGAGGTCAGAAATGTGGCTTGGAGGTTTGAACGGGTCATGACCTCAGAGAACCTGGTATTTACTGTCTAAGCATTGGGTCTTTGAGACATGGAAGTTGAATATGGGAATGAAAAGCACTGGGAGAGAAAATACCGTGTACAATCTAGTTGTATCTAATGTTTTAGATGCTCCAGTTAAAGTTTATATTTCTCTCCATCTCTGTCTTTGGACAACACCATTCAACTGGAAACCTTGTATGAAGACCACAGGATTTCTTAGAATTTCTGGGCTAATGGTAATAGGCTTTTTTTTTGTAAAAAAAAAAAAAAAAGAAAAGAAAGAAAAAAGAAGGAAAAAAAAGGTGGGGCGAGCTGTAGTTATGCATAAAAAGCATAAAAAGTAATAGAAAGAATTCA
This sequence comes from Falco peregrinus, assembly GCF_023634155.1. Classification (NCBI taxonomy): domain Eukaryota; kingdom Metazoa; phylum Chordata; class Aves; order Falconiformes; family Falconidae; genus Falco; species Falco peregrinus. The sequence goes on along the minus strand of NC_073726.1, from coordinate 89,458,347 downwards.
CCTACCTTTAATTTGGGCAAAACAAGTGCATCTGTATCTCAGGTACACCCAGCCTGTAAGCTCACTTGTTTTTCTTTGCCATCACACTGGTGAGAGGTTTGGACTAGAGGGCATAGACCTCATATCCCAGTGTTAAGGAATAAAATGTGATTCATATTCACCTCTGACCTTGAAGCTGGCAATGTTTGGTTTGCTGGTGGTTGTACATGAGCAGTGGTCTGCTGGGAAAAGCACAGTGACCAGAACAGAGATGGCTGCAGCATCAGTGTGGATGTTGTAATGACTGCTACAAGAAGATGTTTCTCTAGTTGTGGCTGCTAATATCAGGTTCATAATGTTTAGGCGGCGGGTGGTTTGGGATGGGTTGTTTCCTTCCTTTCCTTTCCTAGCAGAGCTGACGTCTGTCTGTAGGCAAAGCTTCTGCTGGCAGCGTGGGTCCCGGCATCTTTCTTTGAACTCGCTCCAAACTCCAGTGGCAGTAGGGTAGGCAGGAGGTTCCCAGACAGTCATGCATTGTTTGAACTCACTGGTGGTTTGTCCTCCCCCAGCACAAATATTGAGAGAGAAAAGCTGAACAGATGAATACCAATGCAGTAAACTCCTAGGAATGCAGACGCAAGCTTATCGTGGCTCTCTAAGCTCTTGGTCTGTAAAGACTTGCTCAAGACCAAAACGTATAACCTTGATTTTGTCTAACCTAGTCTAACCTTGAGTACAAGTATTTATTAATCTACCTGGGCAGTGAGTTGGCTAAGGCTCCTCCCGTCATAAAAGATGCAAAGTCACGCAAACAATCCCTATAGGTATCTTCATAAAACAGCCAGAATGTTGCTTATTTTGAAGAATATGGAACATGTGTATCCAAGCTGTTTTCATAACACAGAACGTGGAAGACCTGCTTTATTTTTAACACAGTTTCAGGGAGGGGTTGGGCCACAATTTTTTATTTTTTCCATTATTTTCACTTCTCTCTTTCTATTCCACTCATCCCTGTCCAAGTTAAAAGAGAAAAAGAACAAAAAAAAAAAAAAAAAAAGAAAAAGGAAACATAACTCCTGATTGAAGGTCTCAGTCCTTAAAGCCCCTCTCCCCAAAACACTGACCACCATGTCCCAGAGTGTGGGAAGGATGCACTGAGACATGAAATAACAGCACAGCAAAACTCTGATGTGCCGGGGACACAAAGCAACTTCTACCATCAGCTCTGTAATGTAACAAGAGAGCATTCCCTCTGGGACAGGCTGTCTCTTGTGACCCTCCTTATCCCTCTTCCTTTTCCCCTGAGTCAATTGCCAGGGCAGAATGTTTCCCTGTATCTCCGCAGGAAGCAGTATCACGCTTCCCCGAGGACGAGCAGTTGGCAAGAATCCAAAATGTCATCCAGGAGCTCCCACCATCGCATTACAGGTGAGAACGTGTCCACCGAGGTACTGAGGAACAGTGTGGTGACCCTCACCATCAGGGAACGTTGCCTGAAACAGTGCTGGGGTTAATTTCCAGAAGTCATTTCCTAAAAGCTGACTCACAATTTCCAAATCTGACAACAATTTAGCTGGCACTTAAATATCATTGAACAAACTGTTAGAGATTGAATAAGCTCTCGCTGCTGTGGTTTATCATCCTCCTTTCCTCGGCATGACCCCTGTGGCACCCTTGGCCAGTGTCCTGGGTGGGGTGAGGAGAAGATGATCTGCTGGAGGTGCTTGCAAGAGCTAAGCTCTCAGCCTTCGCAGCATCCTGCTCCCTCTCCCATCCACCTGGCATCTTCTTCTCACCATCAGGCTAAGGGTTGTTTGATTCATGCCCTATCTCTGGCCACCCCAGAGCACAGCTGTTCAGGTGTTCCCTGCCATCCCATGTAAATGCTGGTGCTGTCAATCCTCTGTCCTATGTTGTGCCATTACAAACACTGCCTTCCTCGAGGAGGGGATGACTCTGAGGCCAGGTCTGGGTCTGAGCCTTGCTGTCCCAGTGGGCAGGCACCGGTCACTTGACACATTTTTCTTTCTTCATGTGACACCACTGCAGAACACTGGAATACCTGATCAAGCACCTCACTCACCTGGCCTCCTTCAGCAACATGACCAACATGCACACCAGAAACCTGGCCTTGGTGTGGGCTCCCAACCTCCTCAGGTACAGTAGAGAGTCCTCTCACCCACAGCACCATGCTGAGCTCCAAGGGGACCACCAGCCCCCGAGCCTGGAGACCCAACCCCTGAGGGGAACGCGAAGACAGGGAAAAGCAGAATGACTAAAGGAAACAGTAGAGCACAGCAAACAGCTTTTAAAAGGAGAAAAAAAGTCTTCCAGGTTGAATAATCTGAGGTTTTACTGCCAGCTTCCAAGGAAGCCTGTGGGTTTGTGTATTTCTTATTAAAAGAAAAAAAAAAAAAAAGCTGTTATTTGCAAGCTGAGCACATCAATTTAAAAATGAGGGGTTAGCTCATCACCACAGAAAGGAAATGGCATTTCTGACAGTGCCAGGGCTTCTGCAGTGCAAGGCTTGGAGGGGAGAGAAACAGGGCAATAACACTACAGACCTCTGCCCACATCTGCTTGAGCAAAAGTGAGATGAGCTTGGTGGGCTTCAGATGGCCACTGGTGTCACATCTGAAGACCACCAGGTAGTCCGTCGTGTTTGTTATGCCTGGCACTCCGCTGGGAAGCAGCACGGGTAAGATTCAGAGGTTTGGCTGATATGTTGTACAGCTAAGCAGAACAAAAAAAATAGTAGCTGCAGGAAAAAAAAATTGAAATATTTTGTATATTTTTGCAATTCCCTTCCCTGCCTGCCCCATACCCATGTACTGAGAGGCATGAAGTATGCAGGGAGAGTCCAGGGCTGCAGCTGGGTGGGAGAGGGGCAATGGCAGAGCTGGTGGGGGGACCCCTGGGCTGACAGAGGACAGGGGCAAAGGACATTGCCTAGAGAGGTAGGGACCTGAAAAGCAGTTTCTAAAAAAGTTGTCTCACCCTTCTAAATGACAAAACAGGCAGAGCAGGTTCTGAAAATGAACCAAATGTTGACACCATTGAATATCAGAAAGCCAGCTTTTACTGCTGAGATGCTTTCAGTCTAGCATCTGTCCTCATCAAAAAACCTGAAGTCTGTTTCCTTTTGCAATCTTTTGTGAGTGCAAGTCTGAGGGAGGAAAAGAAAGGAGCAAGCAATGCAACTGCAGTCTCCTTACGGGGTTATCCTCTTGGCAGTGCCCCAGGTTATTATCTAACACACCAGTCATTAACTTTACAAAGGATCCATTGCCCAGAGATAATTTCTTCAGCAACACTTAGGCATGTCAAGATAAGGAATGTTTCTTTGCTGAGAGCGAGAGTGAGGATATGGGAGTGCAGAGGGCAGAGAGGAGGCTACTGGGGCACATGGCAAAGCACTGAAGAAATTGGCATGGGGAAGACCTGAGCAGGGTTCTAAGGGATTTCACTGAGAGCTGATTGAAGCGTTGAGCAGGGATCTGGAAACGGGAGTTTGAAGGCTCCTGTGCTGTCTTTCAGGCCCAACTCTGAAATAGCTAGCTAAAAAAGGAGCAAAGAAGGAGAAGAAGGGAGTTTGAGAGTCACAGTTTTATCTGCTGCTGAAGAACTTAAAGCTAAGTAGGGAAAATAACACAGGCAGGAAAGAAAATAACAGACATGGCAGAAAAAAACAGGGAAAATAATTTCTAAAAGAGTGAGAAGGCAGAGAGACAATGAGGGCCTGTGAGCAAAGGAGAGCGAGAAGTGCAGTAAGAGTGGGGAAAACATCCCTGTGAAAGCTGGTCTTCCCTTCCCAGGGGCTGTGTGTGGCAATGCTGGCTACTAGTACACCTCTTTCCTCCGGCAGGTCAAAGGAGATTGAGGCAGTTGGCTGCAATGGGGATGCAGCTTTCCTGGAGGTGCGAGTGCAGCAGCTGGTGATCGAGTTCATCCTGAATCATGTGGATCAGATCTTCAGCCACAACAGAAAAGCCAGCTCTGCAGAGAACATTGGTAACAATATCCTCAACCTGGTCCATGTGTCACTTGCCATGAACTTCAGCTCTAACGGTATCCCCTGCAACTAATATTTCAAGCACATCCACCCTTACCATCCTCACAGACTCCCCCAAATTCACCTTGGCCTCAATCCTTCATTACTCTTGCCCTCTTCATCCCTACCTCTAACATTTCCCTTTTGAACACTAGCCTCCTTCAGTGTGCTCCCAGATCGCCCTATAGCTCATCTTTTGGATGATCTCACCTGGCTTAACCCTTTCCACAAAAGGAAGACCACCTCACTGCTTCTCAGTTCTGGTCCAGGCTTTCTTTCTAAGCCCATAAGCCACAGTCTCAGTTCTTCTCTCAGGCTCCCCCGGTTATAATTCCTCATACCGATGATACCTGCCCTGCAGCCACCATATCCACCCAAGTCAGAGGCCACACTCCTGGGACAAAACTTAAGCTGGTGTTCTAATAACTTTTGTCTTGTACCTGGCACATTTTACGAAAGAGATTTGCTTTTTTTCCTGGGACACCAACAGTTTTCAAAGATGATGATTTTGTTATTTAGCGATGGATTTGTTGTCAAAATGCTTGTAAGTCTGGGAAGTGAGAGGGCTTGGATCTACTGTGACCACACATCATTTCAGAAATACGCATCTATCTGTTTTACACACTGGGAAGACGCACAATACCTTCAGAAGTGAGGGAGTAACCACCCTCCTACTTTCCAGCCCTGTGTCAGCTCATCCCATCACATTTCCCTTAACATGTGGCATTCTCTGCTAGTCTGTCCCTGGAGCCCATGTTCCCAGAGCGGTGCCCTGCTCCACCTGTAGCACCCCTGCTCTGCCATCCCTATGCATTTATTTGTGCCCTGGCAGAAGGCACGGAGGGAGGAATTGCTTTCATACTGACTTAAGCATTGTAGCAAATCACTGGCTAGTAAATTAAATTTCAAGGCTTCTGGTTGTACTGCAGGTCACTGGGCCAAAACTGGCCCAAGTTTGCTAAGTGCTGAACATCGGCGGCCTTTGACAGCCCTGTGGAGTCAAAAGAAGGACATGCTGATGGTCCCAGTTGATTTCTAAGAGGGAAAGCATCCCTTCACCCAGTCCCTCTGCGCAGGCAGTAGCTTGCACCCTACTTCAGCAGTAGGGCTAAGTACTGAGTGGACTTCAGAACCTGCACTTCATTCATTGCACCTTGAGCTGGTCTGTTTGGGACAGGGCTGTTACTGGGGTAGCACATGGGAGGTTGGCTTTGCCACTGTCCATGTCAACAGAGATCTTCAGTACCCAGGGCTGTTGGTCACGTCGCTTGCCATAGCCCTGAAATGCGTTAGGAAGGTAACGTGAAGCTGTTTCTTAGCATAATCCCCCTTCCTGGAACAAGGCAAGGAGAAAGATGTGGAAGTGAGAGAAAGGATTAGCCACTAGGTTTGGATCGGTGGCTGAACTGCTCCAAAATCTGGGGATGGAAGGAAGGAGAGAGGAGAAAGGGGAATGGGTGAATCCTGGTGGCTTTGAGAGATGCCTCTTTCACACTGAATTATCTACAGCAGAGGCAGCAAGTCTGCACAATGCAGCCTTTGGCTGGCAATTGTGGCCCTGCTGGGAATGCACTCAGATGGATAAGGTTGCTGGGGAGCTGGAAGACTTATCTGACAAAAAGCCTCTCTCCCTGCACGTGCCACTCCTTTCCCCCCTCCACAGGAGATGTTCCAGGCAAATAAAGACATGAAGCCCTTGCGCTCGTCTCTCCTCACCCCAGGCTGGAATGCACTTTCTTGTTTTTCAGAGAGTGTATCGGTTGTGAAAAGCCTGACCCTCCCCTCGGCCTCCCTGCCGATGAAGCTGGTGAGCCTGGAAGAAGCGCAGGCACGGAGCCTGTCTGCCTCCCACCCTGCTCGGAAGGAAAGGAGAGAGAACAGCTTGCCTGAAATTGTCCCCGTGACTGGGTCCCTCTTCCACACAGTTGTTGACCTCCCCGACAGCAAGTGAGTGCCAAGAGGAGGGTAAAGTGCAAATGAAAGGGTGCAGGTTCTCCAGCATGATTGGGAAATGAGACTTTTGTTGGCGTGACACCCCCGACACCTACAGCCACCATCGAGAGAAAAGTCTGTGCCCTTCTCAAAGGAGGCACAGCTGCTCTCGAGAAGCATTGCAGTTGCTGGGTTCAATGCCCTGCTAGTCTTTGTCCCTCCAACGGGGCAGAACCTTGCAGACCTCCTGCAGGAGGAATTGTCTTTGCACCCTTGTGGCAGCCTAGGATTTGGCTAAACACGGGCTGAACGTGGAGCAGGTCTAGACATAGCTCTCCTATGAGTTCCACCTGCTGGTGGCTGGTCCATGGCACTCCTGGTGGCATTGACCTGCTCAGCTTCATCCTTCTCCAGGTTCCTCTGCACTCGTAGCCAAGCACAAAGGCGAATTTTCACTCCTAGAGTGGAGAAATATGTACACAGTGGCACCTATGCCACCTATGCCTATGCAGGGAGAATAGTCCCATTCCAGCTGAGGTTGTTCCAGCTGTTGGCACTGCTGCCCAGCGTAAGTATTTATCTATTGGTCTATCTATCTGCTAATATATGGTCACTCTACTGCCTGGTTCTGAGAGATTATAGCCTCTGCAGCAGGAAGCGCATTAATCTACTGAGCCATAAAGCACTGAAGCAAAGATATTTATTTGCACTTGATATATTAAAGCAAAAAGAAGCCATCTAACAGAACACTGGCAAAAGGATAACCAGCTTGAGACAAAAGGCTGTATTGCCCCTCTAGAGTGCCTTTTCCTTTCTCATTTGAAAAGAACAGTCCTATCCCCAAGATATTAATCCTCTTTGTAGGACTGATTTGTGCACTTCAGAGCACTGATCTGAAAGAAAGGCAGAACTATGGGGGTAAAAGCCCATTATGAAGAACAAGACAGGGAGATATGTTCTGGCTCTGGAAGAGGGGAGATTGAAGGAGGAGTCAGAATGGGAATGTGAAGGAACTGAAACAGCTTCATGCATTAATATGCATAAAAGAAACCTGGCTGCAGGAGCAGCATCTTCTTTCTGTTTAAAGTGATTTCCAAAGAGGCACAGGGAACTGGTGTCGAACTTCCTCTGAGAGTTACGAGAAATTAATTTAATCCCCTTATGACTCCTCTTTTTTGCTTAGTACATTATATTTGCATATGATCATATAACACCTATGATTAGATTAATGTTGGCCTGAGAAGCATTAATAGCTAGTTTGTATTAAGAGATCCTTTTATTTTCGCAAATTCATAAAAACTGTAAGACGTGGGCTTTAAAAGATAGCTTTGTGCACTGAGTGATAGTACCAGTTCCATCAGTTCTCTGGAATTTATCTTGCATTCTGTCATTAAAACCTGTTAAAAAGGCAATTTTTCTTTACTGTATTGCAAGATAGCTGTAGCCTCGAAACCCCTCCTTTGTGGAGACAGGCATGGTTGATTGCTCAGTCAATCACAGTTGCTGTAGCGTGATGCCAGATTCAGCTCTCTGAAGAGTCAGCTTAGGTGTCTTTCCATCCATGACATGGTTAAATAGCAGTACAGATAATTGAGTTACAGAAAAGCAAGAGTTGGTTGTGTAGCTATGCCTTGCATGCCTTAGAATTAAAAGAGCTGTGAGAAGAAAAGAGAGACAGTGTTGAGGGGAGAGAGCTCAGAGGCTTTCGTGGGATATTAAGACAAAAGTCTCCAGGGTTTGGTAACCTCCTGAGCCCTTTTTCCTTCCAGGAGAAAATTATCTACCAAGTCCAAGAAATGGAAGTCGATATTTAACTTGGGCCGTTCTGGCTCAGAATCAAAGTCTAAACTGAGTCGAAATGGGAGCGTCTTCGTAAGGGCGCAGAAGCTCTCTGGTAAGAAAACACTTTTCAGTTAAGTATTTCTCTCTGCAGCTTCCTTCTGCAATACTGATAGCATGGGGCAACCTGTATCCCCAGGACACCAATACCATTAGACTTGACATAGTCAAACGGTGTCATGTTTGTTGCCTGGCTTCATGCACATCTCCTTGTCATGTGATGGAGAGAAACACTCTTGCAGGAGAATATGCCAGACAGCTACAGTAAATACACCATTTTGGTGAGTGAGAAACAGGCTCCCATTGCCCAGCTGTCAAGCTTGGGGACTAGGAAATGTTACGTAGGTTTGGATTAGTCCGCCTTTCCAGGCCAGCCAGTCTCTGGCTCCTGATGTTCCTCACATGGCACTGGGTGAATGGCTGTCCTTCCAGGCTATCCTTCTGCTAAAGGGCATTAAAGGACCAACAGTGTTCAGTGTCTGTGAAGAACAAGGTGCCAGGAGTTCCTGTGGCTCCTGGCTCTCAGCACTTTGAAGGAAGCTATTACTTTTGCAGAATTTACAAGAGAGAAGTTGTCTTTTCTCCTGGCTGTAATCCCAAATTCTAGTTCCTCCTGAGCTGCAATCTCTTAAACACTCAGCTTCCTAGAAAATCACATGGCAGTGCCAATTCCCAGTGTTCAGAAATGATGACTCAAGTTCCAAAAATCATGAAGCTGCCTGAAAAGTAATCATAATTCTTAAAAGAAAGCATACCCTTTGTTACCCGAGTTCATAAAGAAGTGTTTCAGGTTTATATCTCCTAAATTTTTGGAGTATCTCCAAGTCAAGAAATTTGCTTTTGAAAAGGAAGATGAAGGTGGAATTCTTTTTGGATAATCTCATGACTCCAGGAGCTGCTGTTTGGGGGAGCACTACCAAACACTGCAAGACTTAAAATAATACAGTCAATGTTGACCACATTACCTGTCATCACATAAAAGAGAGGCTGTGTTTGGATCAGAAGTGAGTGTTAAGCCAAATGCTAGATCCAGCTCTTTTTGGACCCCTGCCTTCCCCCGTGTTTTGCATGTACAAATGGCCTCGCATAGGGTGCCCCTGGCAGACCTCAAAATAGCTCTCCATCCTATTTTGATCATGGGATCACCTTCTCACTTTGATAAGGAATACTCTGTCCCAAAATAGCACTAGCCCAAGGATGCCCAGGAATGTCTGGAGCCCAGTGATCGCAGTGTTCCAAGCACGGTGCGGAGTGGCAGGAGGCTGTACATTTTCACCATCAGGACACACAAGAGCACAGGCGCGTGCAGAGATTTAGGCACTGGAGTAGTGCTTTTGAGAAGCCGTGCTTTAGCACTGCCCTGTTGTATTCTTGTGTCTTCTCTGCTTACAGCCTAGTGTGAGGAAACAGAAGAACTTGCTGTTGAAATTCAGCACATGCTTTAACACAGTTTGTGTCCATGAGCACAAGCCGGCGAGTTACATGAAATGTGAGCTACACAGCTTGAATTCTGTTCCTCCGGGAAAGCGGAGCCAGTGCTCAAGACATCATGCCATATGAACGTAGAAGGTAGCCAGGACTCCATATAAATGCAAAAAGTAGCTGGTGTTTCTCCTATGCTCATGTGAAAGTCAGTCCCAGAAGCCTTAATCATATAAACAAACGAAGTCCAAGCCTGCTCGCGTTCTACCTTACCTATTTTGTGCAACGTTGTAAACAGCAAACTTTTCTCCCAGACATTTTCCAGAGCTCCAAAGACCCTTTTTGGGCTGCCAGAGACTAACTTGTCTTCCTTGCCAGCTACATTCCCCCCACCTCCCCTTTTCAGGGCAGTAACAGCAACACGCTTCCAAAACCTCTCAGGAGCAGACCCGTAGAGAGCCTGGTGACAAATGGCAGCTTGTTTCTGGATGATCAAGTCCAGCGAGGATGACCAGGAAAATAGGTTGCTTACTGCCCTCATAAATTTCCCGGAGAGCTTGCTGGAGGCAGGTTATGAACATGCCAGCAAAAGAGCCTGGGAGTGCAACATAAAAATAACCTAACATTTGCTATCAGGAATGAGAGGCATCAGTTTTTTGTCATTTATGTCAGTTTAGTTAAAAAGTCCCCACAACCAATAGCCTGGCTTGATTGGGGAGGGCAGTGGCGCATAACAGCTTTGGGGATGTGTAACTGCTTCACAGTGGAGATGGTGATGACTGGCTGGGTTAAGTATAGCTCTCCACATGTCCGGCAGGTGCAAAGCTGTTGTTAGCGCTAGCAGATCCACAGCTGTGTGGACAAGTGTTGTGGGTAATAAGCCGCGTGGTGTGGGTACAGAGGGGGAATGTTTTGAAACGGAAAATAACTTTGATGTCTGCTTGGCATGCCCGTCTATATGTAGCCTTTGTTCTTTATGGGCTGAAACCTGCAAAGCTGCAGGATCTGAAGCCTGCTTCTAAAACTCGTTTTCCACAGAAAAAGCAACAATTCGGCCTGCGAAGAGCATGGACTCGCTGTGTTCCCTGCCGGTGGAAGGTGAGACGTCAATAACCTACAGCACAGGGGTGAAGGATTGCACCTCTGCATCCTCAGCTTCCCCCTGTGCTTGCACGGATGCAGCCGTCTGTTTCTCTGCCTATCTCACATGTCTGTACCTTTGTATGCTTATGCCATGGCTGCTGACATGTGCCCCCACCTTTGTGTGTGTGTGCATTTTTAACCCTTTTCTGTGTCTTTTATATTGGCACACACGCCTGAGAGTTGCCACCGTGCCTAGGTGCATCTTTCTTAGCAGTGGCATTGCTTTGATTTTGCTCTTGTTTATTCTGGGCACAAATTTCCCATCCATAAATGAAAAAGTTCTTGCAATAAGCTAACGATTGAGTTGGTTATGATTAAAAGAGTTATGATCTTTGCAGGCAATGGACACTAGCACTAGACTTGGCTGTGCCTGACTGAGAGGTACCTCTAATAAAAGTCCTAGGTGACTTCCACTGGAGGGCATCCTATCCAGCCCTGCCTGCCCAGCTGGGAGGAGGCTGGAGCCTCGAAGGTCTTTGGTACCTGCTATCCCCATCTTTCAGGGGAAATGCGGGTATTCACCACGGCAAGACTCATCCCTGGAGGGACTGAGGAGGGTTGTTTGCTAGTGCTTTGCTTCCCACTGACTTCCTTCTATCTTCCTTACTCTAGGGGAGGATGAAAAGAGCAGATTCAAACGGACAGTGACTACTGGAGGGTTTTTTGTTCCGGTGATGAAGATACGGACAGGAGGCACAGGCAGCTCATATGACCTCAGCAAGGAGAATGAGTGGGAGAGGGAAGGATCTGCCATGGGGGCCAAAGGAAGCTCAGAGCTGAGTGGGGAGAAAGGTTCCCCCCGGACACCACAGGCAAAGCCACCCCCTGAGCAGCTGAAGGTCTTCCGGGCAGCAGAGGATGCTGAAAACGAGCAGACTTCCCCCAAAGGCGGCCGAATGTTCTACACCTCAGAAACAGCAGCCAAGTCAGGCTTCCCAAGCAGCCTCTTTCCCTTGGAGGCCTCCCCTCGTCACCAGAGAAAAGCTCTGAACATCTCAGAGCCTTTCGCCGTCTCTGTCCCCCTGCGGGTATCTGCAGTCATCAGCACCAACAGCACACCCTGCCGTGTGCCCGCCAAGGAGAAACTTTCCCTCTCCAGCCTAGAGGAGCTGTCTTCTCTGGTGGCTGAGAGCCCAAGCCCCTCTGCCCTGGAAGCAGGGACCCACATGAGGACAGAGCAGGTGCCAGAGAGGAAGGAGAAACAGCTGGTGCCCACCCTGCCAGCGGCATCATCCAGAGGTAAAAGTGTGTTAAGGAGGGGGATGTGGAGCCTCCGTTGGGCTACTGGAGGTGCCCTGTCGCTTGGTGGTGTGGAGGTTGCTCCAGCCTGCTCTTGGAAAGAGACCAAGCCGCAGCAGGGTGGGTGTTGATCGTAGCAGGTCAGGTTGGTGCTTGTTGCAGTAATGAGACTGGGGAGGTGGGTGGCCTCCCAGCAACGTCCTGCTGCACCCGGAGGGAGCTCTTTAGCTTTGTTAGTTGGCATTAGGTTGAAACAGCACTGCTTTGTCTCGGGGCACATTTTTTCAGTCACAAGTAGTTACACTGTTCATTTGTGGGTTTGATCCAGGCTCTCACCCTGAGGAGCTGGTGGCAGCCAGGAAACCTGAGTCCTCAGACAGTCCACAGCCAGCAGCAGAAAACCAGGAGATGTTGTGTGGGCAAAGCAGCTGCACAAGCAGCACCAGCAGCCCCCAGCAGTCCTCAGAGCCGAGTCCCACCTTGGAACAAACACCGGCCTGTGAGGTTCATACAGGGCAGCTCCCTGCGGACAAGGCAGAGCAAGGACAGCTCAAGATGAAGGATGTCTCCTCAGAAGGCAGCTGTGGCCAGCAGGAGGTCGAGACAGCCAAGACAGAGGAAGAGTTGCGCTTAAGAGATGTGGTAAGGAAGAAAGCATGAGAAAAAAGATGGGGGACAACGTTATGGTGGCACCTGGGAGGTTGTTTAAAGTCTTGTTGTGTGTCCATAGTCACAAAACCTCAGTCTATGACCTAGGCTGAGCAGGGTCAAGAACTATGTACTGATTTCACTTCTGTCCACATTGCCATGTGGTGATTTACCTTCACACAACTACCTGCTGTCTCCTTTTGGTCTTCTTTCCTTGTATCTGTACAATTGCAGTCAGTACCATCTGTCTGCTCTGACACTCTCCAGATGTGAGACCATCTGAATGTCTGAGCATCTTGACCCATGGTCTCTGCATTCCTCTTCTATTTTTGCTGTCCCATTTGTCCTGGACAGCCTGAACAGTCCTTTTTTCTTCCATTCTCAACACACTATGTTTTTTTTATTATTATTTTTGCCTCCCCTGTATCTCTAGCAGAACTTTTTCTCCAAGTTTCTTACAGAGATACTCATCTCTGGACAGTTATTTAAAGATCTGTTGGCATAGCTCCTCGAATAGATTATTCATTCCAGTTTGTGTGCGATTTGGGAATGCAGATCCCTTGGCAAGGCCAAGCAAGCCCAAACGGGAGGAACTGAGAAATGGGCTGAGACATTCCAGCTACTCATTCACCTCCCTCTTTCAGTACGACCGTCCAGGCCTCATTTTGGCTGCACCTTGGATCTTCTCCTCCACAAACCCACTTGTTTATAGACACGTGTCCCTCCTTGAGCCAGCAGCAGTATGTGTGACTGTGTTTCTGTACCCACGAGTGTGCTCATCCAGGAGCCTGTCTATTCTAAGAGGGCTGTTTGAGGAAAATGGAGGGGTATTTACTGGTGAGTTGTGTGAGATGCCACGTTGAAGGCATTTCTTCTCTTTTTCAGACCGAGGAAGACCCTGCAAATGCCCTTCTAGAACCACTGTGGCCAGAGATACAGCAGGAACTGAAAATCATCGAGCCTGAAGAGGAGCTCTTGCTCTTGCCAGCAGCTGTCCCCAAGACCGGTCTAAATCCTGAATCCTCTTCTTCAGTACAAATGGATAGTTCTTCCTCTGGCCCAGGGCAGAGTCCAACACTGCCTGAGCAGAAATCTGCAAGCAGAACACCACAGAGAACAACTGGGGTGCCTTTATTGGGTGCCACCAGCACAGAACGACAAGACAGCCTCCACAAGTGCCAGCCTGATGTGGCTGCACAGCAGGGCTGTGCTTCAGCCCTGCCCAAACTGGGTAACCTTCTGACTGGTACAGGTGCTCCAAAGAACCACCACCCAGTAGTGGGCAGCGGGAGTGAATGTCTCACTCCTCCCCTGGACTGGAAGCTCCATAGTCAATCAGAATTTAGTGAGGTTGCCCCAAGTGATGAATTATCTTGTTCTAAAAGAGCATGCCCAGAGTCAGGGGGAGAAAAAGATAGCACTTGCCAGCTGCAGAGGGAAAAGGATGATCTTACCAGAGTTCAGACTCAGAAGGAGAAGCCTGAGACAATGACTGCTGATGAAAGGGATGCATTCTCCTCCAAGGTGCTGAGTGGAGCTGGAATCCAGGAGCTGAAGGAGGGCAATGCTGCTAGCAGAACCCATGATGCTGCTGACCAGGATGATGAGGATACCTGGACAGATAATGTGCAGAGCTTAGAACTTGTGGAGCCATGGGAGGATCACCAGTGGGTTACAAGCCCGCTCCATTCCCCCACCTTTAAGGACATTCAGGAGAAGACGATACAGGAGTTTCAGCCACAGAGCCAGAAAGCAGGGACAGGCTTTTCTCTTAGACCACGATTCAGTCGCAGCCTCTCCTTGGACAGTAAAGACACAGTGATGAGTCTGTGGACGATCCCATTCTCTTTCATAGATGCCACTGACCAGCAGCAACCATGCAGTGACATTCTGCCAGTGACTCGTGAGCTGCCCAAAACACAGCCCATCTCCCCCTCTAGTTTGGGCAAAGCTAAGCAAGATGAGAATAGCACAAGTCCTCCAGAAGAAACTTTGAAACCTGAGGAGCTGAGGTACCCCCTCAGCAGGGAGAAAGCACCAGCTGAAAAAGAAGGACCCTCCAGAATCTCTCTTTTAGAGGCAGAGGAAAAGAAAGCAGATATGAGCAAAGAAAACCCTTGGAGCTCAAAACTTGAGGTGTCTTTACCATACCAAAATAGCCCAGGCAGTTCTTCACAGGTGAACGCAAAGGAGGAGTTATCCATGTCTCAGGACTCTGCCCTGGGAGGAGAGACTGTTACCAAAGCACTGCACCCTGCCACTGAGTCGCAGCCGAGTAATAAAAGTGAAGAAACCCCTCGCAAAGTGAAGACAAGGCCATCATCCCTCAACTTGGATTCACTCCTTCCAGTCCCAGATTTCTTCACATTTGAGAGCCTGTCCATGCCCTCTGCCACTGGGAACCTCCTGTGTGGGCAGAAGGAAGTCAAAAGCAGTGATTCTGTCCCATCCCTGCCAACTGCTTGCCCTGCTGCCAGTAAAGGCATTCCCTGGGGGTCTCATTTCAATGCCCACATGGATCTAGACTTAGATTACCTGGCAGTGGCCCATGCCACCACTGGCCGTCGTAACTCTGCCCCTGTCAGCGTGTCAGCGGTTAGAACATCCTTCATGATTAAGATGTGCCAGGCTAGAGCGGTGCCCGTGATACCACCCAAGATTCAGTACACCCAGATCCCCCAGCCCCTGCAGGCTCAGAATGCTGCTCCACCGGCTGAGAAGAAGGAAGCAGAAGGCAGGCAGGCCATCAGACAGACTCAACGGGTGGCATGGAGCCACCTGGAAGCACCCAAGAGCCCGCTGACAGAAAAGAAAACCAAAGCAGAGAAAGAAAACAGTGACCCAGCTCAAAAGGACTCAGCCTGTCCTTGGCACAGCAGCTTTGGCTCTCCGCTGGAGCCACCTCAGACCAGCCATTACCCCGCTCTAGATGCCCCTGTTCTGCGCCGAAAGCGCACCTCTGAGGGGGAGACAGCTGGAGATAATCCACAGTCCTCAAAGATGGAGAGGCCATCAGGGTTATCCAAGCCTTCCTACAGATCTAGACCAGGGAGGCCCCAGAGTCTGATTCTCTTCAGTCCCCCTTTCCCCATTATGGACCACCCCTCCTCTTCAGCAGACTCCAGGGTGTTGTTATCGCCCATCAGGAGCCCCACTCAGACCACCTCTTCGAGCCCCATTTGTGGCGATCTGTCTGAGACTGCACGGACAACGCCTGAGGGGGTGACGCTGCGGAACAAAATGACCATCCCCAAGAATGGCCAGAGGCTGGAGACCTCTACCAGCTGCTTTTATCAGCCCCAGAGGCGCTCTGTGATTCTGGATGGACGAAGTGGGAGGCAAATCGAATAGCAACTGCTTCTCTAATCCCTTTGCCATGGTCGATGGGATGGGAGTGTCCAAGACCAACTCTGTTGCCATTTTGCTGTTGTTATAACAGTTCTCTGCAAGATGGACCTGAATCCTTGATGGTTTCCTGCAAAGCATTTTGCTACAGAGGGTCTTAATCTTTTCATCTTGCTTTTCCTTCCCTTTCTC
The DNA here is from genome assembly GCF_023634155.1 of Falco peregrinus. Lineage (NCBI taxonomy): Eukaryota > Metazoa > Chordata > Aves > Falconiformes > Falconidae > Falco > Falco peregrinus. Next base: position 89,442,557 of record NC_073726.1, on the reverse strand, counting down.
ACCCCTGCCTAGTCCCTCGCTGTCTAGTTTTTGTGTGTAAGCCAGTCCCAGGGAACTTGCATTTCCTCATACTTATTGTCTAACAAGCCCTGTGAATGTCTCATCCTCCCTTTGGAAAAAAAAAGAAAAAAGAAAAATAAATCTCGGTATAAGTAGAAAATAGGGCTGAGAGGAAACACTGTTCCAAAGCACTGCAGCACAGGGTGCAGGGGCACAATATCTACCAAGGAGGTAAGTCCAGATGTGCGGGACCCCCTTCCATGGTTTCCAAGCCACCAGTGAAGGACCGTGCCTACCCTTCTCTGTTGTCTGATTTAAACAGTGTAAATAAAGAGCGCAGGAGGCTGGGCATAGCTGAAGAGGAAGGTGGAGCTGGCACCAGCAAGTCACACAGGGTGTGACAGCCAGGGATGTTCCAGTGACAAACCTACAACCTGAAGGCACTGCCTCCAGCTGTGTCCTTACATCAAAGATGTGGTCTTTCCAGCATGTGCAGAGGCTGGAATGAAAGTAGCTGAACAGGAAACACCCAGTTGCTCTTTACATCTTCCCAGTCCTGTTTGTGAGTGCTGTGGTGCTCAGCCACACCTGCCCTGGGCAGAGAAGCTCCCCATGGCTGCAGAACACATGCAGCTGGCTGTCCAGTGGTAGAGGCTCCTCAGGCTGGTATTAATGAAATCAAAGACATGGTCGTAACGAAGGCCAGTATCAACTATTTCCATCATTCCTTAAAGCCAGGTGATGCCTCTGCAACTATCTGCAGCCCTGCTCCACACTGCCAACAGCAGAGAAAAGCAACAGGATCTTCTGATCTGCGTGTCCTTGGGCTATCGCCCCCCTGCCCCCTGACTGACATATCTTTGACCCTTGTCTTTCATTGCCACTGTGTGGCAAGTCCCCAGGTGCTTCTCCTTCCCTTAAACTTCCTCTCCTTGAGATTTGACGCTGTGTCTTTGAGAGCACGGCTAGCTGTCACCTCCCTGGCCCTCAGTGCTCTCAGATTGATGGAGAGTATGGTAAAGAGGATGATTTGTGAGGCTGCGGCACAGACCACAGACAAATATCCTGGGAGGGGGACTGGAAGTGAATTAAACTCTCTCCTGAAGGGCCGTTATTGTTACCAGCAAACACCTTCATATAAGCAACAGCTGCCATGGGAATAGAAGGAAAACTTCCTTTATAAAGCTTCTAACTCCACGTTCACCGCAGGCTTATCTATCGCCTGGTATGTGACCGCGGGCGATGGCACAGTCAGGCACAGCCTGTGCTCTCTCTGCAATTTAAGTGTCACTAGTGACTACAGAGGAGATGGGAACACAGGTGTTGCTGCCAGCACTGAGATTGCCCCTGTAATGGTGCTTGCAGGGGCCATCATTCATGGAGATGTTTGAGTCTGTAGGCCCTCGGATGGGTATTATGGGCTATAGTTAAGCAGTAACAGAACATCTGGTAGGAAGTGCTATAGCCAGCAGAAGGAGCATCAGGCAGAATTTCCCAGTGGATGTATGCTTGGGGCTTTTTTTTCTGATGTACTGGCATTTTCAAATTGTTAGCAAGCTCAGTCCATGAGCTCCTTGGTCTGGACTGAACGTGTCACAGAATTCGTGTCATTGTGGCTGGAGGGCCCACAGGACACTGCTTTCTCTGCACTCTGATTACTAAAGGGAAGAGATGCTAGAGTCCTTTTTAGAAATGCTGGGCCCACAAATGCAAGGAATATATCTTGAGCAGAATTTTCTCCTGCTGTATCCAAAGGGAGTGTGAAAAAACAAGAGGGCTTTTCCCTGTCACAAGTTGCAGTCTTCAGTGCTCCCCACTGTCCTCCTCATCTGTGCGTAACGCCATGTAAGAGGGAACAGAGCAGAGAGCCAAGTCCCTGCTTTCAGTTTTGTTGAGGGAGAATATTAAACCAGACGAGAGCCTGGAGTTCTTGTTTGGGTCCATGTTCTCTCAGAGATGTCAGCCCATGCTTCACCTGGGCAAGCTGTGGATGGCAAGTCCAGAATGTGCAGCTTCACGAGAACTGTGTTATCCTCCTCCCAGACCATAAGATGCCTGTGCAGCCTCTCATTAAACCCAGGGGACTGTCAGTCCTCCCTGCTCCTCGTAGCACAGTTCTGCGCTGCATTTACACGACACCCAAATGCCTTTTTTACTGCCTCATGGGAACGCGTTTAACCGTCGTGGCTGGGCTAATGGCAAATGGCTTGGGAAGGTGTGATACGAGGTATTGTGGTAAAGCTTTAGACAAAGTAAAAGCTGTGGAAAAGATGCCCAGGTTTTTTTGGCATCAACAAAATAGTTTATTTTGGACAGGGATTTATATTCTTTCGGTTCCTAGAAGTTTTGACTGCCAAGGCATCTGGAATGGAGCCAGCAAAGCTCATGAAGTCATGTATCAAAAGAAAATGTGATGAAACATTGGCACCTGAAAAACGTTCCTTTTTTATATTTTTATTTCCCCCCCCCCCCCCCCCCTCCTTATTCTCATATAAGTTGATCTATGAACAAGAAATGAGGTCTGGCAATTTTGTATATAATACAATGTCTCAAATCTTAGCAGCGTTCCAGTAAGTAATAGTGCTTTTGGCATAAGTGGTGAAACTCCTGCAAGAGAAAATTATTAAAAATCTTTACTTAATATTAAAGATCAGCCTCAACTTAAATCTGTATCTATACTATACTTTTTAAGGATGTTTCAGAATCTGAGCTCAGACCCAGGTCCTGGATTTTAATTAAGCAGAGATTCTGTAATGACATCTCTGTTTTGTAGCTCGATCCCATCTCTATCTACCATTCAATCCCCAGCCGTCAGCTATGTATCAGGCTTCCTAGAGCCAAGTGGGCTTAATGCAGGCACATCACTATCGCTCTGTGGTCACAATGGGCTTGCATCGAGACTGCTGAGGTAAAGCCCCAGACCCCGCAGAGCTGAGAGTACTTGCTTAGTTGCAAGGTGCACCATTGCACAGGTGTCACCATGCCCAGGTCCAGACTCAGACTTCTGCAGAACATGTAATGCTTGATGCTGGATCCACGTTGATACTGAGAGCTGCAGTCAGTTTCAAGGACCAGCGCTTGGTGGTTGGACAGAGCAGAAGACAGAAGCCATCTCCCATCGAATGGTGCCGACTGTGTGGCTGGAGCTGCCTGAGATCCAACTTTACTAAGCTTTTCCTGAGGTCAGCTACAGGGTCAGCCCTGATGTCATCTTTGCTTCAGAGCCCTTAGGTTGTCCTCTGCCACCCTGCAGCAGCAGACAGAACCTGAGACTGGAAGCTCTCCTGAAGGTCAGGGTTTTGCACGGTACATTACGTGTACCAGATCCTGCCCTCCAGCACAACCCTCAATACTAGAGACTTTAAGAAAGGATTTGGGGTGTTTTGCTTGGGTTTGGCTTTGTTTGGTGGTAGGGTTTTCTTGGTGAAGCATTATGGAGAGGGATAGATCAGATTTATAGGAGATGGGTCTGGCGCAGAATTTGAAGTTTTACGTACAGGAAAACTAAAGTTGATTGCTCCTGGCATTATGGAAAGGACCTTCCTAAATAGACTGGCACGTCATTTGCAGCTCTGCAAGGGTCATTTCAGGGAGCCTGTAGTACATTTTGATTCTGCTGAGACTGTGGAAAGTGTAAAGGCTATTCCCGAGTTTGCAGATGGCCCCAGCTTCAGTCATGGTATGATACCACCAGCATGTGTTGCTTGTGGACTTTTACCAATGGGAAACAAGTGACTAAATTGCACTTATTCTTTCCATGTAGTCAGGGGGGTTGTGCAGCTGCTGTTCAGTGTAGCTCAGAGCAGAATGGTTGGGCTGACAAAGATGAGAATACCCTGATGGGAAGGAGGGACATAATGTTATCTCATGTGGGAGCTGCCTTACTGACAGGAGAGTGATCAGAAATGAGGATTGTATTTTACTTTATAAACCACATTCCTCTGGGCTGTCCATCCCATGCTATCACTTCAGAAAGGCTGAAGCACTTCTTTTTCCCACCTTCAGAGCTTCAGAGGAACTTAGGCCTGTATTAGAGAGCATCCATAAAGCCCTGCAACATTTTCCCTCATCCAGAGTCCAAATGGTGCAATCAAAGTCCTTTTTCTTTCTTTATAAATTCTGAGATGCCTGTAGTGGTGAATGTTGTGTTAAATTTTATATATATATATATATATATGAAAGAACATTCTATATAAATATATTAAAAAGGAAATGTAATTAAAATGAAGGAATTGCCTAAATAGAATCCTGCACATCTGTGAAAGTTGGGCTTATGCATGGAACTGTTTTCTGCTGCAACTGTTGTAACACTGATGTTGTGAGATCAACTGGCTTTTTCCCACTGAGGAGAAGCTAATTACTTCTGGCTAAGCTGTGGTGGGCAGAAGGCCTGAATCTGCCTTCCTGAGCAGGATCTTGTCCTGGGAGAGGAGGGACGAGATCAGGGGAGAACAGAGTGCCAGCACTAGTTTAGCTTTCCACCACAAGTTTCTCCACAGCCCTTGAAAATGCGAAGAATCTACTGGAGCATTACTACCTTTCAGGCAAGCCCAGGTTTTGCAGTTGTCCCTTTTGCTTCTCTCCAGCTCTAGCAAAAAAAAAAAAATAAAATAAAAAAAATATCTCTAGGTGTGGAGGAGAAGCTGTAGCTGATCCCTGTTTGGTTTAGCTTTTGCTTGCTCCTAGTTGGTGTAAAGGCTTGGTGCTAACTAATTCTGCTCCAAGCAAGGGAAGGAAAGCCTGCCACTAAGGTCAAGTGGAGGTGGAGCAGGACTTTTAACAGTCCTGGAAAGGAAGGATGGCAGGAGGAAAGAGCCTCCTGAGGGCTCCACATGGCAGCCCAGACCTTAGATCTTGTTCTCACAGGCACTGGTCCCCTTGGAAATATTACTTTAGGTGAAGGGAAAGGCTTGCAGTCAGATACTGTGGAAAGGACTGTCCCCATCTCACTGGCCCTGGTTTGTAATTATTTATCCTGCTAGCTCTGATGGATTGTAATATTTTTTTTAAGCTTTGTTCTCTGTGTGGATTTGCCAGCCTTTGTGCCTTATTGCTTAAAAAAAAACCCCACACACACAAAAAAAACCCCACAAAAAAACAAAAAAACAGACAAAAAAAACCCCAAAACCAAAGAAAAACAACAGCCACAAAAGAAAGATGTTTTTCCAGGTCTCAGCCACGAGATTAAACTGGAGTTTTTATAAAAACAGACCTGTGCCCTAGTGATGTTTTGGAACACTTTCTTTTTCCTGGATTTGGTTTACGAATGCAGTGCAAATGCATTTGTCTTCCTCCGACAAAGAGTTTGAGCCCTTCTTTTGTTGTGTGAGTGGCCAGGGCACTAAGCTGTGTTTGTCTGAGTTTTTTGGCTGTGGGGATGAATGTTGGGGCTCAATCACACTCTCTTCTGATCGGAGGTCATGAGGGCTGTAGCCACTCTGCAGCTCTGCAAATGAAGTGAGGGCTTGGAGACTTCTGTAAAATTACCATTATCTGAAATGCTTTAAAATTTCCAAAGGTAAAAATCCATCTTTTGTCTTGCCATTTCTAGTTCTACCAGGCTAAAGTTTTGGTGATGCACAACCATGTCCTCCCATTTAGCACACTTCCTGCAGAACCCTGCCTTGCCTGTCAGAATGTAGAGCAACACAGAGTACAGAAATACTTTGGGATTCCAGTGCTTGTATCAGGGAAGCCAAGCTGGAATTAGAGAAGTTACTATGAAGCCTCTGGTGCATCATGTATGCACTTATGTTGATTTGTAAAGGGCAAGCAAGAACTTTTACAAATAATTAAGTTCCCTGGTTCTTTGGATTCTTGCAATGCCCTCATTGATCCAATCTCTGAGCTGTAGCATGGAAGTGAGTACTATTAGTATCTGTTCATTATTCTACCCTGGGAACAAAACCAAAAAAAGCAAAAAAAAAAGGAAAAAAAAAAGAGGGGTTCTTGTGGTCATAGCCTCAGTGGACATACCTGCAGTTCAGCATGCTTTTTGCTCTCCCTAAAACCCAGAAGAATCATTAGGTTAAATGAAATACTTTTTTTCCCTACTCAGCTCAGGGCTTGACTCCCTTTCCTACCTCCTTCATGACTTCAGTTTCCCTTTAGGAAAATGCCTGGGTTGTGCTTCCTGCGTACCATGGCAACTGGCACACAAAGGGAGAGACAAAACCGTGTCTGTTGAACCTGGAATTGTTGTTAGCCATAGTCACTTGCTAGTGCTGGACACGAAACAGTGTTTATGTATTCTTTGTGCCACAGAGTTTAGCAATGACTTGGCTATAAGACAAGAGGAGAATCTCAAACTCCTCCCCCCCCCCCCCCCCCCCAGCATTCCCATGGTTATGAAAATCAAGCAAAAGGCACGCTGCAGACCTGCTCACGCTCCGGGCAGCACCACGCCCTAAATCAGGGTGCTTAAGCACATCGAAGGGCTTGAACACAGTTTCAGCCAGTTCCTTTTGCCTGCTTTCCCATCACCGTGAGTTTGAAAGTCGGACTCAGGACAATCGTCTGTGTGGGTTGTATTGGAAGCAATAGCTATAACATCTTGGACACTTTCAGCTAAACCAAAACGAGGATTAAGCAAATTCCTAAACTGGCTGTTAACCAGGAAACAATCTCACCCACCACCAAAGAGAGTCTGATATCAGTATCTCATGCATCCTCCTTGCAACACGGGAGCCCAGCAGCTATGGGAACAGGACATCTAGCTGGTATCCCACTGGATGGAGCTAAAGGTCAACTGGCAGCAGAGGGAAGGCAGGCAGTGCAAGGAAGGAAATTTAGCCCAGTGGAGGAGGCTCAGGCCAAGCTGGCACAAGGCATCAACAAGAGCAAAAAGAAAAAAGTCATGATGACTAAGACAGAGAAGGACAGTGAGATCTCTGCCTTCATTTTCCATCTGAGCAGGATAAACTTTCCTAAGAACATGTCTCACTGCGAGGGTGAAGGATGAACAGTTTCAACATTGAAGATTAGAAACGAATGCGAGCTGCAAAGCTCAGACCTGGCCAAGTCCTGATGCTCCCAAAAGTTAGATACAGTATAAGTATTAATCCAAGAATGTTTGGTTCACTCCGTAATAATAAAGGGACCTATTTTCTCATGTCTTATTTGCAAACTGCAGTGTGCGATGAACTACATTTTGCAAACCTAGAAAATTCATAGGAATTGTGTTGTGCACTTTGGGTCCAGATCCATCTTAAAACTGGACTTGTTTTCTTCCATAGCACATCTGCTATAGGGAACGCATATCTCTCTATCACTTAAATCTGTTATCTGAAAAGACCAGGAAATACTTGAATTCAGTGAGAGGAAATGACTTCAAAGAAAACTTAGTAGCTGCTTTAGAATGAACCACAAGGAACAGGAACATGGGAACCACCAGAGCTGGAGAAGGAATAACACACATCATGATTATTAAATAAGGAAAGTTGCCAGGTAAGTAAAACCAGAAAAGTAAAAAAAACCCAACCAAAACCCAAAAGCAAACCAACAAAACCCAATCATAAGATAGAGTTGAACCAGTCTGAAAAATATCAGGCCACTTCTTTCCTTTCTCCTTCATGAGATTCAGGAGAGAATTTAGATCAGAAAAAAAAATAGAAGCTCACAAACTGCTTTACCTTTTTTTTTTTTTCTTTTTATTATGATTTCCTTTAAACACCAAGGGTCATGAAGCGAAGGCAGAAGAGAGAAGTGAAAAGACGAGGCTGGTTATTTCTAGGGATTATTTCAAGTGGCTTGGCTTTACCTTCTCCAGCCTCTGCGCCAGTTACAGTACCCTGCTAAAGGTGAGCGTTGCTTTGGAAAAAACAGAGAGAGGGAAGGTTTCCAGCCCTGCATTTACTCGGTCAGTAACCACCCTGGGTGGCCAGAGTAGCTCACTGCTCTTCACTTAGCTCTTTTGCAGAGTTTATCTCAACCGGCAGGCGTGCAAGAGCTGCAGATGACCTTGCCTATGCTGGAATTCCACCTCGCGTGCAAGCCGACAGGGTCAGTAACACCCTCACCTATTTTTCCTGTGGAAGATAAACCATCAGCAGCCATCCTCAGCTCCTCACACAGCAGGATCTCCTAAAGATAAATGCCTGAGATTACAGGCGGAGTTCTTGCAGGAGGTTCCCAGCATACCACACGTTGCAGAGGCTTTCCCCAGTTGCCAAAGAGGCCAAGGCTGCCAAAGGGTGGGAGAAGGAGGCTTTGGTTTATGAGCTAGTTTTAGGTCATACTTGGTTGCAACAAACATGTGCTTGGCATGAGTCCCTGTTGTAAGGAATGTGAAAAACTAAGAGGCCAGGGCAGCGAGCAGGATGGGGAATAAATCATCTGAGTCCAAGGGTAACCCAACGCTACCGCCAGCCTGGTTGTTGGTTTTCACAGTGAGCTGGATACCCAGATGCAGACATGGTCCATAGGAGGCATTGTATGTCCTATATGGACCAGCAAGGTAAGGAGAAATAGGGTCTGAGAGTCTGCACAAAGAGATCCCGTGCAGAAGTAGTGAGGGGAAAGGAGGAAAGGGTAGGAAAGCCTGCTGGAAAACGTGGCAAGGCACAAAACACACCAAGGCAGCCCTGTAGAGGAATGAAGCTGGGTTAATTAACATTATACAGCTGTGGGCCGGCTTCAGGGGCGGTGGGTTGGCTGACGTGGTTAAGGTGCAGCTGTGGCTGGTTCCTGCTAAGTAGTTAAATAGCTCTAAGAGGTATGGAAGAGGAGCACTGGATGGAGAGGAGCATCAGATGAAGAGAGACCTAGAAGAAGCTGAGTGCCCTGGATGTGGAGAGCATGGCTGGAAAAGGAGTCTGGAGAAGGAAGAATCTGGATGCAGCAGAGGAAAGCAGCGTGGACTGGCCTGAAGAGGATGAAGAAACAGCATGAACAGTAGATGAACCTTTGAAACCTTGTGGGGGATTGGGGGCTGTGCCCAAGCAAGGTGTGGGAGCTACTTATCAAAGTTAACCTGGTCTGGGATGGTAAAAGCCTTGTTGCAGCTGGCTGGCTTTCATAGTGCCGTGACACAGCCCCACTTTGCCCCATCACCTGAAGGAACAGAGACCTTCAGTGCTGCCAACTACAAACATTCAGTGATGTGGAAGACATCAGGTTACACTTTTGTGTGTGTGAGAGGGGAGCAGCTGAGGATGTGGGATTCTTGATGGCTTGGAGGCCATGCTGCTCTGTCAAGTATGAACAGAGGATGTTTGTCAGCGAGACTGATTTCTCAGAGCTGGGAATATTACAATAAATTAATAAGCTAAAAATACAGTTGGTAACTCCATGGGAGAATTGAAACATGCTTTTTTTGCCAGGAGAGAACTGTGAATATTAACACATGCAGAGAAGAAATACACAGAGCAAATCTGCAAACAGACCACACAGCTTCCACCTGGAGAATTGTTTTCTTCATCCTGTCCTAGCTCAGCGGTTTTCACACACATGCATATTGCCTGCTCTGGAGACAACATACATCCATAGCCCCAGGCAGCAATCCCAACAGCTAAGAATGACCAAGACTTATTTACAAGCCTCATCCAACACAAACCAGTTCACCACCATTCCTGTCACGGAGTCCATCCCTTCCTCACCCTTCCCCTGGCATCCCAGGTAGGGAACTTGCAGAGATTGGAATCAACCTTCAGAAGCAGAAAAACCAGAAAAAGCTGTGCAGGATTTTTTTATGAGCCTGCTCAGCATCATTCTGCCATCAGTTCAGTTGTCTTCTTCTTCCTTGGTTCGGATGGATAAAGCTGGACTGTTCTGGTTGTATTGTGGCATGCTTGGCACTTCTGCATGGATTTGCCATTGCCTGGATCACTTGCTCATCACAGCTTTTTTTTTTTTTTTTTTTTTTTCCCCAAGATAAATCATAAAGTGCAATGCAAGGAAAAGGCTTAAGAAGCAGAAAGCAAATTTGAAGAACCCAACCTTAACAGAGTTAATCAGGCCTTTATGCAATACATCAGTGCTATCATTTGCAACTGGTTGAAGTTGTTACTACTGCAATAGTCTATTCAGCGTAGTCTCAGTTCTTCTTCTCCTGCAAAATCCTGCAGCATTTTCTCTATATTGAGTGCAGAGCTATACTCATGCCACGTTTAGATGTAGCAGGAAGAAAGACACCTCTGAGTCTGAAGCAGAAGACCAGAGGAGGAAAATAATGTTTGAAGTTACTTGTTTCTGTGGTCCTAAAGATTTCTCTAGGCCTTATCTCCAGCCACATCCATCTGTAGGAGGCCTTGCTAGTCTCTCAAAAGCCCCATAGCCAGTTGTTTGACCCATTTGCAGAGCTATTTGAGTTTCCAAAATAACTTGAGCAAGAGACCTTCATGCAGGAGTGCAGCTCCCGCGCAGGCTGCTGGGCCAGGGGAGGTACCCGAGGGGTCTGGCCGAGCACGGAGAGGGGCTGTGTGCCTGCACTGTCCTTCCTCCCCCATTCCCTCCTCTCTGCTGTGGTACTTGGCAGGGATTTGCAGTTCAGGCAAGTAGCAGAGAATCCAGGCTTTGCTATTGCTGCCTGACTTGGGCAGACGCTGATTCTCTATGGATTTCTTTAGATTTAGGTATTACTGTAGCTTTCAGGAACATACACCCAAATAAACCCCTACCGCTAAACTCTTCCCCCATTTCAGAAACAAACCCAGACCACTGACATATACAGTGCACGTGGTCTGTCCGTGTCTCGAGCCCCACAGAAAAGTGCTGAAGACTAACGTCCTTACGGAAATTGCTGAGAGCCCAGGGTCTCACAGACAGTCACCACCCCACCGAACCAGTGAAGTGGTTGATCCATTGGGATTTTCCTTTCTGAAGGCACACTCATATAGAAAAACCCTTCTGTGGGGCAGGGACCTGTTTCTTCCTCAAGCTATTTGCCCTCATAGCTACCTTTTTCTCTCCCGCAGCATCCTAGCAAGGGACTACTCGGCTACAGAGTTTCTGTAACACCAGGTATCACGGTGGTTTGCGCTGTGATCTTAGGGATGGAGTTACAGGACTTTAAAGCCTGCCCGTGCACTGCCCCAGACGTCCCACACGCAGACCTTTATCATTTCCCCTTCCCAAACACACAATCTCAAACAAGAAAAAAGTTTCACTTCCATTTCTTTTTAATTAGTATCTTGGTGAATATACAAAAACAAAGAATCAAGGCAGCTGGCAAGTTGTCGGGACCTGAACCAGTACGCCTTAGGATGGGGCTTCACTTTAAAACACTCTGTACAGGAGCATATTTCACATGACACATGTAACTACTGAAGCGTTCACTGGGAAAGACACCAGATCAGACTGGGCCAAAGTAAACAACCTCTATTGAACTGAGTGAGAGCTGTAACTGCTGATGCAAGGACTGGATTTGGTTCAGTTAGCTCCTTGCTTGCATTTTTCACAAGTTACTCGTTGCCATTATTTGCCTTTTGCCCTGCCTGATCCGGGGATGTGGAAGGGCAAGCTCATGGGGGATGTGATCACATACATGCAGGTAGCTGAAGCAGGCAGCACGGTAATTTTGGGGGGTGGGACAGCCACTTTCACAAAGCCAGCTACAGCACAGGACCCCACATACTCTGCACAAGTTCTAACCCGTAGATGTGTGAAATCTTGTGTGAAGCACATAACAGGTGTTTGAAGGAGTCGCTTGTTAGCAAGTGGAGCTTTTCCTGGACTGGCACTTCTGAAGGTAGGAGCACATGCAGTAGTTTCATCAGCGACAGGAGGTAGGCTTGAATATAGGCAGCATATTTCTGAGGAGTGAGCTAGCCTTTTACTGGGCTCGACTAGCGACAGACTTTTTATCTGTGACATGTCTTTACTGCTGACACACTTAAACTCTTAGAGAATCTGCCTTATTCTAAGGCAAGGGGTGACAGAGATCAGGAACAGAAGTTGAACAATAAAACACATTAGAGAGGTCTGCAGTCCTCTCCCTTGCGGCATCCACCTTTATTGGTCACAGGGGGTTACAGATTTGCTCACATAGCCCTTGCTGGAGCCTTTAGTATTATGATTTACATTCAACCTAGTTTTAGAGATTTTGCTGGAGCAAGTGTATATGGACATTTTCCTTTCTGATGTCATCACAGAGCAAATCAGATCACTTCTTATCTTATGCTCCAAGGATTTCTTGCACAGCCAAAGCAAGATTGTGCCTCATCCAGGAGGCGTTGAGGCTGCAGAACAAGGGACAAAGAAGGGACAAGAAGATTCTTTCCTGGAGTCTTCAGCTCTGTGTGTCAAGTTTTTGGAGGGGCAAAAGTATATGTGTGGAGAGGTAGCGGAAAAACTTCAAATCTTCCATGGCACAAGGAGAATGGAGCAGGAGATGAACGAATGCAGCCCCACATGATGCTTCAGGACAGCGCTGAGGACACCGGGCCGTCAGTATTCAATTCTGCTCCAGTAGAACATGGTACCAAGGAGGATGCAGAACTGAAACAACAAGACTTCTAAGTTTCTCTGCTCCTCGTTTCCTTCTCCCCACCTCTCCCCCAGCCGTATTTAGTTCTACTCATAGGAGAGAGCAACATAAATTCTTGATAAGCCAAGTCTGTTGAGGCAGAGGAAGCTTAAAGCTTTTTATCTGCACAGAAGCTCCACAGTGAAGAAAGAAGCTGCGTGCAGCCATAACTATTTGACTGGATCACTCAGCTTGCTGGGGATTAGCTGTCACGAAGCTGCTGAACCCTGAGTACTTAAAATACTCATACAAAGTCTTTGAATTACAAACTGAATTATCTGTCACAATTACTGTTTAGATGATCCAGTCCCCTTCACAAACAAGCATCTGCAAGTTGTGTTTGCGGCATCGTATTGCTGCGATGGCAGCGGGCCGCAGCAGGGTGGAAGGACGTCTAGCTCCTCACCTGTGGAAGCCAGAATGGAGCACAACTTGTAAATGTAGCTGTTAGTGGAACAGGCTACAGGCAGGTTGGTGTCGAATGAATAACTATAATCTACAGAAATTTTAAATACACCGGTCCTGTCATCCACCCCCACCCAACTGGGTGTGGAACAGCGAGAAAAGAGAAGAACAAATAAAAGCAAACATGAAGTACTCACAGTCCAGCAGAGGATGGCAAAACCAAACCAGGCAACACCCCAGGCATGTGTGTTCATTGGCCCAGAAATTGTGTCGTAACAACCCTGTAAGACAACCGTGAACGAGTTGACACCATTCTGCAAGGCGACAAGCTTATCCAGCTCTGAGAGAGACTGAGGCAGTGTGCTCCTCTCCTCGTAAAGCTTGGGTAGCTCACAGGGTCTCAAGAAGGCAAGGCAGAGCTCCACTGCTGATTGACAGCTTGCAGACAGCCTACCTGCTCCTAGCTCCAGGTACAAAGCAGACCCATCTCAGACACTTCAAGGACAGTTTCCTGAGCCATCCACTTGCAGGGTGTACATATATAACTAAAGCACAGCCCACACAGAGCTGAACTCCAGAATCGAGAAGCTGCAGGCAAATTTGGAATCTTGAAGGCCTTCTAGAAATGCTTGGTAGGGCAGAAGCTGGTGATCCTGACCCAGCAGTCTGTTTGACTAGGACAAGCTAATCTACTCAAAAGTTCTACTTTGAGGGGTAGAATTGCCGACTTGCTTGCTCACATTGTATGCGCTCGTCTTTGGGCTAAGTTTGATGTAGCTGCTGTCCATCTACGTGTTGGAGATGTCACTTCTTACCAGTGGAATTGGGAGAACTTTCTTAATAGTTCTTTCTCTACCAGGAAAGCCTTCATTACAACCTATCTTGTGTTCAGCAGCATGTCCAGGACTCTACAGGTATTGCTTCTCCTCCAGAAAGCTTTTAAACACCTGGAGCTTACCGTGGAGGAGGAAGGCTACTCACTGTTTCCTTCCCTTCCTGCAAGGTGCTTTTGACCAACACACGTTAACTAGAAAAAGCAGAGGGACTCTTACATTGCTGTTATAGTAGCCGGGGACTCCGAGCTTGCAGCCATCGAGGTTGACAGGAGAGCCTTGGGCATCCATCACGCAGCAGTTGTGCGGCCAAGGGAAGTCGGCATCGCTGTGCGTGCGGCGGAAGGCGGAGGTGTACTCCTGCCAGTCGGAGGGACCCCGCACCCCACAGCACTGGTTCTGTGGGGCGAGAGAAGGGGAGGGTCTCTGTGGGGCCAGGTCACAGCCCTGCACCCCGCTGGACCCTGCACATGGCTGGTTAGGCATTAACCAGAGATTTATGGGGGAGATTTTTGAAGTGCCTGCCTTTGACAGCCTGCCGTCTGATAAATGAGCAAAAGAGGGAGTGCGGCACAACTTTCTCCAAGGTTCAAGGCAGATGCCGTCCTCTTGGTTACTGAGAGGCCCCAAGGAGGACTTGAAATTCCAAGGCTGCAGAGCATTTAGTAATTAGTGAGAGTTTCCAGTGTTTTTATTACCTGAAGCATGAGTCTATCCCATGTCTTTGTGACCCCCTCAGTCATCCATTTGTCATTGTTATTGTCTGTGTCTGACTTCTGATACCTCTCCAGCATTTGCTTCAGGAAGAGATTCGGAGTGAGCTACAGAAAAAAAACCAAAAACCAAAACAAATCAGATAAGAATGTAGGAACTATGTAAATAAGTGGTCAAGTAAAGCAAATACATGGTTATTGGGGATGGGTTTGTTTGCTTGCTTCAGTGTCCTGCTGGAGAACAGGAATGCTGCTTCTCCACCTGTTTTACACACAGGAGAATAAAGAGCAGGATTTGAGAGGCAGGAGCAACGAGGACGTCGATCTTGAGCACGACCCTTAAGCAGGCTCTGCCAGATGTCAGATCACAGGAGACGTGCAGAAAAGCTTGGGGTTACATTTGAGATGTTGCTTGGAACAAAAGCACCACGAGTAATTTCTCTCCCTACCAATATCTCCAATATAACCCACATAATCTTTCCCTCATTAGTAACACCGCCTGGGGCAATGCTGAAGATTTGTCTTCTGCATGTATGATAGATTAATCAGTCTGTAGCTGAACGACTAAACACTGTACTGATGATTCAGCTAACCCACACTATTATTTCCTTAACTACAAGGTTGTAAACAATTTAAAATGTCAAAATTAACAAAACTATGTTAAAAACAACAAAGTTATTTCTTTGACCACACTTTCCTTGTGGGGTCCTATTCTAAGTCAGGAGTGGCCCTTTGAGTTTACACTGTACCACCACCCAGGTCATTTACTCCACGGAACAGGACCACTGTGTGCCCTAGAACTGCAAATTTCCCAGTACGGCTGCAAGAATACGTGAGGAAAAATACTCACAAAGTCTCGGTGAGTCGCTGCTGTGATGCAAGAAGCCATTTCAAATGCATAAGTGATCAGCATCAGAATAATATACTGTGGGAGGGAGACAGCAGAGTTACACCTTGGAGTAACAGTTGAGCAGGTTTTTTAAGATTAAGCCTGAAAGCCTGCTCAAGGCAAAGAAGGCCAGGCTATCCTTGTCTCCTTAGACCTCTCAATGCCCCTAAACATTCATGTAGCCCTTCCCCATCCTTGTTTCAGTTTGCAATCTGCTTTCTTGAAGGTGACTGGAATTCTTCTCCACCTCACAGAAAAGATTTCATCAGAACCTCGTGGCATTAATACCACCCTGCCTCTAAGGAAAATATTTTGCCTGATATGTCCTAGAATAGCACTTGCCCTTTTCTTTTTTGCGTGTCATTGGCAACTTATGCTTGTGCCATGTCTCCTCCTTCCTCTTCCACTTGCCAGCAATAAACTTTTCAGCAAGAAGCTGTTCAGTCCTAGCAGGACAGCTTGTACTTTTGGGGAAACAGAAGGTACAATTCAGGGTGTCTTTCAGATCCTTCCGATTTTGCCTTGTTGGATTTCCTCAGCACTCCTACTTTGTAAGGAAAGATCCTTCATGTAAGCAGATCCTGAGGACCACCTCTCATAGTCTGTATCTCTGTTTCTCTTCCCTTCTCAGCACAATCCCTTTAACATTTTCCATATTCCCTTTGGAGTTCTCATGTCTCTCTTTCTCCTCCCACATTTTATCATGTTCTTCTTAGATTCAAGGCATTTGTTTTCCTCTTACCTCAGCTTCTGCCCCTTGTATACTCTCTTATCTCCTCTACCACAGCCTTGGGTTTCAGCCAGGACACCAAAATTCAGTTGAGGGAGTTCTCTTCCCTCAGTTATTTGCTGGCAAACTCCCTGGCACAAGAGTTCAGATCTCTAAGTGTCTATTGTTTAAAACAGACACCCTGCCACCCAACGTTAATCCAAGAGGGAGCCGATTCCAGAGTTTTCGGCTCTACCCTTCGGTAATGCAATTAAGTTTTGCCACTGCCAACCTAAAGAACTAAGTAAGGAATTGTGCAGAGATTTGTTCACATCCTAACATTGTCCTTGGCTTAGCCAAAGCTCTCTATCCCCACCCCTGTAATTTCTGCCTGCTGATGTCTAACGTTCTCCATTGCACCCCTATTTGGCATACTAACACGTACTGATGCTTTGTACAGATGTCATTACTTATCAGCTCCTAAACTGAATGGTATATGGCTGCTGAAAGGCAGTAAGGGGTGGGCCGAAACAAGGATCTAAACCACATCCCAGCTCCACCTGATTGCACAAGTGCTTCTGCATGGCTTCAGGGCAAGGGCAAGGGCAAGCCAGTCCGCTTAAAATTCCATTGTGGCTATCACTGTTAATTCCCTTAACCTGGTTCAGGAGCTTTTCATGCATGTGTCCTCACAGGAGTCACCTTGTGGGACACCACAGCCATGAACGAGAAGAGCCTTTGGCTCCTTATCACTAATAAAAGCTGTCTTTGCTCAGTGGGTTGTTACCAAAGTGAGCAGGGAAACTGAGGCAACATTTTTTTCAACCTGGCTGCAATAGGTAGGCAAACTTTGCCATACTTACCACCAGCAGCAAGGTCCTGCTGGGCTTAATGACTCCAACGATACCAAGGATAGACAGCCCGAAGAGTGCAAAGCCAACAAAGATGCCAATCCAGGCAGCAGCATAGATGTCATCATTTTCTGTGGCTTCCAGCAGAGGGTAGAGACCATGGGGATCTGACACAAAGAAGATGCACTCTGCTGTCAGGGCAATGCCACACATCTGGGAAATGCAAGTTCAGGAAATCCATTAGATCAAGTTTCTCCAAAGAAACAGCAGAGACAGGAAAAGATGGAGATTGCTTTCCTTTGGTTCAACTTCCTGCCAAACAGGAGCTACTCAACTCCTCTGCCCAACTCACCATCCTCTGTGTTGTGCCTTCACAGAAGAACTGCAGGCAAATCTCACCCAGCCTAGACCTAAGAGGTCAGGCCTAGGACTTGAGGATGTTGTTAACCTTTCCCTTCACTATATGGAGGGAGGTGGTTGGAATGATGTTGATCAGCAGCAAGGGCTCTTCCTCCAGAACTCATGTTGGCCTTGTGGATCAACCCCTGCTGCCCCTTGCTGTCCCCTCCCCACCCAACGAGTCAGCCAGCACATCTCTCCTTTACCCCTCCTCTCTCTTGCTGGTTTATTTACGTGTTGATTCCACACATGAAGAGGGATTTCATGGCTAGGAACTGCTGTATTAAGAAGTGTCATACTGGAAGGAAGCCTCCACCCATACTTCTCCCACTTCACTTACCCCAATAACCACATTCCCAAAGACTAATAGGCCCTGCAAGATGCGTATGCCATCATCACTTTTTGCCATCTTTAATTCTTCATGCAACCTGGGAAAAACCAAAGACAGTCTTCGGTTAGACCAGTACAATAGGCTTCACTCAGAAATAGAAATTATCCCTGAGGAGGATAGACAAAACCTGCCAGCCTGTCTGTACACTTTCCCACCCCTTCCTTCATAGTAGTTTCAGAGGAGAATGGGAACTCAAACTCTCCCTGATACTTGGAGCTACAGAAGGCTGGGACCACTCTGGGCACAGCCAGTGTCTGTTGCTCCCTTTCGAGTTGGGTTTTCATCATCACAACAGCATCCATGCAAACCTCAGCTCATGGTGTTGCATTTCCACCTGGCTAGAAACAGCATTTATGACTGGATGGACAGGGGACAAGTTCAGTACCCTCACCTTGCTCTTCTTCCAAAAGAGCCAGCTTTACCCCAGGATCTGCCATCCAGCCTGCTGGCTCTTTCATGTTGGCCAGCACTAGCATTAGACTGAACTGGCAACCACGGCACTTCAGCCATGTCCAGCACAGACCTACGGTGCACGGCTCGGCAGCACCTTGCTAAGGGCAGCCCCATCTCCCACCCATGCCGGGAACTGAAGCTGGGCCCCCATTCCCAGCCAGGTGTGAGGGAGGGAAGGAGCAGCTCAGGCTGCAGCTGGCTCACAGGAGCCAGGCCAAGCAGCATTCCCACCAAACTCCTGAGCGCACTATATCCTGCAGGCTGGGGCCACGCGCCCTGTGTTGAATTCATCCTCTTCCAGAAAGGGTGGCATAAAGGCACTAGGCAGAGGTGTGAGACCTCTTGGAGAAACAAGCCCAGACGCTAGCGCCAAGCAAGTCCTTTGTTCAAAGGGACAAAGCACATGTGTGCGTAGAGAGGGAGAGGGAAGAAAAACCCAACCCTGAGACAGCTGCATTTGCCGTATGGTTAAGAAAATGTAAGTTGTGAAAGAAAGGCTCTAGTGGACCCACCTGGAGCAGACAACAGGAAAAGCAGCCTGAACACCTCTCTTCTGCCAGAGCACCAGCACTAGTGCCTGCTCTTGCTGACGTTACTGACTCTGGGATTCTTCAAAGCAGCTGTTGGAAAATGAGCAGACACAGCTGTCAATGAAGGGGAGTTTCTTGAGGAACAGCTCATTGTGGGACCTCTCTGACAATGCCACCCTCAGCCTCCTTAGCAGCTGCCCTTTTAGGGGAGGCAGGGCTTCCAACAGTCACAAAGGGAAAACCAGAATTTTCTACCAACCTTCCTGCAGTGGTTCGAGGGCTGGGCATGGAGAGCTCTCCAGTGCTCTCACCGTTATATCAGCAGCAGAGCACATAAATATTTTCCCATGACAGCATGAGTGGGGATGTCCATTATTTCCAAGGTGAGAAGCCATTTTTATTCCCAGCCAGGTGTTTGCAGGCCAGCCTGATACACCTGAAGCTGTATGGCTCTGTGTTTGAAAATGGCAGGCTCATGAGGTCATCCTGAAGCTCTGTCTCTGCTAAACTTGTTGACTAGCCAGCATGTCCAAGGGGCCACATGAAACTGCCTTGGAGGTCCAGTCTGGGTCTGGACAATGTTTGGCCATGTGGTTTACAATACAACTGGGCAGGTCTGCCAGACCTGAGACAGACACTGGTCCTCTACTCATCTGAAAGCTGGAGAGACCACTGCCTGGCTCATGGATCTCTGAGCTGCAAACTCCAGAGATTTTCAAGAAGCCTTTAGTTATTGCCATCTAAGAGACATCGCAAGTCAGGGAGCAACCCAAAAAGCAAGGAAATCTTCTCTGCTCCGATGCAGGTATGTGAACTCTGACTACTACATGGAAAAGCAGGTCTGCTCCAGGTGCCACATAGCAGGGTGGAGTGTGCCATGTGGCTAGCACGACAGATCACACAAAGTGTGATTAATGAAGTCACAGCCCTTTTATTAACATTGCAGGAACAGCTTCTTCCCTTTCTCTCCTGCAGACCCCCTGCAGTGTAACAACCGCACTTGCACCCTGTATGTGAGCAGTCCACCCAGCGCACGCGCTTGCCTCCCCACAAGCTGGCTTTACTCTCCTCCCTGGCAGGCAAGACTTGGCTCACTTTTCCCTCTCCTTAGGCAGGTGTTAAAGTCATGCCAGTCCAACAAAGCAATCCTCTGCTCCTGGGGCAAGCCTGTCTCCTGGGCTACTGTAGCTGGGATGAAAGCTGGACGTGGCCTCTTGCTCGAGAGTGGCAAGCTTCTATGCAGCTTAAGGGTCTCCAGTACCTTATTTAAGTCCAATGGGGTTGCAGGGCAAGGGAAAGCAGAAACTGGGAAGAGGAAAAGGGAAGGAAGATCCTTTACTGTAGACCTAAATATGAACCCTCTAATGATGCTGCCACATTAATATGAGTTCTCCCTCTGCCTCCAAGTGATTGGCATCAAAGGAGTCAGGTTCTTGGTGTCCACTTCTTCCCCCTGTGCCACCCGTGGCAACCCTTTGTCTGGCCCCTTCTCCGTTGTAGAGGGTCTAGTATCAGCATCACAGATGGAAGACTGGGGAGGTGCTCCAAGGCTGTGACAACAGCCGGGCAGCTGGAGGGCTGACCCTCCAACACGCCCCAGGGGAGAAGCTGCAGGAGATCCGGGGCTTTCCACCCGCTGCCTGCTCCTCATGCCTCACAGGTAAGCTGTGTTAAGCAAGAGCATCTTGCACGGCACTTGGCACAGGTGCAAGACTACAGGGGCATGAGGCAAACCTTGGCTGGCTCGCCCAAGGCAAGCTGCACACATGCATGACTCAGCCACCCTGGGGTGTGACACTGGGAGGCAGTCCTCCTCCCAGTCCCCCCCCACCCCCCCCTCCCCGAGAGACAGGGCCAGCACCTCCTGCCTGAGGATACAAATCCGTTTGGCAGTAGAGGAAGCTTCTTTGCTTAAGATTAGTTTTATGACCCAAATACAGTTTCCTGGGGCTTCAGGAAAATTCCTGAGGAAACTGGAGCTTCAGCTGCACCATTATCCTAAATCTCCACACAAGAAGGCAGCTGGGTGCTGGGATTTCAGCCTTGAACTTGCATGGACCTGCTGCTCCTCAGCCCATCCTGGGCACCTTGCAATGTAGCCGTGACCTGTCTAGGTCCCAGATATTCAGTTATCACTACCACAGACTGCTACATGCTCCAAGAAGCTTTGGAAAGCCATCTTGTTGCTCCCACTGTACCACAAAAACCTACATCGCTCCTGAAGCACATCCTTCTTCCTCACACCCTGGTCACAACTCAGACTGCAACTTCTGCCCTCTTGTCTCTCCTCACACCCCCCAAACACCCCAGACACTCATGGGGGTCCAGCTGAGCCTGGCAGAGCCCAGGAGGAGTGGTAGCCTGCCTCCCCCTGTTCCTCCACAAGTTGTAGACAGATCTGTTATTTCCATGCCTTTGGAGCTTTCTTGGCCTCTCCTCCTTTCCTCTACTCACAGTGGCTCTGTGAGACCTGCAGCATAACTGTGGGAGCCAAAAAGGAAGCTGCTTTCTGCAGACACCAGTTTCTGAGCTCTTATTTTAGGTGACAACTCCATGCTGGCTTCCAAAGGATGCCCTGCTCACAGCAGGTCCTGGACTGAGGCAGGATTCAGCCTGTGTTGTGCATCCCTCACGCAGTCTGGGCTGGTGGGTCTTTCGAAGCCTCCACACCCTCCGTCTATAGTTTGGGACAGGATTTCAGTAGCCGTACACATGAATGTCCCCTGGTTAGCCTAGTCCTACTCCATCTCTAGCCAAAAATGTCCATGGGTAAGAACTAGTTTGGCATTGCCCCACGCAGACGTGGGTTACAACTTCATTGCTTTGCGTTTTGTGCCACTCGTTATGGTAGAGTCACAGCACTGTGACCAAGGGATGTCCCAATCCATGTAAAGCAATATAGGATCAAACAAGACGAGGCTTCGAAGTTTTAGCCCCTTTAGTAATATATATTATTATTTTATATTTTATATATATATAATATATATAAAAATACATATTTATGTATATGTAATATAAATATTACTCATGAGCATCATTTGTTTCTGCACCTTGCTCTTGGAATCTCTTGGTGCGGTGGTGGGACTTAGAGGGGCGTCACCTCACCCCTCGCTGCCCTCTTTGCTTACAGCAGGCACGGACAAGGGACACATTTGTATTTTACTCATGGGCTCCGCATGCCGTGGCTGAAGGGCTGCGGGCCACTCAAGCGCAACTAAACAAACCCAACCATTCAACGGCAGAAACCTGGTCCTTGCCCGCAGCCGCCTCTGTTGCAGAAGCCCGGACACCACACCTGCTGCCCTGGCGCTCGCCCTGCCCGGCCGGGAGCGTGTCCCTGCAGGCAGGAGCCAGGTGCCTGGGCTAGGCTGGGGCGCTGGCGGAGGGAGGCCAGTGGGTTGGAACCGTGGCCGGAGATGTCCTGCCAGTGCCGGTGCCGTGGGAAGCCTCCGTGAGCCACGTCCTGACCTGCTGGAGGATGTGATGCATGGAGGCTTGAGGGGCCTGACAGCAATAAACTTTTTTTTTTTTTTTTTCTTTTCCCCAATTGATTTTAGCTGAAAACTCAACCCCTAAGAGGCTTAAAAAGAAGGTACCTTCCAAGTTCTCGGGACAACTTCCATTATACAGTTTTTAACAGATGCAATTAAATGTGCTATTGCTGAGTTGCTCAGACTCTGCTGGAAGAAGCCAAATGGTTTACAGGCATCAATTCATTATTCGTTTACTTATTTTAAAGCAAACACCTCCTGTGCACACAAACCCACACACTCCTCCTGCCCTGCCGGACTTTCCCCATCCCTCCACCTGCCCCCAAATGCCGCTGACAGAGAACAGCTTGTGTGCCAGGAGGCAACGCTCAGAAAAAGGAAGAGCCAGCCAGTTGTTTTGTGCTACCAGGGGAGAAAAATCAAGCAAAAACAAAGCTCAGCATCAAGCAGGGGTCAGAGACTAATTAAGTTTCCTTTTGAGAGAGATTGCTATGAAATGAAGCCTGTGTGAACAGTGGAGTAGCTGGTAAATCATCATCAAGCATAATTACCTCGGAAATAGAGCTGGGAGGTAGGCTTTTCCTCTCTCCCTCATTAGTTCAGCACAGCCAAAACAAGAGTTGTGGTGTGGTTTTTTTTTTTCTATTTTCGTAAGTGAGGGGGAATTACAGGATTCATCTTCCTCTGCAACGATTTTTCTTTTTTTTTTTTTTTACACCCTGATATATTTGCAACAGATTTAATTTGCCCATTCCCTCCTCCCCAGTCTTTAGGAGAAAAAATATGAAACAAATTAAAACAGCCATAGAGAAGACACAGCCTGAGGTAAGAAAAATGAAATACTTAATAATCTTCTGCAGTTAACCTTATCCAGGTAGCACATTCTCACACACCAAACACAGCCCAGAGACTAAAATATATTAAAAAAAACCACATTAAACATAAAAACATCTTTTTCTCCTAACAAACACTTCTCACTCACACGCCTCATGAAGAGGAAGATGATGACCAAAGCAAGGCACTCACCCTCCCTTCTCGTGATGCTTCCCAGCAGAAATCCCGACCCACCTGCCAAGGCGAAAAAGCCCCTTTCTCCCACCTGGGCTGGGCTTTAAAGGGCCCAGGTTCCTGAGGAAGGTGCTGTGTGATTGGTAGGGTGCCCATCACATGGGGAAAACTTTTTTTTCTAGCCAAACCTGTTCCCTCGTCCTCCCGGGACCGGAGGGTGTCTCTGTGATTCTTAGATCGTATCGGAATGCCGTTGTGCAGAAAACACAAAGCTTTAAAGAATTTCTACTATTATGCTCTCGAAAGGGTGGATGAGTGACTCACTCATACGAAATACTTGAACTTTAAAGAGGATGGGCTTGTTGGACGGTTGTAAATTTAAATATTAGGATAGCTGGACGGCTGTTTGAGGGTGAGTATAAGAAGAATGTATTGACTAGAAAAAGAGAGTAAATTAATTCCAATGTCTTCATTTAATTATATTGCATGGGGGAAACCCAGTGGTTTGGGTTGGATCCATTTTAATTTTATTTAGCTTGGGATTTTTTTTGGAGACAGGAGCGTAGATGTTGGCTACTCTCCAAGACACTGTGGATGACATGGAAAGTGGGGAGACTTTCCTTGGGCCCTTTAGATTTTTAACACATTCAGTCTTATTAAGACTGAGTGAAGTCAAGAACACACATATATCCATTGGCCTGTGATGAACTGAGAGGAACTGAGGCTGAGGAGGAGAGCAGAAGAGGAATGTCTCTCACCTTTCTCTCCTTTACCCATTCCAAGTACAGCCCAAAAGTCATGTTTTCAGTTAATGGAGCCTCAAGCACATCACTAGCAAAAGCACAGGTGCTTGTGCTTGGTGTTCTACATCTGCTGGTGCAAAGAAAAGCCAAAGGAATAATGAATGGGCTTGGGAAGGGTGGTAAGACAGAGATGGTTTTAGAGCCCTTCACAAGTCAAAAGTCAACATCAACAGAATATATATATATATATATATATAAATCTCCTTGCTAGCCATCTCTGCAAATATCTTGTGGGAGATTAGTGAAAACTGCAATAGCTCTATCATTTTATGGATCCCCTTGGTACTTGGTACTTGGTACTGAACAGAGATCCAGCTCTCCCATGAGATCCCCATGAGATCTCACCCTGAGGCAAGGAGAGTGCTTTTGGCATTTTGGCCTATTGCACAGTGATAAGCAAAATAAGACCCAGCCATTGCAGCCAGCCTGATCTAGGAGACCAGGACAAGAAATTTGTCACTTGGGTGCTCAAGAGTAGGGGTTCAGATTTGTCTAGACCTAAATAACTCAGACCTGCTTGCCTAGTATTTGTGCTGCCTACAACACGTGAAGACTATTCTGGTACAGTCGCCACCCTATCTTTCAGCAGCGCTGGGGTACCAAACCTTCCACGCCAGCTGGTATGCTGGTTTCTGGGGAGGTGGGCTCCCATCATCACTGCTGGACATTGAGAGCAGCCAGCAGGGTGATAAGCAGCATGCCTGAGCATCACAGCCTGGCTGGTTATGGGGCAGCACCTACACACAAGGCTGTCATGGTAAGACACTCCACCACTTCTCAGCGGGGAGGAGAAAAGAGGCATGTTGTTTTGGGAAAAGAAGATGAGGAAAGAGGAGAGAGGGAAAGGGGAGCTGGCAGCGAAGTCTGTAGTCTTGCTGGTCACCAGCACTGAGAGCAGCTGCTGGGAGAGAGCCCTGGTGGTGCTGAGCTCTTGCTGCTCCATAGCCCTGCCTGGGAAGCTGCAAAAGGGTGTTGGCCTGAATCCTTGTTTGGGCTAGAAGACGGGTAAGGCTGGGAGGGTGGTGGTCAGTCCTGAGCTGCCATCACCCTTTGACTGCTCACAGCCTGTTGTTAATCTGGTTTAGTGGGTAGCAATTTTTTTGGTGGTATCTGGAGAGAAAATTGGTATCGGGAAGGAGAGAGTTGGGATGGGGGGTTTGTTTGTTTGCACTTTTTTTGGTGTGTGTTCATGAGGTCAGACTATAAGTTTGCATGAATGTGTGTGCAGAGCAGAGGGTCAGACAGAGACTTTACCTGAGCAAGGGAGTGCAGTGAGGCTGACAAACCTTGTGGTGGGGAGCCCAGGTGCCACCATAGGTACTTCCAGCGTGGTGCCTGCAGCTGCTGTAACCTCCCCTGCAGGTCTGCATCTGCGCTAGCTTACCTCAGATGAGCATAGGCCAACACCTCTACAGAGCCAGACCAGACATTTGTGCAAACTCTTGCACTTACAAAAGCTACAGACTCATCAGTGCACACACCTCCTCACAGAGCCATATGCACACATACAAATCCATATGGACATGGATTTTCCTCACGTGTATCCAGACTTAGGCCCACATACGTGCAGACTGCTGTTGTGTGGGGGTTGAAGGCAAAGTGTTGGCTTGGGAGTGAAAACACACTGTAATTTGGGGTTTCACGTGGAGGGACAGTCACATGCTGAGAACACAGCCCGGTCCATTTTCAGATGGAGGTGGAAAATAGAATTTCTCAGAAGACCTGTCACTTGACTATAGCAACGTGCTCTATGGGTGACAGGGCAATGAGAGAACACATCTGTCACAAAGTATGCTGTGTTTTTTCAAAATTGGCATGGTGGAGATGCTGCAGGATGCCCAGAGTGAGCACAAAGATGCTGAAAAGGGCTGATGAGATGCTGTGGGTAATTCCTTGTGGGCTGGCCCTGCTTTTAATCTCTAAGAATACTTTTTCACCTTCCTGCATCCTTTGAATTTCTTTTCTTCATAGCACAGAAATAATGATTTAAGAATGAAAGAACGTGAGAGGGAGGAATTAGGGATGGAGATAGCACACAGGGAGGAAAAGGAGGTTATGGCTAAAGCAGCAGGGTCCCAAGAGTAATTTCTGTGACTGCCTCATGCCAGCATCACAAAGGAGCCACTCCAGTCCATGAACAGGAGACTCGTAACTGCATTTGTGATGTGTTATGGGAAGATCAGAGCTCACGGTGATGAGGGCTTAGGAAATCCCACATCCCTAGCAGTGTGGCTGCAGCACTGGCCAAGGCCATGCACCTGTGCCCAGGTTCAGCTTGACGCACGCCATCTGTCCCAGTGAGGGGCACTTCTTTGGTGGTCGCCTCTCCAGCCCACAGCAGTGGTGGCAGCGCTGCCGGGGGTGAAGCTGAGCATCCCTGCTGCAGCATGCTGCAAAGGTGCCGCCGGGGAGCGGAGGGGCTGCTTCCCAGGAGGGCTGCAAACAGCTGCTTCCCAGCCTGCAGTTCCACCTTCCTTCTCTCGGTCAGATTTGGGTTTGAGGCTCGTGCCTGTCGCCCAAGCCCTCCGTGTGCCGTGGCCGGGAGCCAGGTCCTCCCCAGGGAAGGGAATTCCTCACGGCTGCCTCCTCTCCCTTCTCGGTGCATCTGCGCGGGGCAGGGGGCCAGGATGCGGGCTGTGGGGGACAGATGTCCACTGCCCCCCTTGGGTTTGTAGCCAGCTTGGCCTCACGCCAGCCTTGCCTCCTGCCTCCCCAGCCGGGTCACGGCTTTCGCTACAGCTGCCTCCCCGCTTTGTGCAACATTTTTGCCTTTTTGGTTTTTTTACATTTCTATACCTCTCCACCTCAAGAGAGAGGAATAACTGTTGGGTGCGGAGAATAAATAAATGAACACCACCTAGGGAGATCAGGGGGAGAGCAAGTCTGTCCCTGAAATTGTTTACCAAACAGTGCTGAGTGTGGGGAGACAAATGGCATACCATCGGCAGCGACCGTGGGCTAATTATAGTGGGTTAGGATAAACCACCGGGGCTCTGGGCTAGCCACTCCAGCTAAGCCTGCAAACATATAGCCTGAAAAGCAGAACTGTATGTATATATTTAGTATAACGTGGAATGCAGTAAGTAACTTCTTTCTAAAACCTCAGAAATCTTGGTGAAGAGCAGTACAGAAAAGCCAGATACAGGCATCTTTGACGCTGGTAATTCTGGTATTTTGCATTTGGCAGTGCACGATCCACCCGTGAATATGGCATTGCACTCTTCTTCCCTAAGGAGAGCGCTACTCAGCACACTCTCAGGGATTCGTTTTCTTAATATTTGGGGAAGGAGAGGCATACGCTTTATTTTTCTAATTTTTTAGGGTAGTTTTATTCATGAGTATTATGGCTGTATTATGGTGTTGTTAAGACTTGGAATTTTGCGTGTTTGCATAAAGCCCAAGCTACTGGAATCATGTGAATGCATGAAAATCTGTACTTTCAGCCTTTCAGAAACAACTGTTTCTTCTCCTTGTGACAAGCAAGCAAGCAGAACGGACAAACAACTAGGAGGAAGCTGTTCTGCCTGGTGAAGAAGTGGGTTCAGGCAGGGAACTGCTTCTCCAGGGAGATTTGGGCTAGTGCTCATAGTGAAATGTGCACATGCGGGTAGAGGCAGTAACAAATTAAATCTCGGTACCCCACTGCTAACAATTAGACCAGCTGCTGTGGCTCCCTTCCTCAGTGGTCTCAACCCAAAAGCTTATTGGAACAGTGGATGTTTAATCTCCGTTGGCTGCTCCTACTGTTAAAGAAGACCCTCAGGGTGCCTTCTTGTACACATGGAAAGAGATCTGGGCTCTAAATCTCCCCCTAAGGATGCCTCTTTTACTCTGCTGACTACGAAGGAAACTCATAGGAGAGCCTCATCACAGGTCTGAGGCTAATTTCTGCAAAACAAAACCCAGACCAAACTATCTGCATCTTAGAGCTGCTGATCTCACCCAGATCTTTCAGCAACAGGTCACATTTTTGTAAGCACAGAGACCAGAAGATGCAAGGCGCATGGAGCCTGGGGGAGCCCTGCCCTGGCTCCCCTCCCTCCAGAAGTTCCTCCTGGCAGCCCAGGGAGCCAAGCCCTGCAAGCCTGACGTTCCTCAGCCAACACCCTTGATGGCGTAAAAGGGCCAGTGAATGGGATGTGAACCTCCTCTTCGGATGAAGGCAGGCCAGCTCGCTCTGACCACAGCCCGACCACAGGGCAGGCTCACAGGAGGCTGGAAACTTCCCTGTGCCGGGGCAAACCGGTACCTGGGATCCATTATATGACAGCAGAATAAAAGACTTTTGAGAAGACAGACATTTTCTACTTGTGTTTTTAGATATAAGCTTCTTTAAAAGGCTGTCAGTGTCCAGGTGAAGGTCTTCTAGAAGGTGTTTCTGTTTTGCTCTTGGTTGTGAATTTGAGGGCTTTCTGGTCTCTGAAAGACTGCATTTGTCAGTGGTGATAGAGCTGTTAGGATATGGTCCCAGGTCCCGAATGGCTTTGGCACTGTGATGGTCTTTTGGTGATGGTGGTTCAGTTGAGTTTCATCTAACAGACTGGGAACAAGCTGTTCTGCTTGGACCTAGTGACTGCATTGCTCTCCCTGATGGTTAAAAACCTCCCCTCCAAAATCCCGTGTGGAAGTCCCAAGCCACAACACGCTAAAAAGAAGAGATCTTGTTTGAGGACCTTTACTGCTTCTTTGGGAGGGGACAACAAAATATGTTCATATTGCATGTTCCAGCTCATTATTGAA
Organism: Falco peregrinus; assembly: GCF_023634155.1. NCBI lineage: Eukaryota > Metazoa > Chordata > Aves > Falconiformes > Falconidae > Falco > Falco peregrinus. The sequence continues at coordinate 89,413,879 of NC_073726.1, read as the reverse complement.
GGGTGGGGATACCCCACTCCTCCCATATCCACCCTGTTTGCTGCTCTGGGAGGCTGTGAGGGGCTGGCAGGGGAGCACTGCCATCTACACACAGTTGCCTGTCGCCGTCCAGTTTCCAGCACGCTTGCTGTAAGCCAAGTGCCACAAGCCTGTGTCTCATTTATCTCAGCATCTTCACCATCCACCTTGCCAGAGGGCTGGAGCACCCAAGAGGAAGAGGGAGGACAGTCAAATTAAGGTTGCATGGCAAGAGTCTCGGCTGCAGGAGGAAAGGGGAACAGCAGAGGGGTGTTGACTGGTGCGGTGCTTAGGAGCACTGGGATGGAAATAAATAGCATGAACGCCTTGGGCGCATTTATAGTGCTCCTGGGGTGACAGCCTCTTCCTTGGCAAGGGTGTGGTTGGTGTCTCACACCCACACTCGTTGCTTTGACAGAACTGTAGGCACTGTCCAATATTCTTCCTCTGACACTCTCTTTTGAGGTTTCAGTATAACAGGAAACTTCCCTGTGAAGCCTGTGAGACTCAGGCTGTGCCGTGCACCTGGGGTTTGACCCAATCAACCTGTACCCAGCTCTGGGTTTCAGTTTCAGGGGGTGATGGATGGAGCTGTGCTTTGAGCCATCCAGCCCTTTTACAGGGACCTTTTTTCTACTTGTAGCCACTCCACGGCTGGACATAAACCCTTGGGTTAAAAATCTCCGCGTCTCTTTAACAGTCTTTGGTGGAGGCTCAGCCGGTCTGTGCTGCCCTCTCATGGGTACACGTAGGAAAGGTTGTTTCACCCTTGGTTTTCTTCAAGATGCTTTTTAACCTGCTACTCGGGCGCTGTTTTTCAACACATGCTTTCTGAAAAGCCAGAAAGACTTATGAACAACTTCTAAGAGGTCTGTGAAAGATAGCTAACAAAAGTAATTTTACCTACGGCTGTGCTGGACCCTGCTCAGCTCTTCCCTTTCTAAAGGGCTTTGCTCTTCATTTGGAAATATTTGGGCATCCAATAGGGCAAAAAATAGGGAGCTGCTGCTCCCAACAACAGGCTGAGCTTCTCCCATATGCCATGTCAAACATGTATGAGCATGATGGCATCATACCATGGTCAAGGAGTCTACCATGAGAGCTGTGTTATGCTACCAAGGATTCAAACAGGGCCAAAAGCTGGGCTCTCCAGCGGGCAGTACTCGTTTCAGCACTGTGGGGTTTCAGCAAACTGGCAACACTGCCCTTCCCTGAATCTCCTTGCGAAGAGGCAGGATATTATGCTAGACCCAAGGGGATGCTTAAACAATAGCGGGACAGAGCCGGCATCACTCTGCTCTTCAAAGGGACTCCTGTGGTGTTCATGGAACTTTGAGTCCCTGTGAAAAATCTTTGGCTCTCTGAGCAGTTGCCTGCATTCAATACACACTTCTCCCTCATGTCTGCTCATCTGTCCAAACACGAAAAACTCCTCAAGATGAGAACTGTTTTTCTTCAGGGGCTGGTATGACATGCATTTTTCCCATTAACAAACAATTGTGCTACTCCACATGTCTTTACTCACCTCTGTTTCCTGTTTTATACTAGAAGATAAGCTGAGGGACAGGAAAGAGGAAGGACAGAGGTCACCTCTTGTTCTTACAGACTTCCTAACCCTAATATGGATCGTGCCTCCTAGTCTGTAAGAAAAAAATATAAGTGTTGGACAAGGTGATTCTGAATAAGATGTTTGCCTTAAAGGCGTGTAAATTTAGGGTGAAGTTTTCATGGCCAGTGTAAACTGGGTGTTGCACTTCCTTAGCTACGTCGCCTGCCTTTTTACTTTGCAAACTGTACTAGACAGCTGTGCATCTTCATAAGCCTGGCTCTTTGTGGCTCTGTTTTGGCTCTTTGTGGCTCTGTTTTCCTCCATCTCTTGCCACTTCAATAAGTAACAATGAACAAGAGGCAAATTTTGATCTCGAAGTAACAAGACAAAAAAGCAAGTCTCATAGTTTGTTCCAACTCTGATATTATTTCACTGCAGCTTATTAAACGGCACCAGCAGTTTCTCCTGTATTCTGCACTGGAAAGTAGGAAGTTTACCCCAGATTCCTGGATAAATATGCCATGGAGATGGCCTTCCTAGTGCGTGAAGGCAGCAAGGTCTGTGACAAAGGAGGCTGAGCTCTTCCTACCTTGAGCAGAGTTGCATGGCAAATTGAGGCAATAGCCTTGAGGAAGAAAGGAAGAGCCACTCCTTTCATTCATACCAGGCATTTCTAATACAGACCAACTACCGCAGTGCCTGCAGTCTTGCAGTTTCCAGTCTTGAATGATGTGTACAGAAATCTCTTGGGATTGGTTTGCCTAATTTTATCTGTTCTACAGTGACATTTCAGTCCAGCACCTTTCCTCAGAAGATGGCAAGTTCATCCAACCCGTGTCACCTCAACAACTCAAAGTTCCCCCTTTCATTTGTGTATGTTGAGGCATGGCCATGAACTTTTGGTGATGCTGCTACGCCGGTGTTGCCCATGAAGGCAGTCCCAAAAAGGGAATTCAGGCGTGGATATTGATGCCTGACCTTAAGGGAGTGTTTCTTCTCTTTCTTCTGCATTTCATCTGGCTAAAAGAATGGTCAAGAGAAGCTTTCCCTTGAATACAACCTCAAGGTGTGTCAGACAGAATTTGATCAATTTGCCCTCATATATTCCCTTTCTAAGCACTCTCACATTCTCCAGTCTTCAACTTGAGCTCTCTCTTGAGCTAAGCTCTTCGTTGGGCTTTACCCAGAAGTTAATTTCTTCCACTGCAGACATGCAAGCCTGAATAATTGCTGCTGCCTACTTCAAGTATCACATGACTGTGAAACTTTGAAATCAATGGCATTAAACCAGCCTAAGGTTGTTGTTACGTGGCAATGATTCATATCCAGTGAGTCACAATGAAATGTCTCATGCTATAAGTAGCTGCCCATTGAGGAGCTATCCTGCTTGTGCCCTCTGTCTAACTAAGCAGCAGAGCAGAGTCCATGTGAACTTTTTGTAGGACCTTTAGCCAGCAGTTACAACTATTTATTTTTTTTTTCCATTGGTTGTTTAGAGGCAGTACGCAGGCAACTTTAGTATTGCTTGGGGCATCTGAGTCATTTTAAGTTCCATACACAGATGGCAGAAAAAGAAACTGATCTTTTGATCCAAGACACCTATTTCACAGAGACCACACTTTCCTTCTGGCTGGCCCCTCTGCATCCTGATTCTAGGGGAGTACAAGGTTCACAACAGAAACGGTCTGTACACCATAAGATCATGCTATTTGGCAGCTGAACTGGATGTCAGGCTTCTGTGTCAGTCCATGGATCAGCAAAAAATCTCGTCTGTGAAAATACTACACTTTCTCTCAGCTCAAACTGCAGAGGAAACACCCTTGAGAACTACAAAAGTACCTCCAGCCTCCCCACCTTCCACTCCATGACCTATCCCTGTCCATTAGAAGCACACAGCGATACACGGGTGTGGGTAAAGGGACAAAACACCCTTGTAAGAAGAATGCACTTCAGTGCACAGACATTTCCCTCGTGGAGAGAAGAAAGAACAAACAACAGATGTTAGTTACGTTGCTTAGCACACTACTGGAGGGCATTCAAATATACTGTGACTAGCGTGCTATAAGGACTTATATGGAATAGTTTCAGTTACACACAATGAACTGTTAATTCCTTCACAGCACCCAAGGCAAGAAATTTAATGACAGTTTAATGTCATATTGATAAATGTTCAGTTACGAAGAAGAAACATGGATCCAATGGTTTGGGAAAGAAATTATGTAAAAGGGACAGTCACTCTGGAACTAAGACTACAATAAATGTTTCCATTTTAAATGAATTTTTTCTGCTTTTCTTCACCACAGAAAGCCCTTCACACACACAAACAGCAGTGGCGCACAAGTGCCTTAATGTGAGGTAGAATTTTTCTAGAGCTAACATGTATTTTTCAGCAAAACTCTGAAGAAAATCAAAAGGACAGCTGTGTGGCACTAACTTAAACACAATAACCCGCACACCTTCTGGAAGATGCTTTTTTGTTTCCATAACACTAAGTTCCTGGACTTTTTTTCTTTCAAAATACAACCCAATCATCTGAGAGGCTTGAGGAGAAGAAAGTGACATTTCTTCTCAGCTCATGATGAGTTCCCCAACATTTCTGGTCAAAGCTCTTACTGAGAGCTGATCAACTCCCCCCTAAGTCTGTGAAAGCTGAAGGGTTGTCCTTGGCCTACTGCCTTCCAGAGTCTCTCGCCATCTACACATGCCAAATCCAGGCTCACACAGCTGTCCTGAGTGCAGCCTCATTCATTTCTATACAACTGCTGCTCCTCAAAGGAGAGGGACCTTGGTCCTGAGAAACAGGAAAGACAGCTGCTCTCTCTTATATGCACTGGGAAGGACTCCTTGCTACCACACAGCATCTTTGTTAGCATGAGATAAGGTGGTTAGGCCACCCAAGGAAAATTTTGGCCCTGAGATTGCTGAGGAATAGTGGGTAGGGCTTCTCTTGCAAAACTTCTGTCATCTGTGAGAAGACTACTTTCCAGCTCACTTCAACTTATTTGGGAGAGAAATTAAGGATCTTTCCTTGCAGAACTCTGTTAATGTTGATGTGAAATTGAGGTCATACACCTATAGTCTGAGAAGGTGTTACAAGTCAGAAGTTTTTAATGAGTAAAAGGTAACAAAAAAATAAAACACACAAATGATAGAAGCACAAAGTTCACAGCTCAGGTGTACCCAAAAGCACCCTAATCCTGTTCTACAACAAAATTCAAAGACATTGCAACTTCTCCATCTCTTGGGAGAACATGCTGATGTGACCATAGTGATGAAAAGGCTTCAGCTGCTATCTTCATCTTCCATGCAATTCCTGTTCCACAGAGGTGCATTAGCACTTCTCTTACATTCACAGGGCGTGTACGTACAGGGCTGCTTATAAATTCTTGATCAACAATATATAAGGCTGAAAAAACATCAGTCACTCTGTTTCATTAAGTGTCCAATTCTTCCAGCTGCTGAAGTAGGGCTTTCAAAAGCATCTCACTGTTTCAGTGGGACCTAGATGTGTAAGACTACACCAAACCTCTTATAAAACCCATGAAGATTTTATTTAAAACTTGAGCCATCTTTACGCTCACAATAACCTTGAAAACATTCCTGCCCTATGAATGAAAGGGATGCTTACCCACCTTTAACCTGGAAACAGATGAACTAGCTGATCTTTTTTGAGAACCTTAGATTGAAAGGCAATTCTTCTCAGCCACGAAATTTGTATATCAAATACTTGCCTCTGTTTTTCCCAGACTTTTTGGGCTCAAGCTTCGCTGTGGAGTATCACACAACCTAATCATCAGACTTTTAGCTGAAAATAGATAGATGGAATATAAGTTTCTATGGTGCTCTCTTCATAGCCATAGAGACAGTCATTTGGGAATACAGTACCATCCGTCATGAAATTAGAGCACTTGCCTAAAAAAGAGAAAATTCTGTAGTGACAAAAAACCTTCTGGCATCTACTGCACAGACACATTAAATGAAGCCAAAATAACAGTACGCTCTGTTGCATGTTTTCAATAATCTTCAGGCAAGAGAGAGGAAAAAGAAAGACAAAGTTTCTTTATAGGGTGGAAACAGACAGTTGGATGGTATGAAAATGAGAATTGTAAGTGCTTTGAGACTCGAAATCAGTTCAAATGACGTAGAAAGTGTACCTTGCGTCTGAATTTCCTGGGCTACAAGTGTCTGGTTTTGGTTTGTTTAGTTTTGTTCACCTCCCACATTCCTGAGTGACAATGTCTTCTGAAGCCACAGAGGGTGTGTGCAACTGTTGCTTTACTGTTCTGGTTATCGAAAGATACACTGTATTTGCAATGATGCAGCTGGGCAACCCCAAAAAGCAGAGTGATCGGAACCCAGCAGGGATGGTGAAGGGTGAGACAGCTGTGTCCAGTGCGTGGAAGAGGCAGTGAGACAGCTTCTTGCATCAGAGGAGCTCGGGGGGCAGTGGGAAAGCCACAGACCCAGCTTCTCAAAGTATTAGACGGACACAGGCACTGCTGCATAGCTGGAGACGGTAAGTTACCAATGCAGCATGGAAAAAAAAAGAGAGGACTATGGGTCATAGAGGGCTGCTTTTTAATTTTACTTGGTTTTGTGCTTGTATTGTCTGAGCTGTGAGGTTTCTCTGTATGGAAAAGCAGAGTCTAGGGGCAGCGTAACTGTAGGATTTATGCATTTGTATGCACAGACTGCACAGGAGTTCAGCAGACCTGCCTTTTCAAGGTGTGCTATATGTGCATGAGGTCTGTGCATGCTTTGATTTCAGTTTGTGCATCCAAACCAATACCTGGTTGCAGGATTTAAACCCAAGGGGAAGCACAAGCACACAGAACAGAAAAATCAGGAAACATACAAGCAGACCTATTCCAAGTTACAAAAGCACAGTGCTGTGAAGGCCCCATGCAATACCACAATAGCAAGGTCAGTAGGGGCCAAAAGGAGTGTACAGGACGTCTTCCAGAAACATCTCTGCATCTTCATTCTCCTCCAATATTCCCTCCATTTCAGCCTGCCTGGCATTTATCATAGACTGCACCTGGGCAAAAGGAAAAGGAAAAGGGTCATTTGGGAGACTGTTTCCTTACCACTAGTGCCCAGAACTGACCTTGCCATTCCTCTGCCAGTTTTGCATTCAGTTCGGCATGAACCCAGCAGCAAATCACAAAGGTGGTGCTTCCCCTGACTGACTAGAGGGCAGTGAAGGAAAAGATTCTCGCTCTCTGTCTGCTCTCTTTCCTCTAACCTCCTTTCCCCAAGGAGCTCCCCACACTTCTAACTCACTCCCAAACGATCGTCTCATTCCACTGACTTTTAATTTCCTGTGTTTTAATACCCTGCAGGATCAGCAGAGACAGCTCTCCTGAATAGGGGTGTGTGGCAGGAAAATGGTTCCCTCCCAGTATGGGATAGAGGAAGCTGGAGAAGGAGTCACAGGGCCCTATCTCTGTCCCTAAGCTTCCCTTACCTCTCAGGAACAGTCATCCAGGGCTCAACCACCCCATTCTGCTCTCAAACCTGGCTCTTCCACACACCCACCCTCTCACATCTCTCCTTCCCCTCCTTCTAGAGCGCATGTGGTCCCTTGCACCCTGGGCACTCTGCTCCTGTCACATGCTTCTCCTCCTCCCAAGTGAGCAGACAACACAGTGAGAGAAATAGTCATGGGCTGACACTTTTTCTGGTGTGCTCAGTGAAGCTGGCTTTCTGCTGTGGCCCTAACAGGACAGTCACTGTTAAGCCCCAGCAAGACACCATACCTGCAGCAATATGAACTGCAAGGGGTCATCGGGTTTCTGGTACACCAGTTTTTCTGTGATCTCCTGAGACAGACAGAAAAGAAGTATTGATCCTTGGGCAGATGGGTGGTTGCACTTTCTGCTTCAACACTAGCTGCATTTTAGAAAGGAAACATATCTTTCAATCCCCAAAGATGATCAAGGGTCCTTTTCTTAAGTGTAAACTTAAGAAAGCACAGGATAAGGAGGGACCTGGGGAAGGGATAATTTAGTCCAAGCTAACTTTAGCCCACGCTTCTCAAGCAAGCCTTTGGAGGGAGAAAGGAAAGCAAAATTTCACCTGAAATATCTGCAGAATATTGTGTTTCTCCATGTACTTAATGGAGACTTCAAAAGGGTCTTCATACGCAATTGGCTGCTCCGTTATTTCATGTGTAGTCTCTGTTGGCTTGGCTACAGTTGCTGATGACTGAGCCCCAGGTGTTTTACCGCCAGTCTGTGCAGAGTCGGACATGTACATCTTGACCTTGAAACCTGGCTGCTTACCCACAGGTGATCTGATCTCATCCAAGTTTTCCCTGGATGTGAGAAATTCCACAACAGGTAACTGGTCCTCAGAACCTGGTGGTTTCTCAATGACCAGCTGGTCTGCAGATGCTGGCAGTTCCACTACAGATGGCTGATCTGCAGATGTGGGTGTTTTAACCCCAGCTAATTCATCCAGTGACAGTGGGCACTCAACTGTAGATGACTGGTCTGCAGATGCTGGTGGTTTAACACCAGTTAATTCATCCAGTGGCAGTGTGGACTCAACTATAGATGACTGGTCTGCAGATGATGATGTTTTAATGCCAGCTAATTCATCCAGTGACAGTGGGGACTCAACTATAGACAGCTGGTCTGCAGATGATGGTGTTTTAACTCCATCCGGTGACAATGGTGACTGAACTATAGGTGTCTGGTCCTCAGACGATCCAGCAGCTGGCGGTATGCTAGATTCCTCCACTTCAGATTCTAAATGATCGTTAGACTCTTGCTAAGACATTTAACAAATAAAGAACAATTAAAGTTTTTTAACAGGTAGCCCTACAGACCAGATACATCACATTACTGCATCCTTCCGTAAGTGTGTTGCAGCCCCTCTTAGAGCAAGCACTAGTAGGCCTTAATTTCTGTGTCTGCCCCTCCCCCCCACCTGCTCATGGGCTCAGGGGCCCCATTTAAGCTCAAGCCCAAGCCTGCAGGCCTAGTCTGAGTTCTGCAGCGGGTGTACTTCGGCCTGGTCCTGACTTACTGACTGGCTGTCTTAGGGGGACTCTAGTATTATATATAACTCTATATTGTACACCCCCTGGGGCAGAGGAGGCGGGAGCCGTGGCAGCCGCCCGCTGGATTTGGGGTTCCCAGTTGCGTGGCCTGAAGCCCGGGGGAGGCCAGGGTGTGTGTGTGGGGGGTGCGGGGTGGGGTGCTGGTGCACAGCCCACACGCTTCCCTGTAATTGGGAAGGGGGTGTTATGCCTGGGGAGCAGGGGGCGCGGTAGGCCGCGGGGGTCAAGGGGCCTGGGGGCGCAGGGGGCCGGGACAGGGGCCAGCGAAGCCAGGCGGGGGGGGGGCGCCCTCCGGGGCTGGGTGTGCGCGGGGAAGGGGTCTCCGGGCCCGGGGCCGCCACTGCCCGCCCTCACCTGCCCCCGGCTCTCCATGGCAGGGCAGGGCCGCGCTTCGCCTGCCCGCGCCGCCGGGCGCTGGTGCCGCTCGCCGTGCGCGGGGCGGGGCGGGGCGGCGCGGGCAGACGCCGGAGCGGTTGCCGGGGAAACCGCCGCCCCCGCTCGCGGTACGCGGAGCCGCCGGGGTCACGTGGGCAGCGGGTGCCGCGCCGCCATCTTGGGTGGGGGCGGGAACGGCGGGCGGGCCGCGGGGAGGGACCCGGGCGCTGCCGCGGGGCCTGGGCCGGCCCCGGGGGCCATCCCCTGCCGGCGCGGTGTGAGCCCGGCCGCAGGCCGCAGGTCGCCCTGGTGCGTGTCGGCAGGCAGCGCGCCGTCCGTGGGGGCCTGCGGCTGCTGTGGCCTGCTGGAAGCGAGGGGACCCTGGGTAGAGTGGAGGGCACGGGGGGCCCCCCAGCCCTGCCTGCCACTGGCCTTCGGCTTTGCAGGGAGCTGAGCCGCCTCACTGTGAACTGCAGCGGTGTTTTGGCCTTCCTGTATTCCTATAAAGAACGCAACAAATCGCCCAGGGTAGCAATTTGCTCTTGTTGGCCCTGCAACAAGTTAGTAACTTCCATGGTAGTGAGGAGGCTTGAGGGAGAAGGGCAGCGAAAAGCTGTACACGGAGGGTCAGGTAGAAAAGGACATGGCAAATAGCTTGTAAAGAAAAGCTGGGAAGCAAGAGGTAGGGTAGCAGCAGTGAGAGAAACGTTCACGCGTGCATTCATGTAAGAGGTACTTTCTCCTCTCAGTTTTACACAGATCCTGATAGTGTGCTGCGTGATGAACTTAATCAGAAAAAGCAAAGAAACAGATTGCCAGTTTTCCCCAAAGAGGACATGAAAGGAATAAAGATAAAAGCTGTGCTGGGTTACCACAGTAACCAGCTTCTCAACTACTCCAGTTCATGCTCCAGTGTGACAAGAGTTGGGATTGAAACGTGAGTGGCTGAAACTGCCAGTGGGCTGGGGTGGGGTGGGGGAGAGGTAAGAGGGAGGGAGATACAGAACTTCAAAACCTGTGCTAAGCTAACATGTCACTTCCATTCAGAGCAGGTCAGTTTGTGTGTGTTCTTCAGCTACGCTATTGACCTTTTAAGATAAACTCCCCCGCTGCTCCAGTACCATGTTTATGACAGTGTTGTCCATATCCTCAGTCACACTGACCACACAGATAATCTTGCGCTAGAGCACTGCTTGTGCACTTATGGAATGCCAGGTCATCACCCAACTCCCCTGAGCCCGTCTTGCTTCTCCCACTTTACTATGTGTCTGTGATAGTTCTGGACAGTGTGGGACTGCTGGCTTTTTGAGTGTGGCATTTTTTGGGTCCGTGTTTGCTCGGAAAGATCTTGAAAGATGCTGCATAAAATCTATAAAATTGTTGCTTAGGCAGTTGGTGGGGTGGACTCTCAGGGAGATTTCAGGACCTGACTTCAGCCTCCACTGATGATCCTCACATGATGGAAAAGGGTATAGTATACTGCCTGGTGCTTGGGATTGTCAGTCCTTGATTTGTGGACTGACAGATTACCTCCAGGAGCTGTGGACCAATGAAGCTGCCTTAAGCAGGCTTAAGTAGGCAGGATATTCACTGGTTTGTCTTGTATGTCCCTTAGAAATACTCTGTTCATTCTGCAGTGATCTTTGCATGTTTAAACTCACATTTGCAACCCTTGTAGCTGTGAAGAAGTTTTTGCTGGATGAGGTCTTGCTGCCAGTCAGTCTGGAAACTGAGACAGCAATGTCCAGGAACAGCTGAGGTGGGAGTTAGATCTTCCTTGCCCTGCAGCTAGGTATTTCTGCACAGCTTTAATGCTCAAAGAGCTAGTTTATCGAGAGTCTGAAAGGAAAGCTGTAAATAGTTACATCCCAGTCATACTTCAGGGGGGCAGCGTTTGCTCTAGTAACTGCAGTTACAGTTTTAACTGAAGCAGGCATCTGCTTTTAGTTGTGTGTCTATGGGTAGTTGTGCGCTGAGCCATCTCAGTGCTGTTTCTCTGCAGCCTGACTCCCTGCAGAACTTCTTCCATGGGTTTCTCCTCTCCATCCTTTACAGGACAGGACTAAGCAGTTCTCAGCTGCGTGCTGGCTTCAAATAGCATCCTGCTGTGGGTAAGTCTTGAGCCCCATGTCTTCCTTTCATTGGTGCCTCATTGGTAAACAGCAGATCTCTCCATTTCCAACCCCACTGCCTACTACAGGGATCTGGCTGCTGGACCGGAAAGCTAGAATTTTGTACAAGGAAGTAAGATGAATGACTCCATTAAATAAACATCACTGCTTTGTTTATTCTTTCAAAAGAACAGATTACAAAAAGCAGAAGATGCATTTTAAATGCATTAAAATTTCTGAGCAAAATAATGTCTTAAATACAATGCTCATGTAACATAAATCACACGGCTTTTTTTTATTCAGGCACATGGAAAGCAAAAACGTATTATTATATCATTATTTATATGGCACCATATGCTAAATCTGGAAGTTAAAGACTTTGAAATAAATAAGAAAACACCAGCTGCAGATCAGCAATATGCTCCTTTATTGGGAGTCACTGTGTAACTGTGGCTATCATTCCTGCTGTTAAGTTAAAACTTAAATAAATTGTCAGAGAAATAAGATAGCCATTAGAGATTCAGTGTCTGTCTCCTGGGGACACTTTTTCTAACAGCTGTAACAAAGATCTGCTGCTGGTTTTGTCCTATCTATGTAGTAACTCATTGCATTTGTCCCTGCAGTATCACACAGTTGTTCAGTAGAGATGGTTGAGCTGCTCACTATAAATAATGTTGGTTAACAATGCAGCCCCTTTTGGGTTAATAAATTACGCTGAAACCACTCCTGAGCCTCTTTGATTGGTTTCTTGCAAGTCTGCGGTGAAGAGTTGGAACAAATCACTTTCCACAGTCTGTTTGCTTTGAATATTTCTTCTTATTTTATTGAGCTGTAAATATATATATATCTATAATAGACAAATGCTGAAAATACCCGTCTTAAACTCCTGTCACCTCATCCAGTACTTGCAAATCATGAGATGAAACACATCGCAAAATTAGACATCATTACTTAAAAGGGCAGAGGGCCCCAGTCAGCACCAGGCTGGGGAATTTGTCCCCCTCCTTTGTGCCAGAGATGCTGTCAGGGCTCAGGATTTCTCCCAGGCTGAGGTTGCTGGCCAGAGCCCTGAGCTCGCCTGCTGTGCTGTCCACCAGGCTGCTGCAGCCCAGCGGTGGCCTCATGGCTCCCTGTGAGCTGTGGCTCTGAGACTGTCTGAGCTGTGGGTTTGTACAGTTGCCGCCAGATGTAGTTAAAGCCTTCCTGAGGTCTGGTGGGCAAAGAGCAGCTTTGTGGCACGGAGCAAGGATTAAAAAAACAGGCTGTGAGGAAGAGGCTGGGGTCCTTGGAGAGACACCTGCTCACCCACATAGCGACCTGTGACTCTGGGTGGGTCGCGTGGTTGCCCCACATGTTGGTTCCTGGGCTGTGTGGTGGGGTAATAGCTCTGCCCTCCATCCAGAGGGTTTTTGAGAAAGTAACTGCATTACAGGCTGGGAGGAAAGCAGGTGTGAGTGCAACAGAGCAGTGTGGAGAAAGCTAGCTGCTGCGTGAGGTAGAGAGGGGCTGGGATGCGAGGGCAAGGGAGGCAGCTGGGGCTGCTGACCTGCACCCAGACCGCTCCTACACCAGCAGCCTTTGATATGGGCCCGCTTCTGACAGCGATGTTGAGGAGGAGCCTGCACCCAGGTGTCTGCCTTTGCCCAGCCAGCTCTGAGTGTTTGTGTGCAGGGACCAAGCCAAGGGCACGTTGCCAAACCCAGCTCTTCCCCCAGCACGGCCTCTCGCTAGGGCTCTGCCTGCATTTCCCAGCAGAGAGCAGCAGAGCCTCGTAGCTGCTCGCAGGGGCTCCCAGTGCATCCTCCAAGACCTTCTGGCAGCGCTTGCCTCCACAAAACCCAGCGGTAAACCTTCACTGAGCTCGCAGGCACATGTCAGACCTGTCAAGAGCATTGGTGTGGGCAAACAGAAAACATGCTCGCAATCCTGAAGATGCAGTGCTTTCCTGGAAACCAAGGTGTTCACAGAAATCAGTGAGACGTTTATTGAAGGGATGCTCTCCAGGTTGTTTTTGTGCTCAGTGCCAAAAAGGAATGCCTCAAGTCTGGCTTCAGAAAGTGGGGAGGTACCTGTAGCCGGTTAAGCAAACATCTTTCACAGATGATTGGTGTGGACTCAGTATCCCATGAGGTCTCCTTGAGCCCCATCTTTTACAGTGCAGGAAAGAAGTGTATTAGCTTCCGTGTTTGGAAATATTTGCTCTGGGAACCTGTTTAGCCTACATTGATTTAACGCTTTCTATTAAAAAGAAAGTTTCAGCTGTCTCTTTGTTGTTCCTGCACTTTATAATATTATCACAAATGTTACTGGCGATAAAGATGAATGAAAAATTTGCGATACTGCTTGTTTGCCAAGGTGTCAAAACTAATTAATCTATATCTTAATTTAGACAACATTCTTCAGAAAAACAAGACCTTGTCCCCTGTTTTGAAACTTACCTGATGTTTCCTGGGAGTTTAAATAAGTCAAATTTGGGACTATACTGGAAGCTCCTCAGCAGTATTAACTGGAACAGCCTCTGTCATTCCTTAATTGACCCATTCTAATTCCTGAAACTATTACGGTTTTATACAGTCCCCTGCAAGATAATCCTAGACCTTCTGGGAGGCCCGGTTCTTGTAAGGGAGAAGGCTTCAGTTTGGTCTCACCGTCACATGGCACAGGAGGAAGGGGATGCTCTGTTCTGACTGAGGTCCACAGTCAGCCTTCATCCAGTCCTCTCCCCATCAGCTGTGAAATCCCTGAAAGAGGGAAGAGCCCAGATGTGATGTTTACCTGAGGGAGTGGTGCCTATGGAGGATGCTGGGGATAATAGCAGCAGCTGGGTAGTGGGAAGGCACAGGTTTGCCTCTTCACCCTGCGAACGCTGCCTTATTGCTGTGCTCCCCTCTGCTGTGAACCCATCTTTTACCGTGGGACAGGGAGGCAGGCATGGTATGGGAAAGGCTTTTGGAAGGCAAATGTGTCAAGACCCTGGATAATGCTGTCAGTAGGTCCCTCTTGAAGAAGCTGTAATCCACAGATGGTTGTGAGTAGCTTTCTGCATTCCTCAAAGCCTTGTGGCTGGAGTGCCTCCTCCCTCCTCGCTTCCCGACACCCACTCATTTGGTCTGTCTGCCAAGCTAATTTAAAATGTGATGCAAACCACCTCAGCCCTGGGGTCGCTGAGCTGGTCTCCCTGACCTCCTGCCACTCCTGCTGCATAGGATCTGTCCTTCTTTATCGATGCAAATGATGCTTCATCTGTAAATTGTAGCTGTACATGGGAAAGGTGCAATGAGCTGCTGCAAGGAGTCGGGCCTGCCTGCCTTGCCTTGTTTAACAGAGACTTTAATTAAAGACCCCCTGATGCTAGAAAGCCACATTAATTATTCATCTGAAAACATTTACATAGAGTCCCCCGTTTCCCTTCTTCAATAAATTATCAACTTCACGTCTCCATAATTCATCGAAACGACTAAAAATACATTGTCTCAGCCTCCTTCACCTCCCTCCTCACTCTGGCTTTGTCTGTTCCAACTGTGGTGAGTTCAGGATCTTAATGCGAAGGTCTCCTACTGCTCTCAAGTAAAAAAGGGGGATGGAGGGAAAGAGGAAAAGATTTGTCCCTGCACGGGATTCATGCAGATGGCAGTAATTTCTCACTTTTTCTTTCCCACACAACTGGCCCAGTCCTGAGGTTTGAAGAAGGAAGTTGACTATTTCTAATGAGGAAAAATGCTCTGAGGAGAAAAGAAAAGATGTTCCCAGGTGCAAAAGACACTTGGGTTTAGACAATTTCTATACTCAGCTGCAGCTATTTTGTGTGACCTAGAGCCCAGCAGTTAATCTCCCTGGATCACCTCCATACCCCACCTGTAGATCAGGCCAGTAGTTCCCTATCTGCCTGGTAGAGGGATGCCGCTTTACTAATTATATCTGTTCCAATATAGATGTTTTAAAGAGGAAAACAGCCGACAAGCTTAGGCAGAGGGAGAAGTTCTTCAGCAATTCACAACAAAGATGTCACTGCAGGCACAACTGAGGGGAAATTCACTGCAAATAGTTTTCTCCAACACGTTTCACTTTGTGATAAAGTGAACTGTCACATGAGAGAGGAAAAAACCTAGTCCTCTGAGGGCTAGTTTACATGGGGAGTTAAGATAAATTAGTGTGGTGTGAGTTAATGCACAGAAGTCAAAGTGCATTAAACCTCACACCACCTCTGTGTGGGTGCTCTGATTCAGGAGGAAAGTGGCCTCAGTTCACTATGGTGACAACTAAACAAAAGCAAAGCAAAGTCGCTTTATCCCTGAATATCCATGCTGGGCTTAGTGTGCTTTAACTCATGTGCATTCATTTCACATCTTTGGCTCATTTACCTTAACTTTTGTGAATGTCTTAACCTGCAGGGCCTGAACAAGTGTGTGCTTCACCTGGCTCTGACTGTTCTCTGCAGAACCAGGAGTGGTCTGGTGCCTGCAGAAATCAGACCCAGTATGCCTTCCTGGGACCAGAGGAAGCCAGGGGCTACGAAGGGGTGATTCTTCTACAATGGTGGGTGGAAGAGGACAGGATGGACACTGGAAAGTTTCTTGGGTCGTGGTCAAAGAGGGCGTTAGAGAATGAACCAGGAAAAGAGAGCACTGACTCCAGAGGAGTTTGCCCACTGACCTTTAAATATGCGGGTTCGGTGTTTTCAGAAGGGCATAAAGAGGTTTCTGTGTTTGGACCTGAGCACATACAGGGCCTAGGTCTAAGACTAAAAATGGGGTTGAACTGATTACAAAGAGAGCGATATATTTACCTGAAGCATTACTCTATTGACTTCTGTGGTTTTTTCCCTTCCTTTGCCCTTGCTACTATTTTAGATGGGCTGTCTTGACTCAGCAGTGAATAGGATGGTGACAACCCTTGTCTGGCTGTGAAGATGTGCCTAAACCTTGGGCACTGCTGTCTTGGATCTGGGAGACTGGAGGCTCTTCCCACATCCAAATCCTGGAAGACAATCCGCTGGTGTCTTTGTAAATAGGAAGGTGCTAGCTCTGGTTCAAGTTGTTTCTTGCAAACTGGTGGAGGCTGGGGGGGGGGGGGGGGACGACACATAGGAGGGAAGTACAGTCATACCCTGTGCTTCACCAAATGTGTATTCCTGAAAGGTGTGAACAGTTCTACAGTCCTCACCGTAGAATTAATGTAATGGAGGAGAATGTGTGTGTGAACATATGAAATACACAAATTAAATACACAGGAGACTATTTGTGGCACAGAGGGCAGAGGCGGGGGAATAGAGTTGTCAGCTGAAGGGGCTGACTTTTGGAAAGTGATCACTGTTTGGAAGGTACCATCTGCTTCCCCGTGAATGGCATGGAGTAGTACACTAGTTTGTCAGCCCCAGCTCAGCTCTGGAATGAGTAGATTTTAGCTTGGTATGCTTTTAGCTCTGGGTGTAACCTCTTCCCACTGACCTTTTCCATGGAGACTGGAGGTACCATTTCAGAGGATGAGCTGGAAAAGAACACCAACAGAGGTCATTCTGCTACTCAGGATTATCTCTAGAGGATGCTAGGTAGCACTGAGCTCAGAGCTTTCTAGCATTCAAATGGAGTCATATACTTAGGATTAAATTTACTAAGACACAAATATTATCTAATGCTTATCAATTAAATTATAGTTCAGATTATGTTATTAAGAGGTCTGAATCAACATTGTTCTGCATGTAAGAGAAACACATCTTTGCAGGCATTAGGAAAAAGCTTCCATACTTCTCTTCCATCTGAGCAAATTGGATTAAAATTTTCCAGAGTGAAGTCTTTCAGCACTTTATACTGTCTGTGGAGACCCCTTAAAAATTGTCCAAGCTGTGGCTTCCATCCAGATGTACGTAAGTATCAGTATTTAGATACCTCATTCACAGTCCAGTGTTTACTGTTAAATTTGTATTGGTCTTAACATGTTTTGAAGTAATAATTGGTGCTATGTCTCCTGAGGGATAGGACAACATGTAATTGGCTTAAACAGAAGGAAGATCTGGTTAGACATTAAGAAGCCTTTAGTAATGGTGCAGTAATAAAGCACAGGAATAAATGGCTCGGGGCCTTCTGCCTGTAGAAAAGTTTGGATGAGCCCACTGAAATGATCTTGTCTTCTCCCGGAAGAAGAGCAGAGATCATTCTTTGCATTTTCTTTCAACTTTATTTTCTATGATTTTGCATATGCTGGCAAAGTTTTCTTGCCAGAAGTGGCAATAGCAGCATTTTCATTGCCACTGCATTGTCATTGAAAACACTACCCCATCAGTGCCCCAAAGGAAGAACAGGCTGGAATAACAGAATGCCAATGAGAGCATCCTTTCTTTCCAAGCTGGCAGGAGCAAGCCATTTTGGAAGGTGATGTACATCTCCCATAACCCATGCTCCAGCTTCCTTGGTTGAGCCAAATTGTCTTGCCAGCTTGTCAAATGGGAAAAGTGTTACCACTGTAATTAGAAACATTAAAGCAATCAAAATGAGCATACAAGCATAATTAAGGCGCTATTGGTTTATGTCCCCTGCAGGCATTCTTTTAGAATAAATTACTTTTTGGTTTAATTTAAACCTCTTCCCAAACATCACTAAAACAAAGGGGGAAAGGAATTTCTATCCATATATTCACCAGCAAAACTACTTAGTTTCCAATCTCATAACCTAGTTTGCACTGGTAAAGTTTCCCCACACTGACAAAAATCTGAAGGATATTGCTGAATAAACAGCATAACTTTAAAAGTATAAATTGGATCTGGACAACAAGAATCAAAGAGGAGCAAGAGAGATTTCCCTGGCTCTGGATCAAGCCCTTCATAAAAAAGGAATCAGGACTGCCGTGTCGGGCAAGGTGTTATGAAAGTGCCTTTTTTCCCTGTGAAGGAAAGGTACACAGAGTAATTAACAAGGCTGGAAAAATGTTTTCCAACCTGGGTGGGTGGAAAAAGGGGAGATGAAGATCAGGAACATCTAGTTGAATATGGGGGAGCTACAACTCTCCTGCCCCTCCCGATGACTTCAGTAGGGTTGCACCATGGAAGGCATTGAGCTCCATTTGTAGAGCTGACTGGGTTAAGCCTTGGAGAAGATTTTCAACTCTGAATTCCTGAGGCCGAGCTGTCTGCAGAAGGTAGCCACAGCCTTGTCTGCCTCGGGAAAACTGCTGTCAGCGCTGTGTGTACGTGTGTGGGTGGGTGATTTGGGTGGTGACAAAGCAGCACGCTTGCCACCCATTAGAAAAGTGCTGCTTCTTGGCTCCTCATTCTGCCAGAGGAGTACTTTTTCTGGTGAGCCTTGTAGTTGTGATGGCCAGTTGAACCCACGAAAAGATGCTCAGGGTTATGCATAGGTCAAGGGAGAGTTGCCACACGGTAAGTTAGCAAAGAGTGGGTATATGCACACCCTGAACTTGTGCCTATCTTCTGACCCAGCAGCCTTCAGCTCATGGGAAGGTTGAATGACTGGTGAAATAATAGATGGACCTCATTTGAGGTTAACAACCTCTGCACTGGTGGGAGGTCATGGTGTTGGCTGAATATTCCTAGTGGTCTGGGGAGAAGCCTCAAATTCCACCATCTCTACAGGGATTTGAGGCTACAGTATGTTCTCATATGACTTCCTTATGGCCAGTCTTCCCTTTTTTTAGGGAACTTAGGGTCTTTTCTTTATCCTCTGATGAGATGCCACACAAATCCTTGATCTAACTGGTATAGGTGAGAAACATACGGAGCCAGCTAATGGTGGTGCAGATGGGAGTATTGCCACTGCTTTGGAGAACTTGCCTTTCTAACAGGGCTAACGAGACTCCCGACAGCACTGTAGGGTCACTGGCCCACTCATGGCTATTCCAGATTCAGCTGTTTGCCCACGAGCCAGAAGAATGATAGCTCCACAGTCAGCATCTCCTACAATGGTTGCCCAGGCTTACTCAGCTGCTGTGAACTGCAGGCTGGGCTCATCGCACGTGTTCCTTCCCTCAGATAACACAGCAAGCAACAGGTACTGCTGGGTACTGCTGCAGCTTTCCTGGTCCTAGCACTGTCCTTGTGGGTGGGAAGTGCCGTCCATCAGGATCTGAATGTCCTTGGGCTGGACAGCTGAGAAAAGGTGGGCAGGCTAAGCCAAGGGGTAGATAGCAGACACCGACTCTGAGTTTTCATTGTAGTTCTTCATTCTAAAAGTGAGTCATGGTAAGAGTCAATGGGTGTACCCTTCCGCCCCAAAACTGACTCAGCAAGAGGTCTGGGGATGCAGGGGTAATTTTTTGGCTCGGATTCAAGCATGCACATGAAGGTGAGAACTGTGGAGATCACAGCTGCCTTTGCTGTCTCCAGCTCTGGCTAGGATCTGGAGCCCTAGAGTGACTGGGGGGAGCAGCTCCCTTATCCCAAAGCCTTGCCCTGTTAGTGAGGCTGCTGCTTCCCCTAGTTGCCTGGCTTAGGACTGCTGCAGCTCTTGGGCTGGGAAGGAAGCACAGGAGATGCGCTGTGCCTTATGCTGGAGGATCTCCTGCAGCACCTCTGCAGAGGGGCAGAAACACCACTCCTCTACCTCACTTCTGTTTTTGTCCCCTGTCCCCGTTGAGTGTTGCCACAGCTGATATGCCATCTGTACAGAGCAGACTGGCGGCACTTTCCCTCACCCCACATCCTCTGCGGAGGCAAGGGGCTGGCGACTGGCTGCGACAGACGTGCAAAAGGACAAGGTGAACGTCACAGGCAGCACCAAGAAAATCTATCTGAAACCCTGCTCCATATGGGGAAGCACAGTTCCAGCTGTTCAGCCTTTGGAGTAAGCAGGCTCTGAAGCTGCTGCTACGCTGGCTTTAATGCTAGGCAAGCACAGACCCATCAGAGATGGTGGATAGGAGGAAAGCAGCAGGGGTAGCAACATCACGCTGGTGCAAGGAATCTCGTGATGCTATTGCTCCCCATGATTATGCTGTTAACAGCCAAGCAGGGTGGAGTTTAATGAGCAAAGGTAGATGAGAAAAGCAAAACAACTGAGACAAATTATGTTTAAATGTGATGGCTCATTAAACAAAAGCTCTCTGCTATGTTTCTTTCCTTGGTAGCAATGAAGGGGACAATGGACATAAGTAAGAGGCAACCCACTGGCAACAGGAAGGATTTATAGACAGTAACATACTTAATCTAGCAGCTCCAGCACCAACAAGCAGATATTTTGCATCAAGTAACTCAAGTGAAGGGGTTTGCAATATCTTTGCGTGAGGCAGAGCTCCTTTCAACCCAAATCCTAGGAGCTTCTCACTGCTTGAATGTCAATGAACAGTCCTGCTTTCCTGCACATCCAGACTCCTGCTGTCTCCAGCAGATGTTTTAGAATGCAGAAGTCAGTGCAGTGGGGGCCGCAGGTCTCATACTAATGCATCCACGATCCTGTCTGGCCTGGCTTACTGATGCTTAATTGTGGGGCTTTGATCTTGACCAGATACTGTAGTTTCTACCCAACTGTAGGCTTTAACAGACTTGAAGAAGTTATCCTAATCAATCCCTCTCCAAAAGGCAGGAGCAGCTTTACCAAGTGTCCTTCCTGCCAACTGTATAACCTGTTCCCAAAGCCTCTGAGTGGTAGAAGCTCAGCACCCCCAAACTGAGCAACTTTTCCAGTGTTTCATTGTCATTATCCACCTTCTCAGTATGTTGTCCTATCCAGCCAGGATATGGAGGACGATTCTTTCCTCCCTCTTTGCTGAAGCCTTATTATCGATTTTGTAATGGACTGCCTTTCAGCTTTCCAACAACATGTGAGAAAAGATCTCCATAACATTCATCTGTCTTACCAGGCAAATGGCTACTCTGCATTTGTATAAATCATGAAACTGGGTGTGATCTTCTGCCTGAAAAAAGAGAGGCAATCTATCATATTGAAGTTTCTGTTGTGTTATTTATGAGAATGGTAAAGGCAATAATCTTCAGACATAAAATATCTGATCTCCCAAGGAGATTCCACTGCTATGCTCTTGAGCTGAGGAGGTGGCCCTGCGATCCAGCAAGAGTGGAGGACAGGGCCCTGGATTTTTGCTAATTCAAATTTTGTCAGGAATGAGAAAGATGTTAGGACATCTTAGAAGGCAAGAGAATAATATCTTTACTGCTCTTTTCTTGTTTTCTGCATGGGCAGCCTAGCCTTATCAGAAATTACATTGTCCAGGATTGGAAAGTTTAGTCACTTGGATGCTGTAGAAAGCAAGCTGCTAGCCCTTTCCATAAGAAAAAAAATCTTAGGAGCAGATGCAGAGACATGAGATTTAAACACCCTATTCA
The DNA here is from genome assembly GCF_023634155.1 of Falco peregrinus. Classification (NCBI taxonomy): domain Eukaryota; kingdom Metazoa; phylum Chordata; class Aves; order Falconiformes; family Falconidae; genus Falco; species Falco peregrinus. The sequence continues at coordinate 89,392,472 of NC_073726.1, read as the reverse complement.
TTGGCCTTTTTGAAGGTCAGGCGCCAAGTAACTAACCCCGATTCTAGCATTCCTACTGAAATGGTGGTGCACAACAGCAGTGGTACAGGCCCTTTTGTTGGCTGCATTCTGCACGTGACTGCGCTGACTTCGTAAACCACGGTAAAGCGAATCACTTTATTCTAACTGCTGCAACAGAAGGTCTTCTGTCTCCCCAGCATCATTTGATCCAAGAGGGATTGAACTGACTTGAAAGCAGCTTCCATCAACACACTCTCTGTTCCAAGTGAGGAGCTTGCACTGCTGGAACTGCCTATTCACAAAGCTCAGGGGAAGACAGCCAGCAAAATACAGCGTCCATAGGGAAAGTGCTTATTGGTTAAGAGACAGCAACTCTGTGGACAGGAGAAATGCTGCTGAGAAAATTTGTCTACAGTGGGGAGTTTAAACATCCAGCTCCCACTTCTGTACCACTGTATCTCATGTTCAGTAGATGTCAAAACGTTGCAGTTGGGAAACATCTCATTTTGTGCATACAAATCAATGGTCTGATTGATTGCCCTCAGACTGATTTTTGTTCAAAATTGCTGAAGCCCCATTACCTGGATGACATGAGTCAGAGAAATTAAAGTCTCACTGATTATGATGTTATAAAGCAACCTGAGTCTGCAAATGAATAACCTACGTATTTAGTATCAGGGCACGCTGTGTTTGCAATTGACACCTTGAAGGCAGATACATTATGTCAGTCAGAGCGACCTACAAGAAAAAAAGGACACAATGGTAAGGCAAGGCCAACTGGACCTGCGGTGACTGAAGCGTGTTTCACCATGGCCTCTGGCAGTGAGTCAATTTCCAAAACTTCTTATTGACAGCAGGATTTAGCTCCAGCTCCGTTGCTTAAATGGAGGTATGTGGAAAGCTGTATGACATTGCAGGCAGCAGAGGTTTGGTCAGTGCAGGTGGTACAGTTGGGAGAGTTGTGCTGCTCTTGCTGAAGTAGACTCAGTTCATCGGCTGAATGGCTCTCCAGAGTCTGCAGCCTGCATGGGCTTGGTTTTTGTTGACTGTAAGCAGACATTTGGCCCCTAGTTCACATGTAGGTACCAACAGTCCGGACACTTCCATCTCCCACTGGCTGTAAGTGCACACAGTTTAACTTCACTCCTGAGCTGCAAACCTTGCCTTGGTGTGCGCCTTCGTCGGTCAATAACAGTAGCGAGGTGCTGTAAAAAGCAGTTACCAAAGCATAATCTCTGATTCCTTGGGAATATCAGCTTAGTATTTAAGACCAGTCCTTCCACTTAATTTCACACCATGAGGATGTAGAATGTATCTGGAAACTGAGTCGTGAGCTGGAATATGTTCTGAATGGTGTGTTCACAAAACATTCAGTCCGAGAAGTCAAGAATATATAGACATGTACTTCTCTCAAATCACCTTGCCTATCTTATAAATGAATTTTTCTTCTGTCTTTGCTGTGATGGATTTCCTAGAGCTTTCTTAATTCTTTCCAGGTGGCCTCTCTCCGGTTTCACATCTACTGATGACCACATTTTCTTCCTGTATATACTGAAAGCAGTAACCACTGTATCTGTTCCAAAACACCTCCCCACGGACAGACCCAGGGGGCTTCTGATGACAAACAACAGTTTGATGCTCATTCGCATTATGCTGACATGTAAACCCACCGAGGATGACCAGAACAAATGGGACCTGACTGTCTTCATAAATTTCCTCGAGTGCCTGGTGGGAGGCAGAACATGCTCTTGCCAACGACCTCTGAGACTGCAGTATAAAAATAACCTAAAGCATTTAAAAAGCAACAAGAGGGGAAGGATGCATTTTATGTCAATTCAGTCAAAAAGTCCTCAGAATTAGTTGCCTGAAGTGTTTGGGAAAGCTGACAGAGTATAATAGCACAGAGACTATTTTCTTGCTTCTCAGCAAAGACAGCATTAATCGTCTGGGCTTAATATAGCCTTCCACATGCCAACTGGGTGCAAAATTATGGCTGGTATTAGAAAACCACTTACCATGTGGACAGGCTTAAAGTGCAATAAGCTGTGGGGTGTGGATGCAGATGGAGTATGCCTAAGGGCATACGGTGACCTTGAGAATTGTATGCCATGTCTCTGGAGACGTAGTGCCTCTTCATTATGGAGCCTGACAGAGATGGAGCTCTTCATCAGTGGTGGGGCAAGGAAGGACTTGGATTTGGAATCAGGCTTGAATTTTGCGATCCAGGTATATCTAGAGGTGTCTGAGCACAGGAGATATACTGGAATTGGCTGTAAACATAATTATAATACCTGTATGCATAATACATAGGCCGATATACATCAGGGTTGTGCCAGGGAGAGAATCCATAGTGCTGGGTGTTTGCAAGACTATCATGTATAGTAAAAAACACAGACCTGTAAGCATTCTCCATCCTTTTCTGTACTGAGACTGGCTTGGTTGGGGCAACTTCTGCCAAATAGCTACACTTACTTTGATAGAAAGGGAGCAGAAATATGGCTGGGTATCTCACCTGATACTTTGACTTAGTGCTTGAAGAATGCAGAGTATGACAAATAGGGTCAAACCCTTTAACGCTGTATTGTAGCATCTGTACGACACAGCTTAGAGACTGTTGTTCTAGTATTACTACCTAGTAAAGTGGGCTCAAGTGCTCAGTGCTTATGTAATGCTTTTTTTCTGTACATGAATTGTGTCTCAGTCCTGTTTTTCTCCCAGTAGATTTTCTCAAAAATTATTAATAAGCAGTTTTGACTAACAAGTTACAGGTTTTGCAGTGAATTCTTTGCTGTTCTCTCTGTAGTTGGCCACCTTGGTTATGCAGTGATCTCTCTGTGATCTCTGATGAGAAGATTAATTTTAAGAGTATGATAATAAATATACTGTTGGTGAAGTCTTTTGCACAAATATAAATCTTTACTAAAATTAGAAGACATTCAGGCTCACATTTCCGTGGTTATCCAGATCCTGACATAAAACGACATCATGCAGAGTGAGTCAAGCAAAAGGCTGATTCATGGCTCAGGGTTTTTGATAATTAACCAACACTAGTGTTTAGGTAATTATGTCTGTACAGGATGTTATGACATGTCTATCCTACATGTAGTGCCAGTTACCAAGACAGCTTCTTCTTATTTCTAAAATATACCTTTCCTGCCTTAAAACATTATAACAATTGTGGGAATTTTTCCTATTACCGAGCCACCTGCAGCCCTGATGAAAGCGACAGGGCTCAGCTTCTGTGAATTAATGCTGAACCGGCAGCACGGAGGAGACTACCTATGGCTCCTCGTCTGACTGCTGGAAGGATGAAAGGTTTGGCAGCAGGGCTAGAATTGAGAGAAATAACTAAAAAGAAGAAGGGGAAGTGAGAACATCCCAAGCATTTCTAATGGTTATCTTCTGGTGTTAGTGACCAAGCTGAGTGCCACCAAGACCTGCTAAGCTGAGGGGCTGATCCATGTGTTTCACCTTCCAGCTGGGAAAGGGGCCCCAGGGAAATGGCTGGATCCTGTGCCACCACTTGGCTCTTGCAGCTCTCAGGAGGTATGAGCATCCTTTACTGCCGCACACGATCTTGTGCAAAACCCTCTTCTGGCCACAGTCAGGAGGGGAGAGTTGAATTCATGAAAAGCAGCTGCCATGGACTTAACATCTTGTGTTGTTGTCGCCGGCTGTGTTGGTTGTTAGTAATATTGGGGATCCACTTTCCTTCCCAGCCTGAGACTGGGAAGCATAGCTGTGCTCCTCAGCACTAGGCCTCTGTCTGGGCAGTTCATGGAGGGTCAGCCTCATCTCCAGGGCACAGACGTGGATTGATCTCTGACCCTATCACCGAGAATCTTCCAAGAAACTCTGTCCCGTGTTCAGATTTGGGGAGAATTGGCCTTAATTGCCTACTAGACCTTTAATGCATGCCTTGCGAAAACTACTGGAGCCTATATGAAGGGCTAAGTAGCAAGGTGTGAGACACTTGCTCTCAGGCTGGAGTGCTGTACCTGTGCTGGTGTTCATCTAAACCCTACTAGTTCAAGGCTGCTCACTGTGCTCCTTCCGCTGGAAGATGCCTCGCCGTTCCTGCTTCCTTCTCCCTCTTCCCCTCCTCATGCCAGGAGAAGCTCCTTGGCTTTTAGGTGGGGGCAGATCACGGCAGATGTGTGTTCTCCTTTGAGACTCACCCACTGTTTGGCTTAATTAATCCTGACATGTTGCAGTTGCTGTTATGGAAGAAATGTCAAGAGAAATTAGACCAGCTGGTAGCATGAAAACCAGGGAAGGCAGGACTGCGTGGTGCCTCACTTTCCTGGAGAAGTTTGATTTGCTTTCCTGGCAGGGGCAGTGGGGGACAGGGTGGCTGTGAACAGAAGAAGCTAACCTGTGCCACGTGCTCTTGGCACAGTCCCCTTGCACCAAGGTCTGCTGGGACGACAGTGAGGAACCATTCCCCAGACAAGCCAGAGGTTTAGCCAGCAGCAACTGGCGTGGCTGGGCTTTCGTGAGAGCTTGGACAGCCCTGGGGTTTGGCTTGGCTTAGGGTCTTGGTTCCCTGAAGTGTAAGGCTGGGAGGAACTCTGGGTTTTAGTTGAGCTCCTTGGGGAGGAGAGAAGCACTGCCGAGTTGCTTGTTTATCTCCTTTTATTCTATGAGCACCTTCAGCTGCTGTTTCTTGCCACTTGCTTCACCTTTGTATCTATTGACTTGAATGATTTCATACACCAATCAATTTTGTTGGATTTATCTGCAGCTTTCATGCTTTTTTTCCTTAAAGCAAACAACTTTCATATTTTGATGTTCCATTAGACCATCACATCTGAGCTCTTCCCTTTCTGCAGTGATCTGATTTTATAAAATGAGAAACTAGTGTAATAATACACAGTGCAGCTGCACAACGTGGATGCATTGTAAATACATATTTCCCTCTATATGAACATCTCCTCTTCTCTGTTCTCCTGTGGGACATCTAGCTTGTAAGTCTGCAGATGCCACAAGCCTGGAATAGAATTGCACTTACAGAGAACTGACTTTGACACTTAAATACCGCCCAAAGTTCAGGAGTGTATTTTTTGCTGTTTATCTTGGGGATGCAAGCAAGTAAAATTTTGCTTCTGCTTGATGCATTGGCAAAAAAGTCTCTTTGTTCTACCGCAGACAGGCACTTACTTGCCAAAGGGGTGTTACTCATATTTAAATATTAAGAACAAGACCTTGCTATGGCATGGTATCTCTGGCTTGTGAAGCTCAGAAGTGAGTTTGGCTTCTAGCAGCATAGAAGGAATATATTTCTCCTGTATTGAACACACAGACAGCACGTTCTGTTGCAGACATTGGAGGTCTCGCTGCTGATGTCTGCGCTGGGTTCAGTGCAGGAGTGCTTCTCTGGGACTCCTCAAGGGAGCGGACCACGAGCTGCATTGCACCAAGAAGCAGCAAAGAGACCGGGGACTTAAGAGAGGAGCATGGAGAGGAGGAAAAAGAAAGATGGTTTTGTGAGGGCCATGCCACTCCGCAGGGAACAAAGGCCAGTCTGCAGCAGAGGCACTGGCTTTGGTGGCTGTGATAGCAGTAGCTGCTCTGCACTGTCAGGTCTCTGCAGTGCACCATCAAGCTCCAGGGCCTGGGGCTGTTCAGGGTCTTGCTTGGTCTAGGCATGGGGTTACCCAGGGAAGGAGGTTATAGAAGGTAGCAGGATAGTCATGGTCTCTTGCCCCCTAAACCTATGTGTGCAGAAGAAAGCTGGGCTATTGCTAGCCAGTGACAGCCCCTCTAATCTGCAGCAGTCGGTGCATCCTGTTCTCTATGTGTCAGCCAAAGCTTAGCCCTGTGGGAGCAGTCCCATGGTCTTGTGCACTGTCTCCCTCATCCCCATCCCACCTCACGTTCCTCCAAAGACCACAGCATCATTTATTCTCCCTCTGTTTTGGTCAAGGCGAAGAGATGCTCTGTTGTGCTGTAGAAGATCTGGTTTGTGGGGACAAACCCTCCTTTTTCACTTTGAGCTTGATATGAACCTTACTGCACACATCCAAGGTGCAAGGTGGCAAAGGGAATGGGATATGGCGGCTATAAGAAACATGTGTCAGATACCAGTTCTTGATCCTACACCCTTTCATTTCCCTCTTCACTCTGCTGAATGTCATCAGGCTGCACAAAATGCTGTCTGTGGTCACAGCAGGTCTGGCTGTTCTCTGGGTGATGAGTTTCCAATGAATTTATAGGAGACCTGAATGTGGTAGGCATCATTGCTCCCTGGATCCTAACACCCATTTCCTTGCCGGGAGCACTTCAGGAGCTGTGAGCGTGGGGAGCAGCCTCATAGCCCTGTGTGAAGGTGGTGTGTGTGTTTATGTGGTACTGATCATGCTGCGTGAGGTGGGAATGCACCTCGCCCATGTATCTCTGTACACATCAGGCCACTGCCCGAGTCTGAGCTTTCTGCTGCTCTGCCTGGGAGAGGTGCACACATCAGGGCTCCCACGCAGCACGGCTGCTTTGCTATTTTTTTGTGCACATCAGGTGTATATCACTGACCAAAACTGCCCACAACTTAGAAAGGAGCTGTGCTAGAGCAGAGCTGCCAATTTAAGGCATTTTAACACAAGTGCACACAGAGCCCCTTGATGCTCTTGAACTGGGCTCTGTCTTGTGTATCAGAATATTTTCCATCCAAACAGATGAGATGCAGAAATCCTGGGAGCTTGGGAGCCTTCCTGTGCACTCAGAGCTATCTCAGGGCTTCTCATCCGTGTCTGCTTTGGGGCTGAAGGACTGAGGTTAGACCATGACTTTTGGGAAGAGCTGCCATTGGTGGACCATTAGGAGCGTTCCTCTTCTCATGTCCTGCATGTTTACAAGTCCATGTCTTACAAGTCCTCTGCCTGCTTGAGGACAGCAGTAGCCAGCCTGGCTCAATGGTTTGGCTTAGGTGAAGCGAAGCAGGCAGTGGGGTCACTGTCCCATACTTTGCACCCCTTGGTTTAGCCTACTTTGCTCAAGGCCCAGGCATTGCACCTGATGGAAGCCCTTCCCTTCACTGCGGTTGGGTTGGGCACAGCAGGCCACTGCCGCAAGTGGCGTGGGCTGCATTGGCATCCAAATGGGTTTTGATGGGGGGTGATGCCACTTGCCTGTACCCCAAGCCTCCACCAAAGCACTGTACCAAAGCAGCAGTAGCTGTACTGATGGAGATGTTGGCTGCCCCAGCTCACTGGCACTGCCGCCTTGTTGGAAGCTGCCAGACCTGCACAATCTCCTGGGGAAACTGCAAATTTTGTTCCCTCATCCAAGTTGTACAAAATCCTCAGGCTTAACTCATGTCAACCATTTTGATGGCTTCAACTAGTCTGTCTGTTTATTCTGTGGCTTAGATTTGGGAAGGTTCCTGTGAACTGGTCTCCCATGGGAAGGTTCCTGTGAACTGGTCTCCCAGCAGTGCTGTGTAGGCTCTCCATCCTTGCAGGGGCAGCGAGAGCAAGCTGAGGTGCATCTGCTCTTCCGCTGGCATGGCTGAACCTGAGAGAAGGCACCTCTCCCATCGCCTGAGGCCTTTTCCATTCACAGCTTTTCCCTGGGTTAGTTAAAGCAGCGCAATCTCCTCCCTGAGCTCTTTCATGTCGGTGTAAAAGTGGCTTACATCTGCTTTTTAATTCATAATTTCCTTACAGGCTTAACTTGGATCATCATAAATTGTTTCCAGTCCTACAGAGTGCAAGTGAAAGCGGGGGGCCTTCAACTAAATGCATGTAACACCAGCACAATTTTATGGGTGGGCAAGCTCCGAGGATGTGACTGAAGGCATGTGAATATTCACAGCCATTAAAGTCAAAATAAATACAGTGTGGATGGCCTAATAGGTTCAAACAGTGAACGCAGTAGCAGGAACTACTGTCAGTGTCCATGAGCAAAGAGAGGCCAAGTTCATTCCAAGATTTAAAAAACTATATTTGCTCCACATTATTCACCCAACCACAGCTTCTCCTCAGGGAGACCAAGCTGTTAGTGGCTGGAATGGGCAAAGGCAAAGCAAAAAGTGCAATAAAAATGGCAACAGAAACCAAGCATTTTTTCATGTTTCACCTGTTGGGGTTAAACTATGAAATGTGTTTGCTCACGGTGGGAGGATGTGGTCTCTGTGGGACGTGGAGCCCTCAGGCAGGAACAGTGACACACAGCGATACCCTTGAGACTTTCCACATCGGCTCCGAAGGGTGTTCCAAAGACGGGTTTTCACTGGACCTCCTCAAGGGCAGGAGAGAGCCCCCCACCCTTCACTGTGGGACTGTAAGGTAGTAGGAATGGAGGGGCTAGGACATTGCTGGGTCAGGAGGGAAGACCTACTGATGGTTCTCCTGTCCTTATACCCACGCTCTTGAATAAAGCACTAGAAGTTAGCTATCATTAGTGTCTCAACAAATTATGATAAGGCTTGGGGACCAGCTCCTCTGGGCGCTTTAGTAAACCTGGACTTTATTAGGCATCTTCCAGAAAGCCAGCAGAGTCTTTGCACATTTACTTCAATGTTATTAATTTACAAGGGTTACTCAATTAGGAGAGTCCGCTAACTTGTAAAACTTTACTTATTTACACTGTTTCTTGGAGAGGGATTTTCTAAAAGCGTGATGATGATAAGCTTAGGCATTACAAATCCTCTTGCTGCTTTTGTCAACAGGCAGCCTGAGAGCATTAATCAGAGATGCGCACGCTTCCCGGCAGTGGCTTTGCTCCAGCTCCCCGCTGCTGGGCATGGCCCTGTGAGGCACCGGCTTCTCCCCAAGTCTGGAGGAGCTCTGCACAGTGGCATTAGCTTTTCCCAGAGCTGGAAACCCCATTTGAAAGGCAGCAGCAAATCGGGATGTTTCTCGTGATCCCTTTTTAGGCAACAGGCAAGACAAGGCTGTCTTTGCCTCAAAAGCAAAGCCCTTTCCCCAAAGCGTGCGTTTCAGCTCAAGGCAATTTTCTGGCACCACACATGTCTCTATCGCACAATGCTCCAGGAGGGCAAGATGTGGGGTATGCTTTGGCTTCAAAGCATGCTCCAAAGCACTTTCCAGACAAGTGAAAAATGGCAGTTCAAATTACTCCTGCAGAGAAGGGAAACTGGAGCACGGGGTGAGGACTGAGGGAGCGTTGTGACCTCCAAGCCCTTAAGACTGCCTTGATCACCTTGGGGGGTGTCCCAAATGCTCCTTGTTTGTCTTGAAGCCTCCAAGTGATTTCAATCCAAGGCAGTTCTGCAGCTCTGTGTTATTCACACAGCAAATGTGGTAGGTAAATGATG